>NC_138768.1:459650163-460250163 GCF_965119305.1 Pelophylax lessonae
AGAAAAAGTATTGCAATGTCTATCAGTATTCCCTTACCTTCCTCTGCTCCTTGCGCGCAACATGTTTGTCATCGTCTTGCCAGTATGCATCCTCAAGAGCCTGCTGGCGTTTTGCATCAGCTACAGCCTTTGCCTCTGCCCTTCTGGCACGGGCAGCAGCAGACTTGGTGTTTTCCCCCTGAAACTTTTTGGGCATCCCTTAGCTGGAAAATAGAACAGTAACAATAAGTTTATAAGACTGGGGAAATAGGATATCCATATAATTTAGGCACTGCAAGATACAGACGGCACTGTCTCTACTAGATGAGGCGATGGATTTTTGCTCCTCTGTCAAGTTATACCTGTAGCCTTAGGCTCCGTTCACACTTAGGCATTTCAGGTCGGTGGTGGAATCGCCATGATTCTGCCCGCAATTCTGAATCACCGCAGAGCGCATTTGTGATCCCCGTTACTTTTAATGGCACCCCAATCGTTGCACGATTGTGCCAAAATCACGCCCTGACTGGGGTGCCACTAAAAGTAACGGGTATCGCGAGCGAGTCTTGCAGCGATTCGGATTTGCAAGCAGAATCGCTGCGATCCAGAACGCCTAGGTGTGAACAAAGCCTTAGGGTCCTTTTACACGGGCTGTCCGATCAGGTCCACCTGTTGGTTTTTCAGGCAGGCCTGATCAGGCACTGCATTGTCCTCTCTGGAGCGGTGAATGTCAATGGAAACATGTCCACTGACACCCACCGTCATAAGAGCCAATCCTGTCCACAAAAAACAGATGGATGATAGCCCTATTTTCCATCTGTCTGGCAGATCGCCTGTCCGTTTCCAACCAATTTCCCTATAGAGGAGAGTGGGACTGTGTCCGCTCTGCACAGCGGAGCAGACACGGACCGGTCATCCATGGAGTGATCCCCCACTGAGCAAGCAGAATCTGCTACATAGAGGCGTCTGTGTGAAAGGACCCTTAGAGCAGCAATAAACCAGCTATCTGAAACCCTGAAAGAGCAGACCTGTACTCACCACCTGCAGAGGGGGAAATATCAAAAGATGTGTACACACAAAAACACACATATATATATTTTTTTTTTTTCTCTTGTTTTATGCTGCTGACACATAGAAAAATACATTCCCATTAAAGTGAACCTTTAGGAAGAATAAAAATACTTGTGTGTGAAATAGATCATAGACAAGTTTGCTTGAACAAATAGATGTTGTTCTTTATGCCCCCATAATATGGAGCAATAAGGTAAATAGTAAGGGGGTGCTCACTGCTCAGTTTTAAGTGATAGCATTAAAAGGCACCATTCTGCAGGGTATAAAACCTTTAAAAAAGAGAGGTATAGGATTTAGAAAAAAAATAAACCTACATACTCACCTCCATGCTGCAGCTTTTCTACCTCAGCTCCAAGACCGAGAACTGAGCAATGGCATGACCAATGACCATTCAGTTCTTGGTCTGCTTTAAGTAGAAAGCAGTGACGATCAATCACTGCTCTCTGCCCTGCCCTCCAGGGCTCACTGAAGCACCAAGCTGGGAAAGGAGGGGAAGCGGCTTCCTCCTGCTCTTGCTTGCATGCTGAATGGAGGAGACAGTTATCAATCAGGCAGCGGGGTGGAACCTGACAATATTGTTAGGATGTTTCCCAAGCCTTGAGCGGCTCTGCCCTTCAGCGGATAGCGGGCATGGTCACCACATTCTGCAGGCAGCCATACGCTCCTCTCTTTCTGGATTCACTATACTAAGAGCAGTGGGAGAAATAGGCTCCTGCTTTTTTCAGCCGAATCCTGTGAGGAGGAAGTAAAGGGTGTGGCCAAACCGCACAGTGTGATCTATGAACGCACACAGCCTGGCTTGGGAGCGCGTCCACGGCAGTGCCCAAATATCACTCAGCTTGCTGAAGGGGCACTCGGAGGAGAGGAGTAAAAAGCCCAAGCGGAGGACTCCAGAATAGGAGGTAAGGGACCGCTCTGTGCTATATAACTGCACAGAGCAGGTAATTATATCATGTTTTTTAATTTTAAATATCACTTTAAGAGTTGATTCACACTATGGCGACAGGACTTCGGGGGCGACTAGTGAAGGCACCATGCACCGCGACTTTGGCGCGACTTGCAAGGACTTCACATAATGGAAGTCAATGCAAGTCGCTCCGACTTCGGTCAAAAGTAGTGCAGGAACTATTTTCTAAGTCGGAGCGACTTGAGTCGATCCTATTAGAATGGTTCCAATTGCACTGAATGGACCGCGACTTGTCAGGCGGCCAAGTCGCCTGACAAGTCGCGGTAGTGTGAACCGGGACTTAGCATTGTATAGCCACAACAAAAAATACATCAAATGTTCAGCAATGAAGAATACATTATTTTTGAAAGCAGTGTAACGTACCTGAATTTTAAGGTTATCAGTTTAATGCAGGCCCTTTACAGCAAAGCTCAGCCTGGTACTGCACTACTTCGGGAGGCGGCTCGTCAGTCCCGTGCACCGCGACTTCGGCACGACTTGCACGGACTTCATATAATAAATGTCTATGCAAGTCGCTCCGAGGTCGCCCTGAAGTAGTACAGGACCCTTTTTCTAAGTCGGAGCGACTTGTGTCGCTCCTATTAGAACGGGTCCTGTAGCAGTCAGTGGACCGCGACTTATCAGCCTGACAAGTCGCTCTAGTGTGAATCGAGACTAAAGCGGAACTGAACAAAAAAATAAATAAATAAAACAGTGGCAGGCAGGATTTTTATAACCTATTAGTCTGTCATAACTGCTACTCCCTGTCTGTCCACATTAATGTTGGCTGAGCCATGCATACGTGCCTAAGCACACTTTTATGGTACTGTTCTGTGCTGTAATTATATGACTCCCATACACATGTGCAGGAGTGACATCACTGCGATCCAGCCAAAAAATTGGCCAGTCTGAACCTTGAAAAGAAGATCAGGAGAAGGTGGCAGCGCCTGCAACCAGCTGGAGTGGCTCACTTGGCAGGTAAGTCTGCCATAATGCATTACCATGCTGTGCATACTAGAACATTATGACTAACCGCTTTTAGGGGCCAATTAACCAGTGCCAGTCCTGACACTTCTCTCCTACATGTACAAAGGATTTTTTTTTGCTAGAAAACTACTTAGAACTACTTTTTTTCGCAGAGGCCCTAGAGAATAAAATGGGAGATGTTGTATTGGTGTTTTATGTTACACAACATTTGCACAGCCGTCGTTAAAACACATTTTTTTTTTTAAATATACTTTAATGAATTTTAATGCACAAAAACACAATATAATATCCAATTGTTATTATCCTAATTCCATTCCTGCCACTCTTCTCAGTGAATACGATGGAGGTGGGCGCATCCTTACCAGGTTCTCTAATTGCTTGGGAGAACCTGGTAAAAGGTAGTGGCAGCAGCACGAGGGGGGAACCCCCTTCCATTGTCTGTAAGAGTGATCGAGTGGCTGCTTAGCTGCTCTAATCGCTTTCACTTTGTAGGGAATCGTTGGCACAAAAAAAAAAACAAAAAAAAAAAAACAATGATATCTTGATAAATGCTGCAGCAATGACCGATATCACCGCTCTTGTCCAAGGACATATATATCCGTACAGCGAATGGGAAGCATTTACTAAAAAAAAAAAAAAAAAAAAGTTGCACCGTTTCATTTTTTTTTTTACAAATCAGGTATTCTTGTGCACCTCATAGTGGATGGTAGAGCTAAAAGATTGTACAAATCAGATTGTATAGTGTATGGTCAGCTTTAATTCTAAACAAACAATTGTACAATTCGATTGTATAGTGTATGGCCAGCTTAAAATGATTGAAAACAATAACAAATTAAAATCAAAATTTTAATAAAAAAAAAAAAAAAAAAAACAGGTTTATACTTACCTGCTCTATGCAATGGTATTGCACAGAGCGGGCCTGAACCTTCTTTTTCTTTGTGTGCCACTATAGGAAGCCACTTGCTGAAGCGTGCTCCTGAGCCTGGCTCCAAGTGTCCACAGTGCAGCTCAGCCCCACCCCCTGCTCTCAAAATTGACAGCTGGAGGAAACAATGGCTTCCACTGCTGCATCTGTTCAGGGAGAAAGATGCTACAGATGAAGGAAAGAGGGGGGAACCAAACACTGGGGCATTTTTTTACCTTAAAGCGGAGTTCCGAGCACAGATGTCATTTTTTAACAAACATACCCCCGGGACAGTCAGGGCTAGCACATTCCACAATGGCTAGCCTCTGATCTGTCCCGGTTCGCACTTCCCTTTTAGAAGAAATACTTACTTTGAAAATTTCTTCCACAGCGTTTCCATCTCTTTTGTGGGCAGCTGAAGCCGGCGCGGTCCTCTTCTGTGTCTTCTTCTCCCAGAATGCGCCGCACCGGTCCCTCTCGTCACTTCCGGTGCGGCGCCGCATTCCTAAACAGCTTCTGGGCATGCCCAGAAGCTGTTTAGCAGGGAATGCGGTGTCGCCCGGAAGTGACGAGCGGGGCCGGTGCCGTCGCATTGATTCCTGGGAGCGATGACGTTCAGCTCCCAGGAATGATTGCGAGACAGGAAGTGACAGCGGAGCCGCGGCGCTGAGGGAGGAAGCACCCTGAGAGTATTTACGATCTTCAATTACAAGGTGAGTTTTAAAAAAAAAAAAACCTAACTATCCAATTCCTTTTCAGGTTATGCAGAACTAGCGGATGGGCACAAAAAAAACATTGATTTTGTGCCCGGAACTCCGCTTTAAAGTGTTAGTAAAAACCTAAACATTTTTTACCCTAATGTATTCCGTGCATTAGGGTAAAAAATTGTTTAGGTGTTAGCATCCCCCCTCCCCATTTTACTTAACTTAGCCCTCATTGGATCCAGCGTCGTGCACGTCTTCAGCTCTTCTCTCCCCTCCCTTTCGGGTCTCGCTGGCTTTGATGGGGCTCCCAATGCTGTCAATCAAAGCCAGTGACGAGGAAGCAGAGGAAGGGGATGAGTCAATTGACACAGACAGTCACAGCGGGGCTCAGGTGTGAGTAGGCACGGGTGTCCCCATGAGAAGGAAGAGGGGGCAGGGCTGAGTCCTGCTGTCTGTGTCAATAGACGCAGCAGCGGGGCTTGGGTACGAGTACGCAGGGTGTGTCCATGAGGAGGAAGCAGGGGGATGGGGCTGAGTCCCGCTCTCTGTGTCAATAGACGCAGCAGCTGGGCTTGGCTATGGGTATGCAGGGTGTGTCCATGACGAGGAAGCAGGGGGGTGGGGCTGAGTCCTGCTCTCTGTGTCAATAGACGCAGCAGCAGGGCTTGGGTGTGAGTACGCAGGGTGTGTCCATGACGAGGAAGGGGGGAGGTGGGGCTGAGTCCCGCTCACTGTGTCAATAGACACAGCAGTGGGGCTAGGGCAGTGTTTTTCAACCTTTTTTCAGTCAAGGCACCCTTTAAAATTATGGACAGTCTTGAGGAGTAAAAAAGCTATTTTGATCATTTTACATAATGCAGCAGTAAAATCATGCAAACTGGTACTGACTGGTATTCCAATGTTTCTCTTTTCCCTCAGTTTTTCTCCATCACTTAACTAATGAGACCCCAAAGCTGATGGAGCCATCAAGGGAGAGTCAAACAAGGATGATATACAGGCAACTGGCATCCTCCTTATCAACTGGTGACGTCATTGGGTGTTAGGAGGTTGGCAGCTAGAAGGTTGTAATGGTGCACAATGAAAACCTGTGACTTAATGTAACTAAAAGGCAGGTTTCATCCACCCACCAGCTTGTATACAATTTCGGGGCAATTTTTAGGCATTTTGCCAAGGCACCCCTGAAAAAACCTCAAGGCACCCTGGTTGAAAAAGGCTGGGCTGGGGTATGAGTACGCAGGGTGCCTCCATGACGAGGAAGCGGGGGGCTGAGTCCGGCTGTCTGTGTCAATAGACGCAGCATCGGGGCGCAGGATGCCTCCATGATGAGGAAGTGGGGGGTGGGGCTGAGTCCCGGAGTCTGTGTCAATAGATGCAACAGCGGGGCTTGGGTGTGAGTACACAGGGAGCCTCCATGACAAGGAAGCAGGGGGGTGAGGCTGAGTCCTGCTGTCCGTGTCAATAGACGCAGCATCGGGGCACAGGATGCCTCCATGACGAGGAAGTGGGGGGTGGGGCTGAGTCCCACTCTCTGTGTCAATAGACGCAGCAGCAGGGCTTAGGTGCGAGTACGCAGAGTGCCTTCTTAACGAGGAAGTGGGGGATTGGGGTTAAGACCCGCTGTCTGGGTCAATAGACGCAGCAGCGGGGCTTGGGTGCAAGCACGCCCGGGTGACCCCATGGGAAGCAGGTTCCCATGGGGGCACTGGACAGAGGGGAGGGGCCAAAAGCACTGCCAGGAAACCCGAAAAGAGGGGGTTCGCAGACGCTCTGTGCAATGGAATAAGTATAAGGTATAGTATATATAAGTATACACGTTTATTTTTAAATGTACCTTTACAATCGCTTTTAAGAAGGGAATTCATTAAGGTAAAAAATGCCTAGCCCTTATAACCACTTTAAAGCTTACATTTCTATCAGGAACACAAGCAACGCTATAATGCACTGTATCCCTTGTATACTCAGGCTCCCTAAAATGTGCTAAATCTTCCCAGCACAGTCAATAAAAACTAGACAGCACCCACCCATTAAACCATCAGGCTGCTACATGGCAGACAAAGTCCCTTTCAGTCTTACATTCAGCATGTTTCCCACCCCCTGCTTTCCCTCCTTCCACCTAGCTCTCCTATATACCGACAACCATTGCAACATTTGTGTTATCACCCGACCAATAACCCCAGTCACTCACACACCCGGGATTCTTCCCTTGCTTCCGCCCCCACTTCAGGTCGCGCTGTGATATCACCATTCAGCGCCAGTTTCCGGCTATCAGTTCTTCCGCTTCCGGTATCACAGCGTGGCGTGTGCGTTCCACACTGCTGGGATAACGCATTGCTGCTGTGTTAGCGGAGGGTGTGATTGTGGGTAACAGAAAATGCATGGCAGGACTACTTGTAAACGCTGGCAAAATTCCTAGCCTTGTGATGTAATATGTATATTATTTCTGTATATGGCACTAGCTGGCATTAGTGAGGCTGCCTACTGGTGTAGAAGGCTGATTGTGTGTGGACAGTGCACAGCATTCTGCTGCCAGTCTCATGGGCAGATAGCAGGAAAATGATAAGATAAAGGAAATGGAACCCCACTCAGCTTTTAGCATAGTGTGTCAGCACCGAACACCTCTCTTTCCTTCCTTTTATATATATATATATATATATGTATATACACATACAGTGGGGGAAGGTTGGAACTGTTGTCTTATTCTAACCACTTTAGAACCAGGCTGTCTCTGGCACTTTTTGTTTACAAGTTTAAATGAATATTTTTTTTTTTTTTTTTTTGCTATTTAACCACTTTAGGACCAGAGGATTTTCCTGCTTTACGTCCAGGCCACTTTTTGCAACTTGGCACTGTGCGAATTTAACTGACAATTGCGCGGTCATGCCACGCCGTACCCAAACGAAATGTACGTCCTTTTTTTCCCACAAACAGAGCTTTCTTTTGGGGTATTTGATCACCTCTGCACTTTTCATTTTTTGCGATATTAACCACTTCCCGCCCGCACTATAACAGATTGACAGCGGGAATGTGGTTGTATTATCCTGACCGGACGTCATATGACGGCGGCAGGATAATACAGAGCGGCGATCGGTGATGCGAGGTGTCAGCCATCTGACGTAGGCTCTTTACCATGTGATCAGCCGTGTCCAATCACGGCTGGTCACATAGTAAACAGGAACAGCCGTTGATCGGCTTTCCTTAGTTCGTGCCTGACATGCACGAGTAAAGGAGCGCTGATCAGCGGCTCCCCTGACGGGGGGGGGGGGGGGGGGGTCGGCACTGGTAATCAGATCATTGATTACCAGTGCAGACCCTGGGGGGGGGGGGATGCCACTAGAACCACCAGGGATGCCCACCTATGACCCCAGGGATGCCCACTATGGCCACCAGGGATGGCGATCAGGGCTCAGGGAGCCCCCCATTGCCCTCCCCATCAGTGCTGCCCGCCAGTGCCCTCCCTATCAGTGCTGCCCACAAGTGCCCATCATTGCCAGATTTCAGTGTCGCCCACCAGTGCCCATTATTGCCCATCAGTGCCGCCCACCAGTGCCGCCTATCAGTGCCACCTATCAGTGCCTGTCAGTACCACCTATCAGTGCCCATCAATGCCGCCTATCAGTGCCGCCTATCAGTGCCACCCCATCAGTGCCTCCTCATCAGTGCCTGTCAGTGCAGTCTCATCAGTGCAGGAAAAAACTTATTTATTTACAAAATTGTATAACATAAACAAAAAAACTTTTTTTTTTTTCCAAACTTTTCGGTCTTTTTTTATTTGTTTAGCAAAAAGGAAAAAATCCACAGGTGATCAAATACCACCAAAAGAAAGCTCTATTTGCAACAGCGCTAAAAGGGGAAAATTGGCCTGGGCAGGAAGGGAGGAAAGTGCCCTGTATTGAAGTGGTTAATGAAAAAAAGTGACAATTTTGAAAAAATAACAATATTTTTCTACTTTGACAGTTAAAAAATATCCAATATATTCAATTTTTGTCACATATTTAGGCCAAAATGTATTTAGCTACATGTCTTTGACAAAAAAATTCTCAATGAGCGTATTTTTAACCACTTTAAGACCGGAAGATTTTACCCCATTCCTGACCAGGCCATATTTTGCGATTCGGCACTGCGTTATTTTAATGGACAATTGCGCGGTCGTGCGACACTGTACCCAAATTAAATTTATGTTCTTTTTCCACCCACAAATAGAGCTTTCTTTTGGTGGTATTTGATCACATCTGCGATTTTTACTTTTTGCGCTATAAACAAAAAAAGAGCGACAATTTTGAAAAAATAACAATATTTTTCACATTTTTTTATATGAAATCCCCCCCCCAAAATGTAAAAATCAAAATTTTTTAACATTTTAGGCCAATTTGTTTCCTGCTACATATGTTTGGTAAAAAAAATCGCAATAAGCGTATTTTGATTGGTTTGCCCAAAAGTTATCGCAGCTACTAACTACGGGAAATTTATGTCATTTTTATTGTTTTTTTTAAACTAGTAATGGCGGCGATCTGTGTTTTTTTTTTTTTTTTTTTGCAGGACTGCAACATTGCGACGGACAGATTGGGCCCCTAACTGACATTTTTGACACTTTTGGGGGTACCAGTGACATTACTACAGTAATCAGTGCTATAAATATGCACTGTTACTGTAATAATGACACTGGCAGGGAAGGGGTTAACTTTATTGGTGATCAAGGGGTTAATGTATGCCTGGTGCTTACTGACGTGTGTGGGGGGAGGGGACTGTGTGACACAGGCACAGATCGCAGGTTCAGCTATGCTGAATCCTGTAATCTGTGACTGTCTGTCACTTAGGAGATCCGCCCGCTTTGTTTACACAAGCGGGCAGATCTCCTCACTCGATCCCCGACGATTGGGGAAGAGCGGCGGTGATCACCGCCTCTCCTTCCCTGGCCCGATTCCCGCTGTGTCTGAATACAGCGGGAGCGAGCCTCCGGTGGTGTGCGCTCGCCGCCCACAAGGGGAGGAGTCCAGCGACGTAGGTCTACGTTGCTGGAAGATAACGAGCCACTTTGCCGCAGTACGCTCAATATGAGCGGTCGGCAAGTGGTTAAAACCTTCAAGCATACATTTTTTTTTTAGTAGAGACCCTAGGGAATAAAATGGCAATTGTTTATTTCACGCAGAATTTGCACAGAGGTTTTGCAAACACAATTTTTTTGTAAAATGTGGACGATATTACACCCAAGTAAATGGATACCGAACATAAAATTGCACACGCTGACGGAATAGTGACAAAGTACGGTATTTAACCACTTCTGGACCGAAATGATTTGCCCCCTAAATGACCAGGCCATTTTTTGCGATTCGGCACTGCATTACATTACCGGACAATTGCATGGTCAGGCGACGCTGACACACACACATACAGTATCTCACAAAAGTGAGTACACCCCTCACATTTTTGTAAATATTTTATTATATCTCTTAATGCGACAACACTAAGGCTCCGTTCACATGTGAGCGTATGGATCGCGGGCAGAACCGCCGCGGTTCCGCCCGCGATCCGGAGATTATTGCAAATCGCGGGACGCCTAGCGTTGCCCGTTGATTTGCAATAGCCCCCCAAACGCCGAGCGATGTTGCCGCGATTTCCGCCTGCCGAATCGCGGCAACATCGCGCAAACAAAATCGCGGGACACAATACGCTCCAAAGAAGCTCTTGTACTTCTTTGGAGCGTATTGCGTTCCGTGATTTTGTTTGCGCGATGTTGCCGCGATTCGGCAGGCGGAAATCGCGGCAACATCGCTCGGCGTTTGGGGGGCTATTGCAAATCAACGGGCAACGCTAGGCGTCCCGCGATTTGCAATAAATCTCCTGATCGCGGGCGGAACCGCAGCGGTTCTGCCCGCGATCCATACGCTCACATGTGAACGGAGCCTAAAGAAATGACACTTTGCTACAATGTAAAGTAGTGAGTGTACAGCTTGTATAACAGGGTAAATTTGCTGTCCCCTCAAAATAACTCAACACACAGCCATTAATGTCTAAACCGCTGGCAACAAAAGTGAATACACCCCTACGTGAAAATGTCCAAACTGGGCCCAGTTAGCCATTTTCCCTCCCCAGTTTCATGTGACTCGTTAGTGCTACAAGGTCTCAGGTGTGAATGGGGAGCAGGTGTGTTAAATTTGGTATAAATGAAAAAATATTCAGCGCTGGACCTAATATCACCATACACGTGGACTAGCAGCTAAGCACTCAAGGGCAATCTAACAAAAACACCTCCTGAAACATAATAATATACAGTGCAGAGCAATCCTGATGTTAAAAACAATCAAAAGTCCCAAAGAATTCAGGTGTCAGTATACACAAAAAGGATGAACTGTCCCCAGTGGTTAGTGGCCCTAGAGCGAATTCATGCAATCCTGTGTCCACACGGGTGCTCATGCGATCCCACCACCTATCATCCGCTGCTGCTCACCTTATCTTTGAGACCCTACAGGGTCAACCAGCATGTCACATCAAACAGGTATGTTAGTACACCATCACTCCTCCTCTAAACGTGAGTGCAATTATTATGTAATAAAGTATAGTACAGATTTATACAGAGAGCATTAGATCGTCTATTCTTTTTACATACACCACGGATATACTGGTCAGAAGATCTTCTTGAAGAATCCAGTTTCTCTGAGGATTGGAGGTTCATACTTATGCTAAATAGGAGAGGAGGAGTGATGGTGTACTAACATACCTGTTTGATGTGACATGCTGGTTGACCCTGTAGGGTCTCAAAGATAAGGTGAGCGGCAGTGGATGATAGGTGGTGGGATCGCATGAGCACCCGTGTGGACACAGGATTGCATGAATTCGCTCTAGGACCACTAACCACTGGGGACAGTTCATCCTTTTTGTGTATACTGACACCTGAATTCTTTGGGACTTTTGATTGTTTTTACCATCAGGATTGCGCTGCACTGTATATTATTGTGTTAAATTTGGTGTTATCGCTCTCGCTCTCTCTTACTGGTCACTGGAAGTTCAACATGGCACCTCATTGCAAATAACTCTCTGAGGATCTGAAAAAAAAGAATTGTTGCTCTACATAAAGAGGGCCTAGGCTATAAGAAGATTGCCAAGATCCTGAAACTGAGCTGCAGCACAGTGGCCAAGACCATACAGCGGTTTAACAGGACAGGTTCCACTCAGAACAGGCCTCGCCATGGTCGACCAAAGAAGTTGAATGCACGTGCTCAGCGTCATATCCAGAGGTTGTCTATGGGAAATAGATGTATGAGTGCTGCCAGCATTTCTACAGAGGTTGAAGGGGTGGGGGGTCAGGCTGTCAGTGCTCAGACCATACGCCGCACACTGCATAAAATTAGTCTGCATGGCTGTCGTCCCATAAGGAAGCCTCTTCTAAAGATGATGCACAAGAAAGCCCGCAAACAGTTTGCTGAAGACAAGCAGACTAAGGACGTGGATTTCTGGAACCATGTCCTGTGGTCTGATGAGACAAAGATACATTTATTTGGTTCTGATGGTTTCAAGCGTGTGTGGTGGCAACCAGGTGAGGAGGACAATGACAAGTGTGTCTTGCCTAAAGTCAAGCATGGTGGTGGGAGTGTCATGGTCTGGGGCTGCATGAGTGCTGCCGTCTCTGGGAAGCTACAGTTCATTGAGGGAACCATGAAAGCCATCATGTACTGTGACATACTGAAGCAGAGCATGATCCCCTCCCTTCAGAGACTGACCTGCAGGGCAGTATTCCAACATGATAACGACCCCAAACACACCTCCAAGATGACCACTGCCTTGCTAAAGAAGCTTGAGGGTAAAGGTGATGGACTGGCCAAGCATGTCTTCAGACCTTAACCCTATTGAGTACCTGTGGGGCATCCACAAACGGAAAGTGGAGGAGCGCAAGGTCTCCAATATCCACCAGCTCCGTGATGATGATGATATTGACACTTTGGGATCAATTTGGACATTTTAACTTAGGGGTTTACTCATTTTTGTTGCCAGCGGTTTAGACATTAATAGCTGTGTGTTGAATTATTTTGAGGGGGACAGCAAATTTACACTGTTAGGCCCCTTTCACACATGCGGACCGCTCAGATCCGCCTTTCAGTTTATTAGGTGGATCTGTATGGATGCCCCATGCATCTCTATGGGGCATCGGATGTCAGCAGAGACATGTCCGCTGACATCCGATCCGATCCATCAAATCTGGACGGATGGAAACCCTATTTTCCATCCATCCAGTGGATCGGATCGGATGAGAACGGACAGGCGGTGCGTTCTCATCCGATTCCCCCATAGAGAACAGCGGGGACCTGACAGCGCTGTCTCCGCACGCAGCGCAGAGACAGAGCTGCCATCCTCCGTTCCCCCACTGAGAAAAACGGAGTCTGCCGACGGACTCCAAGTGTGAAAGGGGCCTTATACAAGCTGTACACTCACTACTTTACATTGTAGCAAGTGTAATTTCTTCAGTGTTGTCACATGAAAAGATATAATAAAATATTTTCAGAAATGTGAGGGGTGGACTCACTTTTGTGAGATACAGTAAACCCCCCTCCATTGCGGGGGTTACGTTCCGGACCCAGCCGCGAAAAGTGAAATTCCGCGAAATAGAAAAACCCTATTAAAATGCATTGTAGGCATGATTTTTTTACTGTCACTGTATGTGTAGAAGCATTTTAAGGTCTTTAAACACACTTTTAAAACAATAGAAACTCATTTAAACACATAAAAGATACTTAGAGACAGAGCAAGAGCTATGAAAAACACAAAAATCTTTCATTTTTAATGATTTATATAGTAAAATAACATTACAAAAAAAAAACGCGAATTACCGGGACCGCAAAAACTGAACCGCGATGTAGCGGGGGATTACTGTACTGTGTATATATATATATATATATATATATATATACATTTATACAGTGCCTTGCGAAAGTATTCGGCCCCCTTGAATTTTGCAACCTTTTGCCACATTTCAGGCTTCAAACATAAAGATATAAAACTGTAATTTTTTGTGAAGAATCAACAAGTGAGACACAATCATGAAGTGGAACAAAATTTATTGGATATTTTAAACTTTTTTAACAAATAAAAAACTGAAAAATTGGGCGTGCAAAATTATTCAGCCCCCTTAAGTTAATACTTTGTAGCGCCACCTTTTGCTGCGATTACAGCTGTAAGTCGCTTGGGGTATGTCTCTATCAGTTTTGCACATCGAGAGACTGAAATTTTTGCCCTTTCCTCCTTGCAAAACAGCTCGAGCTCAGTGAGGTTGGATGGAGAGCGTTTGTGAACAGCAGTTTTCAGTTCTTTCCACAGATTCTCGATTGGATTCAGGTCTGGACTTTGACTTGGCCATTCTAACACCTGGATATGTTTATTTGTGAACCATTCCATTGTAGATTTTGCTTTATGTTTTGGATCATTGTCTTTTTGGAAGAAAAATCTCCGTCCCAGTCTCAGGTCTTTTGCAGACTCCATCAGGTTTTCTTCCAGAATGGTTCTGTATTTGGCTTAGAACTGCACGATTCTGGCCAAAATGAGAATCACGATTTTTTAGCTTGGAATAAAGATCACGATTCTCTCACGATTCTCTGTGTAACAAAAAAAAATTGGGATAACTTTACTGTTACATTTTTTCTTTATTCATTAAAGTCTATTAATTGCGTTTGAAAGACTGCTGCGCAAATACAGTGTGACATAAAATATTACAACAATCGCCATTTTATTCTGTAGGGTCTCTGCTAAAAAAAATATATAAAATGTTTGGGGGTTCTAAGTACTTTTCTAGCAAAAAAAAATGATTTTAACTTGCAAGCAACAAATGTCAGAAAAAGATCCAGTCTTTAAGAGGTTAAACTTCCTTTCTCCCTGGCAGAGGGAAGGAAAAGATACAATGTAATCATTTTTGTTTATAGTTACTGGGAGACTTGTTTGCCAGGAGGCTTTTTTTTTTTTTCCACAGCTGTTCTCTCTGCTATGCAGCTATGCAAAGAATCGAGCATATTTCAGGGTTAGATCGTCAGGAGGGGTGAATCGAGATCACGATTTTCATACGATTAATCGTGCAGCTCTAATTTGGCTCCATCCACCTTCCCATTAATTTTAACCATCTTCCCTGTCCCTGCTGAAGAACAGCAGGCCCAAACCATGATGCTGCCACCACCATGTTTGACAGTGGGGATGGTGTGTTCAGGGTGATGAGCTGTGTTGCTTTTACGCCAAACATAACGTTTTGCATTGTTGCCAAAAAGTTCGATTTTGGTTTCATCTGACCAGAGCACCTTCTTCCACATGTTTGGTGTGTCTCCCAGGTGGCTTGTGGAAAACTTTAAACTACACTTTTTATGGATATATTTAAGAAATGGCTTTCTTCTTGCCACTCTTCCATAAAGATTTGTGCAGTATACAACTGATTGTTGTCCTATGGACAGAGTCTCCCACCTCAGCTGTAGATCTCTGCAGTTCATCCAGAGTGATCATGGGCCTCTTGACTGCATCTCTGGTCAGTCTTCTCCTGTATGAGCTGAAAGTTTAGAGGGATGGCCAGGTCTTCGTAGATTTGCAGTGGTCTGACACTCCTTCCATTTCAATATTATCGCTTGCACAGTGCTCCTTGGGATGTTTAAAGCTTGGGAAATCTTTTTGTATCCAAATCCAGCTTTAAACTTCTCCACAACAGTATCTCGGACCTGCCTGGTGTGTTCCTTGTTCTTCATGATGCTCTCTGCGCTTTAAACGGACTTCTGAGACTGCATTTATTTATTTATATTATATTATATATATTTTTTTTTTTTATGCGTTTTTTTTGGGGGTTTTTTTTTTATTATTCTTTCTCATATCTGCAGTTTTATGTTTGTACCAGTACTGAATGCATATGTCCACTAGCATTACCAACTGTTTATGCAGTAGCAATTGCTTTTATCTATGTTCCTTTTTAAAAGAGTGGATGTTGAGGGGTTAATGATGATATCGAGACACTGGGTGCCCGCCCCCTCCTCCACCTTAAATGTTCAGGTTGCTGTTCCTCCCGTGACTTTGACAAAGCACAGCAGTGCGAAACATGTCGTCACAGCAACTCTGATGCTTTCCAGGCCAGGTCCCGACGCTTGCTGACGCCACTTACAATTAGCGGCCTCCGCTGTGGATACCTCTGGTTGGCGGCTCCGCGGCACATCTACACTGCTTCAGTGCGAGCAGCCACACTATCGGGTGGGAGGAAGCCACACCACCTTACCGGCTGGTCCGGTCTGCTTTTGGCACATAAGATCCTTCTCCCTTATGCCTGGTTCCCTGCTGTGATCATCTACACAGTTCCGGCTCACCCAGCGGCTCGGTCATCCAGTGACCCCCAGCAACACCACAGATCTGGTTTGGAATACATTCTATTATGTTTTAATCATCACTATATATAATTTTTATAAATAAACCTTTCAAGGTTTTCCATCAAGCCTGCCTGAGTTACATTGTAGACTATGTACCGTGGGATAGCGCTGCTGCCCCTCCCCCCCCCCATTCACGGACTTCTGAGACTATCACAGCGCAGGTGCATTTATACGGAAACTTGATTACACACAGGTGGATTCTATTTATCATCATTAGTCATTTAGGTCAACATTGGATCATTCAGAGATCCTCACTGAACTTCTGGAGAGAGTTTGCTGCACTGAAAGTAAAGGGGCTGAATAATTTTGCATGCCCAATTTTTCAGTTTTTTATTTGTTAACAAAGTTTGAAATATCCAATAAATTTCGTTCCACTTCATGATTGTGTCCCACTTGTTGTTGATTCTTCACAAAAAATTACAGTTTTATATCTTTATGTTTGAAGCCTGAAATGTGGCAAAAGGTTGCAAAGTTCAAGGTGACCTTTCTCTAGCAGAGAAAAAGAAAAAAAGATTTACAATCACCCAAACTGGTAGTCCCCAACAGTAGGGTTATCCAGTATCAATAAAACAATTTCATGAACACCACACCTTCTTCGCTAGCCTCTTTCTTCATCAGCTAATGAAGGAGGTGTGGTTATAAAAAGAAAGAATGATTGCAGCGCTATAAATAAAACATTATTAAATCACAATCACGTGTACAACATAAAAACAAATATACGGATAAGCAAAAGTGTTCAGATGTTCAAATATTCAAGTGATCATATTTGTGAAAATAACATGACAAAAAAAAAGGCTAAATGTCCAAAAACTTCTCAATAAATAAAGACAGGTGGGATGAAGTACCCTTGATAATAAAAGTATTCCATCAAAAATAATAAAAAAAATGAAGGAGGTGTGGTTATGCCTCTAAAACGGTTCCTGATTGGCTACTAGCACCCAGGCTTTTCACAGCTCCATCTGACAGTTCTTCAGAGGTTTCTGCAGCGGCTTTCTGACAGCTTCTCTCAGGGCTGCTGATAAACCTTTTTTTTTTAAAAAAAAGTTTAGAAATCACGGGGACCCCTACAGCCTACCTGACGGGGCCCCCTTCAGCCCAACCCTCAACCCCACCCCTGGCCCCTCCTCAGACCACTCCCTGAAACAATCGCATTTAAAAATCGGATGGGCTGTTTGTACCCAAGTCAATCCATCCCTTGGGTACAATCAGCCTGCCCATAGATGGTTTGAATCGTAGCCAGTCTCTGCTAAACTGGGGAAGATTCTAACCATCTATGGCTGGCCTAACTGACTATCTGTCACTGACATCAATAGTGACACTAAAATCGTGATCTGCTAAAATAATGTACAGTGTACACTATATTAATGTCAGGGAGAAGAAATAGCCAGATTACTGATCTGTGTACGGAGCCCTGTGTTAGTAAACACAGGGACTTTATGCTGCAATTGCCTACAGCTGATCAGCATGTCTCAGCCATAAATCATTGGGCAGGACCTGCTGATAAAATCCCGCTGTAGCCAGCAGTGATGGAAGTAACTGCGTTAAAGTAAACGGCGTTACTTAACGCAGTTACTTTAGAGGGTAACGAGTAATCTAACTGACTACTCGTCCCATCAAGGTAATGCAGTTGAAATTACTTTGGCTGCGTTACCGCAATTACATCTACCGCCACTAGATGGCAGTAGTGTAATTCCTCCTCTCCTCTATGACCGAGGCCAGCGCTGTCCGCAGTACTGGCCTCAGTCAATGAGAGAGAGAAGCAGCAGCACAGGCCTGTAGGAGGAGGACGCAGCCAGACAGACCCCAGTGTGCTGGGCTGGCCACCAGCAGCCAGGCAGCCAGCATCTCCACCAGCAGCCAGGCTGCCTGCATCTCCACCAGCAGCCAGGCAGCCAGCGTCTCCACCAGCAGCACAACAGGTACCAAAACAAAAAAAACTCAGTAACAGACAGTCAAGACAGGAGGACTCAGGACTCAGACCCCCACAGTGCACCACACCACCATCAGCCACCACCTACCCACCCTATACACCCATTGACCCCTATATACACCTACCCACCCTCCCTATACACCCACTGACCCCTATATACACCTACCCATCCACCCTATACACCCATTGACCCCTATATACACCTACCCACCCTCCCTATACACCCACTGACCCCTATATACACCTACCCACCCTCCCTATACACCCACTGACCCCTATATACACCTACCCACCCACTCTATACACCCACTGACCCCTATATACACCTACCCACCCACCCTATACACCCATTGACCCCTATATACACATACCCACCCACTCTATACACCCACTGACCCCTATATACACCTACCTACCCACCCTATATACCAACTGACCCCTATATACACCTACCCACCCACTCTATACACCCACTGACCCCTATATACACCTACCCACCCACCCTATATACCCACTGACCCCTATATACACCTACCCACCCACTCTATACACCCACTGACCCCTATATACACCTACCTACCCACCCTATATACCCACTGACCCCTATATACACCTACCCACCCACTCTATACACCCACTGACCCCTATATACACCTACCCACCCACCCTATACACCCACTGACCCCTATATACACCTATCCACCCACCCTATACACCCACTGATCCCTATATACACCTACCCACCCACTCTATACACCCACTGACCCCTATATACACCTACCCACTGACCCCTATATACACCTACCCACCCACTCTATACACCCACTGACCCCTATATACACCTACCCACCCACTCTATACACCTACCCACCCTCCCTATACACCCACTGACCCCTATATACACCTACCCACCCACCCTATACACCCACTGACCCCTATATACACCTACCCACCCTCCCTATACACCCACTGACCCCTATGTACACCTACCCACCCTCCCTATACACCCACTGACCCCTATATACACCTACCCACCCACTATATACACCCACTGACCTCTATATACACCTACCCACCCACCCTATACACCCACTGACCCCTATATACACCTACTCACCCACCGTATACACCCACTGACCCCTATATACACCTACCCACCCACTCTATACACCCACTAACCTCTATATACACCTACCCACCCACCCTATACACCCACTGACCCCTATATACACCTACTCACCCACTGTATACACCCACTGTCCCCTATATACACCTACCCACCCTCCCTATACACCCACTGACCCCTATATACACCTACCCACCCACTCTATACACCCACTGACCCCTATATACACCTATCTACCCACCCTATACACCCACTGACTCCCCAAATACACCTACCCACCCACCCTATACACCAGCAGTTTACCACGCAGGTAACACAATGCCACTCTCAGCAAATACCACGCAGGTACCACTAACCAAATACCACGCATACAAGGGGCATATAAGTTATTTGACATATTTAAATATTTTTTTAAAGTAACGCAATAGTTACTTTCCCTGGTAATTAGTTACTTTTCTACTGCTGTAACTCAGTCACTAACTCAGTTACTTTTTGGGAGAAGTAACTAGCAACTATAACTAATTACTTTTTTTAGGTTACATGACCAACACTGGTAGCCAGTAACAGAGTGGGTTAGCAGCAGGCGCATGCATGCGCCTCCCTAACCCGGAACAGGCTGGATGATGTACATGTATGTGATCCAGTCTGCCCATGCCACCCTGCCACAGTAAATGTACTAAGGGCGTGTGGCAAGCAGCTAAATGGAAAAGGTTGGGGGTGGGTTCACACGACAGGTCTGATCAGGTCCGCCTGTCCATTTTTCAGGGGGACCTGACCCTCCATTCACTACTATGAAGCGATGGATCTAAACCGACTTTTTATTATACAGGATTTGTATAGCGCCAACAGCTTGCGCAGCGATTTACAATATGAGAGAAGACAATACAGGTGCAATACAATTCAATACAGTTTACACCATTAACACCCGCCTACCTCCAATCCAATCCACTAAACAAAACAGAAAGGGATCTGTTCCCCTCTGTTTAGCCGATCAGATTGGAAGGCAGTTGGGTGTAAACAGACAGTTGATTTGTTTACACCAGCCGCCCTTAGAGCAGAAGTGGGCTGTGTCCTGGGCTGATGACCTGTCATTTGCCCACTCTGCTCAGCGGGGGATTAGCGGATAGATCCCCTGCTAAACAAGCAGATTCTGGCCTAAGAAGCCTCTATACTATACCAAACAGCAACACAGGCGTTTTAGGATCATCAGGATTATAACACACAGGCAGGTGCTCTATCATGGCTGGCTCTGTCACAGTGTTTTACATGACATGGCTATTGTGCCTGACCTTGTTAACTTAAGACCAATAGGTTAACAAAATCAGCACCCAACAGCCATGTCATGTAAAACACTGTGACAGAGCCAGCATGATAGAGCACCTTCATCTGCCTGTGTATTATATATGGTGACATAGTAATGTACATTACACTGCAGTATATAAAGATATCAATATATTACCCACCCCCAGGCACCCCTGTGCTCCAGCAGCCACAATTAATTCAGGCTTCTCTCTCCTCCTGGACACTGTCAGATGACTGTTGTGACAGTATTCACCGTCACTGGAATTTAAAGACAGATAAGTAATGGTTTGGATTGCTTCATATTTGCCAGCAATATCTCCATATAGAAATATTAAGATTTATTCCCATTTGTCATGAAATCTGTAATTCCTAAATGCTGTGTATATTACATATCTTTCAATGTCAGCAAGGTTTTCCTTGTTTGTGTATTGGGAGGGAATGTGGATTGCCCTGTCTCATTGTAAGTGCTAATGACCTCCTATTGTTCTGTGTCTGGCTATTGTGTACATTGATTGCCCCCTGGGGGCTTCTGTCTCATTGCACATGGCAGTCCTTCTGGTCAAGCTATCGGACCAATCCCTGCTGACTCATTTTCAAGTCCTCATTTGCATGGCTAAGGAGGACCTGAAGGAGGACCCCAGGTACTTTACAATTGACCAATAGGAAAGCGGTTGTTGGGGCGGGATGTTCCAAATTCTGTATATAAGTCTTGTTCAATAAAGTTGTTCTAGAGTTCCTTCACCTCAATCTAGAGTTCTGTCTCTTATTGGGGGAATCTGCTGCAAGGGATTGCTATGTCCTCCATACTCCCTTGGATAATCACTGAGCTCTTGTAAGAGCTTGTTCGTGCTGCACTCTCTGGGGAAAGAGAGGTTCACCCACAGGAACCTGGAGCTTTGTCATAGGTCCAGGGTGGGTAGGAGATGCCAAGACCCTAACCAAGCTGCGGCAGTTCGTGGAGTCTGAAGTGCTTACGGTGTCTGGTGGAGTGCTTGGAGCCCTCGGGAAGCACTAGGAGCATCTGTCAACGAAGGTACCCGGTCTGGGGTGCCCTGTTCCGTTACATTGGTGGCAAGCGGTGGGATATCGTCCTAGTGTGAGGATAAGCAGCTCGGAGACACCGGTAACGTTATGGAGCGAGCTAACACCCGTGCAGCTTCCCCATATGAGGAGGAGTTTATCTGGAGGTTGCAGCAACACTTGGTCCAACAGGATGGGCCTGTATCAGAGGAAGCCATACTGGACGTGAGAGATTTCACTCGAAAGGAAATGTGGTATGAGGCCTTAGAGAATGCGCAGTGGAGGCGGAGAGAGAACCTTCCCAGCGAAGAACAGCGGTTCCAGAAATACGTTGCCCTGCGATTACCTTTCCTAGGAGATCAACCCCTGGATGAGTGGGTGACGGAGCTGTGGAACCTGATTTGGAAGGAGATGTGGCTGTATGAAGCTTACCGGGCACTAAAGTGGTACGCCACCCGGCACGACCACTGGATGGCTGAAGACAATATGCCGGAAGGTGAGGACTATAGTGGCCCGGGCTTGCTGTGGGAGGCCTTTGAGAAGAGGGACTTTGGATGTCCAGTAGAGTTTCGGCGCTGGGAAATCCAGGACACCAGGGAAGCCCTACTGGGTCTCCCCAAAGCGGATGACTTGGGGTCAGACCTGATTCATCTGGTTGGAATGGAGTGGGAACTGGAGCAGGACTACCAATGCCTGCTCTGCTCCATTCCACCCCAATCTACCCTGCAAGCTGAGCAAGAGTCCTGAGTGGCAGATCCAGACCCACAACCCTTCAGTTGGAGAGACAGTACAGACTGGGGGTACTGTGAAGACCCACCGATGGCAGGTGGAGATGGGACCGAGGTCTCTCTACCGGCCCTACAGGGAGGCTGGGCAGCTGGCCCAGATCCCCAGCTACAGCAGGAGTTACAGGGAGCCGAAGTTGTCACCCTTCCTCCCCAGCAGCAGTGTACCTTCCAGGGAGAGGAGACAACTAATCTTTCTCCCCAACCACAGGGAGACAACAGCCCTGACCCCAATGGTACAGATGGGACCGCGGTCTCTGCACCAGACCTACAGGGATGCTGGCCAGCCGGTCCAGATCCCCAACCTACCCCGCAGGAATACCAGGAGAAGGAGGTAAGCGATCCCTCCTCTCTACAGCAGACCCCCAACCAAGTTCTGGGGGTAGTATTCGCCAATCCCAACCCAGCAGAAGAGCTGGCAACAGGGTAGAGTGCTAACAACCTCTGCCCAGCACCTGCAAAAGCTACAGTCCTCATTTGTACACCCCAGGGATGCTGGACAGTCGGCCCAGATCACCAACAGCCTGACGAAGTGAGCCCCACCACCCTGTCTTCTCTCCAGCGGCTGAAAGGACTCCCAGGGGAAGGGCCAGTCCACACTTATCCCCAGCAGCGGGTATGTTGTGCGAGAGAGGCAGAGGTTGGCTGGGTGAGTAACACTGTTTTCCCGACAATTTGTTTGGGGTACTGGGTGGGTGCAGACATTGGGAGGGCCTGTGGAACACAGCCTACCTTAGAGAGGTTGGAAAGTTCTTCTCTCAGCCTACAAGGCTCCTCTTATGTCTAAATCACCCTGTGTCTTTTAGGGACACAGGGTGCCCAAGAAGCCCAGTCTGGCCTGCCCAAACCAGACTTTCACAGACTGATCGGCTATGAGAGCTCCATGCGCCTTGCCAAGACAAACTTACAAACTATGTGGAACTTTGTCAAGGAAGCTGCCATGATGGATGGATGGACTCTTTGGGACTTGTTACCCGACTAACTCAGGCACAGACCGATTGGAGGTCTGGTACCTGGATTAGTCTACCTTTGGGGGGAAGATATGTGGCAGTATTCACCGTCACTGGAATTTAAAGACAGATAAGTAATGGTTTGGATTGCTTCATATTTGCCAGCAATATCTCCATATAGAAATATTAAGATTTATTCCCATTTGCCATGAAATCTGTAATTCCTAAATGCTGTGTATATTACATATCTTTCAATGTCAGCAAGGTTTTCCTTGTTTGTGTATTGGGAGGGAATGTGGATTGCCCTGTCTCATTGTAAGTGCTAATGACCTCCTATTGTTCTGTGTCTGGCTATTGTGTACATTGATTGCCCCCTGGGGGCTTCTGTCTCATTGCACATGGCAGTCCTTCTGGTCTAGCTATCGGACCAATCCCTGCTGACTCATTTTCAAGTCCTCATTTGCATGGCTAAGGAGGACCTGAAGGAGGACCCCAGGTACTTTACAAATGACCAATAGGAAAGCGGTTGTTGGGGGCGGGATGTTCCAAATTCTGTATATAAGTCTTGTTCAATAAAGTTGTTCTAGAGTTCCTTCACTACAATCTAGAGTTCTGTCTCTTATTGGGGGAATCTGCTTCAAGGGATTGCTATGTCCTCCATACTCCCTTGGATAATCACTGAGCTCTTGTAAGAGTTTGTGTAAGAGCTTGTTCGTGCTGCACTCTCTGGGAAAGAGAGGTTCACCCACAGGAACCTGGAGCCTTGTCGTAGGTCCAGGGTGGGTAGGAGATGCCAAGACCCTAACCAAGCTGCGGCGGTTCTTGGAGTCTGAAGTGCTTACGGTGTCTGGTGGAGTGCTTGGAGCCCTCGGGAAGCACTAGGAGCATCTGTCAAGAAGGTACCCGGTCTGGGGTGCCCTGTTCCGTTACAACTGTTGCCGCCGCCCGCATCACAGCTTCTCACTCCCCATCTCTCTTGGGCCGACTACTGAGTAAGGAGCTGAGAAAAGGAAGGTTACTCTGCCAGGGAAGGAAATGGGCAGCCGCAGCAGCAGGACTTTAAGCAGCCAGACTATGCAGAGCAGAAGTAGAATTCAGTGCGCATGCATCCAAAAAGGAAAAAGAAGTCCCTCCACTCCCACCAACATACATCATCAGAAAGGGGCCCAGAACATAGCAATAATACACCCCCTTAGCTAGTAGGAGCAACTGAGCGGGGGTGTAATTTAGAAAGCCCCCCTTTTTTTCTGCACTGACTGCGAGGCTGCCCGGGCCCCCCCTGCTGAACTGAGGATGCCGGGCCCGGTACAACGGGACTGGTTGTACTGGCTTATCAGCAGGCCTGCCTTCTCTGGTTCCTAACACCAGCATCTACTACCTCTCTATGATCCCAGCAACTCCAGTCAGAACTATTACCACTATTAATGGCTTCACATTGAGCTAATTGTGTGCCTGTTTTACACTGAAGCTTGTGAGTGCCTTACCATTGTTTTTATACATTTTATATGTGTAGCACGGTCCTCGTAGGGACTGCTTGATATTCACTCTGTAGATTCTCCTTGGTTACCAGCACCCAGCCATAAGTAAAGACAGGTCCTTAATTTTCCTTGGCTCACAGTCCAAAAATCAATCCAGGGGTATTTAGTTGTTTTTAGTGTTTATTGTAAAATGGGGATAATAGAAGGAAATAGTGGGATACTCTGACTTTAACTATTCACAGTGATTGAGGACTCCTGTCTTCTCTGCTTCTCTATAGGTGTGGAACAGCCAGGCTGTTGATTCATCCTGCCACTTTGGATGAATGTGGATTAAGTCTCTTATCCTTAAGATGACTTGGTGAACAACTAGTTGTCTTCAAGACACTCTCACTAGTATCCTCTCTCTCTTCCTCCGCTGACACCCGTCCACTGACTGTCTTACTAGCAGGTGAGGCCCCTTGATGCGAGTCCCTGTACTCACGATACTGCAGTCCCAAGGTCTCCAGTGTCTCCCCTCTCAGTCAGCTTCCTTGGACCTCTGGGTTCAGCTCCTCTCAACCGCTCCTCTGGCTCTCAGGACGACCTCCTGCGACCGCATGACACCTCTACAGAGGAGGAGGAAACCGACACCCCCCCTCCCCACTCCCCTCTCCCCTCCCCTCCAGCCAAAGACCCAATAACACATGTGCTCCTGGCTTTTATACAGTATCCCAGAATGCACCGAGGTGACCTGCCCTCTTCCAAATCATCAGGACTGTATCAAAAGCCTATGCACCCATTCGTCAGGTTTCCACCCACTGTCCAACATGCCTCCCTATTGGACCAGCGTGAAACTGAATGAATCGCATACTGAGCACAATGAGCAGACCTCACTAACAGATCCTGCTCCCTGGTAGGCAGAGCAGTGCTGTATCCTGGCCTAGGCCAACAAGGCCCGGGCCTAGGGCGGCACTTTGCAGGGGGGGCAGCAAAAAAAGTATTTCATTATTTGTAAAATGACTATGGACTTCCTATTTATTATACAAGTAAGTGAAATAATCCTATAATTACAATCAGTGGCAGCAAACACAAGTCCAAATATCCTAAAAGAGTAATCTTACTAATCCCGTGACATAAGGCTGTACTAATGGGCACTGATAAGGCTGCACTGGTGGCCACTGATGGGGCTGCACTGGTGACCACTGATGAGGCCACACTGATATGCTGCACTGATGCGCAGTAAAGAGGCGGCACTGATGAGGCTGAACTTATGGGAACTGATGAAGCTATGCTGAAGGGCACTGATACACTGTGGTTATGGTCTGTGGTTTACAGATGACAGGGTGGGTCATAAACAGGAAGGGGTGTGTTCTTTACAGGAAGGGGTGGGTCATATTTAAATTAGGGGGTTCACAAATTTAGTCAGGCCTAGGGCAGCACAAAACCTAAATGCACCACTGAGGCAGAGAGCAATATAGATTTACCTGCAGCTCCTCTGGTAAGCAGAGCTGAAAACTATACTCTCTCACTAGCACCTACCTAGGAGGGTGCTACATATGAATAAAAGCTTTCTGCACTATTGGTGGCCTGGCGCTGGTCTCTCCTCTTCCCTTACTATAAAAAAACTTCCCTCACACTTTAGTTCCATTTTCATTCGTTGACGAAAATTGGTATTGATTTTTGTCATAGTTTTCATCAATTGATGATAATTTAAATTGTTTTTTATCTAGATTTCATCACTGAAAGCATGCCTCTGATGAAAATAATGTCGGAAATATTTTCAGCAACTAAATGAATGTGGAAGTAAACTTTCATCACTAACTTTTACCTATAGGTAAGCTTATAATAAGGCTTACCTATAGGTAGTTTAAATATCTCTAAACGGACAATGTTTAGGAGATATTTACTGTACATAGTGACATCACTGGTGCATGCACTCTGAAGGAACGGCCACCCGTGCCGTTCCTTCAGAGCTCTGTGCCATAAATGGTTGCTCCTGCACGCATGTCATTGCATGTCAGTTACAGAGCCGGAGTCTGCGAACCCGGAAGCAAGACTGGTAAAGAAGGAAGCGCCTGCAGCTCTGACATCTCAGCGCTGGAAGAGCTTTGTTTTAAGGTAAGTTTAACATAATGCGATACATACTAGCACTTTATGACATTAACATGCAGGGTAAGGAAAAAAAAAAAAAACGTACAGCAGTTTACAACCGTTTTAAGACTGACCACAACTTGCAGCACAACTTAATTATATAAAAAAATGATTATTAAAGTGCTAACTCAGTCAAGCATATATGTATATCAATCAATCAAATAAAAACATCACAAATATAATAAATATCAAGTTATAATCATAAAGAAGTCCTAGAAATTTTTTTAACAATCTTGATTGTGCAAAAAACATTTCAGTTGTGATCAGAGGGGCTTCACCAGAAGAAAGCCTCCACCAACCCACCAAAGTGCAAACACTCACCTCTACTGATTGACCCCCACAAAAAATGTCAAACTCGCATGTTAGTCAGACACCAGGACCCAGGAGAAACTTTAACCATATAAACCAGGAGCTGCAGTCCTCACTGATTCAATCTGTATCTAACATAGCTTAGTGAAAAAATCCTGTGGAACCACAAGCCTCAAACACTTTCTTGCTCCAAATAGTCACACATGAAGGAGAAGAGTATACCGTTCAAACTCAAAGTAGAGAAAAACAAACCATAGTGATCACTGTGATATACCGTCTTTATTTAAAAAGCAAATTGCACTCACATAAGTACGTCAGATAAAAGTGCTCCTCAGTAAAAACTGCTGTGCACAAATAATGCTGTTCAGGAGGTGTCCCCAATGACATCATCCATTACGAAACACGTTTGGTGAAGTCACAGTGATCCTGGATTGAATACATTCTTGTGAGCTGAAGGGCCTTAAGCTTTCCATTGAGGTTTCTGTGGTACAGAAGTCATTCTTCACCTGAGCCACTGCTTCCTAAACATTGATGTTTACATCTTCCCACCGGCCATAAGTAAGTCATTCACCAGTGTCTTAGGCCTAATAATAACTCCAATGCATAAACAATGTCTCTTCATAAAACTGTTTACCTGTGGGATTTGGCAGAGTCATGTCATTAGTGTTGCAGCAATCTTCCTTGGAAGTATGCCCATAAAATAATCCAGCAATTAGGGTTGAGGGGAAAGGCAGGTTCCACCTTTCCACTCTATAAACAGCCCTGCCCTGTAATTAGCTCTCAAGTGTATCTCATTATATTAGTGAAATTTATCTTTACATTGATTCATCTTTCACAACCAAAAATATAAGTGCCAGATTGGTGCTGTGCAGGAAGCCTGCTAGAAATTGTATATATAGTCCAATGTACAGTATTCAAACAAAACTCCAAAGTTTGTGTAGACAAGTTTCCAAATGATTTTGAACAAAGTGCCAGCATTCTGTGCAGTTCAATTGCTTTGCAAGATAACACAAATTGTTTACAAAAGTGCTTCAGTGCTCCACCACCTATTCCACACCAGAGAACTCACCAGATAGCCATGACTACCCAGTACCGATAAGTCATGTAAAGCATAATGATCTCAGGGCATTCTCAATAATTATTATTCCCCTCAGTTTGCATCCAGGGGATTACTCCTTTATGTGCTGTTACTTAGTGCTCCTTTCACATGGGTTGTTCAGTTGTCACATTCAAAAGCAAAGGGGAATCGACATAGTGTAAAACCTTTTAATATTTATTAAAATTTGAAAATGTTCACACGCCTCCTACCCACATTAGTTGGTGCTATACCTTGCACCGAGGGTGTTCATAGTGCAGTACGGTAAAATCACTGAAGTGCTGGGCAGTATGCAAACCGCTCTCTACCTCGCTCGTTACCTTTCCCAGGTATACTGGCCTTCACTTCCGAGAGTACTCTGCTTGATGGTGTCACTTCCAGTCCCAGACTGATGCGTTTTGTCATACTGACATTATAAAGAGGTGTGGCCGGAGGTTCCTAATGCTCTTTATCTACTCGGCTGCAGCTAACTTGGCAATGCCACATTTCTCTCCCATTGGCTTGTTACACCTCCATGTGTGTGTGTGCACTCTCTGCCCACCGCTAGTACATTGCTAGCAGTGGATAACCAAGCGGCAAGCTGATTGGAATCTTACAGTGTATGGATGGAATATTACATCAATGTGCACCTATTAGTCATGCTCTACACATGTGGGAATGCATACTGCACGCCCGACAATGCAAAATACACAAATATCAAGCAACAAAAAACAAAAATATGTGTGAAAATAAATAATTAAGCACTATGAAAACAATAGAAATGACAGAATATACCTAAATAATACCAAATTAGAATACCCCTATGTAATATTCTGCACCTTGCCTATTACCTTATTACAATATATCATGCTGAACTTATATACACAATTGTATTCGACTTATTTGATTTTTCACAAAATTCATGATTGCTACAACACTATTGTTACATTAATTGTAATCACATATATGTTATTTAGCACCATACTCCTCTGGCTCAACTAGGTTTAACTGGGACACTGTAGAAAAATGCCTGTTAGCGCTGTCCTGACGCCAGCTGAATGCCGACCAACGCTTCCCGGCGCTTGAAAATACTGTTTGGCTGAAATGTATTGAAACTTCGACTTTAACTCCTTAGTAACTCAGAAGATCCAGGACTGTAGTAACACTTGACTCTTGACACTCTGTCTAGCTCAAAAGCCCTATGAATGGCTCCCTCCAGCCCTTCACTGACTGAGGTAGCTCCTTGTAACTGCTTGTGCTGCTGCAACCCTTAACACTGTACACTTGACTCTTCAGGGCCCAACCGCTGGCGCCCCCTTTACACTTTCAGGGTCATCTCATTAGGCACCCCCTCTGACACTTCAGGGTCCTCTCACTAGGCATCCCCTTGACACTAGCTGACTCCAGATCCCTGGGACCTTCACCGGAGTGGTCCCCTCTACACTAGGCACACCCTCAGGGGCAATTCACAATACTCACGAACTTTGAATGCTTTCCTGGAACTGAACCCCTCTATCTCCACTGGTCCTTGGCACACCGGATCCTCTCTGCAGCTTAGCTCTCTCTCTGTACTTTTCAGGTAGCCACCGAGACTCCCGATCCTTCTGACAGGAGAAGAGACAGCCGTACTCTCCCTCTTGGGACTCTACTTCCGCCAAAGTAACTGCGTCATGCATTCCCCTCAAACTTATACCCACTCCCAGAATCCTCTGCGGCAGAATCTGCCTTCTGGGGTAGATACAGGCATGAATGTGCCTCTGATTGGGTTTCCTCCACTACCCAATGAGAATCCTCTCATGGAGCACAGTGGGGAGACTCCCCTCTCAGCAGCCACACCTGAGAGACATGACAGCCCAGCTGAAAACCATGGCCCTGCTGTTAGGCAGCCAAGGCCCACTATACTTTGCCTAGCACCTACCTTGTAGGGTGCTACATCTATATTAAAACCTTATGGTATAAGGCTATCTAACCTATAAATCTATTTTGTTTCTTTTTGGGATATTTTCTTAGTTTTATCCTCACCTCTCTAATGTTCTTGTATTTTGTCTATACTATAAAACTTCAATAGTCTGGCATCTTTATTATGGTTCTCCTTAAAGTGGCTAGACATGCTGCGTTTATCATAGCCCTTGGTAATATTTTTCATGTGTTCACTAATTCTTCTTGTAAGTTCTCCAGCAATTCCACCCTACTGAATGCGACATCGGCACTCCAGCACGTAGGTTACATGCGCCAGTAAGCATGAAATAAAGGCTTTAACCTCATATTTTTCCAGTGGTTCTGGGTTCAAACCAGATTGTTTTCCTTTCTTTATGTTTAAAAGTCCTGCATGCAATACACCTTGTACATCTGTAAAATCTTTAACTATCTAAAATCTTTTACTGTCTGTCACCTTTTTTGGGGGATTATAACATGTTTTACTATCATGTTCCTAAGGGGTTGGGCTTTACAATAAATACACTGTAGTTTTTTTGGGTAATACGGTCTCTAATGTTTTGTCTTTTAGGAGGATAGGCCACAACTTGTTAACTCCCTCTCCTTCCTTATAATTCATGCTAAATTGGGTCAAAAATGCATATTCCATATTTTTCTTATCCTTTCTCTTTTGTTTCCAAATATTTTACCTCTACCTAATTTACTTCCTTGCTCCTTGGTTTCCAATAGTTTGTGCTTATCATGGCCCTTCTTTACAAAGCTGATAATCGGCAGTTCAGTTTGCTCATGGTCATTGCTGTCCTGGTCACAGTTCTTCCTGATCCTAATCATGTGCCCTTTAGGGATATTGTTGACCCATCGAGGATGGTGGCAGCTATGTGTTTGTAGTAAACTTTTGCGGTCAGTCTCTTTAAAGTACATTTTGGTTTATTTTGTTCCCTTCACTAAAGATGGTTAAATCTAAAAAAGTTATGACTTTGGGGCTCCATGTACCTGTAAATGTTATACCATATTGGTTGTGATTTATATTTTGCAAGAATTCTTTTAGTTTCGACTCACTCCCCTTCCATATTAGCATAACAACATTGACAAATCATTTGTAGAATATTAACTCATCTCTTCTTTTGCCAAAGATTTCTTCGTTTTCCAATTTTGCCATAAATAAGTTGGCAACACCAGGGGCATATTTCACCCCCATGCCAACACTCTTAGATTGTAGGTAATAGTCTCCATTTTACACCCTCCATGCCTTATTCACGGTTAACACTAGTATACAGGGCGTTCACATCAATAGTGGCAAAGATGTAATTATTTTCCCATTATTAAGAATTTCAACAAGCTGTCCACTATCTCTCAGTTATGCTGGTTGTTGTACCACCAATTTTTGTAGGAAGGAGTCAATATATTCCCCCATTCTGCTAAAAACAGAATTTATGCCGCTAATTATGGGCCTTCTCGTTGGTTTCTTTTTATTTCTATGTATTTTTTGGTGTGTAATAAATAACTGTCATTTTTGGTGCATTAGGTACCAGGTAACATACCTCCTTTTTATTAACCACTTCCCGCTCGCCCTATTACAAATTGACGGCGGGAATGTGGTTGTGTTATCCTGACCAGACGTCATATGACGGCGGCAGGATAACACAGCTCTGGGAGCCCCCCGGGAGCGCGCAGAGCGGCGATCGGTGATGCGAGCTGTCAGTCTGACACCCTGCATCTCCGATCTCGGTAAAGAGCCTCTGACGGAGGCTCTTTACCATGTGATCAGCCGTGTCCAATCACGGCTGGTCACATAGTAAATAGGAACAGCCGTTGATCGGCTTTCCTTAGTTCGTGCCTGACAGGCACGAGTAAAGGAGCTCCGATCGGCGGCTCCCCTGACAGGGGGGGGGGGGTCGGCACTGGTAATCAGATCATTGATTACCAGTGCAGACCCTCGGGGGGGGGGGATGCCACTAGATCCACCAGGGATGCATGACCCCAGGGATGCCCACTATGACCCCAGGGATGCCCACTATGACCCCAGGGATGCCCACTATGGCCACCAGGGATGGCAATCAGGGCTCAGGGAGCCCCCCATTGCCCTCCCCATCAGTGATGCCCACCAGTGTCCTCCCTATCAGTGCTGCCCACAAGTGCCCATCATTGCCATCCTTTAGTGTCGCCCACCAGTGCCCATTATTGCCCACCAGTGCCGCCTATCAGTGCCCATTAGTGCCCATCAGTGCCGCCCGTCAGTGCCGCCCGTCAGTGCCCACCAGTGCCACCTATCAGTGCCCGTCAGTGCCACCTATCAGTGCCCGTCAGTGCCACCTATCAGTGTCCATCAATGCCGCCTATCAGTGCCCAGCAGTGCCGCCTATCAGTGCCCACCAATGCTGCATATCTGTGCTACCTATCAGTGCCACATATCAGTGCCTATCAGTGCCGCATATCATTGCCGCCTATCAGTGCCACCTATCAGTGCCACCCCATCAGTGCCACCCCATCAGTGCCTCCTCATCAGTGCCTCCTCATCAGTGCCTGTCAGTGCAGTCTCATCAGTGCTCATCAGTGCAGGAAAAAACTTATTTATTTACAAAATTGTATAACACAAACAAAAAAACTTTTTTTTTTTTCAAACTTTTCGGTCTTTTTTTATTTGTTTAGCAAAAAGTAAAAATCGCACAGGTGATCAAATACCACCAAAAGAAATCTCTATTTGTGGGGGGAAAATGACATAAATTTGGTGTAGGTACAGTGTTGCATGACCGCGCAATTGTCATTCAAAATGCAACAGCGCTAAAAGGGGAAAATTGGCCTGGGCAGGAAGGGAGGGAAGTGCCCTGTATTAAAGTGGTTAAGTATCTTTAACCTTTTCCCTTTCTTTACAAATCTCTTCAATTTATTCATAACCTTGCTTGTATGGTTTTCTGGCAGGATTTTACAGTATCTCACAAAAGTGAGTACACCCCTCACATTTTTGTAAATATTTTATTATATCTTTTCATGTGACAACACTGAAGAAATTACACTTTGCTACAATGTAAAGTATTGAGTGTAAAGTTTGTATAAGGCTCCATGTACACGGGACGCTGGAAATGGCCGTTTAGGAGCAGTTGGGCGTTTTTTTCAGAAGCCCCTGAACCCATCTACATGTTATCTTATCTGTCCATGTACACCAGGTCGTTTACAGTCATTTGCAGGCAGTTGCGTTCAGGGACTGTTTTTAGAACGCAATTATTTGCGTTCGAACTTGTGTTTCCCGGCGTTTCAAACGCACAAACGCGTCCGAACGCGTCTAAACGCGTCCGAACGCGTCTGAACGCGATGACCCGCGTTTAACGTTCGCGTTTTTCCATTTTAAAGGGGAATAATTTTTTTGACCTCTAGGAACGCTTCTAAACGCAAACGCCCGCAAACGCTGCTAAACGCCCGCTAAACGCGGGTACAAACGCGACTGAACGGACGTTTCAAACGTCCTAAAAATTCCAGCATTCAAAGGGACTTTTAACAACGTCCCGTGTACATGGAGCCAATCAGTGTAAATTTGCTGTCCTCTCAAAATAACTCAACACACAGCAATTCATGTCTAAACTGCTGGCAACAAAAGTGAGTACACCCCTAAGTGAATATGTCCAAAAAGGGCCCAATTAGCCATTTTCCCTTCCCGGTGTCATGTGACTCTTTAGTGTTACAAGGTCTCAGGTGTGAATGGGGAGTAGGTGTGTTAAATTTGGTGTTATCGCTCTCACTCTCTCATACTGGTCACTGGAAGTTCAACAAGGCACCTCATGGCAAAGAACTCTCTGAGGATCCTTAAAAAAGAATTGTTGTTCTACATAAAAATTGCCTAGGCTATAAGAATATTGCCAATACCCTGAAACTGAGCTGCAGCAAAAAACAGATCATACAGCGGTTTAACAGGCCAGGTTCCACTCAGAATAGGCCTCGCCATAGCGACTAAAGAAGTTGAGTGCACGTGCTCAGCGTCATATCCAGAGGTTGTCTTTGGGAAATAGACGTATGAGTGATACCAGCATTGCTGCAGAGGTTAAAGGGGTGGGGTGTCAGTCTGTCAGTGCTCAGACCATTCGCCACGCACTGCATCAAACTGGTCTGTATGGCTGTCGTCCTAGAAGGAAGCCTCTTCTAAAGATGATGCACAAGAAAGCCCGCAAACAGTTTGCTAAAGACAAGCAGACTAAGGACATGGATTACTGGAACCATGTCCTGTGGTCTGATGAGACCAAGATAAACGTATTTGGTTCAGATGGTATCAAGCGTGTGTGGTGGCAACCAGGTGAGGAGTACAAAGACAGTGTGTGTTGCCTACAGTCAAGCATTGTGGTTTGAGTGTTATGGTCTGGGGCTGCATGAATGATGCCGGCACTGGGGAGCTATAGTTCATTGAGGGAACCATGAATGCCAACATATACTGTGACATACTGAAGCAGAGCATGATCCCCTCCCTTTGGAGACTGAGCTGCAAGGCAGTTTTCCAACATAAAAACCCCAACACACACCTTCAAGACAACCACTGCCTTGCCAAAGAAGCTAAGTGTAAAGGTGATGGACTGGCCAAGCATATCTCTAGACATAAACCCTATTGAGCATCTGTGGGGCATCCTCAAATGGAAGGTGGAGGACCACAAGGTCTCTAACACCCACCAGCTCCATGATGTCGTCATGGAGGAGTAGAAGAGGACTCCAGTGGCAACCTGTGAAGCTCTGGTGAACTCCATGCCCAAGAGGCTTAAGGCAGTGCTGGAAAATAGAGGTGGCCACACAAAATATTGACACTTTGGGCTCAATTTAGACATTTTAAGTTAGAGATTTACTCACTTTTGTTGCCAGCGGATTAGACATTAATGTCTGAGTGTTGAGTTATTTTGAGGGGAAAGCAAATTTACACTGTTACACAAGCTGTACACTCACTACTTTACATTGTAGCAAAGTGTCATTTCTTCAGTGTTGTCACATGAAAAGATATAAGAAAATATTTACAAAAATGTGTACTCATTTTTGTGAGATACTGTATATGTGCCTTCCTCAGATAGTATATTTCTCATCTCATTTTCATAACCCTCTTTATCTAAAACCACAATCCCTCCCCCTTTATCGGCCTACAACTACAGTATATTGTTTGCACTTTCCAACTTCTTAATGCCCCTCTCTTTATCCTTCTTCCTCTTCTTATATGTAATTTATAGATGTCTGGCTCATCCATCTCGTTTTAAAGACTTTGAGGCATTGGCTGTTTGATAGTTGTAGGCATGGACGAAGATAAGGGGGGGGGGGGGGGTTGGGGTGTCTGAAAGCCTCCAAAGCAGAGTTCTGGTTGTGAAAAAAGGGAGCTTTGCACTTGTCAATGGATGGGAACAAGGCAAGGTCCTGTGTTGATTCAGCTGCTGCCGCTGTCATGCTCCCCCTCCTCGCTTCTCACCGCTTTTAGATTTTGGCTCTGCTCGGCTCATCTCAGCTCGGCTGGTGGGCACGGCGGTCTGCTTGCATCTCATCTCGGCTCAGGTCAGCTTTGGCAGGGGGGGGGGGGGGGTGGGGTGGTCCACTGACATCTAGGCTCCACTCGGCTCGGGCAGGGAGGGGGGGGAGTGATCCGCTGATGGCTCAGAACGGCGCGGGCGGGGGGCAGTCCGCTGACCCGGTGCACACTGCACAGGGACATAAAGGCACCTTTGTTCAGACGTACTGCATGGAGGTACCAGGAGAAAAAAGATCAATTCCTACCCTCAGTGCCCTGGACTGCACAAGAAAATGAAGGTCAGTTCATGACAGCTCCATGCCACAGACAGACTGCCCTGCCATCTGCTGAAAATAATCTGAAGGGGGTCACGGATGTAAGAGGGGAGTAGGGGCTGTAAGATAAGGGTAGTCCATCCGCAGTCTCTGTTTATCTCCTGTAATCCATCCACAGTCTCTGGTTTTCTCCTCTAATCCATCCGCAGTCTCTGATTATCCCCTGTAATCCATCCGCAGTCTCTGGTTATCTCTTGTAAATCCCTCCGCATTCTCTGGTTATCTCCTGTAATCCATCCGCAGTCTCTGGTTATCTCCTGTAATCTATCCGCAGTCTGTAGTTATCTCCTGTAATCTATCTGCAGTCTGTGGTTATCTCCTGTAATCCATCCACAGTCTCTGTTTATCTCCTGTAATCTGTCCGCAGTCTCTGTTTATCTCTTATAATTCGTCCGAAGCCTCTGGTTATCTCCTGTACTCCGTCCACAGTCTCAGGATAATCTCCTCTAATCCGTCCACAGTCTCGGATTATGTACTGTACTCCGTCCGCAGTCTCTGATTTTCTCCTGTAATCTGTCCGCAGTCACTAATTATCTCCTGTAATACTTCCACATTCTCTGATTATCTCCTGCAATTCGTCCGCAGTCTCTGATTATCTCCTGTAATCCATCCGCAGTCTCTGGTTATCTCTTGTAATCCATCCGCAGTCTCTGGTTATCTCCTGTAATCCATCCGCAGTCTCTCTCCTTAAGCCCCTCCCACGATCATGTTTCGCCACACCCACGTTTTATCTCTGTGACATACCCCTCAGTCTCAAGTTTAAGAGTTCAGAGGTATCTTCTGTATGTATGGACTCTGCACATTATCACTTCTCTTGCCTGGTGTGCTCGGTTAACAAAAAATCAGTTAGTGTGCTGCCTTCCACAAGATGGTGCCCCGGAACACAATAGCACAGCAGGGGAGATCACTGTACTAACACTGTGTGTCTAACAGTGTGTCCTAGGCCTTAGACTGGACAATAGCCAACCTCACTGGGGAATGTTTATAAAACCAAGAAAAAATACAAATGTGCAGCGATAATGATGATAATAATGTCCGACAACATATAAAGTCCAATCAAAAAATTCATATAGGGAAAAATGGTGATGAAAAGAAATCCAACATGAAAAAATGATGTAAACTAGTTGTGCAGCAAATCCCAACACCAGTGAAGGTAAAAAATAGATTGCGCTCACCAAATGGATGGGATCCAAATACCATATAGTATAGGGGTCAAACAGGCTTGAAAGAGTGATGGAGTGTCCCAACAGGATTCACCGACCACGATGGACAGCGTGTAGATCTCCGGCGGATATGATTAGTCAAAGACTCCACTTCCACACGATGGATGGTGTATCAGAAAAAAGGGGGACATATATAGCGTAATATTGCTAAAAACAATTTATTTTAAAAGTAGCTGATACACTTACAGACATCCGTGAAAGAATAGCGTATATAGTATAAAACAGCTGAGCTGACTAGGTCCTCTTAACATGTTTCGGCATATGTGCCTTTTTCAAAAGATATTGTCAGCAAGTTACATGTCCTCTATATATAATATGTGGATGATATTCAGTGCACCTGGAGGAAAATTTTCATCCATCGTGGTCGGTGAATCCTGTTGGGACACTCCATCACTCTTTCAAGCCTGTTTGACCCCTATACTATATGGTATTTGGGTCCCATCCATTTGGTGAGCGCAATCTATCTTTCACCTTCGCTGGTGTTGGGATTTGCTGCACAACTAGTTTACATCATTTTTTCGTGTTGGATTTCTTTTCATCACCATTTTTCCCTATATGAATTTTTTGATTGGACTTTATATGTTGTTGGACATTATTATCATCATTATCGCTGCACATTTGTATTTTTTCTTGGTTTCACTGTTTATCACTCCTTTGTCTAGTGATTGGTGTCAGCTGCTTTTTACACTTTTGAGTTAGCGCAGTAATTTTGTTTTTACATTATTTTCAATGTTTATAAAAACTGGAAGAAGGAAAACCTGAAATCAGGTTAAATAGGAGGATCTGAGAAAATAGAATTAAGAATGTGATTGGTTACTATGAGCAACACATTGTTTTTCCTTTTCCTAGTCTTTATGAATTTATCGCAATTTGTTTTATTTAAAAATACTTTTATTTAGTACCTGCTGCTGAACCCCTCTCCAGAACAAAAAATTATCTACGGCCCTGGTTGTAGGATCCACCTTTGAAGCAAGGTACCCAGGATGCCGCTTACTCGTGGCCAGTGAGTTTTCGGTTTGTCCAAACATAGATCCTGCATGTGCAAGTTGTAAGGAAAGGATCAGCTGTCATCTGATGGGTTTCAAAGAATACTAATTACCCTTCCTTGGAATTCAGAAAAACTATTCTTTAGGTCCTCTTTTTAAGTATCTGCATATTGACCTTTTTCTTGATCGATGCTGTAACAGAACCTTGACCCACACTGTGTTTGTGGGCTTCTGTCAGTATACGGCTTCCTTTAGTCTTGAACAAAGATATCAAATCCTAACCGCCCCCATACAAAGCTAGCCGACAACTTAGATTTTTCTGGAACCTTCTAGTTTATTGAACAGTCACACAGAATTTATATACAGCATGGACATCCCCCTCCTGATCAGATTACCCCATCAGGTCAGGGGTTGCCTGATTACATCATCATATGCAGATGAAACTACACAGAAATAGTATTAACCTGAACTAATTATCTAGCCATCTAGACAGAAAAAATATGTGAGTTCATTAACAATCAACAATGGGACAGACAGGCTTAACAGAATCCACATCACACCTCAATACACAGACAATAGAAAGAGACCGCTAGTAACAGACTGTCCGTCTCTGACACTGAAGAACATGGAACAGAGGCCAATGTTATTTGCTCTTTCAATGAACATGTTCAGAATCAAACAGGCCAGGAATAGTCCTCGCATATTTCTCGAGATACATGGCTGACAAATATTACTGTCCCACTTGAAGCAATCCAAACCATATTCTCAGTGTCCATTAAGTATCTGTCTTTCACTCCCAGCGACGGTGAGTACCGTCACAGATGCTGTTTTAGATAAAACCTTTCTCTGTCTGACATGACCGTTTTGTGTCATTTTAATGTAATATATGCCTTATAAAACTTTTAAAAACTACAAGTTGTGCTCCATTGAGAGTATTAAAATGTAAATATTTGATAAAGTTCCATTAAGATATGCAACAGACTTGCAAGAAAAATGTAAAAAAGTATAAGTGTGTGTATATATAATATGTCAGAGATATGTAACTAAAAAATGTTATTTGTCAATTGTCCATGAAAAAAATGTAATCATTTATCGGTAAAAAGTGAAAATATAGCCCACACTGGTTTTGCTATTGTAACTAGTTAATTAAACAGATCAAACCCCATAATTTATCGACTGTGTTTCTGCTCTTAACATTGTTTTAAAAAAATTCTGCCCCCCCCCCCCAGCACCTTTTATATACTTTCTATACTGCCCTAAATTGCCTCAAAGCATCACTGACCATGGAAACTTCACACTGGACCTCATGCAACTTGGATTCTGTGCCTCTCCACTCTTCCTCCAGACTCTGGGACCTTGATTTTCAAATGAAATGCAACATTTTCCACAGTCCTTGATGATTTGCAGAGCCATGTCATCTGCTGGTGTTGGTCCACTGTGTTTTGTCAAGTCCGAAGTCAGCGCCTCCCTCTACCAGAAAATTCTAGAGCACTTTATCCTTCCCTCTGCTGACCAGCTTTATGGAGATGAAAATTTAATTTTCCAGCAGTAGGGATGAGCTTCGAGTTTGAGTCGAAGCTAAGTTCGACTCGAACATCGGTCGTTCGAGCGTTCGTCGAATGACGAACAAATGTGCTTCTTCGCGGGAAATTGGAGCGCCCATAATGCACTGCGCGCCCTCTGATAGATTATATCAGGTCATTGAGTATCTACCGGTCACTTGCATATACCCTATATTGATCTGATCTCTATCTATATATAGCGCAACAGATTAGATATCAGGCCATTGAGTATCTATCGGTCACTTGCGTATACCCTATGTTGATCTGATCTCTTTCTATATACAGTGTTATTGATTAGATCATATCAGGTCAGTGAGTATCTATCGGTCACTTGCGTATACCCTATATTTATCTGATCTCTATGTATATATAAGGCTATTGAGTAGATCATATCAGGTCATTGAGTATCTATCGGTCAGTTGCGTATACCCTATATTGATCTGATCTCTATCTATATATAGGTTTATTGAGTTGATCATATCAGGTCATTGAGTATCTATCGGTCACTTGCATATACCCTATATTGATCTGATCTCTATCTATATATAGAGCTATTGATTAGATCCTATCAGATCATTGAGTATCTATCAGTCACTTGCGTAAACCCTATATTGATCTCTATCCACATCATGTCCGAAAGGCCGACAAGGAGAGGCAGACGCTCATAGGCCATGAAGAGAGGGCAAGCAGCCTCTGTGTCCACAGTGAAAAGTGGTGGTCACACATGGTCGACATGGTGCATCCTCTGCAGGCCTGTACTTTATTTCCGGTGCTGCCCGTGTTATTCAGCCCCAACATGTGAAAGAGTTGGTGGAGTGGATAAATAAGCCATCCTCATCCTCCTCGTCCTCTTACACCCACGCTCACAGTAGTTTACCTTCCACTGCAGCTGCCAAAGCGGCCCATTTCACAGGCTCCTTCTCCACAGCTACTCCTTCTGTCGTCCCACTATCATGCACGGAGGAGTCATCTGAACTATTCGATCATAGTGTCAGTGACATGCTGCTGGAGGATGCGCAGCAATTTGAAAGCTGTGATGTTGGTTTGCAGGTTCATGAAGGGAATAATGTGAGCCTAGAGAGAGGGGGGTGACATTGACCGACAAGAAACTAGCTGTCATGTTCCCACAGCTGCAACATTCTGCCAAGTTTGCTCCAGTGACAAGGAGGGAGGGGATGATGAGGTCACTGACTTTACTTGGGTGCCTGACAGGATAGAGGAGAAGGGGGAGGGTGAGGAGGAGGCACAACTCCAATGAGGCAGGATGTGCTCCAGGGGCCGCCATAGGAGTAGTCAACCTATTGCATCACAGCACAGAGCTCCACAGGTGCAGGGTGCTACAAACTCCCCGCGGACTCACAAAAGTTCATTAGTGTGGGCTTTTTTCAGCACGTGTGCAGTAGACCTTAGCATTGCTCTTTGCAACATCTGTCTGAAGCGGATCAAGCATGGCCAGAACACCAGCCACTTGGGCACCACATGCTTGACAAGGCATATGACGACCTGCCATACAGTCCGTTGGCAACAGCACCTGAAAGAGCCACAAGATCAAAACAAGCATACTGCACCTTGCTACTCATCTGGGATCTCTAACCCTATACCTCATGTCTTCTCAAATACCAGCATTGATAGGGATGATGGTATAGCAATGAGTGCCACAGAGACTTGCACCCAATCTGCTAGCAGTACTCCACCGCTTGATTTGAGCAGCAGGCAAATTTCACTACCCCAGTTGCTGAACCATAGAAAGAAATACTGTCCCAGCCATCCACATGGTCAGCGTCTTAATGCCAGCTTGGTCAAGTTGCTAGCATTACAATTGCTGCCTTTTCATCTGGTAGACTCTGCTCCCTTTTGTGAATTTGTGGAATGTGCTGTACCACAGTGGCAGGTACAAAAAAGGCATTTATTTTCGTGTAAGGCCATTCCGGCTCTCTTTTGTCATGTGGAAGGTAGTGGTTTGGCCTCGTTAGACAGAGCAGTCAGCAGGAAAGTGCACATTACTGCTGACTCTTGGTCCAGCGGGCATAGACAGGGATTTTACATTTCTTTCTCAAGGCACTAGGTAACTCAGTGTTGCAGCTTGTTTTGCCACCAAACCTCCAAAAAGCTGGTGCTGGTTCTGCCACATCTGGCTACTCCACCACCTCCTCCTCTTCTTCTTCCTCCATGTCCTCTTCTGCTCAATTGTCCTCTGAAGCAGCAGTGCTCCCTAAGCGTTCAAGGGCCTACACAAGCAGTCAGGTTAAAAGATGCCACGCCGTGTTTCAGTTGGTCTGTCTAGGGGATAGGAGTCACATCGGTGCAGAGATTTTGTCAGCTCTGCAGGGGCAGGCTCAGAGATGGTTGACGTCATGACAGCTTGAGCCAGGAATGGTTGTATGCGTCAATAGCACCAACCTTCTCTCCGCCCTCCATCAGGGACACTTGACACATGTTCAATGCTTGGCACATGTCCTGAATCTGGTGGTGCAGCGTTTCATGACCAGATACCCAGGCTTCCAAGATCTCCTGAGGCAGGCCAGAAAAGTCTGTGGCCATTTCCGGCGTTCATAAAATGCCAGTGCTTGCTTATCTGACATTCAATGGGAATTCAACCTGCCCACCAACCGCCTCATTTGTGACATGCCCACCAGGTGGAACTTAACATTGGCAATGCTGAAGCAGCTGCACATGCAGCAGAGGGCCATCAATGAGTACCTGTGTGAGTATGGCACAAGGACAGGGTCAGGGGAACTTGGATTTTTTTTGCCACGCCAGTGGCTTTTGATAAAGAATGCATGCATCATCCTGTCATCATTTGAGGAGGCCACAAGGATGGTGAGCTGGGACAATGCCTGCATCAGTGACACTATCCCTCTAGTCCGCATGGATGTAGAGGATAGCATACAGCAGTCTTCAAGGGATGGTTTTGATTCCCCAGAAACCCCAGGAGTTGTACGTGGTTGGGGAGAGGTTGCTCCTGGCAATGTCATTCTTAGTGACCCAGAGGACTCAGAAACTCATGCCTCCTCCAACTTATGTTGCATGGGCTCCGTGATTCTGCAAAGCCTGCGAAAGGACCCGAGGATTCGTGCTATCAAGGAGAGCTATAATTACTGGTTGGTATCCATTCTTGATCCACGTTACAAGAGTAAAGTTGCAGAGCTCATCCTGCCTTCGCAGAGGTAGCAAAGGATAAAACATTTTGAGGAGGCCTTGAAAAAAAATGTGTGTACCACCTTTCCAGACACTGGGGGGTTAACATTCTCTTGACGTGTTTCTGAGGCATCGTTCAGCCAAAGGAGGATTGGTGGAGAAGGCGGCCGGCTGACCGATGCCTTTAAACAGTTCTTTAGTCCCCAGCAGCACCCAGGGCTGTTAGGTTTAAGGAATCATCGGCAGCATCTCCATCATATGGTGCATGATTATCTAGGCGCAAGAGCAGACTTGGAGACCTTTCCAGCTGAGCATCCACTGGGTTACTGGATCTTGAGGTTGGACCACTGGCCAGAACTTGCTCAATATGCAATGGAGCTACTGGCCTGTCCTGGTTCCAGCATGCTTTCTGAATGGATGTTCAGTGCTGCTGGAGGTTTTGTGACGGACAAAAGAGTGTGTCTGTCCACAGACTCTGTTGACCAGCTGACTTTTATCAAAATGAATCAGTCCTAGATCAACAACAGCTATCAAGCCCTTGATTCTGATGTAACTGATTGAATTTGCTAGGGGTCTGTCATCCCTTGAAGACTGCGTATGCTGCCTATCCTATTCCTCAACCTTGATTCAGCCAGCTTCCAACAATGTTTTTGGTTTAGGTCACTACCAACCCCCAAGGCCTAATTTTTCTGCACTTGTATGACAGGTGCATACAATTTAAATTTCGTATGTAATTTTTAACAGCAGGCCCTGTCCATGTGCCCTGTGCCCAGCAAGAGTAACTGTGAGGGGTTACGGTGTTCAGGCATCACCAACTCCAAAGGCCCAACTTTTGAAACCTTCATGACAAGTACATGCGATTTCAAATTTATATGGGATTCTTACCAGCAGGTCCCGTTCCTGCGCCCAGCAAGAGTATCTGTGAGGGGTTGGTTATGGTGTTCAGGCACCACAAACAGCAAAGGCCCAATTTTTGGGACTTGTATGACAAGTACATGCGATTTCAAATTTGTATGGAATTCTTACCAGCAGGTCCCATTCCTGCGCCCAGCAAGAGTAACTGTGAGGGGCTGGTTATGGTGTTCAGGCACCACCAACACCAAAGGCCCAATTTCAGTTTCAGTTCCTGCCGATACTAACCTTCCAGGTCCCCATCACTCCAGCCGGTTTGCATAGCCACCACCCAACCTTGGCCAGGTCAGATGACAGCACGCCCCCACTAGATCACTGATAAGAACACATATAACACTTGATCTTTGCCAATTTCAAATTGGTATGGAATTTTTAGCAGCAGGGCCCGTTCCTGCTCCCAGCAAGTGTAACTGTTAGGGGTTGCTGTGTTCAGGCACCACCAACACCCAAGGCCCAATTTTTCTGCACCTGTATGACAAGTACATTTAATTTGACATTTGTATGTATATTTGTATATGACATTTTTTCCTTTAGAAATGTCAGTATTGCTGCAGCAGGTTACATACATTGTAGAGATGCACTACTTTACAGGCACATTCAGGGGACCCCCCAGACACAATATTTGAAGGAATGTTTCATTTTTATAGTTTCACTTTAAGTCTCATTAAAATCAGTCAATCACTGCTCCTTTAAAAATGATCACTTTTAGAAACGATTTTTGAATTGCTACATGTTCCCCATACTTTTCAGTAAGCCAACATTTCTGTAGTAAAAAAAAATTTTTTCCATTGGTCTTATGTAATATTACAATTTTCTGAGATACAGAATTTTGGGTTTTCACTAGCTGTAAGCCATAATCATCAAAATTAAAGGAAAGAAATGCTTGAAATATATTACTCTGTGTGTGATGCATCTATCTAAAGTATACGAGTTTCAATTCATTTTTTGATGATCTTCCAATTTTTTTAGATGCACGTGTGTGGTGTGTGTGTGTGTGGTGTGTTTGTGTCTATAATTAGTAGAGTCCACCTGTGTGTAATTGAATCTAAGTATAAATACAGCTGTTCTGTGAAGCCCTCAGAGGTTTGTATAGAGAACCTTAGTGAACAAACGGCATCATGAAGGCCAAGAAACACACCAGGCAGGTCAGGGATAAAGTTGTGGAGAAGTTTAAAGCAGGGTTAGGTTATAAAAAAAATATCCTAAGCTTTGATCATCTTTGAACAGCACTGTTCAATGCATAATTAAAAAAAAATGAGAGTATGGCACAACTGCAACCCTAACAAGACATGGCATGTCCACCTAAACTGACAAGCCGGGCAAGGATAGCATTAATCAGAGAAGCAGCCAATAGGTCCATGGTAACTTTGGAGGACCTGCAGAGATCCACAGCTCAGGTGGAAGAATCTGTCCACAGGACAATTATTAGTCATGCACTCCACAAATCTGGCCTTTATGGAAGAGTGGCAAAAAGAAAACCATTTTTTAAAGAAAGCCATACGAAGTCCAGTTTGCAGTTTGCGATAACCCATGTGGGGGACACAGCAAATGTGGAAGAAGGTTCTCTGGTCAGATGAGACCAAAATTTAACTTTTTGGCCTAAAAGCAAAACCCTATGTGTGGCGCAAAACTAACACTGCACAACACCCTAAACACACCCACCGTAAAAACATGGTGGTGGCAGCTTCATGTTATGGGGATACTTTTCTTCAGCAGAAACAAAGAAGGTGGTCAGAGTTGATAGGAAGATGGATGTAGCCAAATACAGGGCAATCAAAGTAGGGCAAATAAAGTATGCAAAAGTTCACCTTCCAGGAGGACAACCTTAAACATACAGCCAGAGCTATAATGGATTGGTTTAGATCAAAGCATATTCATGTGTTAGACTGACCCAGTCAAAGTCCAGACCTAAATCCAATTGAGAATCTGTTGCAAGACTTGGAAATTGCTGTTCACAGACTCTCTCCATCAAATCTGACAGAGCTTGAGTTATTTTACAAAGAAGAATGGGCAAAAAGTTCACTCTATGGATGTGTAAACCTGGTAGAGACCTACCCGAAAGGACTTGCAGCTGTAATTGCAGCCAAAGGTGGTTCTACAAAGTAGTGACTAAGGGGGGCTGAATACAAATGCATGCCACACTTTTCACATATTTATTTGTAAAAAATGTGAAAACCATTTATCATTTTCCTTCCAGTTCACAATTATGTGCCACTTTGTGTTGGTCTATCACATAAAATCTCAATAAAATACATTTAAGTTTTTGGTTTTAACCCACTCACAGCTCTCACCCCTGCAGAATCACAACTTCTCCACAGCTGTCTCTCTGCAAAGCTGCCCCAACCCCTCCCCCTTTCCCTCTGCGGCTCTCTCACCTTTTTCGCAGTTTCAGTAGAATGTCCCCATTCTATAAGGTAGGGCTTTTTTTCCCAGCCTACTGTACGGTCTCATCTATGCAACATTACTTGGCAGATCAGTGTAGCACAGAGCCAAAGGGTTATCAAAATGCTTCACTCAGCTCCACAATGCACTTATCTGATAGGCAGCAGGAGGTGACAGAAGCTGCCTCTGGAATCACCTATCATAAAAATGTAAACAGTTGGGGCGCCTGGACCCAGGGCACCCATTAATATATGTAGGTAATATGCCTGGGGTGTCGGCACTAGCACACAAAAGCCAGTGGGGGAAGTGAGTAATATAGAAAATGTCCTCTACTGGCTTCTGTGTTCGGTCTGTGACAGCCTAGAGAGGAGAGGGCCGCCAGAGGTGTCAGAACGCCGGTCCGCCACGTTCCAGCAGAAAGAAAGCCCTGTTTATTCCTTCAAAAACAAGCAAAACAAAGTAGCTTTTTTTCAGGATAAACAAAACGGTCCATAACACTTGTAGCACAAATAAAAGATATGGCTCACTGCCTGCATAAACCTTGTACCATTATAGGTCACCAAAGCTCAGCAGTGTCTCAGTAGCCCAAACAGTACACAGCTACTTCTTGTAAGCTTGTCCTGCTCGACACCACACCTTATGAACACCTGCTGGCTGCTTCCTGCCCTTTTCAGCCCTCTATCACAGATGGGTTAACCCCTTCAGGACCAAAGTACCCTTAATCAAGGTTGGATGTTTTTTCCCACCCAAAATCTCTCCAAGTCTCTAAATTATAGGGCCCATATCAAGACTTACCCTTTTTTTAAAAAAAAAAAATGATTACATCCCCTGATTACATAAGAGCTGGGGGAGGAGAAGCAGCAGCAGCAGCAGCACACTGACCTTGCCAGCAAATTTTGGCTGTGTAGCGGAAGCATGTCTGGGCAAGTCTGATTGTTGGAGGCGAGCAGGCTGTGTTTCCAGCATAGCTAGAGAACTGACCACAATGTACTCTCCTGCTTAGTGTGGTCAGTTTTAATAGGAAAGCAGAGGGACTGGCAGGAACACCAGGGATCTCACACAAAGGAAGCAATACAAAGAGAACAGGATACTTCCTCATACAATTACATGGTACATCAGGCACATATCAAGAAAATGAAGTGTTGGGGTAACAAACGGTTTAACAATCCTGTCATAACTACAAATCAGTTTTGTCCTTTCTACCAGATCACCCCAGAACCCCCTCATCCTACATACGCTATATTACCAAAAGTTTTAGGACGCCTGCCTTTACACGCACATGAACTTTAATGGCATCCCAGTCTTAGTTCATAGGATTGAGTTGGCCCACCATTGCAGCCATACCAACTTAAACTCTTCTGAGAAGGCATTAGGAGTGTGTCTATAGGAATGTTTGACCATTCTTCCAAAAGTGCATTTATGAGGTCAGGCACTGATACGGACTAGAAGGCCTGGCTCGCAGTCTCTGTTCTAATTTATCTTAACCACTTTAACGCTGCTCACTGTGCTGCTACTGCGGCACAGTGGCTCGTTATCGTCTGGCGACATAGGTCTACATCACCAGACATTCCCCTCCCTCAGCGGCTCGCGCGCCGCATGAGGCTCGCTCCCGCTGTATTCAGTCACAGCGGGAGTCGGGCCAGGGGAGGAGCGGCTTTGATAACCGCCGCTCTTCCCCGATCGTCGGGGATCGAGTGTGGAGATCCGCCCGCTTGTGTAAACAAAGCGTACGGATCTCCTAAGTGACAGGCAGGGATTCAGCATAGCTAAACCTGCGATCTGTCCTTGTGTCACATAGTCCCCTCCCCCCACACACGTCAGTAAGCACCAGGCATACATTAACCCCTTGATCACCAATAAAAATTAACCCCTTCCCTGCCAGTGTCATTTTTACAGTAACAGTTCATATTTATAGCACTGATTACTGTAGTAATGTCACTGGTACCCCAAAAAGTGTAAAAAATGTCAGTCAAGGGTCCGATCTGTCCGCCGCAATGTCGCAGTACCGCAAAAAAAATCGCAGATCGCCGCCAGATCGCTACCATTACTAGTTAAAAAAAAAAACCCATGAAAATTACATAAATTTCCCGTAGTTAGTAGCTGCGTTAACTTTTGCGCAAACCAATCAAAATACGCTTATTGCGATTTTTTTTAACCAAAAATATGTAGCAGAAAACAAATTGGCCTAAAATTTTTAAAAAATTAGATTTTTACATTTTTATGGGGGGGAATTTCATATAAAAAATGTGAAAAAGTAGCGCAAAAAGTAAAATTCGCACAGGTGATCAAATACCACTAAAAGAAAGCTCTGTTTGTGGGGAAAAAAAGAACGTCAATTTAATTTGGGTACAGTGTCGCACGACCGCGCAATTGTCCATTAAAGTAACGCAGTGCCGAATCGCAAAATATGGCCTGGTCAGGAATGGGGTAAAATCTTCCGGTCTTAAAGCGGTTAAAAATACGCTCATTGAGAATTTTTTTGTCAAAGACATGTAGCTAAATACATTTTGGCCTAAATATATGTCAAAAATTGAATATATTGGATATTTTTTAACTGTCAAAGTAGAAAAATATTGTTATATTTTCAAAATTGTCGCTTTTTTTATTAATATCGCAAAAAAAAAAAAAATCGCAGAGGTGATCAAATACTACCAAAAGAAAGCTCTGTTTGTGTGAAAAAAAGGACGTAAATTTAATTTGGGTACGCGTTGCATGACTGCGCAATTGTCAGTTAAAGTCGCACAGTGCCGAATCACAAAAAGTGGCCCAGACGTAAGACAGCAAAATCCTCCGGTGGTAAAGTGGTTAAAGGTGTTCTATCGGGTGTAAGGGCCAGGATTCTGTGCAGGCCAGTCAAGTTCCTCCACCTCAAACTTGCTTATCCATGTCTTTTATGGACCATGCTTTGTGCACCTGCAGTCATGGCATCTGCATAAACCTAGAGATGATCCTATTAAAATTGTCAGAAGAACCCTGTGTCCCAAAAACCTGACAATGCTGATCCCAGAGACATCACCTGCAGACTGCAGTAGTCATTTTCAAAAAATCAAAGTTACTACAAGCAACTAGATTCCATGATGAAGTACCCCTTAATGCATCTTTGCCTGATTCCTCCAGACAATCCCTTTCTATGCCATGAGTGCCTAAACCGCTTCTAAATGCCCTCAAAGCGAAAAATCAAACTCAGAGGTTTCTCCTGTGACTCCTTTTAGGCCACTTACAAAACTTTCTGGGTAAATTATAACCACCCTAGATACCTTTGTGAGGCTTGCGACTGAAAACTCCTTTGCCAGGTCTACCTGTGCACCCACAATGTCAAAGGCAACAGAAAGGTTTTGAAAAGCAATCCTTGAAATCTGCTAGGGACGCCTGAAGCTGTTCTTTTGTTGGAACCTCATGACATCTCCCAGTGATTAGCTAATCCCTATACCTACCTAGCTTTTGACATTAAACCAATCTCTCCTAGCTACTGTGCCATTCCCTGCTTACCTTCACGACAATGCTTCCCTTAGGAAATCTCCTTCTGTGTGATCCTTTGGCAGACACCTGGATGACCTTCTTTCTAGGGCTTCCCCTCCTTTCCACTAAGAGCATATGTCCAATTGTGCCTTCCTATTTTTGATTATTTGAGCTACCATGTTTAACATTTATTGCTTAGCGACTCCTCCAATCCTACACCTTTCTTATTTTTCTTGCCCTCACAGGGTAACCACCTCTTCAAGCATTTGTGCAGGTCTACAGTTTCTACCTTTTTGTTTGTAACATGTGCCATTTGCTCTGAGCCAATGCTGTTTTCAAATAATCTGAACTGTTATACACTATAGACTTTTTTTTCATTGCTTACTTAAACACCATGTTTTACATCTTTTTAACCACTAGATGGCATCTAAACCCTTTAATCACATTCCGCACTATGAGGTTATTTTTATGCTTACATAGATTTCTTTACTTGTTACATTACCCTACTGTCTTTCACTCCAAACTCTCCCTTCCCGCTCCCTATATTTTAGTTGGAGACACCTCTCACCCTTTTTTATGTATTCTACCTATTTGCCCAGTGGCTAAACTAGACTTGAAATTCTCTACATTTAGTACTTGAGGGGTTCCTCCAAAAAAAGAAAACCAAATACTTTATAATGTCCATAAGGATATAATGAAAGACATTTCTCCAAGAAATTAATTTTCAAAGTGACCATATCCCCAATGTCAGATATAAAAAGGCTGCCACCTGATTTCATAGTTCCAATCAAAATGCAAAAACGAATAGAATATCCATAGCCTTTTACACATTTTTCCATTCTTAGGTCTTACAAAAACACATATTACTAAATGATTATACCCTATCTAACATTTATTCTCCAAACCAATACTAAGTGTGCTTCTTCTTCTCTATTACCTCTGGTCTTGAGCAGTTCAGCTCGTGCAAGCTAACTGTTGCAGGGGACTTCAGTCTTTCTTTTGGTCCTCTCCTAGACACAGTAGTTGTGGTGGTGAAGAGGGGTGTGGTAGTAGTGATGACTGATGAGTACAGGTAAACTGTTTGGGACACCATGATTTTTAATGGCAGGGCCTGGGGGAGGGGTTCATTATTGACGGCTTTTGTCCCGTCCTGTTTAAAATCAGCAGTCATCATTCCTATTGTAAAAAAGTAAACTGTGGAAAATTTAGACAACTATAGGCCAATAGGCCAATAGCTATGACCTCAGTACTGATCAAGTGCTTTGAGAGGTTGGTTGGTAGATTACCAGACAGTTTAGATCCCTATCAGTTTGCATATAGGGCATACAGAAGACGCTTAAGCTTTAATGCTACATGGGGCACCGAGTCATCTGGAGCACATAGGGAACTATATAAGGATGTTATTCATAGATTATAGCTCTGCCTTTAATACCATCATTCTCCACCAGTTAGTAAAAAAAAAATCTAAAATTGGATTTGCCTCTATTCAGTTATTCCTGGATAAGGTATTTTTAGTAAATCGCTTACAGATGGTTAAACTGGGTAAATGTGTCTCTTCCCAGCAAGAATTAAGTACTGGCACACCACAGGGTTTTGTGCTGAGCTCCTTTCTTTATGCATTATATACTTATGATTGTACCCCCTGTGACGGTGGCGGGTATCAGACCCCTGGCCTTCTCATCCAACTCGTGACCAAGGACCAGGCAATCTCACACCCTGCCGTCACTTGCGTAACAATGCCACTCTCAGCTGCACCCGGCACACCGATTTTCCAGCTTGCGGGACCACCATCTAGATGCCATCAGGCTGAGAGCGATTGTCACCGGGCCAATTAAACAATTAACCCTTTCTCTGCCACCACCCCTACGTTTGAGCCCAGCGGACGCTCGTAATTTTAGAAGTACCAACTATGACTTTAGAATAATCATCTGTAACACGCGCTGTCACCGCAGACAGGAGTGTCCAGAGGATTTATTCTAGACAGTAGCGCTCTTCAAGAGACAGGTTCTTTGGTTAGTTTGCGTTAAGAGCTTAGAGACAAAATTAACACTTCTCAAAATAAGGTTTAATTATAAAAAAGGTTAAAATTGGAGCAAATAAAAATATTTACAAAAAAATGGGTTACAAAGAAATAGAGACACAATTCAGCAATGTAGAAAACTCAGATAAAGAATTAGAAATGGAAATACTTGCATTCAATGTCCCAAGTGTATCAGAGTTTCAGAAGCTGAGCATGTGTGATCGGTTCTCCCACTTGTTCGATGTTCCTTCCTTGATGTTAAAATGAGAACTGAAAACTCATCTGCTTCTCTCCCTTTTCTCTGACCCGCAGGGGGTGTCACCAGAGGTCCTTGACCAATAAACACAGGGGCCATGGGCGGCCCTGAGGCTCAGAAAATTCCAAGGAACTTCCCGATTAGACAGATTTATAACAGAATTCATATCTTGAATGATGTAAGGGTTACATTCTTTAAACGGCTAGTTCCTCACTCCGCATGTGATTTGCTTTCAAACGATACCAAACATGAATATTTTTATCACACAGGGAATATCTTATCGCTCTTTTCTATTCCATGTGTGATAGGGGGATCATGCATGGTCTCGTTTCGTTCAGTATTTTATTTGGCATTCAAGTATATTTTCTAGAGACATATCTTGGTTGGTTTTAAAGTTCTGAAGTTGTGTGTAACTGTGGTCATTTTCCTAATGAACAATTTGGCTGTGGAATTACAACACAACCTGGTCAGCCGTAGTGGACATCTGCAAGGAAGTGCTGAGATAAGGTTTGCTTCGTTTATGACCCGGCCTGTACATCTGCCAGGATGTGCTGAGATAAGGTGTTCTTTGAAGCTCTGCATACTAACGTTAATTGGGGTGGGGTGGGGTGGGGGCTGGTGAATGAGTGACCTTTTGGTTTAAAAACTCTCATGGCTGAGCTCTGAGACAAAATGGTTGCCTGTGACAGCTTTTCAGGATATCCATCGCAGGATACCATTACACCCCCTATTAATGAGACCAATAGTATTATCAAATTTTCAGATGACACTACCATAATCGGTTGTATCACTAGCGATTATAAGGACCCATACAGGAAGGAGGCTGATAGAATAGTAGAATGGCATATAGAGAACAATTTGACCCTAAATATAGGGAAAACAAAGGAATTGATCATAGATTTTAGGACGAACAGGCCTGAACCACCACCGCTTTTTACTTACATTTCTGAAAACTTATCATGGACAATGAATGCATAGGTGCTAACAGTCCTGGATTTGCAGGACATTTCCGGAAATCAATGTCCTGGCCAGCTCCAGTCCCTGGAAGAACCCCGATAGGACAGCGGGAGTTTGTCACTGACACAGACTAGGGGCGGGCTGAGTGTATTGTTTTTACACTTCTCCTATCTACCTCTCTGTGTCTAGTTTATGCACTGTACTGGCCAGGATAGGTACCACCCCTTTCTCCAGCCACCTTGTGTCAAAGCTGTGCACACACTGTTCCCGGGCATTGCTGGCCTTGGATCCGTTCTTCCATGAGCATGAGTGCTTTGCATGACATTGGCTCATCAACAGGAGGAAGGTATGTGAGCACCATACCACAGGGCTGGAGGGGTCTGAACTAGGATGGGGCTTACAGAGGGGTCTTTACTGGGAGGGGGGCTTACAGAGGGATCTGTTCTAGATGTGGGGCTTACTGAGGGGTCTGTAGTGGGAGGGGGCCTTACTAAGGGGTCTGTACGAGGTGGGATTGCTTACTGAAGGGTCTGTACTGAGAGGGGGGCTTCTACTATTGAGGGGTCTGTTATGGGAGGGAAGCTTCTAATACTTAGGGGTCTTTACTGGGAGGGGGGCTTCTACTACGGAGGGGTCTGTACTGGGAGGGGGGCTTCTACTACTGATGGGTCTGTACAGGAAGGGAGGTTTCTACTACTGAGGGATCTGTGCTGAGAGGGAGCCTTTTACTACTGAGGTGTCTGTACTGGGAGGGGAGCTTCTACTACTGAGGGGTCTGTACTGGCTGGGTCACATCGTCTCAGGTCACAGCGAGGCTCAAACAAAACACAGGATCTCAAGAGCCATTTTGAGACTCGTAGAGGAGAACTTCTTCCTTCTTGTATCAACCAGGTCCCGCAAGCTACAGTTTGCCTAAATTAAGGTATGTAGTTGTAAACATATATGGACCAGGGCCGTCTTTCATAAGGAGGAAAAAGGGGCAGCTTCCCCAGGCCCAGTCATTGCTGTGGGGCCCAAAGAAGCTGACCTTCTCCTGTACTATACCTGCAGTCTCTGACCTTCTCCTGTACTACACCTGTAGTCTTTGATCTTCTTTTTTAGTACGCCTGCAGTCTCTGACCCTTTCCTGTACTACGCCAGCAGTCTTTGACCCTCTCCTGTAGTAGGCCTGCAGTCTCTGACCCTCTCCTGTACTACGCTAGCAATCTCTGACCTTCTCCTGTAGTAGGCCTGCAGTCTCTGTACTATGTCTGCAGTCTCTGACCCTCTCCTGTAGTATAACTGAATGACCCAGGCACTGCGCTCCTCAGATGGGGAAACTCCAAAGACTGAAAACATATAAGAAAGGAGGCACAGCCACCTAGTGCTTTACCCTTGGACACCTTTAAAATGTATTTAGAATGCCAAATGCATACTCACAAACATGAACAATAAAAATTGCTTAGAATAAGTCCACCACGATGTGGAAAGGGGATATCCCTATGTAAGGACCGCTGACCAAAATGCATTGCTACATTTCTTTGGTAAAAAGAAATCCCCTTTAGTGTATATCACTTGGTTTGTGTGAAAGTTATAGCGAGTACAAACTATGGCATATATACTGAAGTTTACACAGCTATAGACGTGATCAGCAACTTATAGTGTGACTGTGATAGTGTGGTGGGCAATCTGATGCTAACATTTATTGGGAGGGACACTAACTGACACTAATGTCCCTAGTGAAAATATTACAGTGATAATACTGTACACTGTACTAATGACAATAATGGGTAACAGGGGTGATCAGAGGGGCAGTCAAGGGGTAACTGTGTGCCTAACAAGTGTATGTGTGCTACTTTTACATACAGGATCTGGTCGTCTTTTCACCCTGAACTCAGGGTTGAATTCATGAAGAAGAAACAGCCAGATTGCTGTTCTGTGTTTGGGGGTTCTGTGTTTGTAAACTCAGAACTCTGTGCTGTGATTGGCTACAGCTAATCAGCAGGTATACAGCCAAAATTATTGGCTGTAACCTACTGAAAAATATGTACAGGGGCGCAAGCACACACACCTAAAAACCAGGAAGTGGACCACGGCGTAGTTGTACATTGCCCTGCCTGGTGGTAAAAGTACTGTTAGAGGGCAGCAAGTGGTTAAGCAGCAAGTAAACATGTTGTTCCTGAAGTTAATATATTGAAAGCAGATAAAATGGGTATTGCTGTTCGTTGCATATGAGACTGTATAGCCGCAGGCTAGTTAGCGTGCCCATGCTGACCCATGTCCACAGCCAAAAGCATCTACAATGGGCACATAGACATCAGAAGTGGACCACAGAACAACTAAAGAAGATGGCCTGGTCTGAATAAAAAGAAGTTCTTGGTCTGTGTGTGTTGCTTACCTGAGATGTCACTTGGATGCACTATGGGAAAAAGGCAAACTGGCGGAGCAGTGTGATGCTTTTGGCAATGTTCCACTGGGTATTCTTCGGGTTCTGCCATTCATGTGCATGTTACTTGACACATACAAGCTACCCATACATTGTTGCTGACCAAGTACATCACTTCATAAAAACAGTATTCCTTGGTGGTAGTGGCCTCTTTCAGCAGGATAATGTACCCTGCCACACTGCAAAAATGGTTAAAAAATGGTTGGAGGAACACAAGTTTGAGGTGTTGACTTGGCCTTCAAATTCTCCAGATATTGAGCACCTGTAGATGTGCTGGAAAAACAAGTCCAGTCCATAGAGACCCCACCTTGTAACTTAGGGGACCTAAAGGATTTGCTACATTTGCTACATAGTTTGGTGCCACAGATGCCTTCAGAGGTCTAGTGGCATTAATGCGTAAACGGATCAGGGCAGTTTTGGTGGGGACCTGCTCCATATGAGGTGGGTGTCATAAAGTTATGGCTGATCGATATACATTGTTAAAAAAATTTAAAGGAACACTTTGAAAACATATCAGATCTCAATGGGGAAAAATATCATGCTGGTTATCTATACTGATATGGACTGGGTAATGTGTTAGGAACGAAAGGATGCCACATAGTTTGGTGAAAATTACAATTTTCAACCCTAAAAGGGCTGAATTCAAAGACACCCTGAAAATCAAAGTGAAAAAATGATGCAGCAGGCTAGTCCATTTTGCTAAAATTTGATTGCAACAACTCATAATGGTACTCAGTGGTTTGCATGGCTTCCACATACTTGTATGCATGCCTGACAACATCAGGGCATTCTCCAAATGAGACAACGGATGGTGTCCTGGGGTATTTCCTCCCAGATCTGGACCAGGGCATCAATGAGCTCCTGAACAGACTGGGGTGCAACCTGGAGGCATCGGATGGACCGAAACATAATGTCCCAGAGGTGTTCTTTTGGATTTAGATCAGGCGACCGTAGGGGCCATTCAATGGTATCAATTCCTTCATCCTCCAAGAACTGGCTGCATACTCTAGCCACATGAGGCCGGGCATTGTCGTGCACCAGGAGGAACCCAGGACCCACTGCACCAGCGTAGGGTCTTACAATGGGTCCAAGGATTTCATCCCAATAACTAATGGCAGTCAGGGTGCCATTGTCTAACCTGTAGAGGTCTGTGTGTCCCTCCATGGATATGCCTCCCTGGACAATCACTGACCCACCACCAAACCGGTTATGCTGAATGATGTTACAGGCAGCATAACATTCTCAGTGGCTTCTCCAGACCCTTTCACATCTGTCACATGTGCTCAGGGTGAACCTGATTTCATCTGTGAAGAGCACAGGGTGCCATTAGCGGACCTGCTAATTCTGGTGTTCAATGGCAAATGCCAATCGAGCTCCAGGGTGCCGGGCAGTGAGCACAGGGCTCACTAGAGGACTTTGAGCCCTCAGGCCACCCTCATAAAGTCTGTTTCTGATTGTTTGGTCAGAGACATTCACAGAAGTGGCCTGGTGGAGGTCATTTTGTAGGGCTCTGGCTGTGCTCATCTTTTTCCTCCTTGTACAAAGGAGCCGATACCGGTCCTGCTGATGGGTTAAGGACCTTCTACGGCCCTGTCCAGCTTTCCTAGAGTAACTGCGTGTCTCTTGGAATCTCCTCCATGCTCTTGAGACTGTGCTTAGAGACACAGCAAACCTTCTTGCAATGGCACGCATTGATGTGCCACCAAGGAGGAGTTGGACTGCCTGTGCAACTTTTATAGGGTCCAGGTATCGCCTCATGCTACCAGTAGTGACACTGACCCTAGCCAAATGCTAAACTAGTGAAAAACTGTCAGAAAAGATGAGTGGTGGGAAGATGTCAGTGGCCTCCACCTGTAAAACCTTTTCATTTTTTTTGTTATTAGCCTCCACCTGTAAAACCCTTCCTGTTTAGGAGGTTGTCTCATTGTTGACCATCTAGTGCACCAGTTGTTAATTTCATTAACACCAAAGCAGCTGAAACGGATTAACAACCCCTTCTGCTACTTAACTGACCAGATCAATATCCCAGGAGTTTAATTGATTTGATGCTATACTCTGAGTATAAAGTGTTCCTTTAATTTTTTTGAGTAGTGTATATCATAGCAAAATACTTTTCCTTATTTGTCCTGGAGCTTGCAGATTAGAATATGACATCTGATGCTAGCTTTGGATGGTTGTTGTGTGTTACTAAACTTTGCTTCCTTTTCTTTTTACACAAACTGGTTTGACAACAGGGTGGGATAGGGTACAATCCAATGTATAGGACTAAAGGAAGGCAGCAAAGGCAGGTTAACCTGTACAGACCTGTCCAGCAATAACAGCTCTGCTCTTCATAAACAATACCAGTGCACTGCCAGTGGTGACAGCGCGCCACTGGAGGGTTTCGTTTTGAATGGGTTGTAAACCCTCATTTAAAAAAAAAAATGAAAATAACAAACATGCCTATACTTACCTGCTCTGTGCAATCATTTTGCACAGAGCAGCCCTGATCCTTTTCTTCTGGGGTGCCCCGCTGACACTCCAGGTCCCTTCTTTTTATCAGGTGCCCCCACGGAAAGCACCTTTCCATGGGAGCACCCACGTGGGCTTACTCCTGAGCCCCGCTGCTGCGTCCATTGACACAGACAGCGGGACTCGGCCCGCCCCAACTCCCACGTCACTGGATTTGATTGACAGCAACAGGAGCTATTGATTTGGCTTTTTTCCCCAGTTATACTTACCTAGGTGGGTGCAGCATCGGTGCCATGCTGCATCTGTCCCCCGGCGCCTCTTCACTGAAAACTGAGCGATCGAACACCGCCGATCACTCTGTTCTGACAGCTCCCCGAGCAGAGAGCTGATGACTGTCAGCAGCTCTCTGCTCCGCCCCCTTCTCGCTCATTGGAGCGCTGGGCTGTGGAGGGGCGGGGGGGGGGGTTGGCTCAGGCTTTCAGTGCCTCGCTGAGATTTCGAGTCAGGTGTCAGTCCAGGCACCTGGTGGATCCCGAACTTGATGGTCGTGATGATGCGGTGCCTAGACTGACATCTGTGAAGTCAGCAGTAGAGTTGAGCGAACACCTGGATTTCCGGGTTCGGCGGGTCCGGCACAACTTGAAAAAAAAGTCCGGGTTTGTGACCCAGACTTAACCCGAACTTGACCCCGATCCCGAACCCCATTGAAGTCAATGGTGACCCGAACTTTTGAGCACTAAAATGGCTCTAAAACAAACAATGGAAAGGGCTAGAGGGCTGCAAATGGCAGCAACATCTTCTTAAGAGCATGGCAAGTGCTCTGCAAGCAAATGTGGATAGGGAAATAACTTAAAATAACTTAAAAAACATAAAAATAAAAAAGAATCATCTTCTTGATCTAGGAGGACGAGGCCCATATGGAGTAGGAGGTTGAGGTGGCGGTGAATGTGGCAGGGTAGGTGGAAGCGGCGGTGGAGGAGGACGAGGTAGCCAACACTGGTTTTTGTTTTTAATTTTATTTCTTTTTAAATTAAGGTAAACCCCAAAAGAGTGAGAAAGATCAAAAATACAACATTGGCTGGGTGAGGCCGGTATACATGTCTATTCTGCACAAGGTACAGACAAGTCTTGTGGGATCCATGCCTGGTTCATTTTAATGAACGTGAGCTTGTCCACATTGGCTCTGGACAGACGGCTGCGCTTATCTGTGATAACGCCCCCAGCCTTGCTAAATACACGTTCAGATAATACACTGGCTGCAGGGCAGGCCAACACCTCCAAGGCGTAAAGGGCAAGCTCAGGTCATGTGCCCAATTTGAAAACCCAGAAGTTGAAGGGGGCAGACTCGTCATTCAGTACGTGTATAGTACATAAGAAACGGTAAGGAACTGTATATGGTATATGGTAAGGAATGGTGATGGCGGCGGGGGGGCTTTTTTCCCCCTTCTGGGTTGAGTCTGGCCTTGGAAAAGGTATGTGTCCCCGGTTGTGGGCCAGGCTCTCCCAAAGCTGTCTAAGTTCTGAGGCTCTCTGGTAGGGACGGGGCTGCACTGGTCTTGCCAGGGACCGGGATTCAGAAAAGCCTGTGGTGTATGTGCCCCTGGAGTGGCAGTCCAGGGGTGCCATAATTCACAGTGGATGGCAACACTATGAGTATGGTACCAAGGACACTGCACTTCCTACACACGTTTTGCACACCTGCCTCTAGGGCCGGGCCTTTTGGTCAGGAGTCAGGACCAGAGGAATTTTTTATTTCTGGCCGAAGGGCCTGCCATAGTATTGCAACGTGGCCCTAACCTTGCACTTCTCCACTATCCCTTTCCCCACTCTTATGTGTTGTGTGTCTCACGTTTTGTGTTTTTTATTGTGGCGGTACACTTTATTTTGCACAGTATGATTAGTAGGGTGTAGGTCCTTGGGCCTGTCCCTGAAAGTGTTGGCAGGGGGTGGATATGGCCTTCTGGCTTGGTTCACCCTCTCTCATGGGGTCCCTCTTCGGGAGAGCCCCACCTAGTACTTGGGGTGGTCTGTTTCAGCAGACCTCCTAAAGAACGGGGCTGCATGGTTTCGGCCAGGTTAGCCAGTGTAAGTACCCCAGTTCCTGTCAGGAGCCTTGTGCCCCGGGGGATCAGGGTCAGGGACCATGTGTACACCCTGTGCACTTTTTGTGTTTCACTTTTTTGGTGAGCACTTTTTTATGCACCCACCGGGTGATAGTCACACACCACGGGCTTAAAAAAAAAAAAAAACAGCTGGTGGTCCTGGTTGTTGTGGCGTGCCGACAAAGCTTTTCCAAATTTCATACATGCTAACCCTGCCTTCTGAGGTGTTGGCGGTGCCCTGGCTGCATTGGTGACCTCCTCCTCCTCTGCCTTCGCCTTGTGCTTCCACTGTGCCCCTGCTGTCAGGTGGGAATGCCATCAGCATAGCTTCGCGACCTTTTGGCTAAGATCAAGTGTAGTATCTGTTGTTATCAGTTATTCAGTGGGGGGGCGCTGTGCTGTCATCCGGCCTGACCAAGGTTGGATGATGGCTATGCAAACATTCTGGAGTGATGGGGGCTTGGAAGGAACCCACCCTCGGAGCCACTTGTGAATGACTGCCCTGAAAGCCTTGGAAATCATCACTGCTCCGGATGTGGAGGTGGTAGAGGATGAGGAAGCGGAGTAGGAAGAGTTAGCAACAGGAGGCAAACTGAAGCGCCCTGCAATCCTCGGTGGTGGAAGGAGATGCGTCAAACAAATTTAAAGGGTGTATCTCACAGTAACATAATCAGCAAACGCTGCAAAATTATTAATTTTCCCCTAAATGGGTGTTTATTGAATAGAATAATACAACAACAGTATCTAAAAGGGTGTATCTCACACGTACAGATACAGACTAAGCCGCAATTTAATATCTCTCTTTCCCTTAAATGGGTGTTTATTGAATAGCAGAATAGAACAACAGTATCCAAAGGGTGTATCTCACACATACAGATACAGACTAAGCCGCAATTTAAAGTGGAGTTCCACCCTAAAATTTATCTTCGGTCCATCTTCTTGCTCCGGGTCACCTGAAAAACAAATGGATTAGCGCAATTTTTTTTTTTACTTACCTTGTTTTAGAAGATAATATACTCACCTTACTTCCTCTTCCTCCCTCGGCGGCCACGGCGAGTCATCAGTTCCTAGCTTGCAATGATTCCTGGGAGCTGAACGTCATCGCTCCCAGGAATCAATGCGCCTGCACCGGCCCCGACGTCAGTTCCGGTGTGTAACGCTCCTGCGTTTTTGTAGTAGGCTGGATTTGCAGCTGCAGAATCTCCACTCAGTAGTCATGTAGAGATGTGTTGAATAACCAGATCCAACTCTCCAGACTCATCACTGTGGGCCTGTCAGCTTCAGCATACAGATATACACACTCAATAAGATGTTCCTGGAGTGATAGGATTTATATGATAGTATGAAGATGATGTGCTGAAGGGACAGGTGTGAACAGTGACAGAGATGGCAAGCACTTGATAGAAATGTTCAGGAGAGTATTAGATGGTATTAGGTAGAATGCAGATAGGTTAGTAATCGAGTATGGTAACAGGTGGTAAGGACAGCAGATGACAAATACAGGATAGACTAACCCAGTGCAAGGATAGATGATAGTAAACTCAAGAGCTAGCAATCTATGTAACAGTGCAGATGATAGAATTAGTATGCATAGATAGTAACAGTCCTTAATGTGCAGAGGTAGATAGTGTAAGTAAGGTTATGGAGGATTCCCCTGTGGGGTATTTATCACTAGTAAGGTTAGTAGTAGAAGGGTCCAGTAGTGAGGGAGTGATCCAGTAGCGAGATACAGGGATCAGTAGCGAGGTTTAGGTCTGTTCCAAGTAAAAGAGAATAGCTGGAGGTTCCGGCAGCAAGACAAGCTTGTAAGCATGTGGACACACAGGCAGGTTGAACGAACAACGTGAGAGAGAACGCCGGCGGTTGAAATAGCTGGTAAGGTGAGCTGTACTGCAGCTTTTCCAATAAGTTTCTTAATTGAGAAGGGTCCCAGAAATAAAGGTCCAAGCTTTTTGCTAGGGATCTTTAATCTTAAATTTCTTTTCGATAGCCAAACGAGGTCCCCAATAACATACTGAGGAGAAGGTCTTCTACGTAGGTCGTAGTACCTTTTTTGTTGGCTATGGGCGTGTGAGATAGTGGTATTAAGTAAATCCAGAGAGTCCTTTATTTGGGTAAGATAGTCTGAGGCTACTGGGTTACTTGATGGTAGGATGCGTGGTGGAAGAAGTGTGGGATGAAACCCATAGTTCAAGTAGAACGGACTTTGCTTAGTAGTACTGTGGGTTGCGTTGTTATAAGCAAATTCCACCAGAGGGAGAAGGTCCACCCAATCATCCTGTAGGTATGATGTGTAGCAACGCAGATATTGTTCTATACACTGGTTGACTCTTTCAGTCTGTCCGTTGGTCTGAGGGTGGTAGGGAGAAGTGAGCTTTCGCTCAATCCGTAATATTTGACAAAGAGCTTGCCAAAATTTAGAGATGAACTGTGAACCACGGTTGGATAAAAGAGTCTTTGGAATTCCGTGTAACTTGAACACATGTTTCATCAGTAGTTCCGCTGTTTGTTTAGATGAAGGTAGTCTACGGATAGCGATGAAATGTGCCATCTTTGTCAGGTGGTCCACTGACACTAGAATGGTATTAAATCCTTTAGAAGGTGGTAGTTCTACTATAAAATCTAAGGACACAACTTCCCATGGAACCTGGGGTATTGGTAGACTGCAGAGTAGACCAGATGGTTTTGTAGTGTCAATTTTGGACCTTGCACAGATGTCACATGAAGATACAAATTTTTGTACAGACGTCTTCATATCAGGCCACCAAAACTGCCTAGTAAGCAAATTAAGGGTTTTCGTCATACCCATATGTCCTGCCATGGGCACATCATGTGATAACTCCAAGATCTTGGTGCGCATAATAGGGGGTATGAGGAGTTTGTCGTTGTAATAGAGGAAGCCTTCTGCATCAGTACTTAGTTGTGGTGGAGGTGAATCCAATCCTATACTGTGCAAAATCTCTTCCTTCAGGGAACGAACAACCCCAATAATACGTTCATAGGGTATTATAGGAATAGAAGGGATTTCAGCGCAGTTATCTTCGGTTAATCGTGATAGCGCATCCACTTTTTTATTTTTGTCTGCAGGCGTGTAGGTCACTAAGAAGTTGAATCTTAGGAAGAATAATGACCATCGTACCTGCCGGTGGGAGAGAGTTTTGTTAGTCTGGAGGTATTGAAGGTTTTTATGATCTGTATATATGAGTATTGGTAACCGGGTACCCTCAAGTAGATGTCGCCAATTCTCCAGTGCCAGTTTTATGGCAAGCAACTCCTTTTCACCCACTGGGTAATTCACCTCTGGGCTGCTTAATGATTTTGAAAAGAAAGCAACTGGGTGGAGTGGTGAAGTATTTGTTGGTCGTTGGGAGAGAACTGCTCCTACTGCCATATTTGACGCATCTACCTCCAGAATATATTGGAGGGATGGGTCTGGATGGCGTAGTATGGGAGCAGAAGTAAAGCTTGATTTTAACAAGCAGAAAGCTCGATTTGCTTCTTCTGACCATTTGAATGGTTTCTTTATACTTGTCAGTTGTGTGAGAGGTCTCACAATGGCAGAAAAGGTCTTGATGAACTTCCTATAGAAGTTTGAAAATCCAAGGAATCGCTGTAATGCCTTACGAGTTGTTGGTATAGGCCAGTCCAGAATACAGGATATCTTGCTCATATCCATCTTAATTCCGGTTTTGGATATGATGTATCCTAGGAATAATATTTCTTCTTTATGAAATAGGCATTTTTTAAATTTCACGTATAGATTGTGTGCGAGTAATCTGGATAACACAAGTTTTACATGTTTTATATGTTCAGAGAGAGATCGAGAATAGATAAGTATATCGTCCAGATATACTACAACACAGACATCAAGTAAGTCTCTAAAGATGTCGTTTATGAACCTTTGGAAAGCTGCGGGAGCATTACACAACCCGAATGGCATCACAAGATATTCAAATAATCCGTATCTGGTTCTGAATGCTGTTTTCCACTCATCACCGTCACGGATTCGGATTAGGTTGTATGCCCCTTTCAGGTCTAATTTAGAGAAGTAAGTAGCCCCACGCACTTGTTCAATGAGTTCAGGGATGAGCGGTAAAGGATAGCAATCCTTTATTGTAATCGTATTTAATTGCCTATAATCGATAATAGGCCTAAGACTTGAATCCTTATTGCGGACAAAGAAAAGTCCTGCAGCTGTGGAAGAAGTAGAGGGTCTGATGAACCCTTTTGTCAAATTCTCATCCAAGTATTCCTTGAGATGAGAAAGTTCATCCTGTGAAAGCGGATAAACATGACCGAAAGGCAATTTGCTGTTAGGGAGTAGATCGATAGGGCAATCATAATCCCTATGGGGAGGCAACACTTGAGCATTTTTTTCAAGGAATACTTCGGACAGGTCCTGATAGCATAGTGGTGCAATCTCATCTGACACCACAGACAGGATCTTTCCATAAGATGGGAGGTTACACGTAATCTCGCAATAGTGAGAAGGGAAAGACAAAGTCCGTCTTTTCCAATCTATGATTGGTTGATGTGTGTGTAACCAGGGGAGTCCCAAAATAATAGAAAAATGGGGTGAAGATAGTATATCAAAAGTGGTGGTCTCCATATGAGACTCGTTAGCAGTGACAAGGAGTGCTTGTGTCTGGTTGGTGATTGGACCAGAAGATAGTGGAATACCGTTAATGAAACTAACAGAAACAGGTTTAGATTTTGAAATAATAGGTATTTTATTTAAGGTAACAAAACATGTATCCATATAGTTTCCACAAGATCCGGTGTCGATCATAGCCTTGGTGGTAATCCTAGTCTGGTCCCACTGCAATGTCAAATGAACAAAGAGATAGGGGTTAGAAAAGGAAGTCGTTAATCCTCCTAGCAAGACATGTGAACACTCACCCTCTTTTTTGCGGACAAGGGGGCAGACGCTTATCAAATGATCCGGGGATGCGCAGTACATGCAGAGGTTTCTGGATCTTCTTCTGGCTCGTTCAGTAGTTGATAAAGGTGGGCGTATGGTTCCTACCTCCATGGGAGTAGGGTCAACGGCCGAAATCCGAGAAGGACTAGACAATGGCATTCCCATTTTCTCAGCCTTTCTTTCACGCAGTCGCCTGTCGATGTTGATACTGAGTTGTATTAAGGCATCCAAGGTGCCAGGTAAATCCGCTCGGGCGAGCTCGTCCTTAACAGCTTCTGACAACCCGAGTCTGAATTGAGTTCGCAGAGATGTATCATTCCACCCTGAATCAAGGGTCCATCTTTTGAACTCAGCTACAAAGTCTTCTACAGGTCTCCTTCCTTGTTTTAAAGCCCTCAATTGAATATCAGCAATACTGAATATAGCGAGTTCCGCTAGGAATAAAGAATAGGAGTTGAGAAGCTGATCATTTTTCTCAAAGAGAGAGTCTGCCCAGGCCCGTGGATCACCCGTTAAGTATGAGATAACGGTACAGACTTTAATTTGATCAGTAGGGTATGTACTGTAACGTTCATGCGTTTTTGTTTGTGGATGGATTTACAGCTGCAGAATTATTACACTCAGTAGCCTTGTAGAGAATCTGTTGAACAACATATCCAACTCTGTGCAGGGATGAAGCTGCAGCCCCGGAAGTGACGGCGGGGCCGGTGCAGTGCATCGTGGGACCGAAGAGGACACAGAAGAGAATCGCGCTGGCTTCAGCTGCCCACACCTGAGATGGCAGCGCTTTGCAATACATGTTCAAGGTAAGTATTTCTTCTAAAAGGTAAGTGCAACCCGGGACAGTTCAGAGGCTATCCATTGTGGAATGCACTAGCCCTGACTGTCCCGGGGGTATTTTTATGTATTTTTTTTTGTTTTAGGTGGAACTCCGCTTTAATGGGTGTTTATTGAATAGCAGAATTGAACAACAGTTTCTAAATGGGTGTATCTCATATGTACACATGTACAAATACAGACTAGGCCACAATTTTATATTTTTTCCCTAAATGGGTTTTTATTGAAAAGCGGAATAGAACAACAGTATCCAACAGGTGTATCTCACAGTAAAATATGCAGACTAGGCCGCAATTTATTTTTTTCCCCTAAATGGGTGTTTATTGAATAGTGGAATAGAACAACAGTATCCAAAGGGTGTATCTCACAGTAACGTATGAATGAAAATTTTTATTGTTCCCTTTAATTGGTGATTTTTGAAGAGCAGATTAGAACACAGCAGTGTCTAAAGGCTTTATCTGTAATGTTCCGGTACCTTTGGTACCCTAAATTACACTTTCCACAAGTGTATGCGCCCTACCATTTACTTTTGGAAAGGTGCGCATACACCTTTAACCACTTCCATACCGAGTCATGTAAAATGACGTCGGCAAAGTGGTTGTCTAGATCCGGGCCGCCGTCATATGACGTCGGCCCGTTCTAGCTGCTACTGCGCGCCCCCGGCGGCGCGCAGCGGCGCGATCAGGGATGAGGCTCGTCCCTCGGACATAGCCCATCACTGATCAAGGTAAACAGCCAATAGAAATTGGCTGTTTACCACGTGATCGGCTGTGTCAATCACAGCCGATCACATGAGCGGCTCCTGCACGAGCCGCTCGTTCTCTCTGCAATGCGCGCCCCCGGGGGCGCGCAGAGCAGCGATCGGGGACGAGGCTCGTCCCTCGGACAGAGTCGATCCCCGATCTAGGTAAAGAGCCAATGAAATTGGCTCTTTACCACGTGACCGGCTGTGTCCAATCACAGCCGGTCACAAATGTCAACAGAGAACACGGTAACTAGCTGTCACCGTGTTCTCCTCCTCACACACTGATCCTGTGTGAGGAGGAGATTGTGGAAACAGCTGGTTACCAACTACAGTGCACCCTAAACACACTGATTGCCCCCCCCCCAATAAAGAGCACCTGTCACTAGCCCATCAAAGTACCCGAGTACCTGTCATCAGGTACTCAGATGACAGGTACTCGGGTACTCTGATGGGCTGGTGACAGGTATTCGGGTACTCTGATGACGGATACTCTGATGACAGGTACTCGGGTACTCTGATGACAGGTACTCGGGTACTTTGACGGGTACTCGGGTACTCTGATGACAGGTACTCGGGTACTCTGATGACAGGTACTCGGGTACTTTGAGTACCTGTCAACGGAGTACCCGTCATCAGAGTACCTGAGTACCTGTCACCTACCCATCAGAGTACCCGAGTACCTTCCACCTGCTCATCAGAGTACCTGACGCCTGAAGTACCCAAGTACTTGCCGCCTGCTCATCAGTACCCATCACTACTCTTCAGTACTCATCAGTACCTATCACGTATCAGTACTGATCATCAGTACCCATCAGTATAGTATCACCTATCACCTATCAGTCAGTGAGTACTACTCATCAGTACCTATCACCTGCCTGTCACCTGCCCATCAGAGTACCCGAGTACCTGTCACCTGCCTATCGGAGTACCCGAGTACCTGCCACCTGCTCATCAGTACCAGAGTACCTGTCACCTGCCCAACAAAGTACCCGAGTACCTGTCACCCTTCATACAGCCACCATGTCCAAGTCCAAAAAGGTTTATATACGTCGTCCGTTTAAACCTAAATACCGGTGTTATGGCAGCAGATAGCTGCCATAACCCTGGTATTTTTTTAAACGGTGGACAGTTGGCTTTCCGATAAGGGTGGTCCCAGCGGCGGATTCGCCGTGGGATCACCCTTCCGGGATGGCGGAAGAGGCGCCCCCCCCCCCTCCCGACGCGTTCCGGTCCTTTTCCCCGCTTACCGGACCCGCCGGCAGCGGGGAAAACGATCCGGTCCCGAATCCTCACAGACAGGATGTCGAGTGAGGGCAAGCTTGCCCTCACTTGACTCTATGGTCTTGGAGGACCGGAGCTACGGAAAATGTTGTTGCCTAGCAACCGGTTTAAAGGTCCTTTTTTTTTTTTTTTTCATTTTATATTATAATTATTTTTTTTTTTTTTTTTTTTTCTATCTTTTAGTGTACTTGTGAGATCTGAGGACTTTTTGACCCCAGATCTCACAAAAAAGAGGTCCTGTCGTGCCTATTTCTATTACGAGGAATATTTACATTTCTTTTAATAGAAATAAAAATGATCAATTTTTTTTTTTTTTCTAAACGGTGTAAAAATAAAAAATAATAAATAAAATAAATAGTAAAAAAAAAAAAAAAAAAAAATTAAAGCGCCCTGTCCCCGTTAGCTCGCGCGCAGAAGCGAATGCATACAGAAACCCCGCCCACATATGTAAACGGTGTTCAAACCACACATGTGAGGTATCGCCGCGATCGTTAGAGCAAGGGGAATAATTTGAGCCCTAGACCTCCTCTGTAACTCAAAGATGGCAACCTGTAGAAATTTTTAAATTGTCGCCTATGGGGATTTTTAAGTACCAAAGTTTGTCACCATTCCGTGAGCGTGCGCAATTTTGAAACATGACATGTTGGATATCTATTTACTCGGCGTAACATTATCTTTCACATTATGGAAAAAAATTGGGCTAACTTTACTGGTTTCTTATTTTTTAATTAAAAAAAGTGAATTTTTTCCAAAAAAATTGCGTTTGGAAGACCGCTACGCAAATACGGTGTGATAAAAAATATTGCAATAATCTCCATTTTATTCTCTAGGGTCTCTGCTAAAAAAAAATATATAATGTTTGGGGGTTCTAAGCAGTTTTCTAGCAAAACAACTGATTTTAGCTTGTAAACACCAAATGTCAAAAATAGGCCTAGGCAAGTGGCTAGGATGCATGATGATGCTCCTTGGATGTTAGGCCCCTCTATATGGCTAGGCTGTGAAAAAGTCTCACACATGCGGTATTGCCATACTCAGGAGGAGTGGCAGAATGTATTTTGGGGTGTCATTTTTGCTGTGTACATGCTATGTGTTAGGAATATCCTATAAATTGACAACTTTGTGTAAAAAAAAAAAGTTTTCATTTTTTTCCCACATTTTCCAAAAACCTGTGGAAAAAAATGATATGTTCAAACGACCCATAATGCCTCATAGAATATACGTTGGAGTGTTTGCTTTCCAAAATGGGGTCATTTTGTGGACTTTTCCATTGTATTGGTGCTCTAGGGCCTTGAAAAGTGTGATAGGTAGTAAGAAAGTTTTATGTGTATTTATGCTCCTAGAACGCCTGAATGTGCTTCTTGGACGTGGAGTCTCTTTTTGTGGCCGGGCTGTGTAAAAGTCTCACACATGTGGTATCGCCATACTCGGAAGGAGTAGCAGAATGTATTTTTGGGTGTAATTTTTGCTGTGTACATGCTATGTGTTAGAAATAGCTTATAAATTGACAACTTTGTGGGAAAAAAAAGAAAAAAAAAATTTTTTCTTCATTTTCCCAAGAATTGTGGGAAAAAATTACAACTTCAAAAAACTCACCATGCCTCTTACTAAATACCTTGGACTGTCTACTTTACAAAAAGGGGTCATTTGGTCGGTATTTGTACTGTCCTGACATTTCAGGGCCTCAAGAAAGGAGATAGGCAGTCAGTACATCTGGTGTGATCAATTTTCAGTAATTGGTACCATAGCTTCTAGACTCAATAACTTTCACACAGACTAAATAATATACACTAATTTGGGTTAATTTTACCAGAGACATGTAGCAGTATACATTTTGGCCCAAATGTATGAAGAAAATTTTATTTTTTGCAAAATTTCATAATTGAAACTAAAAAAAAGTGTTTTTTTTTCAAAATTTTTGCTCTTTTTTTGCATATATCACGAAAAAAAAAAACCCCAGTTGTGATCAAATACCACCAAAAGAAAGCTCTATTTGTGTGAAAAAAATGATAAAAATTGTGTTTGGTTATAGTGTAGCATGACTGAGCAATTGTCATTCAAAGTGTGAGAGTGCTGAAAGCTGAAAATTGGTCTGGGCAGGAAGGGTGTCAAACTGCTCTGTATGGAAGCGGTTAAGACTGGAGCTGTCATCACTCAGCGCCGGACTAGATGGCTATTTAAGGCGTCGGCTCTCACTCACATGTGTTCGTTCAAACACCCTTATCTGGATGCTAACCTTGCTTGAAGCTTCCATGCTTGCAAGCTTACTTCGCTGACGGAACCTCGCTGCGCTGATCCCTGTATCCCGCTACTGGATCATCCGCCTCTCCTGAACCACCCTTCGGCTGTATCGCTAATAGTGCTAAGTACCCCGCAGGGGAATTCTCTATAAACTTATACTAAGCTTACACTATCTAGCTCTGCATAGTAGAGACTGTTTATCACATCTGCATAAACTAGATTGCTAGCTCTTGAGACTACTGCTACTTTTCTGCACTGGGTTGATCTCTTTTGTATGTCCACCTGCTATTCTATCATCTGCTATCATACAACATTGCTAAACCTTCCTGCATCCATCTGCTACTGTCTCACCTTCAAGTGTCTATCACCTACCACCTCCACTCAACCTATCCCTCAAACCTTCATCATTGTGTTACCACATATATAAAGTCACTCTAGGAACCAGCTTGCTAATTGTGTGTATTTGTGTGAAAGAAAAGTGCGCTGATCAGTGATATGCTGCTCCCAGAAAAAATGTAATTAAATGTGTAATGAAGTGGTGCGCTATATCTAGATAACTGTGCAATAATTTGCAACCAATAAATTATACACCTTCAAAATCAAACAAAGAATGTGGTGCAATGTGTACAATGTACAATATTGTATAAAGAAAAAAGAAAAAAGTCCCAAGACACCAACGTGTCGATATTAGACAATCTTCAGTGATGTAATAAGTGACAGATGGTGTTGAAAACAAATGGTGACTTGAATTCCCTCCACCTGTTGGAATTCCTCCTTACCGGACGGAATAAAGTAAGTGCTCTCCTTAGCAAAATTAAACGATCCCAGTGCTCTAAAATCAAACAATGGTGATCCCCACCGTGCGTTCAAAGTGGCCCGCTGGGCTTCTTACCAGATGGATAGAGATAACATGCGTTGTTATATTCCTCTCAAACGAGTGTGTCTCTATATCCAGTTGGTATTGACGGCCTCTGATGGATATGGATACCAGATACTACTATGCAGCTCTCAGGCGAATCAGACCTTGTATGCAGATGGCACTGACAGCCGCTTGTTCAAAGCGTTAGGAAAGATCGTTGCATTCCAGTATAACAAATAGATCACAAGGAACAGTTTCTTACAGAAGTTCTTCACTGTTTTTCTCCTTTGGAAAGAACTGCAATCCTTGTTCTTTATACAATATTGTACATTGTACACATTGCACCACATTCTTTGTTTGATTTTGAAGGTGTATAATTTATTGGTTGCAAATTATTGCACAGTTATCTAGATATAGCGCACCACTTCATTACACAATTGTGTGTATTTACTGGCTGAAATAAGACCTTCCACACATGATGAGTCATTGAGGTTGGGAATGGTATCTCAGCATATCTCTTACATGATAACTGACGTGGAACTATTTCTGCAGCTGAAAATCCACACCATATAAGAAACGCAGGAGCGTTACAGATTGAACGAACCCAAAAAAATGGATTCAGCAGAAATAGCCACTCAGGTGACACAATTAAAACAGCAAGTATCTGCGTTAATACACGCACTTGCTGAATTAAAAGAAGACAATCAGGCTCTGTCGCAGCAGGTAATTAGACTGACACAACTTACCTCTGCTCAGTCCCCTGAACCCAAGATAAATCCCCCTTTGGTATTTACAGGCGATCGCAAAAAATTTCGCGAATTTAAAAACGCATGTGAGTTACTTTTTTTGCTAAAACCTCGTACCTACCTTACTGATCACATTAAGGTTTGTACTATTATTTCTTACCTATCAAGCGATCCTCGAACCTGGGCAGATTCTCTTTTTGAGAAAAACGACCAGCTTCTCAACTCCTATGCCTTGTTCCTGGCAGAGCTCACTAGCCTATATGATGACCCCAATAGGCAGAGTACTGCTGATCTTCAGTTAAGATCCTTGAAACAAGGAAGGAGGCCTGTGGAAGACTTTGTCGCAGAGTTCAAGAGATGGACCCTTGATTCAGAATGGAATGATGCATCTCTGAAAACCCAATTTAGGCTTGGCCTATCAGAAGCCGTTAAGGACGAGCTCGCCCGAGCGGATCTGCCAAAAACCCTGGATGCATTAATACAACTCAGTATTACCATAGATAGAAGACTACGAGAAAGAAAGGCTGAAAAGATGGGAATGCCATTATCCGTTTCCTCTCGGAGTCTGGCCGTTGACCCCGTTCCTATGGAGATAGGAACCATACGCCCACCGCTATCAACTATGGAAAAAGCCAAAACACGTAATGAAAATCTCTGCTTGTACTGTGCATCCCCGGATCACAAGATAAACGTCTGTCCCCTAGTCAACAAAAAGAAGGGTGAGTGTTCACATGTCTCTCTAGGAGGATTGACAACTTCATTCACTAACCCCTACATTTCTGTTTTTTTGACATTACAGTGGGACCAGAACAGGATTACTACTAAGGCCATGATTGACACAGGATCTTGTGGAAATTATATGGATATATGTTTTGCTGCTTTAAATAAAATTCCTATTATTTCTAAACTCAAACCTGTCTCAGTAAGTCTTATTACCGGTGTTCCGTTATCCTCTGGTCCGATCACCGATCAGACACAAGCACTTTTAGTCACTATTAACGAGTCTCATAGGGAGACTTCTACCTTCGATTTAATACCATCACCCCACTTTCCCATTGTGTTGGGACTTCCCTGGTTGCACACACACCAACCAACCATAGATTGGAAGAAACGGTCCTTGACCTTCCCTTCTTGTTATTGCGAGGAAACGTGTAACCTCCCGTTTTCCGGGAAGATTCTGTCTGTGGTGACAGATGAGATTGCACCACTATGTTATCAGGATCTTTCTGAGGTTTTTCTTGAGAAAAATGCTCAAGCATTACCTCCTCATCGAGACAATGATTGTAGCATTGATCTACTCCCAAATAGCAAATTGCCGTTCGGTCATGTTTATCCTCTTTCACAGGATGAACTTGCCCATCTCAAAACCTATTTGGATGAGAACTTGGAAAAAGGTTTTATTAGACCTTCCACTTCTTCCACAGCAGCAGGACTCTTTTTTGTTCGCAATAAAGATTCAAGTCTCAGACCTATCATCGACTACAGGAAATTGAATGCTATCACAATAAAAGATCGCTATCCTCTACCACTTATCCCTGAGCTCATTGAGCAGGTGCGTGGAGCTACCTATTTTTCAAAATTAGACCTGAAAGGAGCATACAATCTCATTCGAATCCGTGATGGACACGAGTGGAAGACTGCGTTCAGAACTAGATACGGATTGTTCGAGTATCTTGTGATGCCATTCGGCCTATGCAATGCCCCTGCAGTTTTCCAACGATTTATAAACGATATTTTTAAAGACTTACTAGATGTCTGTGTTGTGGTATATCTGGACGATATACTTATATATTCACGGACCCTGTCTGAACACATAAGACATGTAAGACTTGTATTATCGAGATTGCTTGCACATAATCTTTATGTGAAGCTGAAGAAATGCTTGTTCCATAAAGATGAGGTACTCTTTCTAGGCTACATCATATCCAAAACAGGAATCGAGATGGACATGAGTAAAATATCCTGCATTCAGGATTGGCCTACACCAACTACACGCAAGGCGCTACAGCGATTCCTGGGATTTTCAAATTTCTACAGGAAGTTCATAAAAAACTTTTCTGCTATTGTGCGACCCCTCACACAGCTCACTAGCATAAAAATACCATTTAAATGGTCAGAAGAAGCAAATAAGGCTTTCCACTTGTTAAAGACAAGGTTTACTTCCGCTCCCATATTACGCCATCCAGACCCATCCCTCCAATACATTCTGGAGGTAGATGCGTCAAACCTGGCAGTAGGAGCAATACTCTACCAACGACCTACTCCCACTTCACCACTTCATCCAGTCGCCTTTTTTTCTAAATCCCTGAGCAGTCCCGAGATAAATTACCCCGTGGGTGAGAAGGAACTGCTTGCTATAAAATTGGCTCTGGAGAATTGGCGACATTTACTCGAAGGCACCCAATTACCAATAATTATATACACGGACCATAAAAACCTCCAATATCTTCAGACTAGCAAAACTCTCTCGCATCGACAGGTACGATGGTCACTATTCTTTCTAAGGTTTAACTTCCTAGTGACCTACACACCTGCAGATAAGAACAAAAAGGCGGATGCACTATCACGACTAACTGAAGAAAATTACTTTGAAATTCCTTCCGTTCCTATAATACCTCACAAACGCATTATTGGAGTTGTCCGTTCCTTGAAGGAAGAGGTTCTGCATGGTATAAGGTTGGATTCACCCCCACCACAACTAAATACCGATGCAGAAGGCTTCCTCTACTACAACGACAAACTTTACATACCACCTACCCTACGCAACAAGATCTTGGAATTATCGCATGATGAGCCTATGGCAGGACATATGGGTATGACAAAGACTTTCAATTTGATTTCTCGTTAATTCTGGTGGCCTGACATGAAAACATCTATACAAAAATTCGTCTCTTCATGCAATGTCTGTGCCAGGTCCAAAATTGACACTACGAGACCATCCGGCCTACTATGCAGTCTACCAATACCCCAAACTCCATGGGAGGTTCTGTCATTGGACTTCATCGTAGAATTGCCTCCTTCCAAAGGATTTAATACCATCTTGGTGTCAGTGGACCATCTGACAAAGATGGCACATTTCATTGCTATTCGCAGACTATCTTCGTCCAAACAAACGGCAGAACTCCTGATGAAACATGTCTTCAGATTACATGGTATCCCAAAAACTCTTTTGTCTGACCGTGGATCCCAATTTATTTCTAAATTCTGGCAAGAACTATGTCACATACTACGGATTGAGCGGAAGCTCACTTCTCCTTACCATCCGCAGACCAACGGACAGACTGAAAGAGTCAACCAATGCATCGAGCAGTATTTACATTGTTACACTTCTTACCAACAGGATGATTGGTTGGATCTTCTCCCCCTGGCAGAATTTGCCTACAACAACGCAACTCACAGTACAACCAAGCAGAGTCCGTTCTACTTGAACTATGGGTTCCATCCCTCTATTCTCCCTCCACGCATCCTTCCTTCAAATAACCCAGTAGCCTCAGACTATCTTTCCCAAATAAAGGATTCTCTGGGTTTACTAAATACTACCATTGCACACGCTCACAGTCAACAAAAGAAGTACTATGATCTTCGTAGAAGACCTTCTCCACAGTATACTATCGGGGACCTCGTTTGGCTCTCAACAAAAAACTTGAGACTGAAGATCCCTAGCAAAAAGCTTGGACCTCTGTTCTTGGGACCTTTCCCAATCAAGAAACTTATTGGAAAAGCTGCAGTGCAGCTTACATTGCCAATGGACCTAAAAATCCATCCCATTTTCCATGTGTCGCTACTAAAACCCCATGTTCCGGACCAAGGAATAAGGCCTAATATTCCACCTCCCCCTCCTGTACAAGTTGAAGGTGGAGAAGAATACGAGATAAAAGAGATTCTGGATTCTCGTATCTACAGAAGAAGACTTCAGTACTTGGTTAGATGGAAGAACTATGGGCCCCAAGACGACACCTGGCTAAACACCTCTGACATACATGCCCCTAGATTAATCCGCAATTTTCATGCGAGATACCCGGACAAACCAGCTCCAGAGGCCTTCAGGAGCAGGCCTTAAAGGGGGGGTATTGTAATGTTCCGGTACCTTTGGTACCCTAAATTACACTTTCCACAAGTGTATGCGCCCTACCATTTACTTTTGGAAAGGTGCGCATACACCTTTAAGACTGGAGCTGTCATCACTCAGCGCCGGACTAGATGGCTATTTAAGGCGTCGGCTCTCACTCACATGTGTTCGTTCAAACACCCTTATCTGGATGCTAACCTTGCTTGAAGCTTCCATGCTTGCAAGCTTACTTCGCTGACGGAACCTCGCTGCGCTGATCCCTGTATCCCGCTACTGGATCATCCGCCTCTCCTGAACCACCCTTCGGCTGTATCGCTAATAGTGCTAAGTACCCCGCAGGGGAATTCTCTATAAACTTATACTAAGCTTACACTATCTAGCTCTGCATAGTAGAGACTGTTTATCACATCTGCATAAACTAGATTGCTAGCTCTTGAGACTACTGCTACTTTTCTGCACTGGGTTGATCTCTTTTGTATGTCCACCTGCTATTCTATCATCTGCTATCATACAACATTGCTAAACCTTCCTGCATCCATCTGCTACTGTCTCACCTTCAAGTGTCTATCACCTACCACCTCCACTCAACCTATCCCTCAAACCTTCATCATTGTGTTACCACATATATAAAGTCACTCTAGGAACCAGCTTGCTAATTGTGTGTATTTAGTTACATAGTAGGTGAGGTTGAATAAAGACAATAGTCCATCCAGTTCAACCTGTGTAGGTGTGTGTGGCTGTACTCATCTCACATACCCCTGAATGTTCTGATCCTTGAGATGTAAGTCTAAGAGTCTTTTGAAAGCCACCATACTACCCGCAGAAACCACCTCTTGTGGTAGAGAATTCCACAATCTTGTAGCCCTAACAGTAAAGAACCCCCCACGTTGCCTGTGGTTAAAACGCTTCTCCTCTAATCGCATTGTATGCCCTCGAGTCCTCATGCAATCCCTTCGAATGAACAGCTTTTTTTCTAAGCTGGGATCCCCATTAAGATATTTATAAATTGCTATCATGTCCCCCCTCAGACGTCTCTTCTCCAGGGAGAATAAATCAAGCGATTGTAGACGCTCTTCATAGTCAAGGTCCTCCAATCCCCTAATTAGTTTAGTTGCCCTTCTCTGGACTCTCTCCAGCTCCAACACATCCCTCCTGAGGACTGGCGACCAGAACTGGACAGAATACTCCAGATGCGGTCGGACCAGAGTTTTATAAAGTGGAAGGATTATAGTCTTATCTCTGGAATACATCCCTTTCTTTATGCATGCTAATATTCTGCTGGCTTTGGCAGCTGCCGCTTGACATTGCATGCTGTTGCCTAATCTATCATCAACCAAGACTCCCAGATCCTTCTCCATTTTTGATTCCCCCAAGGGTTCCCCTCCTAACGTGTATTGTGTTTTTATGTTTTTAGTCCCCAAGTGCAAAACCTTACACTTCTCCACGTTAAACCTCATTTGCCATGTCGTTGCCCACTCTGTAATTTTGTCCAGGTCATTCTGTAGGATATCTGCTTCATGCTGTGCAGTTATTGCCCTGGCCAATTTTGTGTCATCTGCAAAAACTGATAACGCACTACTGATCCCGTCCTCAATGCTGTTTATGAATAAATTGAACAAGGTTGGTCCCAGGACTGAGCCCTGGGGCACCCCGCTTACAACCTCAGACCAGTCTGAGTATGCGCTGTTTATTACCACCCTTTGGACACGCCCTTTAAGCCAATTCCGTATCCAAGAGCAAACCCTGCTTTCGATACCTGCAGACCTTATTTTATAAATTAAGCGCTTGTGGGGAACTGTATCAAACGCCTTAGCGAAATCCAAGTACACCACATCCACTGGTCTCCCCCTATCTAGCTCACAGCTTACCTCCTCGTAGAATGCTAAGAGATTGGTTTGACAAGAACGCCCATTTGTAAACCCGTGCTGATTACTGCTGATGATGTTGTTGTCTTTAGCAAACTCTACGATATAGTCCCTTATCATCCCCTCCAGAAGTTTACATACTATTGATGTCAAACTGACAGGCCTATAATTTCCCGGGATATGCCTCTGGCCCTTTTTGAATATCGGAATCACGTTAGCTTTCTTCCAATCCCCTGGTACATCTCCTGTCCTAATACTGTCAGCAAAGATCAGGAACAGTGGTCTGGATATAACCTTACTGAGTTCCTTGAGTACTCTCGGATGTACGCCATCCGGGCCTGGTGATTTGTTTGTGTTAAGTTTATCCAGCCTTTCCCTGATTTCACCCTCTGTTAGCCATAGTGGCAAATCCTGTGTATTACTACTAACCATACAGTCATGGTCAGTGTACCCCTCCGTTTCCTGTGTAAAGACTGACGAGAAAAAAGCATTCAGCACGGTTGCTTTTTCAGTGTCCTCTGTAACCATCCCCCCATCATCGCTAATTATGTGTGCAATATGCTCTGCCCTAGTTTTTTTGCTGTTGATATATTTAAAGAATTTCTTTGGGTTTTTTTTACTATCCTCCGCTATTTGTCTCTCAAAGTTGATTTTAGCCATTTTGATTTCGTGTTTGCTTTTCTTATTTGCCTCCTTGTATTGTTCGAAAGCCAATACAGTGCCCTCTGATTTATATTTCTTGAAGGCCATTTTTTTTTCCCTAATACGTTTTTTAACGTTACGGTTTAGCCAGCCAGGTTTGGCTTTGTCTCTTCTAAATTTATTTCCCATAGGAATGCACTGCAAGATGCCTTTGCCTAATATGTTCCTAAAGCATTCCCATTTTTCCTCTGTGGTCAGGGATCCCAGGGTTTGGTCCCAGTTTACCCTTTCCATCAATGAGTACAATTTTGGAAAGTTTGCCCTTCTGAAGTTTAGGGTTCTTATGTTCCCCACTTGCCTTGTTATATTGTTATTTATACTAAATGTGATCATCCTGTGATCGCTAGAGCCCAGGTTGTCCTGAACTACTACCTCCGAGATTATGTCTGGGTCATTAGTGATCAATAGATCCAGGACTGCATTTTCTCTAGTCGGAGAATCCACCAACTGTGACATGTAATTATCCAGTAAGGTTTCTGTGAATAGACGGGCCTTCTGTGAGTGTGCAGTCCCCTCTTCCCAGTCAATGTCAGGATAATTGAAGTCCCCCAATATGATGACTGATCCCAATTTTGCCACTTTACTTATTTACTGGCTGAAATAAGACCTTCCACACATGATGAGTCATTGAGGTTGGGAATGGTATCTCAGCATATCTCTTACATGATAACTGACGTGGAACTATTTCTGCAGCTGAAAATCCACACCATATAAGAAACGCAGGAGCGTTACATTATCTCACAGTAACATATAAAGGAAAAAATGAAAAAAAAAATGTTTCCCTTTAAATTGGTGATTTTTGAATAGCAGATTAGAACAGCACTGTGTGTAAAGGCTGTATGTCACAGTAACGTATAAATGAAAAACTGAAAAATAATTATTTTTGCCTTAAATTGGTGATTTTTGAATAGCAGATTAGAACAGCAGTGTCTAAACACTTTATGTCACAGTAAAAAAGGAAAAAAGTTTTTTTTTTTTTTAATCCAGATTAAGCAGACACATATGCACTGAGCTTGCATTACATGGCTGCTACACGTCACACGCCTAACAGGTTGGATACTGTTGTTGTTCTATTCCACTATTGAATAAAAAAAACCCATTTGAATGAAAAACTGAAAAATTATTTTTTCCCCCTTAAATTGGTGATTTTAGAATAGCAGATTAGAACAGCAGTGTCTAAACACAGTAAAATATAAAGAAAAAATATATATTTTTTTAAAATCCAGATTAAGCAGACACATATGCACTGAGCTTGCATTACATGTCTGCTACATGCCGCACGCCGCCCACCTAACAGACTGATAAAAGTTTTTTTTTCTCCCTCCTCCTCACTGGGCTCAGGTCAAGGCAAAAAGATTGTGCTCTGCACCCCCACACAATAAAATCGATGTACATCGATGTCTGATTAAAGAAGATTCTCCTATTCTTTCCCTGAAAGCAATCTCCAGCCTGCCCCTACAATAATCTCCTATCTCTCCCTCATATCAGCAGCAGCAGGAACCTGACCCTACAGTATTTAGAGCAGAGTGAAGTGCGGCGCTACGTGACTCCAGCTTATATAGAGGCTGGGTCACATGCTGCACTGGCCAATCACAGCCATGCCATTAGTAGGCATGGCTGTGATTGCTTCTAAGGGCACACTAGTTAAACGCTTGTTGATTGGCTGTCCTGCAGCTGTTGAAACCGCGCCATTAAAACGCGCCAAAACATTAAAACAGCGCCAAAACATGAAATAAAATTACCGAACAACGGACTGTATCCCGAATATACAGTAAAATGTTCGGGTCTGTGTCCGGGTACCGAACACCCAAAAGTCCGGTACGATCCAGAACAATACAGTCCGTGTTCGCTCAACCCTAGTCAGCAGAGAGCGGACAAAAACGGGTCACAGGAGTGCAGGGCGAACTGCACTCCTGTGATCCATAGGAGATAAACAGCCAAACAAGCTTTGGCCGTACATCTCTTAAGGTAAGTCTTTCATAATGTGCTAGTATTTGATGCATACTAGCACATTATGCCCTAACTTTCAGGAGGAATTTTATTTTTTATTTTTTGAGACTTTACTGCTGTAATATTTTTCTTGAGCAAATCTACTCCCTTGAGTTTTTCCACAATACAAGATGAGACCTCATAAATTTTAATGTAGCCATGACTGGACTACCATATTCTGAAAGTGCAGACTCACCTCCTGTTCCTTCATCATATCGCAGAGACTGGGAGAACGGAATTAAGTGGACTATAGTCTTCTGTAAAGTGATTACTATGTGGCTGGATTATTTAAGAACTATCTTTCCCAGCAAGCTCTGGAACAGTGGAGCATCTTGGGAGAGGCTATAAAAGTATTAGCTAAACAGGCTTGCAGCCTCTTGCTTCCTGGAACCCATCGTGGGCACTTCAGTCTAATGTGCAGAGAGCGAGACAGCAGATTGTGGCCTACTGCACACCGCCTGATCCATCTGCAGACTCAGCCCCGGTGGAAGGGATGTCCGTCGCAGTATTGCAGACATCCTTGCAGCATTGCTGATCGGATGGAGTTGGCGGAACACCCTGAGATAGCAGAGCGCAGCCATCCTGAGACTACAGAGTGTGGAGGATTGCATAGCTTGTTTCCCTAGGACCCTCGTTGATGGACATCAGGATTTGGTGAGAGGGCACCTGCTCAGAGGTTCAGACCTCATTTGTCACAGTTCTCTCTCTCTGAATACTGACACTGCAACTGAATTGGTTGCCAAATTGTAACGGTACTAACCGTCACTATGAGTGAAAGACAGATACTTAATGGTTTGGATTGCTTCAAGTGGGACAGTAATATTTGTCAGCAATATCTCTCCTGAAGTTTGAGGATAGCCTGTTGCCATGAAGTCTGTGACTCCAAAATGGTCAGAGCATTGATTGATGTGTATTCCATGTATTTCAATGAAGGAGACACACAGACTGTTATTGCAGGGTTGTCCTATTGTCTGTTTTGAGATGGAATGTGCTATCTGGCCCATTGTTAAATGTAAATGACCTCATATTGTTCTGTCCAGATGACTAGATAATTAGTTCAGGTTAATTCTGATCTGCAATTCCATCTGCATATGATAATGTAATCTGGGCCCTGACCTGGTCAGGAGAGGGGGGGGGGAGATGTGTCCCTGTGCTGTATATAAATTCTGTGTGACAGTTCAATAAAGAGTTCTACTTCACCCTCAATCTAGAGTCCTGTCTCTTATTGGGGGAATCTGCTACAAGGAATTGCTATGCTCTTCATACTCCCTTGGATAATCACTAAGCTCTTGTAAGAGCTTGTTGCTATTCCTGCTTCACCTCCGGGGAAAGAGAGCTTTACCCACTGGAAACTGGAGCCATGTAGTAGGTCCAGGGTGGGTGGGAGATGGCGAGACCCCAACCAAGCTGGTGGATAGGAGACAGCGAGACTCCAGCCAAGCTGCAGCGGTTCGTTGGGTCCGAGGTGGTTATGGTGTCTGGTGGAGTGCTTGGAGCCCTCGGGAAGCACTAGTTGCATCCGTCAAGGAGGTACCCAGTCAGGGTGCCAGTTAATCTGTTACATTAGTGGCAAGCGGTGGAGAGGTACAGATATCAGCCACCATGGAAGAGGAATTCGGAAGGAGGTTGTGAGAGATGCAGATGTAGCATAGGGGACCAGTGTCAGAGCAGGTCCTGCGAGGATGGCATGAGTCCCCAGCAGAAGTGCTGGCAACAGGGCAGAGTGCTACCAACCTCTGCTCAACACCCGCAAAAGCTACAGAGTTCCAGGAAGCTGGGGAAATCGGCCCCTTGCCCCAGCAATAAGCTGATGAAGTGAAGTTTCTACACCCAGCTGAAGCGCTGGCAGCCAGACATGTCAGTTTTGCTGAACTGCAGTGGTTTATGTAGGCTTTAGCTGATTGACAAGAATTCTACAAGTTATCATCTGAGTGAAAAGTAAAGCTCATTTATATTGTGTCAGTGTATTATTTAAAGGAGCATACAATATGTCTGAACCTAGAGTTTCAGGAGGGCTGGACGGTTAACAGGGTCATAGCAGTGCAGAAGAACATACACTTAACAGCAACCCTCAAGGGGGCAATGGTGCTACATTCAATATAGAATCTGAAATAGCCCATGAATGATCTAAAAAAATTCACTATGACCTGGTGAACAAATGTGGCGAAACACTTACCATTTTTACTCACCCTAGACCTACCCACATATCTATATATTCAATTACCTCCAGTAATAGCTATAAAATCTATAAAAACAAATAGATTGCATAGGAGTTCCTTAAAATTTACCCAAACCTTTATAATGTTTCAAACCTTCCACTACAGGCTGGGTAATCTTCCCAAAAAACAGAGGTTTCATTAAAACCCACTAAAACAGTCCAAGCTAGAAGCAAAGCAGAGATATTGTTAACCTCATTTAGCAGGGTCTTCAAAGACTCCTTATAAAGTCATGTTGTAAATAGGCTGTAATACTCCTATACACAGTATGTGGGTCTGGGTGTTGAACTAAAACTGAACTGATAAATCACAAGCTTTCAATTTGGGTTCATTTTTCATAATTCCTGCTATAATTGAGTAAAAGGGATTAACCTATTGTATAGAAAGATACAGTACCTATAAGTTAGACACAAACATATTTATATTCTAAGATCCAGGAAGCTAATAAAACACTTACATCTCCTAAGTGAGACATATATATTATCTATAGCCTGTTTGGTCTCTATGAAATTGTCATTTCAATCTGCTTAACAATATGTTGGTTGTTAGATTGTGAAACTTTGTCAGAAGGAAATATAGAAGTACAGTAAAACCTTGGATTGCGAGCATAATTCGTTCCAGAAGCATGCTTGTAATCCAAAGCACTCTTATATCAAAGCGGATTTCCCCATAAGAAATAATGGAAACTCAGATAATTCGTTTTACAACCATTTATTTATAAATCCTTCAATTTATAGTCCATATAAAAAGATTATAGCATTGCGATAGGTTGTGTAACCATAAAATGTCCATCCACAAACAGCCGCTTTCACAAGGGGATTGGAAGCAAAATCCAGCAGAAGCTACAGGGTATCAAAGAGAAGAGAGGCGCCTCTAAGTGTAGCAATATGGTTCCATTTAATGAAGGAATAACATTTAGCAACTCACAAACTCACATGGTTGATGAATAAAACAGGCACATCTAAGTATGCAGGGATCCGGGGTAAAGCTGTCCACATAGACCATCTTCTGCACCGCCGGCTGCCAGTCTGTAATCCTGACCAGGAAGACCACCCTGCAGTAAAGAGATCTGAAAGCGAGGGGCAGCATGGAAAGGATGACGTAGGTGACGCTGCAGAGGTTGGTCCTATGTGGACAGCTTTACCCCTGATGCCTGCATACTTAGACGTGCCTGTTCCAATCATCAACCATGTGAGTTGCTAAATGTTGTACCTTCATTAAATGTAACCATATTTCTACACTTAGAGGCGCCTCTCTTCTCTTTTATACTCAGCTGTGACTTGAGGCTACTTGTATATCAAGACATCGCTTGTATATCAAGTCAAAATTTATTTGAAAATTTTGCTTGTCTTGCAAAGCGCTCTTAAACCAAGTTACTCTCAAACCAAGGTTTTACTGTATTTAGAATTGTTGACATTAAGGCTGTGTCTGCTGAGTATAATAAAATATCAACACAACCCTCAGACCCTTTGGGTGTAATTAAATCAGTGACACTACATGGACAACAAAATGCTGTTGCATTTTTCTGTAAATATCTTTTCTGTAAATATTTCTTGCACTTTTTTCTCTTAACTTCTTTAAAACGAGCTTTGAAAATCATTAGGCTGAATCTCTAAATGCTCTTTGAAACAAGAATTTTTACTCTATTGTAAACTCGGTTACATTCTTGGTGGCCAGTGATAGACACTCCTTTTAACCACTTGCCTACTGTGCACTTAAACACCCTTCCCATCCAGGCCAATTTTCAGCTTTCAGCGCTGTCACACTTTGACTGACAATTGCGCGGTCATGCTACACTGTACCCATATGACATTTTTATCATTTTTTTCACACAAATAGAGCTTTCTTTTGGTGGTATTTAATCATCTTCGGTGTTTTTTATTTTTTACAAAAAAAAAGAATAAAGACAGAAAATTTTGAAAAAAAAAAAAAGTTTTTCTTATTTTCTGCGAGTAAATTTTGAAAATAAATTTCTCTCCTTCACTGATGTGCGCTGATGAGGCGGCACTGATGGGCACTGATAGGCTGCACTGATGGGCACTGATGAGGTGGCACTTATGGGCACTGATGAGGTGGCACTTATGGGCACTGATGAGGAGGTACTAATATGCCACACTGATGAGCACTGATAGGCGGCATTGATAGGCGGCACTGATAGGCGGCACTGATAGGCGGCACTGATGAGCACTGATAGGCGGCACTGCTGGGCACTGAGAGGTGGCACTGCTGGACACTGAGAGGTGGCACTGCTGGGCACTGAGAGGCGGCACTGACGGGCGGCACTGATGGGCACTGAGAGGCGGCACTGATGGGCACTGGCGGATGGCACTGATGGACACTGATGGGTGGCACTGATGAGCACTGATGGGCGGCACTGATGAGCACTGATGGGCAGCACCATCAGTGCCCACACTCAGTGCCCATAGTGCTGCCAGTCAGTGCTCATCAGTGCCTAGATGAGCAGGCACTGATGGGCACTGACTGGCAGCACTATGGGCACTGATTGTGGGCATTGATGGGGGACACTGATGGCGGGCACTGTGAGCACTGTTGGGGGCAATTTGTATGTTTTTTTACCTTTTAGTAATCAGGGCACTGGTGATCAGTGCCCTGCTTACATGTCTCTGTGTCCCCGGCGGCTGACGGCTCTCCCTCCTTCCTCACACTGCAGGCTCCGTGTGAGGAAGGAGCGCCGGCGATGAGAGATGATCTCATATGTTTACATATGAGATCATCTCTCATTGGATGGTCCGATCACGTGGTGAATGGCCGCTGTGATTGGCCATTCACCACGATCTGTGATCGGCTGTGTCCAAGGGACACGGCCGACACAGATTCTCCCCGATGCGCGCTCGCGGGAGCGCGCGGGGAGCCTGCTTCTGGGAGGCCGTTTAAAAACGACCTCCCGAAAATTTGAGTCCGCGCTGCAGCCGTATATAGGCTGTAGCGCGGATGCGAGGAAGTTAAAAGCCAGAACAACAGATGCACATGTGGTAGTGGCTACTGTGTGTGTGTAGAGGGCTAACAGCTCAGTTAACCTGCTTCAGTGATGTTCTCTTTTAATCTTCTGGTGCTTATACTATTGTCCCAGACCACAAGGTGGTATCTAAGAGCATCAAGGTCACCTTTTGGTTGGTAGAATAGTTGTATATTACTTTTCAGAGAATAAACTAACTCTGCACTAAAGAACGGAAACCTTTGTGTAGGTAGTTCTCAGAGATAAGCCGGCACATTATATATATATATATGTATATATATATATATATATATATATATATAGATATATATATATATATATATACACACACACACACAGTATCTCACAAGAGTGAGTATACCCCTCACATTTTTGTAAATATTTGATTATATGTCTTAATAAGACAACACTAAATAAATTACACTTTGCTACAATGTAAAGTAGTGAGTGTACAGCTTGTATGACAGTGTAAATTTGCTGTCCCCTCAAAATAACTCAACACACAGCCATTAATGTCTAAACTGCTGGCAACAAAAGTGAATACACTCCTAAGTAAAAATTTTCAAATTTGGGCCCAATTAGCCATTTTCCCTCCCCGGTGTCATGTGACTCGTTGGTGTTACAAGGCCTCAGGTGTGAATGGGAAGCAGGTTGTTAAATTTGGTGTTATTGCTCTTACTCTCTCATACTGGTCACTGGAAGTTTAACATGGCACCTCATGGCAAAGAACTCTCTGAGAATCTGAAACAAAGAATTGTTGCTCTGCATAAAGATGGCCTAGGCTGTAAGAAGATTGCCAAGACCCTCAAAATAAGCTGCAGTATAGTGGCTAAGACCAAATAGCGGTTTAACAGGACAGATTCCACTCAGAACACTCCCATACACACCTGCACACTCCCATCCGCTACCTTTGTTGCTTAAGGGGGAGCAGTTGAATGTGGTAAAAACAGCGCTCAACCATGTGTTTTTATCAACCTTCTAAAGCAAGTGTAAGCATGGCCTTAAAAATCTTTTGTTTGTTTTGTTTAGTGAATTTAGTGCTTGGTCACCTTAGATAAAATGTAAGCATGGCCACAGCAGTAGGAGATCCTTCAACTTTCTCCAGTGTCAGTCAGTCATAACTAAAATGAAAAGGGCCTTGCCAAGTACTACTCATAGTAAAGTCAAGTGTCATCTGAGATGTCATTGTCTTATACTTTTCAACCCATAAACCGTTCATATCCTGTTCCTATCCGGCGGATATGCACAGAGACATAGCAACAGAAAGTCACAACATAAAAAATTATGTTTATGTTTATTAAAAAAAAAATGTAAGGACTGTAATTATATTATATACATTGAAGATAAACCTAGAATACATAGATTTGCAGAAGCTTATAAAAATATATAACTTATAAACAAGATTCTCTGTCCACTTTGTTTATGGTCAAAAATGTAGGGCAAGTCTTGGAATGATGATTTGGGTCTTTGTCTGGGTAAACGGCATTTTCTGGATTCAGCATATAGCCACTATGATCTCTATGTGGGAACTTATTTTTTTTTTTCAATGTAGAATCTAGATTGATCTTATCTTCTGCTAGAAAATCCTAGGGTCAGAACATATCTATTAGTTTGTTGTCTTTTAAAATATAGTTTATCAATTAATTAATCAAAATGCCAAAATGTCTATTAATACTATAGCTGGGATACAAATGAATCATCATGCATAGTTGGCAGAATTGTTCAATTACAATTTTAATACAGGACCAAACAAACAGAAAGAAAGAAAAAAAATCATATGTAATGCATCATTGTTTGCTAATTAGATCTTAAAATAGGAGAATAATTCAGTATTCCAATCACTTACCTTCTCAGCTTTTTGTTTCTCCTCTGATTTTAAGTTGTCCCATACCAAGTCCCACCATAGCAAACCATGAGCTATTGTTTCTCTTTTGGTAGGTCCTAAATTATAAATGAAAAGGAGTCACCCAATCTGCATATATAATATCTATAACTACATGGAGGTAGCCATGCTTATTAGCTAATAACCCAAGAGCTCACTCTATCACTCTATCAGGAATTGTAGGCGTGCTGCTCTCCTCAGATGGGGAAACTCCAAAGACTAAAATCACAAAAGAAAGGAGGCACCTAGTAAAATCGCATAAAACAAGTCCACCTCAATGTGGAAAAAGGACATGTCCCTAAACGGTCCTAGCACAGGGACATGTTCTTTTCCACATTGAGGTGGACTTGTTTTATGCGATTTTATTCTTCATGTTTGTGAGTATGTTTTTGCATTACAAAACAATTTTCAGAAGGTGTTGAAGGGTAATGCACTAGGTGTTTGCGCCTCCTTCCTTTTGTGTTTTTAATGTTTGCTTATTACTCTGGCCCTGTTCTCTGCTTTACAAAAGACGCAATAGATGTACTTTACTACCAAATCTCATCATAGCAAAACATGAGCTGGTATTTCTCTTTTGGTAGGACCTAAAGTACATATGTATAAGAAGGATTCACCCAAAATCTATATCTATATGGAGGTAGCCATGCTATTTGCCTGTTACATACTCAGGCCTTCCTATTTTGCAGTATTAAGATTCAGAATCAGTATAGCCACATTCAACAAGGACAACACTAGGGCACAATAATAAACAGAACAAAGCACAATGACAAAAAAAAAAAAATATATATATATATATAAATATATAGAACAAAGCACATTATACATTGGATGTACTTTACTGCTCTTTCTTACAAACCAAATCTTTGAGTCAGCTGGCTCATTGCAAACAGTGCATAACCTATGTGGCTAGTATCCTATTCATTGGTTTAAGAATATGTCAGAATAATTGCACTGAGCCACAGAGAGTTGACCACAAATGTTTGCATTTTATTCAAAAAAAGCTATTTAGAAGAATAAGCTTACAAAAATGTTAAAGTCCTATCCAACTTACACTACAAAATTAACTCAAAATATGCACATAGTGAAAATACACTTTTCCATCAAAACTCTATAGTAGGAAGACATCATTCATTATTTATTATGGCCTGGAAAAAAATAAGTTTTATATTATTCAAGTAAATATGAAAAACTAAACTAAACTAAAAGCTTTGAAAACGCCCTGGAGGAGGGCGAAACGCGTTGACGCAACTTCCGGTTATGGACGAGACGGAACGTCACTTCCGGTTAGGCACTTCCTGGTCGCATAGTGGAACGCACGCCAAGCGCTGCTCACACGAGGCATATGATACATGCGCTTTAACAATATATGTTTGTAAGTAGGGATGATCGAACGGTTTGGGTCGACCATCGGTTCGGCCCGAACATTGGGTGTTCGAGGTTCGGCCGAATTTAGAACTTTTTGCCCAAAAAGTTTGGAATTCGGCAACCAGAACAGCCCAAAATGCAATGCTTCAGGAAATGGGCTTTAAAAGCCCGTGATTGGACCAGAACCATTAGCAAAAGCCAATTGAGGGGGCAGGAGAATGCTAGGAATGTGATTGGAGTGACTAGGGGGTCCCTAGACCAATCATTAGTGAATACGCCCCCCAGTATATAAGATCGCCCCGCCAAATTCCTAGCATTCTTATACTGGACATGGAAGAGAGTGGAAGCAGTTCTGTTAATTTTACTTTAAAAGTGTCATTTAGCTATTTTTAGTGTGAGGAAAGGGATATCTAGTGTAGTTAGAGTGCTCCTTTACACTTAAGTTAGCTTCAAAAAATTAGTTTCTGTAGGGAAAGTATGAAGTGCCAGGGTGACCGTAATGTAGTGTAGGGGAAACTGACTGCCATGGCAAGCTGACCGACTGACCAAACCCTTCCATACCAGGGTGACCGTAATGTAGTGTAGGGGAAACTGACTGCCATGGCAGGCTGACCAAACCCTTCCATACCAGGGTGACCGTAATGTAGTGTAGGGGAAACTGACTGCCATGGCAGGCTGACCAAACCCTTCCATACCAGGGTGACCGTAATGTAGTGTAGGGGAAACTGACTGCCATGGCAGGCTGACCAAACCCTTCCATACCAGGGTGACCGTAATGTAGTGTAGGGGAAACTGACTGCCATGGCAGGCTGACCAAACCCTTCCATACCAGGGTGACCGTAATGTAGTGTAGGGGAAACTGACTGCCATGGCAGGCTGACCAAACCCTTCCATACCAGGGTGACCGTAATGTAGTGTAGGGGAAACTGACTGCCATGGCAGGCTGACCGACTGACCAAACCCTTCCATAACAGGGTGACCGTAATGTAGTGTAGGGTGAACTGACAGTGACTGCCATGGCAGGGTGACCAAACCCTTCCATGTCAGGGTGACCGCAATAGAGAAATGATCATTTCTCTGAATAGCTTCGGAACACCATTATGGCTTCTCACCAGCAAGCATTTTTTATGCTGCAGGGGCTGCCACTGTCAGTGCTTTTTTGAGGACATGTTTGATGTCAGACATGACATCTGAACATGTGTATAGGGGGTATATACACATATATGTCTGAATATATACCCCTAGACATATATAGGTGTGATAGTAGCAGAAATAAATGCTTGCGCTAATGAAATCATTTACAGTAATATATTTCTGCTACTATCACACCTATATATGTCTAGGGGTATATATTCAGACATATATGTGTATATATACCCCCTATACACATGTTCAGATGTTTTGCCTGCCTCAAAAGAACCCAAAAAAATGCCAAAAAAACGCTAGCGTCAAAAAAAAAAATGCCCAGGTGTGTTTTTGCTGGCATTTTCTGGGGGGTTTTGGAGGCATGCAAAACATCTGAACCTGTGCACAGTACCACTATACACAAGTTCAGATGTTTTTCCTGACTGCAAAGAACCCAAAAAAATGCCTGCTATTAAATTAATAGCAGGCAATTTTTTGGGGTTCTTTGCAGTCAGGAAAAACATCTGAACTTGTGTATAGTGGTACTGTGCACAAGTTCTGATGTTTTGCCTGCCTCCAAAACCCCCCAAAAAATGGCAGCAAAAACACACCTGGGCATTTTTTTTTGACGCTAGCGTTTTTTTTTGGCATTTTTTGGGGTTCTTTTGAGGCAGGTAAAACATCTGAACTTGTCTATAGTGGTATATATACACACATACTTATATGTTTATACACACCTAGACATATATAGGTGTGATAGTAGCAGAAATATATTAGTGTAAATGATTTCATTAGCGCAAGCATATATTTCTGCTACTATCACACCTATACATGTCTAGGTGTGTATAAAAATATAAGTATGTGTGTATATATACCACTATAGACAAGTTCAGATGTTTTGCCTGCCTCAAAAGAACCCAAAAAAAATGCCAAAAAAAACGATAGCGTCAAAAAAAAAAATGCCCAGGTGTGTTTTTGCTGCCATTTTTTGGGGGTTTTTGGAGGCAGGCAAAACATCAGAACTTGTGCACAGTACCACTATACACAAGTTCAGATGTTTTTCCTGACTGAAAAGAACCCCAAAAAATGCCTTCTATTAAACCGGGAGAGAAGCTAACTACCGGACCTGAAAGAAAGTGTTCTAATACAAACAATCTTTTTTGTTTCTGGTTCTGGACATGCTACAGAGCTGAAACTTCACATATTATATTATATTTTAATGGTGGATACGGAGGCGGACTTTTACCCTACCCTTATCCAAGGCTATAAGAAAAAACATCTCTGAGATCCTGGCAAAGAGGGCTTATGTGCAATACACCCAAGGCTCAAAAATTCTGGCAATTTGGTGAGTGGGGAACCAAAAGGGGTCACCTATCACTTTGGAGCACCTTGAATAATCTTCAGCACCTGAGCACTTTATTTGGATCACTTTAAAGGACTTTGTCTAGAAATTATAATATTTATCACGGTTTTCATTTTTATGAATTTATAATATTTATGTCACAATTTATGTGCACTTTTATTAATGCTAGCTCTGCTTAATTTTGGTTTTTAATAAATTAAAATATGAAATATTGCATTTTAACCTCTTAGCGCTGGAGCTTCACGACCCTTTAAAAGGTTTTTGATACCGGGAGGTGAGGCGGGGCCTAAGATCACGTGACCGCCGTGATTGCCTGTCACAGCGGTCACGTGATCCAAACATTCCTGATCGCAAGGAGGGAACGGGAGATCGGTTAGATGAGGTGTGCTGGAAGCCCAGGTGTGTTGTTAACAATTCACGCAAATATGCAGCCCCTTGACGTTAAGGACCAGACACCAAGAGGCCGCACATTTGCATGCGGCCCTCGCAAAGGGGTTAATAGTTCACAGTCCTTTACTCTCCTTTCCTTACTCTCATATATTCAGCTCTTTACATTTTAAGCTATGCTGAAAGAAGCTCCTAGAGGTTTTATAAAGTTAGAGTCATCACAAGGCAAATCATCACAGCAGTAAACTTTTTCTTGGCTGTGCTGTTTCTTTATCTGTACTAATTATCTGTACTAATGGTTGCAAGCAACCTCATCCATGGGATAAACCAGCTTAATCTGTCAAAACGAAATAAAGCCAACACCAAATCATATTTCCATTTTGTCCAGATTAGATATATTACCTGTCAGTTGACTGATTATAGCTCCAAATACAATTGTACTAAAAGTGCCGAATGCACCATAGTACAGGTAGGATAAAGAGTAGAATTCATCTGCGATAGTTGGCCTGTTGGGCAAAAACAAATACATAAATAAAACAACATTCATACACTTCAAATTTACCTCTCCTTGGGCTGGTTTTAGACCTTAATTTTGCAGCAGTAAATATTATGCCCAGAACCATCTATAATAATAAAATGCAAGTGTCTCTGCGTCCAGTGTCCCTGTGTCCGTGGGATTGCGCTACTGCGCATGTGCCCCACGGACAGCTTTTGGGACGCAGAGAGACTTCGGGCGGCGGGCGGCGCTGGGTGGGCGTGTACAGGAGCTGATCCCTGCCCACCTTTCAGCATTCTATTCAGTATTGGCTGGCGTTTTGATCCAGCTGGGGAAGGAGAAGTACTTCACCTCGGTGGCGGAGAAGAGCGCGACTCCAGGGAAGAGGCCTGTCGGATAATGCCTCGAAGGCATTATCCGACATGACAGAGGCATCATCCGACAGGCCTCTTCCTCCGGAGCCGCGCTCTTCTCCGCCACCGAGGTGAAGTACTTCTCCTTCCCCAGCTGGATCTGAACGCCAGCCAATCCTGAATAGGATGCTGAAAGGTGGGCAGGGATTTGCTCCTGTACACGCCCACCCAGAGCCGGCGTCATGTCGGATAATGCCTTCCGTCGGATAGTGCATCCGACGGACTGCGCATGCGCGGTAAATGACATCACTCCAGCTGACTGCTCCGCTCAGCTGGGGTTGACGTCATTATTACGCGTGTGCAGTCCATCAGATTTATTTTTCGGCGGGAAGAACAGCTGACTGAGAAGAGGCGGGTATATAAGTATAGTAAATAATAATCATAAAAAGTAAATAATAAAAAATAAGAAATTAATGAAAAAAAACATTATATAGACATATATATATATATATATATACATATATATATATATATATATATATACATACATATATATATATATATATATATATATATACATACATTGTATATAGATATATATACATATATATATGTATCCTTCCTGATTGGTCAAAAGGCCAACCCCATGCCATTGGCCGAGGAGGAGGCGCCAGGAGGACTGAGGAGACGCGGGAAGTCGGGGACTGAACTGAAGAGAAGCTGCCATGACCGTGAGGTAAGTGCACAGATGGGTCTCGCGGGGCGGGATGCTGGCATCTCTGCATTGATTGGGGGCAATGCTGTGGCACTCTGCAATGGTTGGGGGCAATGCTGTGGCACTCTGCAATTGATTGGGGGCAATGCTGTGGCACTCTGCATTGATTGCTGTGGGCACTCTGCAATTGATTGGGGGCAATACTGTGGCACTCTGCAATTGATTGGGGGAAATGCTGTGGCACTCTGCAATTGATTTGGGGCAATGCTGTGGCACTCTGCAATTGATTGGGGGCAATGCTGTGGGCACTCTGCAATTGATTGGGGGCAATGCTGTGGGCACTCTGCAATTGATTGGGGGCAATGCTGTGGGCACTCAGCAATTGATTGGGGGCAATGCTGTGGGCACTCTGCAATTGATTGGGGGCAATGCTGTGGTACTCTGCATTGATTGGGGGCAATGCTGTGGGCACTCTGCATTGATTGGGGGCAATGCTGTGGCACTCTGCAATTGATTGGGGGAATGCTGTGGCACTCTGCAATTGATTGGGGTCAATGCTGTGGCACTCTGCAATTGATTGGGGTCAATGCTGTGGCACTCTACAATTGATTGGGGGCAATGCTGTGGCACTCTGCATTGATTGGGGGCAATGCTGTGGCACTCTGCATTGATTGGGGGCAATGCTGTGGGCACTCTGCAATTGATTGGGGGCAATGCTGTGGGCACTCTGCAATTGATTGGGGGCAATGCTGTGGGCACTCTGCAATTGAATGGGGGAAATGCTGTGGGCACTCTGCAATTGATTGGGGGCAATGCTGTGGGCACTCTGCATTGATTGGGGGCAATGCTGTGGGCACTCTGCATTGATTGGGGGCAATGCTGTGGGCACTCTGCAATTGATTGGGGGCAATGCTGTGGGCACTCTGCAATTGATTGGGGGCAATGCTGTGGGCACTCTGCATTGATTGGGGGCAATGCTGTGGGCACTCTGCATTGATTGGGGGCAATGCTGTGGCACTCTGCATTGATTGGGGGCAATGCTGTGGCACTCTGCAATTGATTGGGGGCAATGCTGTGGCACTCTGCAATTGATTAGGGGCAATGCTGTGGCACTCTGCAATTGATTGGGGGCAATGCTGTGGCACTCTGCAATTGATTGGGGGCAATGCTGTGGCACTCTGCAATTGATTGGGGGCAATGCTGTGGGCACTCTGCAATTGAATGGGGGAAATGCTGTGGGCACTCTGCAATTGATTAGGGGCAATGCTGTGGGCACTCTGCATTGATTGGGGCAATGCTGTGGGCACTCTGCATTGATTGGGGGCACGCTGGTCACTCTGCATTGATGTTCTCCTCCCCCCCCCCCAATTGCTCAGTCTAAAGGTTTGCGCTCAGAAATTTTTTTATTTGCTCAGCACAGTAAAAAATTAGAGGGAACGTTGGCGGCCGGTGTTCTGTCAGAAAACCCTACCCCATCAGATTTCCCTACCTATGTTATTTCTGGTGCAGGTTCGCCATGCACCAGCTGTAGTAGCATCAAACGTCTTACTGCGCATGCGCAGAATAGGTAGGGAATTTTGATAACATCGTAAGGGCTGAGGCACAAGTCCTACTGCGCATGAGCGGGCGCATGCGCACCAACGGATCGGGCAGCGCCATCTCTTATAACAAACATACATCCCATCTCCATGGCACACACTGCGCCAAACGGACAATCCTATTCCCTACCCACATGCGCACGCCCACTGTCTCATTGTCGGGTCGGCGCAGTGTGGGGCATGGGGATCGGATTGTTGGGTCGGTGCAGTGTCGGGTCAGCGCAGTGTTTGCCATGGAGACTGGATGGATGTTTGTTATAAGAGATCCCGCTGCCCGACCCGTTGGTGCGCATGGTTTTAAAACAGCACTGGGATGAATAGCCATTTCTCTGCACCATTTTAAAACAGCACCTGGGACTCAAGTATTTTAATTTGTGTTCAGAGAGAAAGGAATCAGCATGGTTTTTACAAAAAAGGCACTTGATGTAATACAACCTAATGCAGCCTATACACTATGAACAAACATTTGATCACGTATATTTTAACCGCTTGCCGACCGCCCACAGTATATTTACTGGGGCAGTCAGCCCCTCCTGGGCAAAGCGACATAGTACTACGTCGCTCGCCCAGGAGCCTGTAGGGGGCGAGCGCACGCTGCCGGAGGTACGCTCCCTCCCCCGCTCGTTCACGGCCATCCCCGCGAGAAAGGCAGGCGGCTGATGTAAACAAAGCCGCCTGTCATTCTCCCTGGTGTAACTGCAGAGACTATACGATCCTGGTATGTAGGATCGTATGTCTCTGTGGTTACATCACAAGCCATGCCCGTTGACAGTTAGAATCACGCCCCTAGGGACACACTTAACCCCTTGATCACTAATAAAGTTAACGCCTTCCCTGCCAGTGTCATTTTTACAGTAACAGTGCATATGTATAGCACTGATTACTGTAGTAATGTCACTGGTACCCCCAAAAGTGTCAAAAATGTTAGTCAGGGGTCCGATCTGTCCACCACAATGTCGCAGTCCCGTAAAAAAAAGGCAGATCGCTGCCATTACTAGTTAAAAAAAAAAAGACAATAAAAATGACAGAAATCTTTCCCTTAGTTAGTAAACGCAATAACTTTTGCGCAAACCAATCAAAATACGCTTATTGCAATTTCTTTATCGAAAATATGTATCAGAAAACAAATTGGCCTAAAATGTTAAAAAATTTTGATTTTTACTTTTTTTTTGGGGGGAATTTCATATAAAAAAATGTGAAAAATATTGTTATTTTTTTTAAATTGATGCTCTTTTTTTGTTTATAGCGCAAAAAATAAAAATTGCACAGATGATCAAATACCACCAAAAGAAAGCCCTGTTTGTGGGAAAAAAAGGACGTCAATTTAATTCGGGTACAGCATTGCATGACCGCGCAATTGTCCATTAAATTCACGCAGTGCCGAATCGCAAAATAGGCCCTGGTCTTTGAGCAGCCAAATCCTCCGGGGCTTAATTGGCTAAGAAAAGTCTCTAGCTAAAAAAGCATTGTACGGCACAAGAAATGTTTTCATGTTTGCAGCTAGGCTGTAACCTTCTAGAAGGGTTCTTTCCCCCTAAATTTGGCCAGGGGAGGGTGCCACAATGAGAAGATCTCTTTTTTTTGGACCTTGTCCTAGCTAGGGGCAGGTGCTGAAGGTCCAAAGAATAATAGCTGGCCTGTGCTAGGACCTAAGGTGTCTAATTGTATAGAGCAGTAAGGAGCAACTACGGCTATAACTGTCATTAAAAAGCTCACTAAGAATTCCTATCTCAAGGCCTGGGATAGTTTGCTAATTTTGGGTATCCTGTGCCCCTAACCCTCTCTATTATTTTTTATTAGGCAAATAAACTAGAAAAGATTTAAGTTATGGTCTTCAAAGTATTTTGCCCCACATTAAGGCAAGGGCTAGTCTGCCTACCTTCTTCAGGACTCAACCCTCACTTTCCAGGTGGGAGAAATGCTATAGTTGAATTTGACTGTATTTTCTGTTTTCCATGTTTTGATGAAAATTATGATTTAGTGATAGCGCTGCCTTTTAAGTGTTGTTGATTTTATTCTTTTGTCAAAGTTACATACTCTATCAGGTTTTATTGCTAAAAGTAGTGCTGTACAAAAAAGGCACACTAAAATAGATACAACAAAACAAAAAATTGATAAGGCTGCAAGCAAACAAAATAAAATAAACACAGTTATCATAGAAATAATATAAAGAAAAAACAAACAAGGGTGTTATTTAGCATTAACAATATTTTTATTCTTACCCACTATTTTGATTTATTTTGTCTAATCATATTTAAGAGCTATGCTTTTAGAAGTTAGTTTTAACAAGTATTTAAAGAGAAAACGTCAGTCTGACGATACCCATGTGTCTATTTAGCAGGGCTGAATTGGATTTACCCTTTTGTCTCCTCCAGGTCAGCTACCTTATATCCCCCCCCCCCCCCCCCCAAGGCTGCTTTGGATGCTGCCAACACCAATAATTGGTCCAGAAAACACAGAATTGTAAACATACTGACGTAACCACAAACATGTCCTCATAATCAGTAATTTAATGACACATGTTGCTGACCATCAAAACTGCCTAGGAAGGGCCTAGGAAAGGTAGGAAAGGAGGAGAGGGAATATTTCACTGACAACCAATGCCTGGGGGGGGGGGGGAAGGGCTAGTATTATGACCTTAAATGCCTGGGAAAGGCGGAGGATATATTTTACTGATCACCAATGCCTGGCAAAGGGGGAGGAAATATTTTACTGATCACCAATGCCTGGCAAAGTGGGAGGAGATATTTTACTGATCACCAATGCCTGGCAAAGGGGGAGGAAATATTTTACTGATCACCAATGCCTGGCAAAGTGGGAGGAGATATTTTACTGATCACCAATGCCTGGCAAAGGGGGAGGAGATATTTTACTGATCACCAATGCCTGGGAAAGGGGGAGGGATGTTGGATATTTCCCTGACCACTGATGCCTGGGAATAGGTGTAATCTTGTTCCCATTCCTACTGATGCGGGGGTGGGGGGTGTTCTAACTTTCATTGGAGCAGATGCTCAGGGAGGGGAGTGTTCTTCCTTCCACTGATGCAGGGGAATTGGTCCTATGCAAATTCAAGGGGGGGAAAAAAAAAATCTCTCTATTAATGACATTGACCCATTGACCACAGACATTTTTTCTTCAGCTTACTCCCAACTAGTGCCCATTTTTCCTCCTGTGACCAGCAAGTGTCATTGTGTTACATACATGAGATCTTAGATCTGGATATGCTGTCTGGATATGGATTTTACTTTTAAAGAATAAGGAAACAATTTAGTGTTACTTTAACTCAGTGGCGGCCAGTGTGTTGGGGGCGCAGGGGCGCCGCCCTCCCATCCATGCGTCCGGCCCCCTAATCTGCATGCAGGGCGCCGGATGCATGGAGCTTAATGGGGTTTTTTTTTTTTACATCACCTGATTAGAGCCAGAGGCTCTAATAGGATGATGCAAAGGGTGGGCTCGGGGCGCAGAGCAGTGCGTCCCGAGCCTACCCATTGTGTGACAATAGCGAATGAAAATTCGCTATTGCCACACCCATCCTCCTCCTGGCCAATCAGGAAGCGCGTCCGATATGCGCTTCCTGATTGGCTGCAAGGCAAACCCCATGCCATTGGCCGAGGAGGAGGCGGGAGCGGGAGGACTGCAGGAGACGTGCCGGGGGACACAGTGAGGAGAAGCCGCCAGGACTGAAGAGAAGCCGCCGCCAGGTAAGTGTATTGTTCTAGGGGGGAAGCCCACACTGCACGCACGCTGGTCTCTGCATTGATGGGGGCATGCTGTGGCACTCTGCAATGATTGGGGGCACGCTGTGGCACTCTGCATTGATTGGGGGGCACGCTGTGGCACTCTGCATTGATTGGGGGGCACGCTGTGGCACTGTGCATTGAATGGGGGCATGCTGTGGCACTCTGCATTGAATGGGGGCATGCTGTGGCACTCTGCATTGATTGGGGGGCACGCTGTGGCATTCTGCATTGATTGGGGGGCATGCTGTGGCACTGTGCATTGAATGGGGGCATGCTGTGGCACTCTGCATTGAATGGGGGCATGCTGTGACACTCTGCATTGAATGGGGGCATGCTGTGGCACTCTGCATTGATTGGGGGCATGCTGTGACTCTCTGCATGATTGGGGGCATGCTGTGGCATTCTGCATTGATTGGGGGGCATGCTGTGGCACTCTGGATTGATGGGGGCATGCTGTGGCACTCTGGATTGATTGAGGGCACGCTGTGGTACTCTGCATTGATTGGGGGCACGCTGTGGCATTCTGCATTGATTGGGTGGCATGCTGTTGCACTCTGCATTGATTTGGGGCACGGTGTGGCATTCTGCATTGATTGGGGGCACGCTGTGGCGCTCTGCATTGATTGGGGGCACGCTGTGGCACTCTGCTTTGATTGGGGGCACACTGGTCACTCATTTTTCTGTTTGCGCCCCCCCAAAAATTTGGAGCACCAGCCGCCACTGCTTTAACTGACAGCAATGGTCCTTAGGGGAAGCAAGTATACTGGTGACGTATGCATCACAGAACCCTTTACAAAAACAGCATACTGCGGTCTTTCCTTCAAGTTTCTATGTTCACATTTCTCATGTCTAGTCCACAGCTGCAATATTATGCATTTGGGAACAGATTTCTTGCCATACTAGCTGATCCTAAATAATAAACTCCTATAGCATAAAAAAGAAGAAGAAGAAATGCATGGTCCCCTTGCAGGATTGATTGGTTCCCATAACAGAAAACTGCATGAGAACAGTTTCAGGATTTTCTTTGGATGGATTACTTTCAGGCCTTATTTCACATAAATTGGCACTTGGCAATGGTTCTGTGCCCAGTTATCACCCTTAAGCAGACTATTAGCAGGCCAAATGTGTGGAAGTATCTACTGCTGTGCAAATAATAACCTCTAGATACTTGTACATATTCACTTACATGTACTTTCGATAGTTCATTCTTTGCTTGATTCAAAAAACTTGGATCTTTATTTTGGTAGATTTTAATTTGCTTCCATTCACTTTTCTCTACATGGCTTTGGTAAAGACTGTGCTTACCATGCTTGCTATGGCTGTGCAAACCTGTCTTCCTATGTAGCTTCCCCACATCTTTTTATGTTGCCTACCCCTAGAACTTTTTTTATCAAGTGAATTTTGCAATTGGTTTATTGTCAGTCAGCAAGGTATTCATCAATGAGGGTTGTTTTGAGACGGTCCTAGATAAAACTTCCCAAAACACTGGTACCTGATGCCGATAACACCATTATAGTTACACCTCTGGTTTTGGCAGAGTGGGCGAGTAGAATGCGAGCGCCACCTTTGGTGAAACACTAATACAAATTAAATGATAAACACTAAGGCTCCTTTCACCAATACGGACTGTTCATTTCATCAGTTCAGTCACGTCAAAATAAATGAAGTATTCATCAGTTTTTCATCAGTGGTCATCAGTTTTTTATCCATTTTTCATCCATTTTCACCTGTTTTTCATCCATTTTTCATCAATGCTCATCGGTTTTTTTTTTTTTTTTACATCCACTACCAATGCAAAAACGGACTGTTTGTTGGTTTACATCCCTTTTTCGACCAATCCGTTTTTTTACAAGAAGAAAAATAGAGCTTTGATCAGTTTAAAAAAACTGATGATGACGGATGTGGATGTAAACTGATGTAAATGGATGATCATCCATTTACATCCGTTTTTCCATAGAGATGCATTGATGTCCATTTTTCATCCCTCAACGGATGGATGAAAAATGGACAAACGGACAGCATGTGTTAAAGGGGCCTAAAACACAAATACATGCATGCATATGTATTGCATTTGTTACCTGTCTAGAGCCATAGTAATGTTTCTTGGAGGAGGAGAGCCATAGATGATTCCATCACTAGAGTTGTAAAGAGGACAGTGTTCAGCATAAGTGGGCAAAACTCCCATCATCTCTGGGGATGGGGGGTAGAGAATACCACCAACTGCTACCCAAAGAGATAAAATAAATCCCACAGCTAGCCCCGAGAATGCACCCTAGGGATAGGAAAAACATAATGAGTACAATAAATTCCAACTGTGAAATGAGTGTTTAAAACGGAAATTTAAACTTATGTGTTTGTAGAATAGGTCCTGAGACATTTAGAAATTGTTCCCCTGCCTATACCCTTTACCATAAAGGTATCAACCCCTATTCTTGCATTTCTAAAGAGGACTGCTCTTGTGCCTTTTCCCTCATATAGGATATTCCAGGTATAAAGTTTTGTTGTAGAGACTAATGCTACCAAGTCTGTATCTGTTCATAAAGAAACGAACATAAAATAGCATTTTATGTGTGAATTAAATTTGTCTTTTACAAAGGGGCAACCTGTAAAAAAGGATGCTGTATACTTATCTTTTTAGTGGCCTATATGTTAAAACCCCACCATGTTGCTGCTCTTCAGTTGCTGAAAGTATCTGATACGCTATATTACCAAAAGTATTGGGACGCCTGCCTTTACACGCACACAAACTTTAATGGCACCCCAGTCTTAGACCGTAGGGTTCAATATTGAGTTGGCCCACGTTGTTCCAGCTCTTTCCCCCCAGTCAGCAAGACAGAGAGGAGCAAAGAAAATGAAGAGGGCTGAATGGTTACCCGGGTTGCAGCCTCTCAGCGTTAGCACCGGTCTGTGAAGGGGATCGTGGAGCGAAGCATAGCAGGCATCACAGGGCAAGAGACTGGGGTGCAGAGCTCCATTCTGCCTGGCGTTTGGCACCCAGTGATTTCACCCCTCCCTCATGTCCGTGTCATCCGGCTCCTCCTCCCTGGTACATCTATGCTATGGTCAAGAACTCCGTGGCCATTGTTTCGCTGTATTTGGCAGCGTTGAGCAGAATGTCTTGGAATGCTGACGTCATAAGAGTTCCCTTCACTGGAACTAGGGGGCAAAGCCCAACCCCTGAAAAACAACCCCACACCATAATCCCCCCTCCACCAAATGATTTGGGCCAGTTCACAAAGTAAGGTCCATAAAGACGTGAATGAGCAAGTTTGGGGTGGAGGAACTTGACTGGCCTGACAGAGTCCTGCTCTGAACCCGATAGAACAATGTTGGGATGAATTAGAGCAGAGACTGTGAGCCAGGCCTTCTCATCCACATCAGTGCCTGACCTCACAAATGCGCTTCTCAAAGAATGGTCAAACAATCCCATCGATACACTCCTTAACCGTGTGGACAGTATTCCCAGAAGAGTTGAAGCTGTTATAGCTGCAAAAGCTCATGTGCGTGTAAAGGCAGGTGTCCCAATACTTTTGGTAATATAGTGTATATCTGGGTGCATCAAATACCTGCTCCCCCTGCCACATGTTGTAGTTTGTCTTGCTGACTCTTATGTCAATACAGGATACTTGCAGTTGCCAGGAATCAATGATGCAGTAAAGTTTTAAAACAAGTGTCACCGGAAAGGTAAGAATAAAGCATCTTTTTTTTTTTTTTTTTACCGGTTGCCTTTAATTTTATTTCAACACAATAGGTTCACTGTAATGTTTTTTTTTTTTTTTTAATCTGTGATTACATGTGTTTACATGTGTGGGAAATGCCACTAAAAATGTGATCATCTCAGGATGATGTGATGTTACTGAAATAATATATATCATTATATATTTATCTTGGTTACATCTATTAATACTAAGCTCCTGAGACTTTCATAGCCCGTAAATATTTATTATGTAAATGTTATTGACGGGTTCATTATTTACATAGAACATTTGCAAATGAGCAATTACACATACTTTGGTGTGGTTCAGAATGCGGCGGAAATATTTTTAATTTGTTTTAGCTAGCCAGTTCTGACTTATGAATCAATGTATTATTTTGTAGTAACATATCTTACGCAGACTTCATTGCTCTGCAGGATTGGGATTTAAAGGTAATCTAAATCAGGTTTGATTATCTATGGTGCCCACTCCTAGCAGGAATAAAAGTGACGCGAAATCAAAAATTGTGTAATTCTCATGAATAGGAGACGGATATTATAACATTTTTTTTATTCTATCCAAATCCCGATTGTTATTTTTGTAGTTTTTAATATTGCATATAAACATTCTACTAGATGGACTTGTGTCTTTTTTAAAACCTGACTAACTATACCATTCTGGATACTCATTTTAAGTCATCAGATGGAGCTCCAGACTCCTTTTGATATAATATCTTGGATATTCTGCCTATCGTTTACAGAGCTCAATAGCTCAGCATGAATTCTATATACACAAATGAACAATTCCTCACAGCCTGCATGTTAAACGGGTTCACACCAATCACACCTTTTGGAAAACACATATATCTCAGAAAAACCTATCATGGATGCATCTTAAAAAAAAAAAAATTAATTTGTAAAATACAGAAAATAACAAAAAAAAAAACATAATAACAAAAAACTCCAAAACATATGTTTAAGCATATGTAACTCTGTAAAATATATTCCCATTTAATTATAGCCTTTCCTTTAATGTATAACTAAAGGCAATTTATTTTATTTTTTTATTTTATTTTGTGTGAAGTGGAGAGGGTTTATAACACCTGTCAGTTTTCATTGCTGTTTGTTTCCCCGTTAAGGGGATTCACCCTCTCGATTTGTCTTGTTTACCATTATCATTGAAAGTAAAAGTAAATCCCAAATTTTGGGTTGTCCCCAGAAAAAAATCATAGCAAGTCAGATATCAGGAGTGGGCAGAGTCTCCAGAAGGAACCACGTTTTGATCGGGATCATCAGGAACGCACACCTCTAAATGCCGGCGAGGTAAGCTATCCTTAAGCTTGCTTAAATTTTCTGCCTTTCCTATGTGTCCTATCTGTCGGTTCTCAAGGAACCCGGACACACTCTCGGCTCGGACCTTTCTTGTTGGGTAACGTGTGTGTGTGAATGTGTTTGTGTCCCCCTTCATGGGTTGGACTGTGTGTAGCTAGGGAGAAACCTCTGCATTTCCCTGCGTTGACTCCTTGTGGGCGACCTGGGTCGAAGGCACATGGTAGGGTCAGATATAACCCACAGAGAAGAGAAGAGACAAGGAGGGTCTCTTAGTGAGTGTTTTGTCTATTGTCATAAACCTCTTCTTTCCACGGAGATAAGTGGAGACTACTCTTGTAAATCTGGAGGTTTGCCGTACTATTTGTTTTAGATGCAAGAGGGTATAGGCACAAGTAGAGAAGAGACTGGCCAGTCATTGTGGGCATTAAATGAAATAAGGGAATAAAGGGTGAGAGACTATCAGAAAATTCCCAGCGCAAAATGAGCGCTAGAGAATATATGAACTGAAGGCACGGTTCTGCCTATACTGAGCCCCTAGATAAATGGAATGAACAGACATTTTAAACACAGAGATTGGGTCCTGTGACTCTGTTCCTGCATATGCAGAGTTAACTTTTATTTAGAGTCTCAACCAGAAATTTCTACAACAATCGTGATTAGGGAAATCTTCCAATGGGGACACTAGTTCTGGGGATCCCCAAGAAATTCCCTCTATTTGCAGGGATTTCCTCTCACTTCCTGTTTGGCTATGGGACAGGAAGTGAAGGGAAATCTCTGCAATGGAACACAGATGACATAAAAAAAATCTGACAAGGGTTAGAACCCCCCTTGCTCTATCCAAAAAAAAAAAAAAGTTGTGCCTATAGTTCTACTTTAAGTATGGAAGTAGCAAGGTTTTCCAGCTATGCAAAGATATGTTTACAGTTGGATTAACAGAAAAGTTAAAGATTAGATATTCCACGTAACATTGTTGACACATTAAATTGTCCCTTACTATCACATTAGCCTTCAATGCCAATGCAAACACAGACTCACCCATTATGGGAGCAAAAATATAGCCTACAAAGGACAACTGCAGGTAACAAACACTTTGTAAACCACCGAATACCTTCATTAAAGGGTATGTTCAACTTCTCAGTCAGAATTTAACTTTTCAATAAATTAGAAGCCTTTTCTTATGTCTTCTCTGCCCAAGCCATCCCAATGTGCTTATCTCTCACCTACCCAGTCAATGGCAGCTTTCAATGTGCACCTCTCTGTTTGAAAAAATGAAAAGTTTGCAAAAAAAATGCATTTTGAGCCCTGACTTCCTGTATTATCATGTGACCTTCCAGGAAACTTTATATCCTATCATGTACTGCAGTGGTGTCAAACTCAATTTCATCGCGGGCCGCATCAGCCTTATGGTTGCCCTCAAAGGGCCGGTTATATCTGTGAGATCAGATGTCCAGAGCACCCCACGCCCCCTTACATGAGATGTCAAGAGCCCCCCCACCATCAGAAGTCAAGAGTCACCCACCCTTCCTTACATCACAATGCACCCCCTTACCCTGTGCTGCTGCCAGGAAGAAGATGCAGGTGGATCTGGGAGGAAGAAAGTACAGGGTCTGGAGGAGGACCAGAGAAGGGCTGGAATCAGCTTCCAGAGTCTGCTGAATGCTGAGACCAGGGGAGGCAGAGACAAGGTGGTGCTGTGGCTGCACAGAGAGGTGCAGGATCTGTAGGAGGAGTTCTGCCCTCCTCTCTGCTGTGGACTGCTGAGAAGGGGGGGGCAAAGACGAGCCTTTCTGCAGCTGTACAGAAGAAGAGAAGCGCTGGATCTGGCAAAGGAGTTCTGTCCTCTCTGCTGCCGACTACTGAGACAATGTGGGGGCAGAGACAAGAGGGGTGCTGCAGGAGAGGTGCGAGGGCCACATGAAATGGCCTTGGGGGCCGCATTCGCCCCGCGGGCCTTGTGTTTGACACATGTGATGTACTGCATCACAGAATAGGGCGTATTTTACTTCTGTGAACCAAGCCTCCCTCATTAATATACTACCGCTTGTTTATTTCCACCCACTTTCTTACTTCTTTTTAAGGTGGACGTACCCTGTACAATCTGATTGTACAGTCCCCTTTAGATCTACCATCAACTACATAGCGCAAGGGCCTGCCTGATTTGTTACAAATTGAATACATTCTTCAAATGGGTTCACCTATTCCATAGTTTTGTTAAATTTAACCACTTAAGCCCCGGGAGATTTTTTCCCCCTTCCTGACCAGGGCCTATTTTGCGATTCGGCACTGCGTGACTTTAACGGACAATTGCGCTGTCTTGCGACGCTGTACCTAAACTAATTTCACAACCTTTTTTTGCCACAAACAAAGCTTTCTTTTGGTGGTATTTGATCACCTCTGCGATTTTTTGATCATGCGCTATAAACAAAAAAAGAGCGTAAATTTTGCAAAAATAACAATATTTTTCACATTTTTTGTATATGAAATTCCCCAAAAAAAAAATTTAAAAATCAAAATTTTTTAACATTTTAGGCCAATTTGTTTTATGCTACATATGTTTGGTAAAAAAAAAAATCGCAAAAAGCGTATTTTGATTGGTTTGCGCAAAAGTTATTGCGTTTACTAACTAAGGGAAAGATTTTTGTCATTTTTGTTGTTTTTTTTTTAACGAGTTATGGCGGCGATCTGCAATTTTTTTTGTGGGACTGCGACATTGCGGCGGACAGATTGGACCCTTGACTGACATTTTTGACACTTTTGGGGTTACCAGTGACATTACTGCAGTAATCAGTGCTATACATATGCACTGTTACTGTAAAAATGACACTGGCAGTGAAGGAGTTAACTTTATTGGAAAGGGAGGGGTTAAGTGTGTCCCTAGGGGCGTATTTCTAACTGTGATCGGCTGTGGCTACTAGTGTAAGAACAGAGATCAACGGTCCTACATAGTAGAACCGTGTGATCTCCATTCTTACACAGGGAAGAATGACAGGCAGCTTTGTTTACATTAGCTGCCTGCCTTTCTTCCGGTGTAACGGATCGGGTCCGCCGGGCACACGCGCGGGGGGGGGGGTCCGGGAGCGCGCCTCCGGCGGCGCGCGCTCGCTCCCTAGAGCCTCACAGGCTAGCGACGTAGACCTACATCGCTTTGCCTGTGAAGGGCTGACCGCCGCAGTAAATAGTCGTGCGGCGGTCGGCAAGCGGTTAAAGCAGATTGTACAGAGATTGTACAAACCGATTGCATAGCATATTGCCAGCTTTATACAAGTACATGGGGTGAAGACATTAAGCTGTCAATATGCTTGTAATTCACATCCAGCTCAGGAAGGGGGAGGGTGTAAACACACCTGTTTCTCTTTCAGGCCCCATTCACACCTAGGGTAGCGGGAGTGCACATTTGTTGGTGCATTTTTCCTGCAACATGCAGAAGGCAGCCAATTAATTTCAAATGACTGCCCTACGTGCGACAAACGCAGCAAAGTAGCTCATGGGGGATTTTGCCGCTTTGGGGTTTGCACAAATGTATCCGCGCGTTTGTTGCTATTTTTTCACTCGAAAAAATGCGTGTTTGCTTCCTCATTTGAGGTTAACAATTAATGTCACCGAGAGCGCAACTAGTTCATTTTAGGTCTATAAAGGTTGCCATACACTATACAATCTGATTGTACAATTTCTGTACAATCTAATGGCAGGACACACCTATCTATCCAATCACTCTGTATCCAGTCAGGCGGGTCCTTTCATTACATAGTTGAGGGTAGATCTAAAGGAGATTGTGCAATCACAATTTATAGTGTATGGTGAGCTTTACAAACTTCCAGTGACACCCTTCTTCTGTTTTCAATACTACAGCTGTGCTCCACGTAGGCTGTTATGTGATTGCTCAGCTCCTGCACACTTTGCCAAGTGAACAATCTAGAACGTATGAGTAATAGTGAAAAATGAACCACTAGCTGCGCAAATAAATAGTGAACAAAACAAAACACAATAACATATGTGTGAATACATGAACCATATAAGCCATTAAATGTGAAGAAATATTGATATGTAAGAAAGTCCAACTCCACCGTGGAGATCATAATAAGCAATCTCCAATTAGTTCACAGACAGTCTAAAAAGAATAGTGATAGCTGATGATCAGGTGAGATTCCAGTGGCTGATTGAAATGAGGAAACACCCAGAAAGTCCTCCACCTCTGTGCTCCACTCCCCTCAGCAAAGCCACTCACCCCCACTTATTGCCCTCCACTCTCATGGACCAGGTAATGCGCTAGGATGTTCCACTTTGGCACACAGGATGTAGCGGATATTAGGTCCCCGGTGACTGGGCTGCCTTCCTTACGCTCAAATTTTGTAAGAAAAAAAGAGCCCCACTAGTGCAATGACGTCTAAGACCTTTAATCTACTCAATCATCCAAAAAAATGCACGTACATATATACAATCCTTAAAAGCACATCAATACATATATGCAATAAAAGCGGGGATTGGGGTGCTCACTCTCACGCCGCGGCACAATTGTCATAAGACGCTGGAACACAGGAGACTCCTCCGCTCACCTGACCGATCCTCCGGTACGCCATGTGGCCACGCATTTCGTCACTTCCTGACTTTGTCAAAGGGGGTGGCCACATGCTCTGACCGCCGGACTTATCACTAGTCACAGCACCAATGAGAAACTGACCCCACCTGAGCTCATTAACACTTGACACCGCAGGTCTATTTCACTGATCGGCATCCATATTCAACAGTGCCATTAACCCTCCTAATGTCAAGTATTATTGCACATACCGAGCAACTGCATGCTCTGATCGGCTCATTTGTTCAACTGTGCTGTGCTGCTTCGCAGCTTTAACTGTCTAGCAGTTGTTATTACATGTTATGTTATGCTATGTTATTGGTATCTTCCTTGCACCCCTGCTGTTTCTGGCTAGATGGTTTCTCCCATCCTCCATTTTCCTGCTGTAACTCCCATTTTGTTTAGTTGTTATGAGGAGACTGCAGAGTGTGGAAGCTGTGTAACTTCATTGAAAATTTACCTATGGAAAAGTCTCTATGTTTATGCCTTTGCTAACTTGAAGCATAAAGAAGCATTAGTCTACAAGGAGGTCACAGGTACAATCGATGCTGAGACAGAACAGTAAATTTTCAGGAATACACAGCTTCAGAGAGTACATTTCCATGAAGAATCCATCACAGGTATCTCTGCAGCTTCAGAAAGTACATTTCCAAGAAGTACTTGAAGTAAATTTTCAATGGTTTCATCACACAGGTATCTCTGCAGCTTCAGAAAGTACATTTCCAAGAAGTACTTGAAGTAAATTTCCAGTTGTTTCATCACACAGGTATCTCTGCAGCTTCAGAAAGTAAATTTCCAAGACTCTGCAGCTTCAGAACAGTGAGTACCACACTTGTCTGTGAGTCACCAGAAGCATTACTCTGCATATGAAACCAGCCACCTACTGAATGCTTCATTACTGTTACAGCCTTTTGAGGTGATCCTGAACTAGTTCCAGCAATAGCTAGCTATTGTATCAAATACCCAGCACCTCAGCCAGCCTGCTTAATAACAGAAGTCACTACTTACAGAGCTGAGCTCTGGCAGATTTCTAACAAGACACCAGAAATACAGTACTTATTATGTCTGACAGAGATCTCACAGAGTTACCTGCATTTAGTCAAGATAAAGCAGACTCCTTACTTCATTCTGCTCGTCCTGTCAGAGCCCCTCATCCATCCTTGAAGGCAAGGGAGGTTTATGAAGCAAGTAAGGAAGAAACATCTAGTAACCTGACTGCATTATGGGAAAAGACTTTAAGTTGTATAACAGCCACTAATGAAACTAGCAACAATTCTGAGCAATTGAACACTGCTCTCTCAAGGGTTAAGAAGGCATTTGAGAATTATAAAAGACTTTCTGAAAAGTACTATTCCCTATTGGCACATTCCAACATAGAGGAAGCTGCATTGGAATTAAAGGACTTTACTTCTAATGACCAGCAGAGGCATAGTACATATCTTGAAGCAAAGGCACAGATAGAAGGTAGATTGGCACAGCTACATGAGACTACATCCTGTAACTCTGCTTCTTCCAGACACTCAGGAAAATCTTCTAGGTCTGCCCGCTCATATCATAAATCTTCTTCTAAGTCTTTGCGGTCCTGCTCTATAAGGTCAATACTGAGTGACCAAATACTCAAAGCTCGCCAAAAGGTTGCAGTAGCCCAGGTTCAAGCCGCCTGCTCTGAAAAAGAAGCAGCCTTCAAGGCTCAGCTAGAAATTCTTCAGAAGAATAGAGAAAAGGAAGTAGCTTTAGCAGAGTTATTTGTCTTGGAACAAGCCCTATTGGAAGAAGAAGGAGCAGCTTGTACCAGCTTAGCTGCTTGTCAAGACCCTGTTGAAAGGACCCTACAGTTTGTCCTAACTCAGAACCACGACAATACAGTCCCACCTACAGTTGGAGATTCTTCTCATAATCATCCAGCAAGTGGATCAGAAGGCAATGTGTCGCCAAAGCAAGCTGGTCAACTAGATGCACCTACTAACAGAGACCCTCCACAACTACTGCACGTCACAAAATCAAGTGAATCTACCTACGCAGCTCATGTGCCACCACAACCCTATGTGCATAGAGATTACAAGGGCACAGCAGAAGACTACAGAATGAACTCTATACCCCCTTTGATACAGCTCTCTTTGACTTCAAATGCTCAGAGACCTTCAGTCGACAGACCCTTACCTTAATTAAACCCATCTGCAACACCTTTCTCTCTACCTACCAGCCAACATCAGATACCAACCATGGTCCAAGACGGCGCACCATCAGTAGACCCTGTGGCTATAAAAACTGAAAGCACTGACATTGCAGAGTTCAGCAAGTATATGATTCGACGAGAGTTGATTACAACTGGACTGTCTAGATTTGATGACCGCCCAGAGAACTACAGGAGTTGGAGATCTACATTTAAGGCGGTAACCAAGAACTTGGACATTGATCCTCAAGCAGAACTTGACTTACTAATAAAGTGGTTGGGGCTTCAATCTTCAGGACAAGTCAAGAGACTTAAATCTGTCTACATTTATAACTTTAAAGCAGGCCTTGATGCTGCCTGGGAACGTCTAGAACAAGACTATGGGAGCCCCGAAGTCATTGAATCTGCCTTATTCCAGAGACTAAACCACTTTCCTAAAATCTCTGTTAAGGACAATCATAAGCTTAGAGAGTTAGAGTTCGTACGGAAGGTTGCAAGATCCAAGAATGACCCAAGCTTCTTCTATCCAGATACAACCACCATTCCTTTAAGTACTTCAAGGGGTATTGCCACCAACAGTAAATTCAAGGATTTAAGGCATCCTATTGCCGTGGGGAAGACCGCGATAGCATCCAACGTCTTAGTTACAGACATCAAAGCAAGCAATCTTAATCAACAGTGTCCTATTCATAATGCGCCACACTCTCTCTCCAAATGTCGTGCATTTAAGGACAAGCCTATTGAAGAACGCAAGTCATTTCTCAAAGAGCATAATATCTGTTTTAAGTGTTGTGCATCCTCCGATCATTTAGCAGGAGACTGTAAGATCGCCATCAGATGTTCTCTCTGCAACAGTGACAAACATGTGGATGCTCTTCATTCAGACCTGTTCAAAAGGAAACCTTCACCCGGCAGCAACCCCAATACTACATCAGATGATGGTGGGGAGAGAACTGAGCAATATGCCAACCCCGTAACCACAAGGTGTACAGAGGTATGTGGAGAAGGGCTTTGTAGCAAGATATGTCTTGTAAGAGTTTTTCCTGAAGGATGTCCACAAAATTCCATAAAAATGTATGCCATACTCGATGATCAGAGCAATCGCTCATTGGCCAGTACAGAATTCTTTGACCTATTCAACATTCAAGGAGAGACCTGGTCCTATACCTTGCAGACATGTGCAGGAAAGGTCAATACTTCTGGAAGAAGAGCCCATGGCTTCGTAGTTGCATCAGAATATGAGGACACAGAGTTTCCTCTTCCAACTCTAATCGAATGTGATCAGATACCGAACAACAGAGAAGAAATCCCCACACCAGAGATTGCACGTCATCACCCTCATTTGAGTCACATTGCTAACTACATTAAACCACTTAACAAGGATGTTAAGATTTTGATTCTACTAGGGAGAGACATTCCTAGAGTTCATAAAATAAGAGAGTTATGTAACGGTCCAGATGATGCTCCTCAGGCCCAGAAACTTGATCTTGGATGGGTGATAATAGGAGAAGTCTGTTTAGACCAATCTCACAAGCTCTTGGATGTAGCTTCCTACAAAACTAATGTTACCTGTCAATTGATGAAATGTCCATCGCACTATTATGTGAAGGAAAGACTTGATTTTAAGAACGAAGTTCCATATCAAGCACTCCAAAGCATTAACTGCAAGCTCACTTCTCAAAAGGACTTTGGTGATTCAATGTACCAGACTACTTGTGATGACAACAAGATTGCCTCTTCAGTCGAAGACAAGGAGTTCATCAAGATTTTGGATGAAGAGTTCTTCAAGGACAATTCCAACAGACCCAAGTTTTTAATGGACCAGTCTTCTACAAACTCAGAAGAAGTTATCGATTTCCACCTGGAGGATCCAGATACTGATCCGGAAATCCGGCCTGAAGTTGTAGCATTGAGTTCCAACATCTGCTCAAGAAGAAATTTGGAGGATGAAGATGACTCCACAGATATGGGGGATGGAGCTGATGAATGGATGCAGGCCAAGACTCTGGTTAAGCCTCCGGACCAGCTGGAACTCAGCGACGCTGAACTTAAGGAGGAATTCACTCGTATCCTGACTGCAAACAACCCTCATGCCCCCCAGAACATTGTGAGGTACAGTTTTAAGGAACGGGCCTAAAAACCCATTAACATCGTGGTCCAGCTGGCCGTACACTTCTCCCTGGATGGAAACATGTTACACAAAGACTCTGATGAAGCGCGGCGACAGGGGGCGAAGTTGGGAGTCATTGAAGAGACTCAGACCAACGACTCCACAGAGCCGGGAGACAAAGATACAGATGGGAAGTCTGACGCTCAGGCTAGTGAAGAATGGACAGAAGGTGAGGAAATACCATCCAGGAACAAGAAGGAGAGAAAACTGACCAACCAGTTCAATTATAGCGAGAGAGCGTCCCAGAGCATTAACAAACCCCTGCGGGAGCGAGCTTCTCAGACAGAGCCACCTCCAAGGACCACCTTCTCCGCCACTGCAAACCAGTGGAAATTCAACCCACCACATGCTTCACACATGGGCGGAGCATGGAAACGTATGATTGAGATGGCAAGGCGCATACTGGATTCTATGTTGCTTGATGTGAGTTCTTCACGTCTTACTCATGAAGTACTTACTACATTCCTTGCTGAGGTCGCAGCAATAATCAACTCAAGACCGCTGACAGCTGTATCCACAGACCCAGAATGTCCAACTGTTTTAACTCCAGCTGCATTATTGAGCCAGAAAATTGGACAGATCCCAGCGCCAAAGAGCATCTTTGAGGAAAAGGACATATATAAACGTCAATGGAGATATGCTCAATACCTTGCAGATTGTTTCTGGGACAGATGGAGGAGGGAATACCTCACACTTCTTCAAGGACGTAAAAAGTGGCAAACCCAGAAGCCTAACTTAAAGGAAGGGGACCTGGTTCTTCTAAAAGACAAGCAAACCAATCGGATCCAGTGGCCAGTTGGAGTTATTACACAGGCCATTGCTAGTGATGATGGAAAGGTCCGAAGTGTGGAAGTCAGGATTGTAAAGGACGGGAGCCCAAAAACCTTCCTGAGACCAGTCACTGAGACAGTCCTAATTATGCCTGCTTCCAAAAATTCTGATTCAGTGTTATGTGTAGGAGTCACTTAGACCTCTAGCATAGTTAGCTTAGAGGAGAGGGCTACATAGCATTCTACTGTATGCAATGTTAATTGTATGTTTATGGAAAATAATTGTGTAGTGGTATCTCACGATACCAGGCGGGGAGTGTGCTGCCTCGCAGCTTTAACTGTCTAGCAGTTGTTATTACATGTTATGTTATGCTATGTTATTGGTATCTTCCTTGCACCCCTGCTGTTTCTGGCTAGATGGTTTCTCCCATCCTCCATTTTCCTGCTGTAACTCCCATTTTGTTTAGTTGTTATGAGGAGACTGCAGAGTGTGGAAGCTGTATAACTTCATTGGAAATTTACCTATGGAAAAGCCTCTATGTTTATGCCTTTGCTAACTTGAAGCATAAAGAAGCATTGGAGAACACCTCTGGAGTCTTTATTCATTGAGTAAACTATCTGTTAAAGCCATCATTCAACCTGCTGCACACACTTACAGACTGGGAGTCTACAAGAAGGTCACAGGTACAATCGATGCTGAGACAGAACATGTGCCATTAACCCTCCTAATGCCAAGTGTCAGTTATACTCAACAGGCAGCTGGATAATGGTCTCCTGCATATCCCTCTAGAGAATTTGAATCTAGAAGGCTTGCTGACTGACCGCTGTATATATAAAGCAATAGTTTAACCGTGTGTATGTTTAACCTTCCTAATGCCAACAAAACCAAACAGTTGGCCCGATACTAATGTCCTATTTAGCCATTTAGATAATCCAAAAAGCACGCTAGCGGCCCACGGTGTATACAAAAGGATACATTAGCCGTATGTACGCTTAACCCTTATTTACCTTGACCCGCACATCAAACAAATGGCGAATCCATCTATTTAATTGACCTTACCAGCCAATCAAAGCATACGGGAGGGTGTTTCACCCTTAAACATAAGCAGTTAGGTGTAATGAGCTCAGGGAAGGTGTACAGACTGTTTCAAAATAAAATAAATATACATCCAAAGAGGAGCTCATAAATGAGATGTAATACATAATGCTACATGTTAATAAATTACATTAAAATTAAATTTGGAATTAAAAACAAGGCGGTATAATAACTCCAGCGCTGATGACACAGCACAAACATGCTGTCACTAAAAAGTGTATAAAATATATGTCCATATCCTAAAAATATGTCCATATACTACAGAAGTACCACATAAAAAATGGAATAAAAATACATGTAAAATAAAACAAATAAAATCTGGAAAAAAAATCACACCCTATCCCACAGAAATTGATCTGATTGGTATTAATAATCGCTAATAAAGCAATTCAGATCAAGTTCGATGTTCATACCTGCTAGTTCTAAAGTTTTTAACAAGTAAATTCACTTGGTTTCACATTTTGAAATGTCCCTAACCCTATTTGATCCTCTCCAATTTGGGGGGACCCTTTCAACACCCCAAAATTGAAGACCACTCGGGTCCCTTTGGCAGGGGAGGGCTGGCAGCCTTAGGCCTGGGGGGCAAGTCCAGTCAAGTGGCCTATTGAACCATGGAATCAGCTCACCATCCATGCCCACCTGGTTTTGGACTGACAGCTGTATACAGTGTCTGGCCTCTACATTAATCCAGCCCTGAGTGCGGCCTTTTTACTAGTTTTTACCACTTTTTCAGAGTGGCCTGCAGGGCATTTGCCACCCTGCCTCCCTTGCCAGTCCTCCCCTGCCCTTTGGTGTGCTGTTCTAAAATGTTCTGAAACGCTGTGGTATTTAAAGCCATTTTTTATAATCTGAGCGTGTTCACCAACTCTTACTTTTAAAGTCCTTTTGGTCCATCCTATGTACATAAGATTACATGGACAAGAAAGGGCATACACTACATGTGTGGTATCACATGTGATGAACTGTTTGATATTAATAATGTTATCATCGCGGGAAGAGGAAAACGAAGATCTATTTCTTATATTATTGACCGCATGATGGCACGCTTTACATTAACCACAGGCCTTAAAACCCTTTCTGTCCGAAAAAAATTAGGCTGTAGAGGGGTCTAGTATCTTTCTCACCACATGTTGGCCAAAGCTGGGTGCCCTTCTGTAAATAAAGATGGAACCTGGGGCAGGACAGGTCCCAAAACCTTGTCCATCCTTAATATGTGCCAGTGTTTTTGGAAGATACTCTCTACCTCCTTGTACTGACTAGGGCTGAACGATATTCGATTTTCCCATCGACATCATGCGGTGAGCGTGGGCGATAGTCACATCGCCGGAACATGCAATGGAAGACAGTGTGGAAGGCAGAGAAGTCGGGACTCACAGTGAGTAGAAGTCTGCCCTGCAGCTAGTTCTCCTGACTGAGCGGTGAGCAGCGCGCCGTGAGCAGCGGCACAGCGAACCAATTATGCGTGCCTGCACACATGATTGGTTCGCTGTGCCGCTGCTCACGACGTGATTGGTTCGCTGTGCCTCTGCTCACAGCGCTCACCGCTCAGTCAGGAGAACTAGCTCCAGGGCAGACTGAACATGTCAGGGGACGGATGTCAGGCTGTGTTCTTCTACTCACTGTGAGTCCCGACTTCTCTGCCTTCCACCACACTGTCTTCTTAACCTGCTGTGATAGTTCCCAGTTCCCTACATTAACATTAACCCTGGCCTGTATGGTACAATCAGAAGGCTGTACTACTTCCCTACAGTAACATTAACCCTGTATGGTACAATCAGAAGGCTGCACTACTTCCCTACATTAACCCTGTATAGTACAATCAGAAGGCTGCAGTAATGTCCTACATTAACATTAAACCTGTATGGTCAGAAGGCTGCACGTTCCACGTGCCTGCACACGTGATTGGTTTGCTGTGCCGCTGCTCACGGCGCTCACCGCTCAGTCACAGCCAACATTCACAACATTCATCACTACTAAAAATGCACGACGAAGAGGATCCGCCGCAAAAAATATCGCAATATATATGGTTGGGGAAAAAAATATCGCAATGTGATTTTTTTTCAATATCGTGCAGCCCTAGTACTGACTATGGAAGTCCAATAAGAACGAAAATTGATGTATATCATCTCCCATTTTTGTCCTATTTTCCAAGCAATGACTTCTTGGAATTGAGAATCTTCTGTATCTCACCTTCTATGACCTGCTCCTTGTAACCCTTTAGAACTTGGGACTTGTTCCAAATAGTCCCTTTCGAAAGTACAATTTCTTCTAACTCACATTAATTGCCCTCTGGGTATATTCTTCAGCCACACCAGGTGATGTCCACTGTTAATAGATAAATAACTATTTTTGTCGGTGGGCTTAAAATATACCCTAGTTGAAAACCATCACTAGACCTAAAAATGGTTACATCTAAAAATTGGATGCTATTTTCATGACACCTAAAATCCAATTTGATGTCACAAGTATTATTATTTAACTTGGTCTTAAATTTGTCCAGACTTGTTTTAGACCCTTGCCATATAAAGACTATATCGTCTATGAACCTTTTATAGTACAGTAATTCAGGTTTATGTGTTTCATAGACGAACTTATCCTCCCACTCTGCCATAAACAAGTTTGCTTGATTGGGAGCAAACTTTGCTCCCATTGCAACACCTTTTATTTGGCTAAAAAATTCACCTTGGTACCAAAAGTAATTATGCGCAAGGCAGAAATCCATAGCCCTGCGCAGAAATACTTTATTGGAGTGGGGGATATCATCCCTTCTACTCAAAGCCCAATTTAGGGCAAGTAATGCGTCATCATGCTGTATAATAATATACAGTGATGACACATCAGCTGTTACTAAGAAGACGGGAGCATCCCTAGATATTTTTACTGTGTCTAGAACATTTAACTTGATCTGAATTGCTTTATTAGTGATTATTAATAGCAATCAGATCAATTTCTGTGGGATAGGGTGTGATTCTTTTCCCCGGATTTTATTTGTTTTATTTTACATGTATTTTTATTCCATTTTTTTTGTAGTACTTCTGTAGTATATGGACATATTTTAAGGATATGGACATATATTTTATACACTTTTTAGTGACACAGCATGTTTGTGCTGTGTCATCAGTGCTGGAGTTATTATACCGCCTTGTTTTTAAATTTAATTTTAATGTCATTTATTAACATGTAGCATTATGTATTACATCTCATTTATGAGCCCCTCTTTGGATGTATATTTCTTTTATTTTGAAACAGTCTATGTACACCTTCCCTGAGCTCATTACACCTAACTGCTTATGTTTAATGAGGAAGTATACCCTCCTCTGCAAGTTGTACCTATAGGTAAGCCTATGATAAGGCTTACCTATAGGTACTGTAAATATCTCCTAAACATGTAACATTTAGGAGATATTTACCTTAAATGCAGCCAGTGACATCTCTGGCGCATGCGCTCTGGTGCCGTTCCTTCAGAGCCCCGTGCCGTGATCGTCGGCTCCCACACGCATGCGCGGGAGTGACGTAATCGCGGCTCCAGCCAATCAGATGGCCGGGTGCCGCAAACCCAGATGAAGGGCGACAGAACATGTTGCCCATGAGAGAGGTGAGTGGTCGGCACATCGGGGCTTCGTTTTAAGGTAAGTATTTCATAACGAGCTAGTATGCGATGCATACTAGCTCATTATGTGTTTGTCTTTCAGGTGTTTTTTTTTCAAAAAAAAATTCAGAGGTTTACAACCTCTTTAAGGGTCAAACACCCTCCCATTTGATTTGATTGGCTGGTAAGGTCAATTAAATAGACGGATTGGCCATTTGTTTGATGTGCGGGTCAAGCTGGAGGTAAATAAGGGTTAAGCGTACATACGGCTAATGTATCCTTTTGTATACACCGCAGGCAGCTAGCGTGATTTTTGGATTATCGAAATGGCTAAATAGGACATTAGTATCGAGCCAACTGTTTGGTTTAATTGACATGCGGTATTAGGAAGGTTAAACATACAGTGGGTACGGAAAGTATTCAGACCCCCTTAAATTTAGCACTCTTTGTTATATTGCAGCCATTTGCTAAAATCATTTAAGTTCATTCTTCTTCCTCATGAATGTACACATAGCACCCCATACTGACAGAAAAACACAGAATTGTTGACATTGTTGCAGATTTATTAAAAAAGAAAAACTGAAATATCACATGGTCCTAAGTATTCAGACCCTTTGCTGTGACACTCATATATTTAACTCAGGTACTTTCCATTTCTTCTGATCATCCTTGAGATGGTTCTACACCTTCATTTGAGTCCAGCTGTGTTTGATTATACTGATTGGACTTGATTAGGAAAGCCACACACCTGTCTATATAAGACCTTCCAGATCACAATGCATGTCAGAGCAAATGAGAATCATGAGGTCAAAGGAACTGCCTGAAGAGCTCAGAGACAGAATTGTGGCAAGGCACAGATCTGGCCAAGGTTACAAAAAGATTTCTGCTGCACTTAAGGTTCCTAAGAGCACAGTGGCCTCCATAATCCTCAAATGGAAGACGTTTGGGACGACCAGAACCCTTCCTAGAGCTGGCCGTCCAGCCAAACTGAGCTATCGGGGGAGAAGAGCCTTGGTGAGAGAGGTAAAGAAGAACCCAAAGATCACTGTGGCTGAGCTCCAGAGATGCAGTCAGGAGATGGGAGAAAGTTGTAGAAAGCCAACCATCACTGCAGCCCTCCACCAGTCGGGGCTTTATGGCAGAGTGGCCCGACGGAAGCCTCTCCTCAGTGTAAGACACATAAAAGCCCGCATGGAGTTTGCTAAAAAATTAATTCTAAGCGGTATGTGTGGAGAAAACCAGGCACTGCTCATCACCTGTCCAATACAGTCCCAACAGTGAAGCATGGTGGTGGCAGCATCATGCTGTGGGGGTTTTTTTCAGCTGCAGGGACAGGACGACTGGTTGCAATCGAGGGAAAGATGAATGCGGCCAAGTACAGGAATATCCTGGACAAAAACCTTCTCCAGAGTGCTCTGGACCTCAGACTGGGCCGAAGGTTTACATTCCAACAAGACAATGACCCTAAGCACACAGCTAAAATAACGAAGGAGTGGCTTCACAACAACTCCGTGACTGTTCTTGAATGGCCCAGCCAGAGCCCTGACTTAATCCCAATTGAGCATCTCTGGAGAGACCTAAAAATGGCTGTCCACCAACGTTTACCATCCAACCTGACAGAACTGGAGAGGATCTGCAAGGAGGAATGGCAGAGGATCCCCAAATCCAGGTGTGAAAGACTTGTTGCATCTTTCCCAAAAAGACTCCTGGCTGTATTAGATCAAAAGGGGGCTTCTACTAAATACTGAGCAAAGGGTCTGAATACTTAGGACCATGTGATATTTCAGTTTTTCTTTTTTAATAAATCTGCAACAATGTCAACAATTCTGTGTTTTTCTGTCAGTATGGGGTGCTATGTGTACATTCATGAGGAAGAAGAATGAACTTAAATGATTTTAGCAAATGGCTGCAATATAACAAAGAGTGAAAAATTTAAGGGGGTCTGAATACTTTCCGTACCCACTGTATACCGCGGTCAGCCATCGTGCCTTCTAGATTCGAATTCTCTAGAGGGCTGCAGGAGACCATTAGCCAGCTGCCTGTTGAGTATAACTGACACTTGGCATTAGGAGGGTTAACGGCACAGTTGAACAAATGAGCCGATCAGAGCATGCAGTTGTTCGGTATGTGCACTAATACTTGGCATTAGCAGGGTTAATGGCACTGTTGAATATGGGTGCCGATCAGTGTAATAGACCTGTGGTGTCAATTGTTAATGAGCTCAGGTGTGGTCAGTTTCTCATTGGTGCTGTGAATAGTGATAAGTCCGGCGGTCAGAGTGTGTGGCCACCCCCTTTGACAAAGTCAGGAAGTGACGAAATGCGTCAGTGGCTTGGCCACACGACGTACTGGAGGATTGGTCGGGTGAGCGGAGGGGTCTCCTGTGTTCCAGCGTCTTATGACAATTGTGCCGTGGCGTCGGGACCAGAGTGAGCCCCCCAATCCCCGCTTTTATTGCATCTATGTATTGATGTGCTTTTAACCACTTCCATACAGAGCAGTTATACCCCCTTCCTGCCCAGACCAATTTTCAGCTTTCAGCACTCTCACACTTTGAATAAATACTTAGAGCTTTCTTTTGGTAGTATTTAATCACCACTGGGTTTTTTATTTTTTAAGTGAAAAAAGAGCGAAAATTTTAGTTTTTATTATAGAATTTTGCAAATAAGTAATTTTTTTTTCATAAATTTGGGCCACAATTTATACTACTACATATCTTTGGTAAAAATAACCCAAATTAGTGGTTATTATTTAGTCTGTGTGAAAGTTAAAGAGTCTACAAGCTATGGTGCGAATCATTGAAAGTTGATCACACCTAATCACACATGATGTACCGATGGCCTATCTAATTTCTTGAGGCCCTGAAATATCAGGACAGTACAAATACCCCCCCCCCCCAAATGACCCCTTTTTGGAAAGTAGATATTCCAGGGTATTTACTAAGAAGCATGGTGAGTTTTTTGAAGTGGTAATTTTTCCCCACAATTCTTGGGAATATAAAGAAATACGTTTTTTTTTTTTTTTTTTTTTTACACAAAATTGTCATAATAACAACACACAGTATATGCATACTTGCAATTACACCCCAAAATACATTCTGCTACTCCTCCTGAGTATGGTGATACCACATGTGTGAGACTTTTACACAGCTTGACCACATACAGAGGCCCAATATTCAAGGAGCATCGTCAGGTATTCTAGGAGCATACAGTAAATTACACATATTATTTCTTAACGACCTATCACACTTTTGAAGGCCCTGGAACACCAGGACAATGGAATTACCCACAAAATGACCCCATTTTGGAAAGCAAACACCCCAACGTATATTCTATGAGGCGTAATGAGTCTTTTGAACGTGTCATTTTTTTCCAGAGGTTTTTGGAATATGTGGAAAGAAAATGAAAACTTTTTTTTTTTTTTTTTTTACACAAAGTTGTCAATTTATAAGATATTTCTAACACATAGCATGTACATAGCAAAAATGACACCCCAAAATACATTTTACTACTCCTCCTGAGTATGGTGATACCACATATGTGAGACTTTGTCACAGCCTGGCCACATACAGAGGCCCAACATGCAAGGAGCACCATCAGGTGTTCTAGGAGCATAAATTACACATATAATTTCATTACAACCTATCACACTTTTGAAGGCCCTGGAGTACCAGGACAATTGGAAACCCCCACAAAATGACCCCATTTTGGAAAGCAAACACCCCAACACATAATCTAGGAGGCATGGGCTGCATGTAGGTACTCAGGTACTCTGATGGGCTGCAGACAGGTACTCAAGCACACTAATCGGCTTCAGAAAGGTACTCGGGTACTCTGATGAACTTCAGAGAGGTACTTGGGTATTCTGATGGGCTAGATACAAGTTCTCAGGTAATCTGATAGGCTGCAGATAGGTACTCGAGCACTCTGGGCTGGAGACAGGTACTCGGGTACTCTGGGCTGGAGACAGGTACTCGGGTACTTTGGGCTGGAGACAGGTACTCGGGTACTCTGGGCTGGAGACAGGTACTCGGGTACCCTGATGGGCTACAGAGAGGTACTTGGGTACTATGATGGGCTGCAGAGAGGTATTCGGGTACTCTGATGGGCTGGAGACAGGTACTCCGATATTTTGATGGGCAGAAGACAGGTACTCAGGTACTCTATTGGGCTGCAGATAGGTATTCTGAAGGGCTGGAGACAGGTACTCGGGTATCTGATGACAGGTACCCGGGTACTGTGATGGACTGGTGACAGGTACTCGGATAACAGGTACTTGGGTACTCTGATGGAATACAGAGAGGTACTCGGGTACTCTGATGGGCTGCAGAGAGGTACTTGGGTACTCTAATGGAATACAGAGAGGTATTCGGGTACTCTGATGGGCTGGTGACAGGTACTCGGGTACTCTGGTGACAGGTACTCGGGTACTCTGGTACTCCGGTGACAGGTACTCGGGTACTCTGGTGACAGGTACTCAAAGTACCCGAGTACCTGTCATCAGAGTACCCGAGTACCTGTCATCAGAGTTCCCGAGTACCTGTCAGAGTACCCAAGTACCTGTCATCAGAGTACCCGAATACCTGTCATCAGTCCATCAGAGTACCCGAGTACCTGTCATCAGAGTACCTGAATACCTGTCACCAGCCCATCAGAGTACCCGAGTACCTGTCACCAGCCTATCAGAGTACCCAAGTACCTGTCATCAGAGTACCTGATGGGCTGGTGGCAGGTACTCGGGTACTTTGATGGGCTGATGACAGGTACTTTGATGGGCTTTTGACAGGTACTTTGATGGGCTAGTGACAGGTACTCTTTATTGGGGGGGTCAATTAGCGTGTTTTGGGGTGCACTATAATCGGTAACTAGCTGTTACTGCAATCTCCTCCTCACACAGGATCAGTGTGTAAGGAGAACACGGTGACAGCTAGTTACCATGTCCTCTGTTGACATTCTGTGACCGGCTGTGATTGGACACAGCCGGTCACGTGGTAAAGAGGCAATTTCATTGGCTCTTTACCCTGATCAGGGTTGGACTGTGTCAGAGTGACACTCTCCATCCCCGATCGCCGATTTGCGCGCCCCTGGGGAAGTGCATGTGGTTCATGTATTCACACATATGTTATTGTGTTTTGATTTGTTCACTATTTATTTGCGCAGCTAGTGGTTCATTTTTCACTATTACTCACATGTCGATTTTATCTAAGTTGCAGCACAGTTATTGATTTATATATTCCAGTTTATATTATTTTGGAATTTGGTTTTGAAGCACAAGAGCTTTCAACACAATCTAGAACATATGGTACAAAACAATTGATTAGTAGAGGAAGACACTGGCTGTGTATTCAGTGGGAACAGTGCTCACTAACATTGTTTTCAGTGTTTGCAGATGACATCAAGCTATGCAGTGGAATAACATCCTTACATGAAGTCTCCAACTTGCAAGTCAACTTTAATGCACTGTTTAATTTGGCAAATATGTGGCAAATAAGGTTTAATGTTGATATGTAAAGTTATGCACTTGGGGGCTAAGAATATGCATGCATCATACATACTAGGTGGAGTAGAACTGGGGGAAACCATAGTGAAGAAGGATCTGGGTGTTCTGGTAGATCATAAGCTTGATGATAGCATGCAATGCCAAGCTGGTTTCCAAAACTAGCAAAGTCATTTCTTGTATTAACAGAGGTATAGATTCCAAATAGAAAGATATCATTTTACCCCTGTACAAATTATTAGTTTAGCACCCCACAGGTAGGTGCTAGGTAAAGTATAGGGATTTCAGCTGGCTGTCATGTCTCTCAGGTGTGTCTGCTGAGAGGCGAGTCTCCCCACTGGCTCCATGAGAGGATTCTCATTGGACAGTGGAGGAAACCCAATCAGAGACACACTCTACCCTATCTACCCCAGAAGGCAGATTCTGCCGAGAGGATTCTGGGAGTGGGTATAAGTTCTGAGGGAATGCATGACGCAGCGTCTTTGGTGGGAAGCAGAGTCCCAGGAGGGAGAGTACGGCTATCTCTCCTCCCATCAGAGGAAGCGGGTGTCCCGGGTGGCGGCCCGGGAATCTAAAGAGCGTGGAGTTGAGCTGCAGAGGGGATCCGGTGTGCCGAGAACCAGCGGAGAGAGGGGTCCAGTTCCAGGAAAGCCTACAAAGGTTGTGAGTAAGGTTCTAGGGATCCAGGAATCAGCTAACTGTTAAAGGTGGTGCCTAGTCAGAGGACCCTGAAGTATTAGAGGGGGTACTTAGTCACAGGACCCTGAAATATTAGAGGGGGTACCTGCAGTTTGGGCCCTGAAGAGTCAGTGTACAGTGTGAAGTGTACAAAGTTGAGAGTTTCAGCAGCACAAGGAGTGATAAGGAGCTACCTCAGCCAGTGAAGGGTTAGGAGGAGATGTTCAGTGACTTTTGAGCTACACCAAGTATCAGGAGTCAAGAAGTCTACAGTCCTGGAGTTTCTGAGTTACAAATCCAAGTTAAAGTCGAGGTTTCAGCACTAATTCAGTCAAGCAGCATTTGATGCGTCAGGTAGCGATGGTTGGCATTCAGCTGGCACCAAGACAGCGTTAGTGAGCATTTTTTGTACAAAGTCCCAGTTAAGCCTAGAAGAGCCAGATGAGTATCCCACTCATTCCCTTCTCCCATCCCCTAAGTACAATAAAACAAAACAAACTAAAGATGCTGGAATAGTCATTGTCTTAGCTCTCACACCTGAGTTCTCAACTTAAATGTGTTGGAAGTGTTACCGGTACTGATGTCAGACCCACCTCAGGCCCCAGGCCTGGAAATATTGCTACATTACTAAGACCTCATCTAGAATATGCAGTTCAGTTTTGGACACCAATTTACAAAAATGATATTGGGGAACTGGAGAAAGTGAAAAGAAGGGCAACCAAACTGATAAGAGGAGCTCAGCTGTAAGGAAAGATTAGAGGAACTGAGTTTATTCCCTCTGGAGAAAGTGAAAAGAAGGGCAACCAAACTGATAAGAGGAGCTCAGCTGTAAGGAAAGATTAGAGGAACTGAGTTTATTACCTCTGGAGAAAGTGAAAAGAAGGTCAACCAAACTGATAAGAGGCATGGAGGAGCTCAGCTGTAAGGAAAGATTAGAGGAACTGAGTTTATTCCCTCTGGAGAAGAGGAGATTAAAGTAGCAGTCCAGGCAAAACCCAACACTAAACCTGCTCTGTGTCACATTTTAAACCTAATCTATCTAACCCTGTAAAGCAAAAATCACTGTACTTATCTATTCTGCACCTGATCCGGTCCAGTCTCCAGCAGCGGAAGCTCTGTGCAAGAGAGGACCAAGAACTGCTGTGAAATGCCTTGGCGTCATCCGTAGACTTACTTTGGGGCTTCCATTGTCAGATGCCTCTCCTGCACACACCTCCACACTGAAGCTGTCGCTGAAAGCTGATGCTGGGCCTGGACTGAATCGGCTGCAGAATAGGTAAGTACAGTGATTTTTGCTTTACATGGTTAGATAGATTAGGATTAGGTTTAGAATGTGGCACAGAGCAGGTTTAGCGTTAGTTAGGTTTTGCTTGGACTTCACCTTTAAGGGGGGATATGATCAACATGTATAAATACATAAGTTGTCCATATAGTGAACTTGGTGTTGAGTTATTCACTTTAAGGTCAACACAGAGGACAAGTGGGCACTCTTTATGTCTGGAGGAACAGAGATTTAATCTCCAAATAGGAAAAGGTTTCTTCACAGATAAGAGCTGTGAAAATTTAGAATAGTCTCCCTCAAGAGCTGGTTCTGATAAACTCAGTAAACTGCTTTAAAAAAGGACTGGATTCTTTCCTAATTGTACATAATATAACTAGTGTTGCACCCTCCTATGTAGGTGCTAGTGAGAAAGTATAGTTGTGAGCCCTGTTTGCTTACCAGAGGGGCTGTAGGTAAATCTATATTGTTCTCTACCTACCAGAGAGCAGGATCGGTTTGTAGGGTCTGCTCAATGAGCTCAGTTTGCAATTCATTATGTCTAGAGAAGTGTTTCGCACTGGTCCAATGGGGAGGCATGTTGGACAGTGGGGTGCATAGGCTTTGATACACTCCTGGTGATTGGCAGGGGGCAGGTCACCTCGGTGCATTCTGGGATACTGTATAAAAGCCAGGATCACATGTGTTGCAAGGTCCTTGGCTGAAGATCAGAGTCCCGGAGGGAAGGGGCGGCTGCCTCTTCCTCTATAGCAGTGGCATGTGGTCGCAGGAGGTCATCCTGAGGGCCAGAAGAACAGAAAAGAGAAGCAGAACTCAGAGATCTAGGAGAGCTGACTGAGGGGGAGGCACTAGAGACCCTGGGGCCATAGTATCGTGAGTACAGGGACTTGTGTCAAGAGGCCTGACCTGAGGGGGGCCACCCCACATGTAGGATAGTCAGTGGACGGGTGTCAGCAGTGAAGAGAAAGAGGATGCTAGTGAGAGTGTTCTAAAGATAATTGCTAGTCCACAAAGTCATCTTAGGAAAAGAGACTTCATTTCTAAATTCACCCATAGTGGCAGGGTGAACAAACAGCCTGGCTGTACCTGAAGATAGGAGTCCTCAACCACTTGTGCATAGGTAATTTGGAGTATCCCACTATTCCCTTCTCTTATCCCTAATTTATAATAAACACAAAACAACCAAAATGCCCCTGGGCTGATTATTGGAGCAAGCCACTGAAGGAGAATGTAAGGACTTAAAAACTGTAATTTTTGTATGCTGGTAACTCAGGGGGACCCAAAAATATGAAATTTGGCAGTCCTTAAGAGGGCAGTGCTACACTCAACACTAACATTTATAGGTAAAGTTGATCCAGGGAAAATCCTATTGCCTCTCCTGTAATCAGGAAGGATTTTTTCCCCCTGCTGGAGCAAACTGGATTATGCTTTCTTGGGGGGATTTTTTGCCCTCCTATGGATCAACTGTGGGTATAGGATTGTTTATATGGAGGTTTTTGTGTGTGTGTGTTTTTTCTTTTCTATGTTTTTTGAACTGGATGGACTTTTTTCAACCAGTATAACTATGTAACTATGTAGAGGCATGATGGGAACAATCTCCTGAAAGGGGGGATAGGTGCAGTGTGTGTGCTAATGAAGTCCGCTGTTGAAGTACTTCTTTAGTTTACTAAGGCTGCTTTCACACTGATCAGTTTTTCTTTAGTTTTTGTGTTAAGAAAAGCTGAAGAAATATGCGTGAAGATTAAATCTTATGGAGCTCTTCACACTGGTCAGTTGCGTTTTTAAAAGTCTTGCATGCTGCATTTTTGGTGCGGTAAAAAAAGAACGCACCAAAAACACACCTCCCCAATGAAATGAAGGAGAAACGCAACAAAAATGCACCCGTGGTGTGTTTTAGATGCCATTTTGAAGTCACATGCCCTTTTTTCACAGGTGCAAAAAGCACCAAAAACACAGAAAAAAGCAGTAAAAACGCTGCAAAAACGCATATGCATTTTTACTGCATTTTTTAAACGAGCAGTGTGAAAGCAGCCTAACAGTTTTCTTATTCCAAATACCAGGACCAATACCAGGAAGTAATGGAGGAATTTTCTATAGAATACCCTGGAGGCTGAGGTAAGCCTGCCCTAGAATATAGAGAAAGCTTTTTCTTTTCTGAAACATAGTTACATTGATGGTCTATTGGTACATAGGGAAGCTGGAATTTAGAGGAAAAAAAGGTGAACTTTAAGGTAAATGTAAAACCTAATTGGAGGAAATGTATTGCGTATCATAAAAAATTGTTTGATTTTTAGTTTTTGGAGGGTTTTTTAGTCAAGTTGCAGTCAATAATTTCTTCTCTTCAGTGTGATATTTTTTGCAGTCTCTTTTACAACCAATTCCTGTTTGCATGCACTCCAACAGAAATTGCAAGTTATCGCTTATCTCAGGCTTCCCGATAGTGACAACAACTAAACATGCCTGTGCAATGAGCGTCGGCACGCCTGCTTATAGTAATTACTATAAGTGCATGTGACAGGTTCACAGTGTAGTAGAACAATTGGCAGACAAAGACAGATTTTTGTCATCCTATAAAAAGGTAATAAGTGCCTGAACAAGCATCTTCATGCCAGTATCACCAGGCATTGTTTTATTAAATTCTAAAAATTTAAAGAAATTGAAAATATCTTTAAAAAATGTAATTAATGTTTTATATTGTATGTATGTAACTATGTATATTGTAGGTTAAATCAGATATTAGCAATGGAGTTTACATCTACTTGAAATTGTATCTCTAGTCAAAAAAGGGTTAGAATTCCTGTCAGATTTTTATTGTTGTCTGAGCTGAGATCATTTTGTCCTATTTGTCCTTGTAACCACTGTCTCTGTTTTGGAAGGGGATTTCCTTTCTTTTTGGATATATTTCCTATCTCTTAGCATGTCATTTATACAGACACATCCGCAACAACCGTTCTCATATATTATACTGTGATTAGTAGTAGTTCTGCTACTAGGTGGTAATATTATGTTTAATGCTTCTATAATTTATTGTTCTCTCCAGTGAAACCACAGGGTTATGATGTTATTTCCTGTTTATGTGTTTCTGTTGTTTTCCAAAAAAACAAGAAGGGCTCAGCCAGTCAGGGCCATCTTACCGAATGGGCAGGGTGGGCAGTTGCCCAGGGGGCCCCGCCTGCCCAGCCCCAGCCAAGCATTAGTCCCAATTCCCGTGTGCATCCCGCCGCCAAACTTAGCAGGTGGCAAGCACCTGTCGGCCCTGCGCTGCTGTCAGGCCACTTGGGCCATGAAGGGGGGAGCCCACAACTGCAGGAATGCCTGTCCGCGTCCACGGGAACAGGCGCACACAGGACAGTCGAGTCTGTGTGTGTGTGTGTTCACCGTACCCAGCTGCCGAACTTGGAAGCGGTCATTAGCCTGGCACTGCTGTACCCATAAATATCGCCTTATCGATAAGTTGCATTTTTATTCTCATGGGTGATAGGTGTAGGCAGGGCCCCAGTGCACTGCATTGCCCGGGCCCTTTAATGCTCTTAAGATGGCACTGCAGCCAGTGCCGGGACAAGGCCATCTAGATCCCAGGGTGGACATGCCAAACTGTGTTCCCCCAAGATGTATGAGCATTATGTGTTAGCAAAAATCCCTCCCCCCAAAACAAAATTTAAGTCTAATCCACATGCTTACCCCCTAAGCATAAATTCCCCCCTGCTGAAATTCCCCCCACCTCTCCCAGCTCAAATCCTCTCTCTCCCCAAATTCCCCCAGCACACATCCTCTACTCCCGAACCCCCCCCCCCAGCACACATCCACCCCCACTTCAAATCCCTCCTCTTAGCACAAATTCCCCCCAAAAGAATTTCTCCTCCTAGCACGTATCTCCTCACCCTTCTACCATATCACCTCTTCTAGCACAAATCCCCCCCTACTAGCACAAGTCCTCCTCCTCCACTTCCTCCCAACTGAAATTCCCCCAAATTACCTTTCCTGGCACCCCCCAATTGCCCCTCTTAGAACAATTCCTATCCCCTAATGCGCCCCACAAATCCCCCCCCCCCAACTCCATGTGGTGCCCCCCCATCTCACATGATACCACAGTGCCCAGGGCAGCTGCCCCCCCCCTGTGCCCACCCCTTGCCCCGACCCTGGGCTCAGCCATGTGTCCAGCATGTTCTTGACTGATAACAGTCATATCTGCAGAACATTTCTATCACTCTCACTTCCCATTGTTTCTCTGTAACAGGAAATCTAGGTAAATCTCTCTATAATGGGACACAGACAGCAAATAGGAAAACAGACAGGGTTTGTGACCATTCCATTGGCAGTAATCAATAATAGAAAAAAACTTTGATTACATTTTAAAGGCAAAATAGGGTTGATGCTGCTGAGGACATACATACCACAGTGTTACATGAACTGGTAAATATTCCTAAGATAAAAACTCCAAGAAGTGGGCCACTGATTACTCCCATTATTGTAAAGGAGCCCTGTGTAAGAGAACAGAGAGCCAATAGTTAGAGAACACATAGTCAGAGAAACACTGTATTTCTTTTTGACTTGACTGGTCACCAGCCTAGTACCTGTAGAACGCCACCACCAAGCAGTGATGACAAGGCTGCTACTGTAATGCATGCACATCCATAAATGACAGCTGAAAAAAAAAGAGAAAGGGTATGGAAAATGTATTTTCTGTCATACTCCCTAAGTCACAATCAACACATTATTCATAACCAACACATTCATTAACTTATGTAATATATTAATGCATTTCTAATACAATGCAGAATAAAGGATGGTATACGTGCTCCTCTGCCCGTGAATACCACACCTACAAACAATAAACTGTGATAGTGTCAGCAATAGTAGGTGTGGGCAGCTAGGGTGTGGAATTGAAAAAGTACCCAGCATTTACTCAGGAACTCCACAAGAAGGTTTGGATTTTGCTGTGTTACAATCGTATTAGGTGGTTTGCCTCGCTGGCAATAGCATAAGATTTAACAGACAACTGACCTAAAGTACCAGTTCAACGGGCAAGTGTGTATTCGGAAAACAGAAGTCAAATGATAAGCTGGGGTTTAACAAGAGCCAGCCAAGACTCACAGAACATAAAACAGTGCAGCCAAATACTACAATATCTCACAAAAGTGAGTACACCCCTCACATTTGTGTAAATATTTTATTATATCTTTTCATGTGACAACACTGAAGAAATGACACTTTGCTACAATGTAAAGTAGTGAGTGTACAGCTTGTATAACAGTGTAAATTTGCTGTCCCCTCAAAATAACTCAACACACAGCCATTAATGTCTAAACCGCTGGCAACAAAAGTGAGTACACCCCTAAGTGAAAATGTCCATATTGGGCCCAATTAGCCATTTTCCCTCCCCGGTGTCATGTGACTCGTTAGTGTTACAAGGTCTCAGGTCTGAATGGGGAGCAGGTGTGTTAAATTTGATGTTATTGCTCTCACGCTCTCATACTGGTCACTGCAAGTTCAACATGGCACCTCATGGCAAAGAACTCTCTGAGGATTTGAAAAAAAGAATTGTTGCTCTTCATAAAGATCGCCTAGGCTGTAAGAAGATTGCCAAGACCCTGAAAATGAACTGCAGCACAGTGGCCAAGACCAAACAGTGGTTTAACAGGGCAGGTTCCACTCAGAGCAGGCCTTGCCATGGTCGACCAAACAAGTTGAGTGCACGTGCTCAGCGTCATATCCAGAGGTTGTCTTTGGGAAATAGACGTATGAGTGCTGCCAGCATTGCTGCAGAGGTCGAAAGGGGGGGGGGTCAGCCTGTCAGTGCTCAGACCATACACCGCACACTGCATCAAATTAGTCTGCATGGCTGTCGTCCCATAGGGAAGCCTCTTCTAAACATGATGCACAAGAAATCCCGCAAACAGTTTGCTGAAGACAAGCAAAAATAATGACATGGATTATTGGGACCATGTCCTGTGGTCCGAGGAGACCAAGATAAACGTATTTGGTTCAGATGTGTCAAGAGTGTGAGGCAGCAACCAAGCAAGGAGTACAAAGACAAGTGTGTCTCGCCTACAGTCAAGCATGGTGGTGGAAGTGTCATGCTCTGGGGCAGAATGAGTGCTGCTGGCACTGGGGAGCTACAGTTCATTGAGGGAACCATGAATGCCAACATGTACTGTGACATACTGAAGCAGAGCATGATCCCCCTCCCTTCAGAGACTGGGCCGCAGGGCAGTATTACAACATGATAACGACCCCAAACACACCTCCAAGATGACCACTGCCTTGCTAAAAAAGCTGACGGTAAAGATGATTGACTGGCCAAGCATGTCTCCAGACCTAAACCCTATTGAGCATCTGGGGGGCATCCTCAAACAGAAGGTGGAGGAACGCAAGGTCTCTAACATCCACCAGCTCCATGATGTCGTCATGGAGGAATGGAGGAGGGCTCCAGTGGCAACCTGTGAAGCTCTGGTGAACTCCATGCCCAAGAGAGTTAAGGCAGTGCTGGAAAATAATGGTGGCCACACAAAATATTGACACTTTTGGCCCAATTTGGACATCTTCTTTTAGGGGTGTACTTACTTTTATTGTCAGTGGTTTAGACATTAATGGCTGTGTGTTGGGTTATTTTGAGGGGACAGCGAATTTACACTGTTATACAAGCTGTATACTCACTACTTTACATTGTAGCAAAGTGTCATTTCTTCAGTGTTGCCACATGAAAAGATATAATAAAATATTTACAAAAATGTGAGGGGTGTACTCACTTTGGTGAGATACTGTATATCAACCAACAAATGGTATTGGTAAGTGCTTATAGTGGGGGCAATCGGTATTTGACCAAATTGGAAAAAATACACCGACCTAAGAGTCTTCTGGCAGGAATGAAGGCTGGCAGTCCACAGGGAATACATGGAAATCGATAATTCCTTTCAGTTTGCCATACATACCTATGCTGTTTGGTTTGTTGGTGAATGTGCTATATTTGACATTGACTACTGTTATGTAAGCATAAACTGGATCTTGCAACACGTGACATGAAACTATTGAATTTGCCAAAGATTATATTCACCAGTTTAATATAAACTAGCTTACATTTAAATTGCAACTTTAAACCCTGGCATTAGTCAAAGAAGTGGAGTCAAACAGTTATGAAGCATGTCATTTTAGAACCCAGTGACTGGCTTATTTCTTAAAGAGGAAATTCAGTGGGTAATGGGAAAATTAAAAGTCAGCAGCTACAAATACTATGGCTGCTTACTATTAAGAAACAAATAATAGTCCCTGGAGTTCAGCACTGCCTTTTCTGCAGCTGATTCACCCAGGGCTGCTGCTCCTTCCATGCTGCCATCTTGGTTTTGGGTGCCAGCTGTGACTTACTGATACTTCACAGCTGGCACAAGCACAGCCTAACGTGAGACTGGTCCTGCAACCTTCCGGGATGTATAACCTGAACCTATCATTCTGCAGGCAGAGGGAATCGGCAGGCAGAGGTGGCAATGAACTTGCCTAGGCGAGAAATGAGGAGGTGGTATCAGCAGGGCCGGTGCTTCCACTAGGCAAACTAGGCAGCCGCCTAGGGCGCATTGCCACCTAGGGGCGCAGCCACGAGTCAGCACTCACTCTGTCATCAATGATCCCTGTGAGCTGAGGAATGGGGCGGCAGTGGTGGAGGAAGAAGGGACAGAGGAAGATGCCAGGTGTCTGGGGCAGTGGCAGAATTACCAGGGCCTGGCTTTCCACCATTGTTGGGGGAGCCCCAAGGGGCAGGAAAGGAGCCCACCGGAGTGCTAGCTGCATAATGATCCTCTTCGTCTGGAGCTGAGCGGCCTAATCCCTGGGCGGGAAGTGACTCTCTAATCTGAGCTGGTGGACAGCCGGTCATTTCCCTGGGTCGGTATTAAGCATGGAGGGGAGGAGAGCTGAACCTGAGCCGAAGCTCGGCACTGGAGGGCGGCACCTTTACTGGAGCAGAAGCGACGAGGCAACGGAATGGTCTGAGGATGTTGGTGATGAAGGAGGTGCAGAACTCTCTGACTGCTGCTTCTCCCTCCACCAGGAGCCGGTTAGAGCTGTGGTGAGCACTGTGGTCCAGGAGAGGAGCGTCCTGGGAGAAGGAATAAGCAGGATCATGGTGAAGGAGGGCAGAGTGCAGGCCACTCTCTTCATACTGCCCAGTAAGTGTCCCCAGAACAGGGAATCAGGGTCCCTGGGTGTGACATGGAGGATCCCTGGTGTGAAAGAGAATTGCGGTCACCAGGTATGCCATGGGGAATCTGAGTCACCAGGTGTGACATGGGGGAGAGGGGTCACAAGTGTAACAGGGGTTTGGGGTCACCAGGCGTGCCATGAGGAATTTGGATCCCTGGGTGTGCCATTGGGGATTGAGGTCCCCAGGTGTGACATGGAGGAACATCAGGGTCTCCGGGTATGACATGGAGGAACATCAGGGACCCTTGATGTGACATAGAGGAACATTGAGATCACTGGGTATGACAGCATTACATGGAGGAACCATCAGATCAGGGTCACTGGATATGACATAGAGCAGTTTTTAACCCCTTCCCTTTTTATTTATTTATTTTTTTGGGGGGGGGGGGGGCGCAAGTAGCTGATCTTGCACCGGCCCTGGGTATCAGGAACCATGAAAAAAGGTACCTGCTCCCAAAAAAACAAAAAAATGCAGTTTCTGAGGAGCCTGGGGGCAGGAGGAAATTAAAACAGGTCAAAGTCATTTTCAGGTGAAGGTCTGCTTTGAGCAACTTAATCCTTTAAAAAAAATAACCCTTTTTTTTTTTAATATTTAATATGGTGTACTATAGCAGTTACTACAAGCCCTCAATGACGGTAAACATTGCATCTTTCTGTGAAGTACTACAACATAGAGGTGCTCTACAGCTTGTTCTCACAGTGAAAGCCAATTGTTGTGGTTAATTTTTTGTAATGTTTAATCTGATCCTCCTGCACGTGGCAGCTTCTACATCACTGAGTCACAGAACCAGTAAATTAATTATTGTGCATACAAGACAAAAAAGGCGAGTTAGTTATGCTTGTTTCTATAAATACTAATTTAATTGTGGAGTGCAGATCTAAAAGATACATGAAGATAATTAATTTTATTTGTTATCCAAGGAAGTTAGTTTGGTCCAGTATTCTATCTCTACTTATTACCATGCCCATATAAACCCAGTATCGGACTAGTCCCACAGAGATAAGTACAACGATTTTTAAGGGTACAGTGTCATCCATTAAACAGTTTAATACTCCCAGAGCACATCTTACATCTTTAACAACAGAAAATGCTTATTCTAAAATGGCCCAGTCCAAACCAGAGCTCAACTGAGATCCTGCTTCATGGCGGAAAAATGAGGCTAGTTAACAATGAGTTGAATCTTTGAGCCCAGAGGCTTCCCAGGAAGCATCTGAAAATATGTAGTTGTTGTAATAAGATGCTGATAATTTTAGTAAACCAGTGCCCAGTCTATGGACTTTTAAATCTTTACATATTTTAACTAGCAATAAATTAACTTTATTACAAGCCAATTTTGACCTCTGTAGCTGAAGCCACTATTGAGCAATAATTCCCAAAGTCTATAGCAGAGTGCAAAAAATAGGAGATTGATACAGGGATATGCCAAACCAGCCTGCAGTCCCTTCCCCAAACTAGTTCGTGGAAGAAACAAAAAACAGTGTCCCTGGGGAATTTGAATGGACCAGGCTGGAGATAATAAATATAGTAGAGAAAGTATAGAGGAAGTATGTAAAAATTAACATTTATTAATCCATTTAAAATCACAGATCACATGTATAAAGATAAAATATTGAAAAGCAAGGTGATCTACATATACAATAAATATTACATATATCCTGGTGAGGATGCAGATCAAGGGTTCTTGAGACAGGTAAGTGTATCCAACATGTTTCGGAATATGAGAATTCCTTCTTCAGGGGAAATGTACACAACCATACAATCACCACATCAACATCTAGGGAGTATACAAAACAATCCACCTTTCCACCTTTTTCCAGGGGTGTCCACTACACGGAAAATTTATTTGCAGCCGTTTGTTTAATCCTATTTGTTGGCCCCCAAGTCATTATCAGAACGGATGCTCAGCTTGCATATATTATGTTTTCAGCCCGCTTGTCTCTCTTCCTTTTGCCGGTCACTAGGTGTTCCCCGGCACGCAAAGGCCCCCGCAATGCCTGCTGGGGCCTGTAGTTTGGGTCGCTTGTATTGGGATGCGGAGGTACCCGGGCGCTTTGACGTCTCGAGTCCACCGCGCATGCCCACTCGAGGGAATTACCATCTTCCCGCGATAGCTGCCCAGGTTCGTGGCGGCGGTCATGTGACGTCGGGCGCCGCTGTGTCATCGGGGTGCGACGGCGTCCGACGCCGCATTGACCGGGGGAGCTCCGCATCGGTTTGGATCTGCTCACCCGCCCTCTGTTTCTTCCTCAGTGAGGGAGGAAGAGGGAGGGGGATGCACTTGGAAGCTTACAATGGGATATGACCACCATTTGGAGCAATGGGGACACGGATGGGGTATACATTGATTAGACCCTCCCCCCCTCCCCCCACACGGACACACACCTCCCTAATTAATTAATTAGGTAAGTACTATCACATGCAGCACATAAACACTCCCGGAGATGCATACCCCATTACCCTTGGGTCACTGCAGCGGAGTCTGTGCTGGTTTACACTGGACAATTTTTTTCCTGTCTTTCTGGGTAAGTGAAGGGTTTCCACTTTTTTCCCTGTCCCCATCAAAATGGATATGCCATTTGCAGTGAGTTATAGTTAATTCCTTTCCACCTCTTTATTCATCCCAGGTGTGGATCCATCCCTCCATAGGTGCTCCTTGTGACCACTGCGTGGACACGGCTTTTGGGACAGACGGGACGAATAGTGGGGACCCATAGGACCACTAGCACATAGGGGGGTTCCTACTCCCTTGTATGCTGCACTACGTAGAGGGGCCCTGCCGACATATCTCCATTTTATCCCATTTTTTTCTATTCATCGGTGCTATACCAGTGGGCCTCACAAGTGGCTTTGATTTAATGGCTGCATAGATATTTACTCTACTGCTTTGTGACACTGTTTTGCAAGGACTTATGCACATGCATCCTGCCTCTTTGGTAAGTTGATGCACCTGTATACATACTTCCTTTTATTGTAATACATCTTTATCTATATACATATACACATTCTAATATAGTATATGAATATCTTGAATCTCCTAGTTGGTGGAACTCCCTATATTGATGGAAAGATGGTTTTTACATGTGTACCATAACACTCATATTTGTTTTGTATACTCCCTAGATGTTGATGTGGTGATTGTATGGTTGTGTACATCTTCCCTGAAGAAGGAATTCTCATATTCCGAAACATGTTGGATACACTTACCTGTCTCAAGAACCCTTGATCTGCATCCTCACCAGGATATATGTAATATTTATTGTATATGTATATCACCTTGCTTTTCAATATTTTATCTTTATACATGTGATCTGTGATTTTAAATGGATTAATAAATGTTAATTTTTACATACTTCCTCTATACTTTCTCTGCTATATTTATTATCTCCAGCCTGGTCCATTCAAATTCCCCAGGGACACTGTTTTTTGTTTCTTCAAAGTCTATAGCAGAAGTGCCAAGGTCACTCAAGTTCTTTTCTCTCAGCAGCTTAGCTAACCCTGTTCTCCCATCCCAAAGATCCTGCTTAGTTTTTATAATAGCAATGAAAAGGCTACAAGGATAATGTGCCACTGCTTAGAGGGGAATGAACTGTACTGCTGAGAGAAAGGACTTGAGTACTTATGCTTGAACTTTAAAGCTGAATTGCTCCACAATGCCTGCAGAGGTCATTGACATTTTTTGTGAAGTTAGTTTTCTTGTTAGGAATATGTAGTGGTTACAGATTCACTTTAAGGAAAATTATGGTTGTTATTTAAAATGTACTTGACTTTAAGGAACACCCCTTTGTTTGGGAAAATGTGAAAAAAATAACGTAGGAAATTCTTCAAGGAGTTATTTCCAATCAGCGTTTTGCCCAAGTCCACAGAATGGACAACCACTAAGAACAGAGTAGCATTGTTACATTCCATTAACAAAAGAGCACACAAGCACAGCACAAGTGAGACCATTTAGTAATTTAAAATTCAAATAAAAAATGTAAAGAATATATCTCAAACATCCATACAGAAGTAACAGCATCAAAGCAGAATGAGTATGGATTGTTCCAGTAATATACCCTTTCTAAACCAACCTTTTTATGGACAAAGGTATGAGAAGGCCGAAAAATTAGAGCGCTTGTTAATATTGCAAAGTAAACAAAAAAGGACGATCTTGGCATGAGTTACAAGAAAACAACAGTGGACTGATATCTGTGATTAAGGAATTAAAATATGATAACGGTACACTTAAACACAGTACAGTTAAATTCACCACGTGATAATAAACTTTGTAAAAGCATTAATTTCTACCAAGAGAGTTATGTAAATAAGTCTGAATCTATTAAAGGGGCCCTGCCAGTATAGAGGAAAAAGTCTGTAAAAGAAGACGGTAAATACTTACCTTCCTTGTGGACTATGTTCTAAAACTCCAGAGGCGTAACTAGAACCTTCAGGGCCCCGGTGCAAGAAACCATGAAGGGCCCCCTGGACCACTGGCACCCTGGGGCCCTTTACTCTCGTTGCGGGGCCCTTTATTATGGTCCCGCAGCTGGACCCTTTCACAAGTTCTGCAGTGGGTCCCCTTCCTGCCATCTTGGGGCCTCCCCACGGTGGTGGAATGCCAGGGCCCTGTCGCAAGTGTGACCTTTGCGATCCTGGAAGTCCACCCACTGATGTCGGTAGTTTTTATTTTTTGGTATTTTAATTGTATTGTTTTATTTTTTTTTTTTACAATGTCACTGACTATGACTCTGTCCATTCAGAAAAGGAAGGAGCTGGTAAAATTACATATTTACCAACCCCTTCCTGGTTCTCTATTGTGACATATCCCCTGTAGCAGCCGGCAGGAGAGGGAGGGAAGGCAGCACAGTGGGGAGGGGGGACCAGGGGAACACACAGGGCCCAGAGACAGCAGAACACAAGTGAATTGGATAGGAGGAGTGGTGGGGGCAGCATACAGAGGAACCAATCTCCTCCATTTTCCTCCTGCAGCTACAGAAGGAAAAAGGAGGACAGTGATTTCTCTACATGCTGCCCCCGCCTCCCCTCCTATTCAGGTGTACGGGGGAGCCACATGGGCCCCCTTGAGCATGTAGTTACGCCCCTGTAAAACTCCATGTAGCTGATTTGTGGTCCCGGCAACCATTAGACACTTCTGGGTGTATTGAATATCTGCTCACCCATTGCACACTGTGGTTTCTCTCCATGGCTAATAGTCCTGTAAGGACACTTGTTGCGGAGAGAGAAACCACAGCACGTGGAGGGGGATTAAGTATTAGAAGCAGTTTGAAGTGTTTGATACCTGTACTAGCCATATTTTAGCTATGTGGCAGAGTTTTAAGGCATGGTCTGCTGGAAAGGTAAGTACAGTGCCTTGAAAAAGTTTTGTACCCCTTGAAATTTTCAAAATGTTGTCATGTTACAACCAAAAAGTAAGTGTATTTTATTGGGATTTTATGAGATAGAACAACACAAGGTGGCACATAATTGTGAAGTGAAAGGAAAATGATAAATTGTTTCAACTTTTTTTTTACAAATAAATATGTGAAAAGTGGGGCATGCATTTGTATTAACCCCCTTTACTCTGATACCCCTAACTAAAATCTGATGGAACCAACTGCCTTAAGAAGTCACCTAATTAGTAAATAGATTCCACCTGTGTGAAATTAATCTCAGTATAAATACAGCTGTGCTGTGAAGCTCTCAGAGGTTTTTTAGAAAACCTTAGTGAACCAACAGCTTCATAAAGGCCAAGGAACACACCAGACAGGTCAGGTATAAAGTTATGGGGAAGTTTAAAGCCAGGTTAGGTGTTAAAAACATTTCCCAAGCTTTGAACATCTCACAGAGCACTGTTCAATCCATCATCCGAAAATGGAAAGAGTATGGCACAACTGCATACCTACCAAGACATGGCCGTCTATCTAAACTGACAGGCCAGGCAAGGGGAGCATTAATCAGAGAAGTAGCCAAGAGGTCCATGATAACTCTGGAGGAGCTGCAGAGATCCACAGCTCAGGTGGGAGAATCTGTCCACAGGACAACATGCACTCCACAAATCTGGCCTTTATGGAAGAGTGGCAAGAAGAAAGCCATTGTTGAAAGAAAGCCATAAGAAGTCCCATTTGCAGTTTGCGAGAAGCCATGTGGGGGACACAGCAAACAGTTCATCTCCATCCAATCTGAGGGAATTTGAGTTATTTTTCAAAGAAGAATGGGCAAAAATTTCACTCTGTAGGTGCACAAAGCTGGTAAAGACATACCCAAAAAGACTTGCAGTTGTAATTGCAGCAAAAGGTGGTTCTACAAAGTATTGACTCAGGGGGGACTGAATACAAATGCATGCCAAACTTTTCACATATTTATTGTAAAAAAAATTGAAAACCATTTATTCCTTCCACATCACAATTATGTACCACTTTGTGTTGGTCTATCATATAAAATCCCAATAAAATACATTTACGTTTTTGGTTGTAACATGACCAAGGTGGAACATTTCAAGGGGTATGCATACTTTTTCAAGGCACTGTATGTACCTTCTTTTACAGGCTGACCATAAATTTGATCCCTGCACTAAGGCGTAACTTTGAAAGTGCCAATCTCTTTGCTTGTTTTTCTACAGCTAATTCATTGTAACAAACAAATAAGAATGGCTGATTACTAGGAGTCATATAATGAACTTAATTGTCCAAAAAGAGGGAAATATATATTTATCGGAGAAAGGTCATTATGAAAATAACTATGATGTTTTACAAGTTGTTATGGATTGATAAAATAGGATATAGACCAGATATACTATATGATTGATGTTGTAGTAAGGTTAGAGATTGAGAATCTCCAATCAAAGTATGAGATTAATTTTGTGCTATTCTATGATTATGCAAATAGCAGAGTGGCATAATGCTTCCTTATTATCAATATGACAAATATGAAGTGACCTAGATTAGTCCTCCTCCAGGAAGAAGCTGGGGTGTCCCCGGGAAATAGTTAGTACATTGTGTGTATGTATTACATGGCTATGTGGAGCAACAGCAAGCACCAGCTGATGTTAAGTGCTAGAATGGATAACAACCACGCAACTGGAAAGATGTGTAGGCAACAATTCACTTCTCAGCATAAGCATTAGAGGCCTCCCAATAACTTCCATAATTTTGAAAACCAAGAATATTTGAATAAATAATTGCAGAATGTGAGCACTATATTAATTATCTAGCATGGTAAATACAGCATGTTAAGTCCCGGTTCACACTGCCACGACTTGTCAGGCGACTTGGTCGCCTGACAAGTAGCGCTCCATTCTGTGCAATGAAACCGTTCTAATCAGAGCGACTCAGTGTGAACCGGCTCTTAATCTCAGAAAAAATATCTTTATTAGTAAACGCAGGCCAATTTATGAATACCTACAGTACAGAAAGACATGTGGAACTTTTTTGGGGAGTTTACTAACAGCAAGATATATCCAGCTTGAGTGACTGTAGAAGGTAGTGAATTTACAATCCATGAACTGCATGAATGGACTGCTTGAGGAGACATTAATGGTACTGCATGTAGAAATGTCCTGAGTCGTTCAAAATTGTGTAAAATGTATGTATAGCCAAAACATTTTTCTTCATAAAGAAGGGTGGGATTGCTAACTCCTATTAGGTTATATTTTACCTGTGTACTGCTGGGGATATTTTCCATTACTTCCTGTTTTGGAGATGAAACAGGAAGAGAGAGTAAATCTTCCTTACATTAGGGGAATTTACATAGTGCTTTTATAGCAACTCTGAAATGTAGGATTTCTTCTTACTTTTTGCCTTAGAGGAAGTGGTCATCAGGACAAATAAAGGGATATATCTCCCTTAGTTGGGGCACAGACCACAATAAAAGTTTGGCATTGGGTCTAACCTTCCCCCACTCTATCTGTAATTGAAAACATCTTTAGTATTTTCTTACAGTTTAATGGATAACAGTGAACAGGTAATATGAACCTTTCAATATTTATACTCTTACACGTCCACATTATTAAATATCCGTGACAAAATCCTTTCAATTTTCAAAAAACGTTACATCTTTTATTATTAAAGTCTAAGTTCACCTTCAAAAAATAGTAAATGCACATTTTTTTGCAGGGAACCTGTAAAGCATTGCACTCACGATCAGCAGATCATGGGTGCAATGTCAGGCTCTTGCAGTTTGTCAGTTATACTGTCTGCCAATACCTCAGATACAGGCAGGCAGTTACTGAAGTCCAGGAAGCTTAATGGACTACAAAAGTGGTCACCAGCGCCCTAGCAGTTCATTGAGAACTACAAGTCTTCAGCCACAATGGCTGATGGTAGTTGTAGTTCATTCATTCATTCATTCACTGAACTCTTTGAATGAATGAGGCGGCTGTGTGAGTGGAGAGCCGTATGGCCACATTGTTTTCAAATTGTGACAGCCAGTGCAGCTAGAAGGTCCCCCCTGTCACAGGGAGGGGCTGTTCAGGATGTGGGGTGGTGCATACTCAACATGTTACATGTTACACCTTAAAACGATTTTTACTCTAAAAAAAGATCCTGTTCCTTTAAAGCATGTTAAACAGTATTATGCTTGTGCAGTGTTATTTGTCCCTTTCTATGCTGTAAAAAACCTAGTTGATCTTGCAGGTTCCTGTGTCCCCCTGTGTGTGCTGAACACGCTAATCATGACTGCTGATCCACGAACCCATGTTAGTTTACTTGCCTTCCCCTCTCCCCCTCCCTCCCTGCTTGTCAGTGTGTGAGACATCTCCTCCTTGCCCCTCCCCTCCGGCTGCTATTACATTTGTTCATAAAGTTAGTGATTACAATTACTGACAGCCCATCTGTAATACCAAGATATACTGTGCAGTGTCTTTGTTTTTTTTAAACTATGCATCTAAATACCTTTCACATCACCGGTGTGTGGTCATGTGACCTCCCGCCTGACGTCAGAGGGGAATCTCAGCCCCTCCCTCTGTAGTCCTCAGAGATCGGGGAAGGAGAGCGGCAGGCAGTAATGTTTCTTTTATTTCAGAAGAGACATTGCATGTTTCTTCTGCAAAAAAAAAGACTGCCTGCTCACATTTTTAAATGCTGGACTTTAGTTCCGCTTTAAAGAAAGGTATTTATTCATTTATTTCCGCAGTGTTTAATCTGAAAATGTATTGCAGGGGGCATGCCTTATCCTTTGGATGTGGAAAAACTATGTAGGTTTACAACTACTTAATAATATTAATAAGTAGAAGCAGGGTAAGCAAAGAATTGATACTCACAAAGTCCCTTTGAAATGTAGGTTAGTTTTTTCACTGAAATGTCTGCCTTATTTGGCTTAATTAGATCCTCAACTGTTACTGCAGCCATGGCGTTAATACTTGTAGATGCTGTGCTGAAAAGAAAATATTGCAAATCGTTAAAACATGCAACATTATATATTATGAAGATTATTATGATTATTATAATAATAGTTTATTGCACCATTATATTCCATAATGTTTACTGTACAGTACAGAGACTATTCACACAACTGAACATAAAAGGAATATAATAGTATAAGGGAACTGCTTTTTAAAGCTTGTAGTCTAATTGGCAAAGAATAATAAAAATGACATAGGTAATTAAAACGGAGAAGTCATAAAAAATCAGCATGTATGAAAATACAGTATATCAACCTTCCATGCATTCTTTTACTGAGAGCAGAGATATCACAGAGCTCCCGATAGTTACCCTGATCTAAACCTGTTCCCGGCACCGTAGGCTCAATTCTTCAACACCTGAGAGTTCCAGCTCCTCCGCTGACACTCCTGATACACTTGGCTGTTCTTTTCTCACCATGGTCACCCACAAAAAAAAAGGATGAAGGCAAGTGGTCAGAGCACCAACATGGCGCCTCCCACAACAGGTGAGAGGAGCCGTTATCCATGATGTCTTTGCTTGTGTATCAGTGTGGTGAGCTGATTAAATGCATGGTATTCACATATCTATGTGAGTGGTTATAATCCCTTTGTTTAGTTTTAAATAAATCATTTGAAGCAGAGAGCACTATGGTTTTCCATTTTTATTCTATGGTTACACATGGTTGATCGAGACTCTGACAGAAGAATAGCGTGGTTCAGGGACGTTTCTTGCAGGAGTATTTCAGCATCCAGTAGTGGGATCATAGTCTGGAGGTGAGCAGGCAATCTGTCTAGAGGTGGTGGTCACTAAACACTTTGGATTACATTATTTGAACTACCACTTTGAGTTATCACAACAGTGGAGTAGATATTCATAGTTGGGACTTTTTGTGACACTGTTTTACATTGCATCTACCAATTTAGTTGTTATTACATTATTGATTTTACTATGTATTTATGGTTGCGCTGCACTGAATGTTTGCACTTTTTTTTGGCTTGAAGAGAGACTGGTGGACACACTCTGGTAGGTGTTGGCAGCAATCAAAGAGGGCCTCAATTTTAGGCCATTAATTATTATTGTGAGATTATTGTGAGCACATAGTTTAGGTGATATTTGTGCTGATTATATATTATTTAATAGCCTCCTGCAATGTACTCCTCGTGGTGCAGAGCAGACTAAGGAGACTGTGAGTAAACCACCTAAAACCTCTAAGGCAAATGCCAGCAAACCACCTCGTGATATGTGGTTCTAAGCCCAAAAGCTATCAGGGCTGGCTGAACCTATGGGAAAGGCAGAGTCGGATGATATTGCAGAGAGGGATGCCACAGAGCAGGAGCAGGAGGAGGAGGAGGCGGAGGGTGACACAGCTTTGACGGCCATTACTGATCAGCCAGAACACCATTCAGCAGAGATAGAGGAAGGCGAGGAAGAGGGGGAAGGTTAAAGTGAGCAGCCGACCTTAGCTGAGATCCTGCGGATGGTTAATAAATGTACCACATTGGTAATATCCTGCTATCTGTGCCCTACAGGAGACTTACCTCACCACTGACTCGGACTCATGTTTAAATTTTGCATGGGTGGGGAAAGCATATCACTTTACTCATACCTCCTTCCCTCGGGGCGTGAGTGCATTGATACACAGCTCACTGGATTACCAAGAACAAGAAATTGATTGTGTTTTGGATGATGATAGGAGATACTGTATGTAATTTATTATGTCTTTTATTTTCATTGAAATGTATACTCACTTTTGTCTACATTCTGCATCCATATAATCACCAAGTGCTTAGGGTAGTGTGGGAATATCAACTGGGTCACCCAGATGTTCCTCTATACATCATGGGGGACCTTAACTGTTACCTGGACCCGGCTCTAGACAAACAACCTCCTGCTACTGCAGAGAGCAGTATTTACTGCTAAAGATGCATGTAATTGGCCATAAAAGGGGTATAGGGGTCCGGGTACTGCCCTGTGGGACATCAGCATCAATGCAAAGAAAATATTTAAAAAAAATTGTTTTTCCAGGAGAAGTGATTTTAATGATGCCTAAAGTACAGCAATAAAAATGAAAAATTCCTTTACAAATAGTGCCTGGGGAGTCCCCTTAGTCTGCCTGTAAAGTGGCGCATTTGTGGCATGCATAGAACATGCTGCAGCAAAACTGACATTTCTATAGAAAAATTTAATTTATTCACGGTTATAATTGCTGGCAACTGGCTATTGAAAAAAACGGCCAAAAACAAAAAAAAAAAAAAAAAACAGCATGCCCCCCCCCCCCAAATCCATACCAGATCCATATACATGCCCTCAACATGAGATAGGGGGGGGGGGTGTTTTGCTTTGCAAAGCACCTTGTCTTTATGTTGAGGGACAGGGTTCTCTTCACAACAACCCTGGGGTGGGGTTGTGGGGGTATGCTGAAAGGGGGCTTATCGGAATCTAGAAGCCCCCTTTAACAAGGGGGCACCCAGATCCCAGCCCCCCCCCATGCGAATGAGTATGGGGTACATAGTACCCCTACCTATTCACCAAAAAAGTGCCGTAAAGTTATAAACACAGAGACCAAAGGGTCTGATATGCACTGGGGGGGGACCCCACGCATTTATTTTTTTACTATTTTCTTACCATCAATATTTATTTTTTTATTCAGCTGTCAGCAGGGAAGACCATTGACAACTAATAAACTCATCGGTTGTTAAAGACGCCATGGCCGGCTTTCCAGGCCTGCTCCTTAACAACCAGCTTTTACTGCACCCTGATTGGGCAAAGCTTTGCCCAGTTAGGGTGCAGAATGCCATGTGCAGCACGCAGTGCATTGCAGGGTGTTCGGTGGGTATTGCAAATTTGAGTGTTCCCGAGCGGGGCTAACAGGCAGTGTTCAGCCGGAACTCATGCTCAGGCCCGAACCATTTGCCCAACTATATTCGCCACACGGCCTTAAAAAAAAACCTAATTGATGAGGTGGACTGGACTGACCCATGGCAGAGCAAACACTTGGGGAAAAAACAATTTTTGTGTTTCTCAAAGTCTCATTTGTCCTTATCCCGCATAGACCTCTGCATTTAATAATGCTCCTTTGGGCATCTCTGACCATTCCCCACTAAATACTTATTTGGAGGTTTGTCCAAACCCCCTTGAAAGCTGAATTCCTTCTGGTTAAATTTATTCCCGTCCTATGGACAGATAGTTACCAAAATCACTGAATTCTGGCATATTCACACAGGTCATCCTAGTGCTGGTGCTCCTAAATACTGGTAATACACAGATATGTGCAAAATTGCAAATGATGTGCAAATTTACAAATGCATAAATATGTAAGCAGACCATATGAAGAAATTCATAAAGGTGCAATAGCTGAAAGTGCAAAATCTGTAACCATAAATTCATCAAAAGTGCAATGCCTGAAATTGCAATACTATATAAAAGGTGCTTTTCTGTGCAAAAATTGCAATTATATACTGTATGTATAGAATCAAACCATAAAATTATATTAAATAAAAGTGCAATATTATAGTGCAATAATTACTGTGCAACAATAAGGTGCTCAAGTGTATATATAAAAAAGCGCACAACAACTGTGCATCATAAACTGATTACAATAAATAGTCCAAATAATGAGTCCTTTGTGCAAAATATGTGATAGGCCAACGTGATGATGCATAACACAAGCAGTAATGGTGGCACCCTCTGAAACACCGCCAAACTGTGGAAAAAATGCAGACTCACCAGATGGAGTTGATCTTTGTTGGCTTATGTTAACTAAAGATCAATTTGCGCTTTGGGGTCTCCATATGTAGGATGGCTTGTGTCCCAATGGATGAAATTCCTGTGAATGATCTCAGAGGGCGAGATAAGGAAGAGGACTCCTCATGGTGTAGTATATTAAAAATAGTCCGTATTTATTGGTAGATAAAAAGTGTATAAAAATATACAAATCCAGCAGACACAGTTCAAAATGATTGGTAATGGCCCACACTGTCTCCCGTGATCTGTCCAGTGCCTTAGTGGTCAACAGTAGCCAATACAGGGAGCACTCCCGGAAGTAGGACAGAATGGCGTGCGTTTCAGAGCGGGCCCAGAACGAGGCAGTGTGCGTGTCAACTTTATGCATTTCGTCACAGAATCCTTACACACATACCTAAAGGATATAGCATTACTTAGCTTGTCCACTATTCATAAGACCCAATTAAATGCATTTCTCACACTGGAGGAACTTCAAGTGGCAACCGGGATGTTCCCTAACTCGAAGGCCTCAAGGGAGGATGGTATTCCTATAGAAGTATATAAACAAAATGTGGACAGTATGCTACCTAGATTGCTAGCAATGTTAAATGAGGCAAAGGAGTGTAAACGTCTCCCTTTATTTATGACCAAAGCCAATATTGTCTTGTTATTAAAATTAGATGAAGACCCCCTAGGCCCCGGTTTGTATAGACCCATCTCGGTTCTCCAAAATTACGTCAATATTCTGGCAAAAGATTTGATAGCACTGAGCGGACAGATTTATGGGTCCTCATGCGTACGTTTGGCTTCGGGGAAGGTTTTATTGCATGGGTACAACTGCTGTACAATGCTCTTAAAGCAGCAATTCGAGAGGCAGGAAGGGTGTCATCAAACTTCAGTCTATACAGGGGCACCAGACCCCACTGGCCATTGAGCCCCGTGCAGCTCTCATTCATTCTAACTCTGTTATCAAAGAATTCCATTATGGGGAACTCCATGAAAAATTAATGTTATACGTAGACAATACCATGCGGCTTCTGGGAGATACCTCATCATCCCTGCGAGAAGCCATGAGGGTCATACAGGCATTTGGTCATTACTCGTTATAAACTGAACTAAGTCCTCCCTCATGCTCTTAGATAGGACGCCTACAGCAAGTTAAAGGGTTCACTAGGTTTAGCCCCATATGGGATAATAAGCACTACAGTGAGCTTGGAAAATTATAATATGGCCTGAAATGGCAACAATATGAGGTTATTCAACTATGGCAAATCTTTAGTAATGGCAAATTACGTACTTTTTTGCTCTACAAATACAGTTTTTTTTCTCCCCTCATCTATGCAATTTTATTATTTGCAACTTCAACATGAGATCAGGACCCAACAAGGTGCTGATTTATGGCTACAGAGCACCACTTCCATTTTCAATTACATGTACGAGGTAACTTCCTATAAGGGGTTCATATCTTGCAGCTATGCATTACTTAATATGTTCCTTCCAGATTGTACGAGTAAAGTGATCTCCTAATGGGAACAGGATGTTGGGACCCTTGAAGAGGAACAATGGGAAGAGGCTTTATGAGCGGTTACTCAATGCTCTCCTAAGGTTGCTCAACTTCTACGCCACTAGTGAGCTCCTAGTCCACTATGCACCTGATAGACTAGTTAAATTGGGTGTACGTGATGACCCCACTTGCACTCCTTGCATTAGGGATCATGGCAATCTGATACATCTTCTATGGCTATGCCCAAAACTGCATGTATACTGGAAGGGGGTTATAGGCACTATTAACCGGGTCTTTCCGGGTCAGATGGAAGGAGAGGACCCTAAACAATGTTTGCTGGGTATAATAGATGATGTTCCCGCTGGGGACACCCCCAGCATGCAATTTTGAAGGGCCTTAAGGGCCGTGCCTTGGCATGCACCCAGAGGAGGAAGGGTGCAGCCATGCATGCCTAATTCAACATGGGATGCTGTCTCTGAAGCCCATAAACACATCCATGCATCGGCAACTGTCCCTCCTTGTCCGGCCTTCGTGCTGTGTGGGGAGGTTCTGAGGGAGCTGCCTGGGGAAGCAAGCATAGAAGCCAGACTTCTGTGTTTACAAGTGACAGAAGAGAGGTAACAGTGAATATGGCCAACCCAGGGCCTATATAAAGGTAGGGGCCTGGAGCTGCAGCTCCAATAGCTCCTACGTTAATCTGGCCCTGAGGAGGACGAGGTAGCCAACACTGCTTCTTTTCAGAAATTTTAAATGAGGGTACACCCCAAAAGAGTGAGAAAGAGCAAAAATAGAACAATGGCTGGGTAAGGTCGGTATCCATCGCTATTCTGCAAAAGGTATGGAAAAGTCCCGTGGGATCCATGCCTGGTTCATTTTAATGAACGTGAGCTTGTCCACATTGTCTCTGGACAGGCGGCTGCGCTTGTCTGTGATAACGCCCCCAGCCGTGCTAAATACCCGTTCAGATAATACACTGGCTGCAGGGCACGCCAGCACCTCCAAGGCGTAAAGGGCAAGCTCAGGCCATGTGCCCAACTTGGAGACCCAGAAGTTGAAGGGGGCAGACCCCTTATTCAGTACGTCTAGGCGTGTGCACACATACTGCTCCACCATGTTGGTGAAATGCTGCCTCCTGCTAAGACGTTCCATATGAGCTGCTGTTGCTGCTGTTTGTTGTGGCGTGCTGACAAAGCTTTTCCACATTTCGGCCATGCTAACCCTGCCTTCTGAGGTGCTGGCGGTGCCCTGGTTGCGTTGGCGACCTCTTCCTCCTCCTCCTCCTCTGCCTTGTGCTTCCACTGTGGCCCCGCTGTCAGGTGGGAATGCCAGCAGCATCGCGTCTACCAGCGTGATGGTTGGTGACCCAGGTGGTGGTGTTGCTGACAGATCGTCTGTTTGCGGGGTGGCAGGTGCCGGTATCACTACAGATGTGGCTGGAGCGGCCGAGACTGCAGCAGAAGAGGAAGCAGGATGAGCCAGAGACGTTTCTTGGCTTTGAAGGTGTCTACTCCACTGCAGCTCGTGCTTTGCACTTAGATGCCTGATCATGCAGGTTGTGCTCAGGTTGAGAAGGTTTATGCCTCGCTTCAGGCTCTGATTGCACAGGGTGCAAACCACTCGTGTCCTGTCATCAGCACATTTTCTAAAGAACTTCCACGCTAGAGAACTCCTTTGAGCTGACTTTGGTGCACTCGTTCCCTTGCTGTGTTGGGCAGTAGCAGGCGTAGTGTCTAGGACACGGCCGCTCCGCTTCTGCACCCTGCTCCCTCTTCTGCTGTGCTGGTGGCTCTGTGCGACCACCGCCTCTTCCTCCAAACCACTCAGGTCACCTGCATGACGTTCATTCCATGTAGGGTCGAGGACCTCATCGTCCTCCACATCATCTTCCACCCAGTCTTCACCCCTGCCCTCCTTGTCGGTCTCCACAGTGCTGAACGCCGCAGCAGTTGGCACCTGCGTTTCGTCATCATCGGAGACGTGCTGCAATGGTCCTTGCATGTACTCATCTTGAGAAGTAAGTGGTTGGGCATCGCTGCACTCAATCTCTTCCACTTCTGGGGCAGGGCTAGGTGGATGGCCCTGGGAAACCCTGCTGACAGAGTCCTCAAAAAGAACAAGAGACTGCTGTATGGCTTGGGGCTCAGACTGCTTGCCTGATTTGCAAGGGGGTGAGGTGAAAGACGGTTGGACATCGGCTGCAGGTGCCAACTCTGACCTTTCTGCAGTAGACTGGGTGGGAGACAATGTGAAGGAACTGGAGGCACTGTCAGCAGCAAACCAATCTGCTATCGCCTCTCTGTGTTCTGGCCTCATCACTTCTAGAGGCATATGATGCCCTACCAAATACTGATGCAGGTTCTGTCGCCTACTAACACTTGAGGAAGGTGTTTCACTTGTGCGTGTAGCTAGCACAGATCGACCACGTCCTCTCCTTGCAACAGGAGCTCTACCAGCAGCACCACGACCCAGGCCACGGCCCCTATTTGACGGTCTCCTCATATTTCTGTAATTTAAGATCTTGCCCTAGAAAGGTGTTCATTGAATAGCGGAACAAAACAACAACAGTATCGCACGGGTGTATCTCACAGTCAAATATGCAAAGTATGACGCAAATTTAATTTTTTTCACCCCAAAAGGGTGTATATTGAATAGCGGAATAGAAAAAAGGATATAAAACGGTGTATCTCACACGTACAAACACAGACTAGGCCCCGATTAAAATTTTTTGTACCCTAAAGGCAGGATGAGGAAGAGGAGTAGGAGGAGCTGGGAACAGGAGGCAAACTGAAGCGCCCTGCAATCCTCGGCAGTAGAAGGAGATGCGCCAAACAAATTTAAAAAGGTGTATCTCACATGTACCGATACAGACTATCCCGCAATTTAATTGTTTATACCCAAAGGTTTTGATTAAATAGCGGAATAGAAAATATGATCAAAAAAAGTGTATGTATCTCACACGTACAAAACCACACTAGGCCCCAATTACTATTGTTTGTACCCCTAAAAGGCTGGATGAGGAGTAGGAGGAGTATGGAACAGGCAGCACCCTCAAATCTTCAGAAGTATGAGATGAACCCCAAAAACTTGGAAAGGTGGATCTCACACGTACCAACACAGACTATCCCGCAATTTAACTGATCCCCAAAGGTTTTTATTGAATAGCGGAATAGAAAATATGATCAAAAAAAGTGTATGTATCTCACACGTACAAAACCACACTAGGCCCCAATTACTATTGTTTGTACCCCTAAAAGGCTGGATGAGGAGTAGGAGGAGTTTGGAACAGGCAGCACCCTCAAATCTTCAGAAGTATGAGATGAACCCCAAAAACTTGGAAAGGTGGATCTCACACGTACCCACACAGACTATCCCGCAATTTAACTGATCCCCAAAGGTTTTTATTGAATAGCGGAATAGAAAATATAATCAAAAAAAGTGTATGTATCTCACACGTACAAAACCACACTAGGCCCCAATTACTATTGTTTGTACCCCTAAAAGGCTGGATGAGGAGTAGGAGGAGTATGGAACAGGCGGCACCCTCAAATCTTCAGAAGTATGAGATGAACCCCAAAAACTTGGAAAGGTGGATCTCACACGTACCAACACAGACTATCCCGCAATTTAATTGATACCCAAAGGTTTTTATTGAATAGCGGAATAGAAAATATGATCAAAAAAAGTGTATGTATCTCACACGTACAGAAGCACACTAGGCCCCAATTACTATTGTTTGTACCCCTAAAGGCAGGATGAGGAGTAGGAGGAGTTTGGAACAGGCAGCACCCTCAAATCTTCAGAAGTATGAGATGAACCCCAAAAACTTGGAAAGGTGGATCTCACATGTACCAACACAGACTATCCCGCAATTTAACTGATCCCCAAAGGTTTTTATTGAATAGCGGAATAGAAAATATGATCAAAAAAAGTGTATGTATCTCACACGTACAAAACCACACTAGGCCCCAATTACTATTGTTTGTACCCCTAAAAGGCTGGATGAGGAGTAGGAGGAGTTTGGAACAGGCAGCACCCTCAAATCTTCAGAAGTATGAGATGAACCCCAAGAACTTGGAAAGGTGGATCTCACACGTACTAACACAGACTATCCCGCAATTTAACTGATCCCCAAAGGTTTTTATTGAATAGCGGAATAGAAAATATGATCAAAAAAAGTGTATGTATCTCACACGTACAAAACCACACTAGGCCCCAATTACTATTGTTTGTACCCCTAAAAGGCTGGATGAGGAGTAGGAGAAGTTTGGAACAGGCAGCACCCTCAAATCTTCAGAAGTATGAGATGAACCCCAAAAACTTGGAAAGGTGGATCTCACACGTACCAACACAGACTATCCCGCAATTTAACTGATCCCCAAAGGTTTTTATTGAATAGCGGAATAGAAAATATGATCAAAAAAAGTGTATGTATCTCACACGTACAAAACCACACTAGGCCCCAATTTCTATTGTTTGTACCCCTAAAAGGCTGGATGAGGAGTAGGAGGAGTATGGAACAGGCAGCACCCTCAAATCTTCAGAAGTATGAGATGAACCCCAAAAACTTGGAAAGGTGGATCTCACACGTACCAACACAGACTATCCCGCAATTTAACTGATCCCCAAAGGTTTTTATTGAATAGCGGAATAGAAAATATGATCAAAAAAAGTGTATGTATCTCACACGTACAGAAGCACACTAGGCCCCAATTACTATTGTTTGTACCCCTAAAAGGCTGGATGAGGAGTTTGGAACAGGCCGCACCCTCAAATCTTCAGAAGTATGAGATGAACCCCAAAAACTTGGAAAGGTGGATCTCACACGTACCAACACAGACTATCCTGCAATTTAACTGTTCCCCAAAGGTTTTTATTGAATAGCGGAATAGAAAATATGATCAAAAAAAGTGTATGTATCTCACACGTACAAAACCACACTAGGCCCCAATTACTATTGTTTGTACCACTAAAAGGCTGGATGAGGAGTAGGAGGAGTATGGAACAGGCAGCACCCTCAAATCTTCAGAAGTATGAGATGAACCCCAAAAACTTGGAAAGGTGGATCTCACACGTACCAACACAGACTATCCCGCAATTTAACTGTTCCCTAAAGGTTTTTATTGAATAGGGGAATAGAAAATATGATCAAAAAAAGTGTATGTATCTCACACGTACAAAACCACACTAGGCCCCAATTACTATTGTTTGTACCCCTAAAAGGCTGGATGAGGAGTAGGAGGAGTATGGAACAGGCAGCACCCTCAAATCTTCAGAAGTATGAGATGAACCCCAAAAACTTGGAAAGGTGGATCTCACACGTACCAACACAGACTATCCCGCAATTTAACTGTTCCCTAAAGGTTTTTATTGAATAGGGGAATAGAAAATATGATCAAAAAAAGTGTATGTATCTCACACGTACAAAACCACACTAGGCCCCAATTACTATTGTTTGTACCCCTAAAAGGCTGGATGAGGAGTAGGAGGAGTATGGAACAGGCAGCACCCTCAAATCTTCAGAAGTATGAGATGAACCCCAAAAACTTGGAAAGGTGGATCTCACAAGTACCAACACAGACTATCCCGCAATTTAACTGTTCCCCAAAGGTTTTTATTGAATAGCGGAATAGAAAATATGATCAAAAAAAGTGTATGTATCTCACACGTACAAAACCACACTAGGCCCCAATTACTATTGTTTGTACCCCTAACAGGCTGGATGAGGAGTAGGAGGAGTTTGGAACAGGCAGCACCCTCAAATCTTCAGAAGTATGAGATGAACCCCAAAAACTTGGAAAGGTGGATCTCACACGTACCAACACAGACTATCCCGCAATTTAACTGATCCCCAACGGTTTTTATTGAATAGCGGAATAGAACATATGATCAAAAAAAGTGTATGTATCTCACACGTACAAAACCACACTAGGCCCCAATTACTATTGTTTGTACCCCTAAAAGGCTGGATGAGGAGTAGGAGGAGTTTGGAACAGGCAGCACCCTCAAATCTTCAGAAGTATGAGATGAACCCCAAAAACCCCAAATATCATTCTGCTCTGCTGCAGGCCACAATTTAATTTTTTTAACCCAAGGCTGTATATTGAATAGTGGAATAGAAAAAAGTGTATGATTTTTGAAACCACTCAATAATAGCACAAGTGAACTGAACACTGAACACAGCAGTGTATGATCAGTCAGCACAGCACAGCTGAAGGAAAAATGCTGCACACAGTGACTGATAGAAAAATACTTTTCTCCCTCCTCCTCAGTGGGCAAAAAAGATTGTGTTCACTGCACCCCAAAAAGATTGTGTTCACTGCACCCCAAAAAGATTGTGTTCACTGCACCCCACACACAGCAAAATTGATGTGGACCACTGACTACTGCCTATCTCCAGCCTCTCCCTAAAAGGATTGATAAGATCGTAGATCGGGTGACTGCAAACCCCACCCCACACAGCAATATCGATTGTAGTTTGTAGAACACACTGTCTGACCCTAAAAATCAGCAGACTCTCTCCCTAAAAGGATTGATAAGATCGTAGATCGGGTGACTGCAAACCCCACCCCACACAGCAATATCGATTGTAGTTTGTAGAACACACTATCTGACCCTAAAAATCAGCAGACTCTCTCCCTAAAAGGATTGATAAGATCGTAGATCGGGTGACTGCAAACCCCACCCCACACAGCAATATCGATTGTAGTTTGTAGAACACACTGTCTGACCCTAAAAATCAGCAGACTCTCTCCCTAAAAGGATTGATAAGATCGTAGATCGGGTGACTGCAAACCCCACCCCACACAGCAATATCGATTGTAGTTTGTAGAACACACTGTCTGACCCTAAAAATCAGCAGCAGCCTCGCCCTAAAATGCCTACAACTCGCCCTGCCTAACACACTCCGACCTGTCCCTCAATGTGCAGGGAAGGGATGGCTTGCCTGGAAAAGTAGTGGCGGCTGGGCACGACGTACTGTGGGACAGCCACCGACATAAGGTTTTTAAAACTGTGCGTCTCCACCAGACGGAATGACAGCATTTCAAAGGCCAAGAATTTTGAAATGCTGGCATTCAGGGCCAGGGATCGCGGGTGGGTAGGGGGGTACTTCCTCTTCCTCTCAAGTGTTTGGGAGATGGAAAGCTGAACACTTCCATGGGACATTGTGGAGATGGTTGGTGACCCAGGTGGTGGTGTTGCTGACAGATCGTCTGTTTGCGGGGTGGCAGGTGCCGGTATCACTACAGATGTGGCTGGAGCGGCCGAGACTGCAGCAGAAGAGGAAGCAGGATGAGCCAGAGACGTTTCTTGGCTTTGAAGGTGTCTACTCCACTGCAGCTCGTGCTTTGCACTTAGATGCCTGATCATGCAGGTTGTGCTCAGGTTGAGAAGGTTTATGCCTCGCTTCAGGCTCTGATTGCACAGGGTGCAAACCACTCGTGTCCTGTCATAAGCACATTTTCTAAAGAACTTCCACGCTAGAGAACTCCTTTGAGCTGACTTTGGTGCACTCGTTCCCTTGCTGCGTTGGGCAGTAGCAGGCGTAGTGTCTAGGACACGGCCGCTCCGCTTCTGCACCCTGCTCCCTCTTCTGCTGTGCTGGTGGCTCTGTGCGACCACCGCCTCTTCCTCCAAACCACTCAGGTCACCTGCATGACGTTCATTCCATGTAGGGTCGAGGACCTCATCGTCCTCCACATAATCTTCCACCCAGTCTTCACCCCTGCCCTCCTTGTCGGTCTCCACAGTGCTGAACGCCGCAGCAGTTGGCACCTGCGTTTCGTCATCATCGGAGACGTGCTGCGATGGTCCTTGCATGTACTCATCTTGAGAAATAAGTGGTTGGGCATCGCTGCACTCAATCTCTTCCACTTCTGGGGCAGGGCTAGGTGGATGGCCCTGGGAAACCCTGCTGACAGAGTCCTCAAAAAGAACAAGAGACTGCTGTATGGCTTGGGGCTCAGACTGCTTGCCTGATTTGCAAGGGGGTGAGGTGAAAGACGGTTGGACATCGGCTGCAGGTGCCAACTCTGACCTTTCTGCAGTAGACTGGGTGGGAGACAATGTGAAGGAACTGGAGGCACTGTCAGCAGCAAACCAATCTACTATCGCCTCTCTGTGTTCTGGCCTCATCACTTCTAGAGGCGTATGATGCCCTACCAAATACTGATGCAGGTTCTGTCGCCTACTAACACTTGAGGAAGGTGTTTCACTTGTGCGTGTAGCTGGCACAGATCGACCACGTCCTCTCCTTGCAACAGGAGCTCTACCAGCAGCACCACGACCCAGGCCACGGCCCCTATTTGATGGTCTCCTCATATTTCTGTAATTTAAGATCTTGCCCTAGAAAGGTGTTCATTGAATAGCGGAACAAAACAACAACAGTATCGCACGGGTGTATCTCACAGTCAAATATGCAAAGTATGACGCAAATTTAATTTTTTTCACCCCAAAAGGGTGTATATTGAATAGCGGAATAGAAAAAAGGATATAAAACGGTGTATCTCACACGTACAAACACAGACTAGGCCCCGATTAAAATTTTTTGTACCCTAAAGGGAGGATGAGGAAGAGGAGTAGGAGGAGTTGGGAACAGGAGGCAAACTGAAGCGCCCTGCAATCCTTGGCGGGGGAAGGAGATGCGCCAAACAAATTTAAAAGGTGTATCTCACACGTACCGATACAGACTATGCCGTAATTTAATTTTTTACACTCCAAAAGGGTGTATATTGAATAGCGGAATAGGAAAAATTTTATAATACGGTGTATCTCACACGTACAAACACAGACTAGGCCCCGATTACAATTTTTTGTACCCTAAAGGCAGGATGAGGAAGAGGAGTAGGAGGAGTTGGGAACAGGAGGCAAACTGAAGCGCCCTGCAATCCTCGGCAGTAGAAGGAGATGCGCCAAACAAATTTAAAAAGGTGTATCTCACATGTACCGATACAGACTTTCCCGCAATTTAATTGTTTATACCCAAAGGTTTTGATTAAATAGCGGAATAGAAAATATGATCAAAAAAAGTGTATGTATCTCACACGTACAAAACCACACTAGGCCCCAATTACTATTGTTTGTACCCCTAAAAGGCTGGATGAGGAGTAGGAGGAGTATGGAACAGGCAGCACCCTCAAATCTTCAGAAGTATGAGATGAACCCCAAAAACCTGGAAAGGTGGATCTCACACATACCAACACAGACTATCCCGCAATTTAACTGATCCCCAAAGGTTTTTATTGAATAGCGGAATAGAAAATATGATCAAAAAAAGTGTATATATCTCACACGTACAAAACCACACTAGGCCCCAATTACTATTGTTTGTACCCCTAAAAGGCTGGATGAGGAGTAGGAGGAGTTTGGAACAGGCAGCACCCTCAAATCTTCAGAAGTATGAGATGAACCCCAAAAACTTGGAAAGGTGGATCTCACACGTACCCACACAGACTATCCCGCAATTTAACTGATCCCCAAAGGTTTTTATTGAATAGCGGAATAGAAAATATAATCAAAAAAAGTGTATGTATCTCACACGTACAAAACCACACTAGGCCCCAATTACTATTGTTTGTACCCCTAAAAGGCTGGATGAGGAGTAGGAGGAGTATGGAACAGGCAGCACCCTCAAATCTTCAGAAGTATGAGATGAACCCCAAAAACTTGCAAAGGTGGATCTCACATGTACCAACACAGACTATCCCGCAATTTAATTGATACCCAAAGGTTTTTATTGAATAGCGGAATAGAAAATATGATCAAAAAAAGTGTATGTATCTCACACGTACAGAAGCACACTAGGCCCCAATTACTATTGTTTGTACCCCTAAAGGCAGGATGAGGAGTAGGAGGAGTTTGGAACAGGCAGCACCCTCAAATCTTCAGAAGTATGAGATGAACCCCAAAAACTTGGAAAGGTGGATCTCACATGTACCAACACAGACTATCCCGCAATTTAACTGATCCCCAAAGGTTTTTATTGAATAGCGGAATAGAAAATATGATCAAAAAAGTGTATGTATCTCACACGTACAAAACCACACTAGGCCCCAATTACTATTGTTTGTACCCCTAAAAGGCTGGATGAGGAGTAGGAGGAGTTTGGAACAGGCAGCACCCTCAAATCTTCAGAAGTATGAGATGAACCCCAAAAACTTGGAAAGGTGGATCTCACACGTACTAACACAGACTATCCCGCAATTTAACTGATCCCCAAAGGTTTTTATTGAATAGCGGAATAGAAAATATGATCAAAAAAAGTGTATGTATCTCACACGTACAAAACCACACTAGGCCCCAATTACTATTGTTTGTACCCCTAAAAGGCTGGATGAAGAGTAGGAGGAGTATGGAACAGGCAGCACCCTCAAATCTTCAGAAGTATGAGATGAACCCCAAAAACTTGGAAAGGTGGATCTCACACGTACCAACACAGACTATCCCGCAATTTAACTGATCCCCAAAGGTTTTTATTGAATAGCGGAATAGAAAATATGATCAAAAAAAGTGTATGTATCTCACACGTACAAAACCACACTAGGCCCCAATTACTATTGTTTGTACCCCTAAAAGGCTGGATGAGGAGTAGGAGGAGTATGGAACAGGCAGCACCCTCAAATCTTCAGAAGTATGAGATGAACCCCAAAAACTTGGAAAGGTGGATCTCACCCGTACCAACACAGACTATCCCGCAATTTAACTGATCCCCAAAGGTTTTTATTGAATAGCGGAATAGAAAATATGATCAAAAAAAGTGTATGTATCTCACACGTACAGAAGCACACTAGGCCCCAATTACTATTGTTTGTACCCCTAAAAGGCTGGATGAGGAGTTTGGAACAGGCAGCACCCTCAAATCTTCAGAAGTATGAGATGAACCCCAAAAACTTGGAAAGGTGGATCTCACACGTACCAACACAGACTATCCCGCAATTTAACTGTTCCCCAAAGGTTTTTATTGAATAGCGGAATAGAAAATATGATCAAAAAAAGTGTATGTATCTCACACGTACAAAACCACACTAGGCCCCAATTACTATTGTTTGTACCCCTAAAAGGCTGGATGAGGAGTAGGAGGAGTATGGAACAGGCAGCACCCTCAAATCTTCAGAAGTATGAGATGAACCCCAAAAACTTGGAAAGGTGGATCTCACACGTACTAACACAGACTATCCCGCAATTTAACTGATCCCCAAAGGTTTTTATTGAATAGCGGAATAGAAAATATGATCAAAAAAAGTGTATGTATCTCACACGTACAAAACCACACTAGGCCCCAATTACTATTGTTTGTACCCCTAAAAGGCTGGATGAAGAGTAGGAGGAGTATGGAACAGGCAGCACCCTCAAATCTTCAGAAGTATGAGATGAACCCCAAAAACTTGGAAAGGTGGATCTCACACGTACCAACACAGACTATCCCGCAATTTAACTGATCCCCAAAGGTTTTTATTGAATAGCGGAATAGAAAATATGATCAAAAAAAGTGTATGTATCTCACACGTACAAAACCACACTAGGCCCCAATTACTATTGTTTGTACCCCTAAAAGGCTGGATGAGGAGTAGGAGGAGTATGGAACAGGCAGCACCCTCAAATCTTCAGAAGTATGAGATGAACCCCAAAAACTTGGAAAGGTGGATCTCACCCGTACCAACACAGACTATCCCGCAATTTAACTGATCCCCAAAGGTTTTTATTGAATAGCGGAATAGAAAATATGATCAAAAAAAGTGTATGTATCTCACACGTACAGAAGCACACTAGGCCCCAATTACTATTGTTTGTACCCCTAAAAGGCTGGATGAGGAGTTTGGAACAGGCAGCACCCTCAAATCTTCAGAAGTATGAGATGAACCCCAAAAACTTGGAAAGGTGGATCTCACACGTACCAACACAGACTATCCCGCAATTTAACTGTTCCCCAAAGGTTTTTATTGAATAGCGGAATAGAAAATATGATCAAAAAAAGTGTATGTATCTCACACGTACAAAACCACACTAGGCCCCAATTACTATTGTTTGTACCCCTAAAAGGCTGGATGAGGAGTAGGAGGAGTATGGAACAGGCAGCACCCTCAAATCTTCAGAAGTATGAGATGAACCCCAAAAACTTGGAAAGGTGGATCTCACACGTACCAACGCAGACTATCCCGCAATTTAACTGTTCCCCAAAGGTTTTTATTGAATAGGGGAATAGAAAATATGATCAAAAAAAGTGTATGTATCTCACACGTACAAAACAACACTAGGCCCCAATTACTATTGTTTGTACCCCTAAAAGGCTGGATGAGGAGTAGGAGGAGTATGGAACAGGCAGCACCCTCAAATCTTCAGAAGTATGAGATGAACCCCAAAAACTTGGAAAGGTGGATCTCACACGTACCAACACAGACTATCCCGCAATTTAACTGTTCCCCAAAGGTTTTTATTGAATAGCGGAATAGAAAATATGATCAAAAAAAGTGTATGTATCTCACACGTACAAAACCACACTAGGCCCCAATTACTATTGTTTGTACCCCTAACAGGCTGGATGAGGAGTAGGAGGAGTTTGGAACAGGCAGCACCCTCAAATCTTCAGAAGTATGAGATGAACCCCAAAAACTTGGAAAGGTGGATCTCACACGTACCAACACAGACTATCCCGCAATTAAACTGATCCCCAACGGTTTTTATTGAATAGCGGAATAGAACATATGATCAAAAAAAGTGTATGTATCTCACACGTACAAAACCACACTAGGCCCCAATTACTATTGTTTGTACCCCTAAAAGGCTGGATGAGGAGTAGGAGGAGTTTGGAACAGGCAGCACCCTCAAATCTTCAGAAGTATGAGATGAACCCCAAAAACCCCAAATATCATTCTGCTCTGCTGCAGGCCACAATTTAATTTTTTTTAACCCAAGGCTGTATATTGAATAGTGGAATAGAAAAAAGTGTATGATTTTTGAAACTACTCAATAATAGCACATGTGAACTGAACACTGAACACAGCAGTGTATGATCAGTCAGCACAGCACAGCTGAAGGAAAAATGCTGCACACAGTGACTGATAGAAAAATACTTTTCTCCCTCCTCCTCAGTGGGCAAAAAAGATTGTGTTCACTGCACCCCAAAAAGATTGTGTTCACTGCACCCCAAAAAGATTGTGTTCACTGCACCCCAAAAAGATTGTGTTCACTGCACCCCACACAGCAAAATTTATGTGGACCACTGACACCTGCCTATCTCCAGCTTCTCCCTAAAAGGATTGATAAGATCGTAGATCGGGTGACTGCAAACCCCCCCCCCCCCACACAGCAATATCGATTGTAGTTTGTAGAACACACTGTCTGACCCTAAAAATCAGCAGACTCTCTCCCTAAAAGGATTGATAAGATCGTAGATCGGGTGACTGCAAACCCCACCCCACACAGCAATATCGATTGTAGTTTGTAGAACACACTGTCTGACCCTAAAAATCAGCAGACTCTCTCCCTAAAAGGATTGATAAGATCGTAGATCGGGTGACTGCAAACCCCACCCCACACAGCAATATCGATTGTAGTTTGTAGAACACACTATCTGACCCTAAAAATCAGCAGACTCTCTCCCTAAAAGGATTGATAAGATCGTAGATCGGGTGACTGCAAACCCCACCCCACACAGCAATATCGATTGTAGTTTGTAGAACACACTGTCTGACCCTAAAAATCAGCAGACTCTCTCCCTAAAAGGATCGATAGGATCGTAGATCGGGTGACTGCAAACCCCACCCCACACAGCAATATCGATTGTAGTTTGTAGAACACACTGTCTGACCCTAAAAATCAGCAGACTCTCTCCCTAAAAGGATTGATAAGATCGTAGATCGGGTGACTGCAAACCCCACCCCACACAGCAATATCGATTGTAGTTTGTAGAACACACTGTCTGACCCTAAAAATCAGCAGACTCTCTCCCTAAAAGGATTGATAAGTTCGTAGATCGGGTGACTGCAAACCCCACCCCACACAGCAATATCGATTGTAGTTTGTAGAACACACTGTCTGATCCTAAAAATCAGCAGCAGCCTCGCCCTAAAATGCCTACAACTCGCCCTGCCTAACACACTCCGACCTGTCCCTCAATTCTATGCGGACACAAATGAGTTTTGCCTGCCTGTCTGTCCCTAATCAGCAGCCAGCACGTTGATGTGTGCTCTGTCCCTGAACTAAACAGCAGAATGACGCCGCAGCGGCGCTGCCTCGAACTTATAAAGACTTGGTCACATGCTTCAGATGGCCAATCACAGCTACTAATACATTTGTAGGCATGGCTGGGATGGCTTAGGCACACCAGTTAAACGCTTGTTGATTGGCTGTTGAAAGCCCGCCATGAAAAGCGCGCCAATGCATGCAAAACCTGGAAATAAAACGACCGAACACGGATTTTTACCCGAATATACAGTAAAGTTTTCGGGTCCGTGTTCGGGTAACAAAAATCCAATTATTCGGTACGAACACGAATAATACAGTCCGTGTTCGCTCAACGCTACGCAGCAGCACTAATAACATTTAGGGCATAATTGTTGTCCCCCCTTCTATTGCACCCAAGCACCATATTTCCATCCCACTCTCTATAATAAAAAGTTATAAAAATCCCCCCAAAAAATCCCCATCATATCCGAACAAGGAGAGACAGACGCTCACATGCCACTAAAAGAGGGTACGCAGCTTCTGTGTCCACAGTGAAAAGCTGTGGTCGCGAACATGGTGCATCCTCTGCAGGCAGGGCACACTAGTCCTTTTTTTCCAGTGTTGGCCTTGTTATTGAGCCACAACATGCAGAAGAGTTGGTGGAGTGGATAACTAAGCCGTCCTCCTCCTCCCCATCCTCTGTCACCCAGGCTCATACTAGTTTGCCTTCCACCGCAGCTGCCAAAGCGGCCTATTCCACAGGCTCCTTGTCCACAGCTACTCCTTCCATAGCCCCACCGTCATGCATGGAGGAGTCACCTGAATTATTCGATCATAGTGTCAGTAACATGCTGGATGCGCAACAATTTGAATGCTCTGATGTTGGTTCCCAGGTTGAGGAAGGGAGTAATGTGAGCCTACAGAGAGGGGGTGCCAATGACAGACAAGAAACTAGCAGTCATATTCCCCCAGCTGCAGCATACTGTCAAGTTTGCTCCAGTGACGAGGAGGGAGGAGATGATGAGGTCACTGACTGTACTTGGGTGCCTGAGAAAACTAGAGGAGGAAAGTAAGGAGGAGGCACAACTCCAATGAGGCAGGATGTCCTCCAGGGGCCGGTTTAAGGGCAGCCTTCGTTTTGAATCACACCACTGAGCTCCACAGGTGCAGGGCACTGCTAACTCCCTGCTGACTTCCAAAAGTTCATTGGTGTGGGCTTTTTTCAACACATGTGCAGCAGACTGCAGCGTTGCTCTTTGCAATCTCTGTCTGAAGTGGATCAATCGTGGCCAGACGACCAGCCACTTGGGCAGTCAATTGGCAACAGCACCTGAAAGACCCACATCTTAAAAAAATGCAGACTTCTCCTTGCTCCTTATCTGGGATCTCTGCCCCTACTATACCTCAAGTCTTCTTAAAACCCTGCACTGAGAGGGATGATGGTAAAGCAATTGGTGCCACAGGTACTTGCAACCAATCTGCTAACAGTACACCACCTGTTAATTTCACCAGGCCAATTTCGCTTCCCCAGTTGCTGAACCATAAAAAAATGCTTTCCCAGTGTCAAGATCTTACCTTTCTCCTGTTGGCAGCCATCTTGGACATGTGCTTACTACTGCCTCTTATAAACTCTTACTACTGCCTCTTATAAACTCTGATTGCATCATCACTTGCCTGCTGCCTGGGTGTCGCACAGTGATGATGTTGGACATCTGACTATATCTATCACCTGATGAGTTGCAGTCCTTACCCTTGCGTTTGTGCTCCAAGGTGTTAGCAGTCTTTTGTTCTCCATGTTCCTCTGTGCATGACCTGGATTGGCTGATGACTCTCCTGGCTCTCGACTTTGCATCAGCAGACGACCCTACAACGGCAGACGACCAGACATCGGCAGACTACCCACTTCTGGACTTGACCACGGCTTGGATGACTACCCGCTTCTGGAATTGACCCCGGCTTGTTCCTGATCTCGCTTCCTCACTCTTGCTGTGTGTTTATTGTTGTTTGCTTCAATAAACTGCTTTATCTTACCTGCATTCCCTTGTGTTCTGGTTTTCTGGCACCCTGATACCCAGCCATCCACATGCTCAGCGTCTAAATGCTAGCTTGGCCAAACTGCTAGCAGTACAACTGTTGTCTTTTCATCTAGTAGACTCTGACCCCTTTCGTGAATTTGTGAAATGTGCTGTACCACAGTGGCAGGTTCCAAAAAGTAATTTCTTTTCACATAAGGCCATTCCAGCTCTGTACCATCATGTGGAAGGCAAAGTTTTGGCCTCATTGGACAGAGCGATCAGCAGCAAGGTTCAGATTACTACTGACTCGTGGTCCAGCAGGCATGGTCAGGGATGTTACATTTCCTTTACGGCGCACTGGATTACTCTGTGTAATGTTCCGGTACCTTTGGTACCCTAAATTACACTTTCCACAAGTGTATGCGCCCCACCATTTACTTTTGGAAAAGGTGCGCATACACCTTTAAGACTGGAGCTGTCATCACCCAGCGCCGGACTAGATGGCTATTTAAAGCGCCGGTTCTCACTCACATGTGTTAGTTCAAACACCCTTACCTGGATGCTAACCTTGCTTGAAGCTTCCATGCTTGCAAGCTTACCTCGCTGACGAAACCTCGCCGCGCTGATCCCTGTATCCCGCTACTGGATCATCCGCCTCTCCTGAACCACCCTTCGGCTGTATCGCTAATAGTGCTTACATCTGCATAACTAGATTGCTAGCTCTTGAGACTACTGCTACTTTTCTGCACTGGGTTGATCTCTTTTGTATGTCCACCTGCTATTCTGTCATCTGCTACCATACAACATTGCTAAACCTTCCTGCATCCATCTGCTACTGTCTCACCTTCAAGTGTCTATCACCTACCACCTCCACTCAACCTATCCCTCAACCTTCATCATTGTGTTACCACATACATAAAGTCATTCTAAGAACCAGCTTGCTAATTGTGTGTATTTACTGGCTGAAATAAGACCTTCCACACATGATGAGTCATTAAGGTTGGGAATGGTATCTCAGCATATCTCTTACATGACTACTGACGTGGAACTATTTCTGCAGCTGAAAATCCACACCATATAAGAAACGCAGGAGCGTTACACTCTGCTGGCTGCTGGGAAGGATTCAGGACAGGGTTCAGTGCTGGAGCTTGTTCCGCCATGCGTCCAAAAAGCTGGTGGTGATTCTGCCACATCTGTCTGTTCCACCCCCTCCTCTTCTTCTTCCTTTATGGTCTCCTCTGCTGAATTGTCCCCTGAACCAGCAGTGCTCCCTAAGCGTTCAAGGGGCTACCAAGCAGTCAGGCTAAAAGATGCCATGCAGTACTTCAGTTGGTCTGTCTAGGGGACAGGAGCCACACTGGGCCAGAGATTCTGTCAGCTCTGCAGGGGCAGGCTCAGAGATGGTTGACGCCATGACAGCTTGAGCCAGGAATGGTTGTATGCGACAATGGCACCAACCTTCTCTCCACCCTCCGACAAGGACACTTGACACATGTTCCATGCTTGGCACATGTCCCAAATTTGGTGGTGCAGCATTTCTTGAACAGGTACCCAGGCTTACAAGATGTTCTGAAGCAGGCCACAACTGTCTGTGGTCATTTCTGGCGGTCATACAATGCCAGTGCTTGGCTTGCTGACATTCAACGGGAAATAAACCTGCCCACCAACTGACTCATTTGTAACATGCCCACCAGGTGGAAATCAACATTGGCAATGCTGCAGCGTCTGCACATGCAGCAGAGAGCAATCAATGAGTACCTGTGTAAGTATGGCACAAGCACAAGCTCAGGGGAGCTTGGCTTCTTTTCGCCACGCCAGTGGCTGTTGATAAAGGATGCATGCACTGTTCTGTCACCATGTGAGGAGGCCACAAGGATGGTGAGCCATGACAATGCATGCATCAGTGACACTATCTCTCTAGTCTTCCTGCTGGAGCACACGCTTCATGGAATAATGGACAGGGCACTTGAGACAGAACAGCGGGAGGAAGAGGAGGGCTTCTTTTCCTCACAAGGCCCCCTTTATGCAGATACCATTCCTACAGGGCCGCAAAACACAAAGGAGGAGGAAGAGGAGGATGATTGTGGCAGCATGGATGTAGAGGATAACATACAGCAGTCCTCAAGGAATGGTTTTCATTCTCCAGAAACCCCAGGAGTTGTACGTGGCTGGGGAGAGGTAGTTCCTGACAATGTCATCCTTATGGCACTTTTCCACTGCAAGTACCGGCTCGGCTCCACTTGGCCCTGCTTGGCCCGGTTTGGTTTTCCACTGCATGGTACCGCATGGTACGGTGTAGGAACAGTTCGGTACGGTTTGCTTTTCCACTAAAATAGTACTAAAGTAAGTGGGTGGGATAACAACGATTCTCTGACCAATCAGTGGCTAGTAGTGACAAACAGTCAAGGCTGCATGCAAAGGATTGTGGGATATGGTACCGGTACGGCCCTCTTAGAACCACAACTGAGGTGGTACTGTTTTTGGTACTGTTTAGAGAGCCGTACCGTTCAGTTCCATGTAGTGGAAAAGCGCCGCCGTACCGTACCGAACCATTCCTACACCGTACCATGCAGTACCAGCAGTGGAAAAGCACAAAAGCGAGCCGAACCGTTCGGTTCCATGCAGTGGAAAAGCACCATTAGTGACCCAGAGGACTCAGAATCTCATGCTTCCTCAAACATACGCTGCGTGGGCTCCCTGTTTCTGCAAAGCCTGCGAAAGGACCCGAGGATTTCTGTTATCAAGGAGAGAGATCATTACTGTTTGGCAACCCTTTTTGATCCACGTTACAAGGGTAAGTTTCAGAGCTCATCCTGCCTTCGCAGAGGGAGCAGAGGATGAAACATATTGAGGGAGCCTTGAAGAAAAATTTGTGTAAAACCTTTCCACACACTGGGAGGTTACCAGTGTTTCTGAGGCTTCGTTCTGGTCAAAGGAAGAGCAGTGGAGAAGGCGGCCGGCTGACTGAAGCCTTTAAACAATTCTTTAGTCCTCAGCGCCCAGGGCTGTTAGGTTTAGGCAACCATCAGCAGCGTCTGCATCATATGGTGCAGGATTATCTAGGGGCAAGAGCAGACTTGGAGACCTTTCCAACTGAGCATCCACTGGGTTACTGGGTCTTGAGGAAGGACCACTGGCCACAACTTGCTCAATATGCCATCAAGCTACTGGCCTTTCCTGCTTCCAGTGTGCTTTCTGAATGCACATTATGTGCTGCTAGAAGTTTTGTGACGGATAAAAGAGTGCGTCTGTCCACATTCCACTCCATTGACCGGCTGACATTTATCAACATGAATCAGTCTGTCAGGATCAGTGTCATTACGTGGGTCACCTGCTGGTGGCACTGTTTCTGGAACTGAGGGGCGCAGTTCCAGGGCCCACCAGCGGGTGTCTCCCAGCAGCTGGACTGTTCTTTTAATTAAGCTGCACCTGAGGACTGCTGAGGGAATATAAGCCCGCCCTTCACTGAGGCTCAGTGCTTCAGTATTTTCTCTGCTAGCCGTGTCCCTGTCTGATCCTGAAACCTGTATCCTGAATGCTGTATTCTGATCCTGTTCCCTGTACCCTGCTTCCTGTACCTGGCTCCCTGCTTTCCTTGTCTCCTGTCCCTGTCCTGTCCTGCTATTGTTTGCTCCATCCTTTTGTATATAGTTTGTTAGGTTCTATTGGGGTTTTGTACTGTTATCATTTATATTTTGTTTACTTGTTTATGGTCACTGGTGTTGGTATTGGAGTGTGTCATTTTGCTTAATAAACTTATTTACATCTTTATCCATCTTGGTCCTGATTCCTTGGTGCAGCCAACTGATCTGATCACCCTTGCTGGATGCCTGCATGTGGTATCCCTGACAGAATACTGAAGCCACTAACGATCAGATCGGTTGCACCTGGGAATTAGGAATTTTCTGGTTGTTGCAAGATGCAGTCAGAGGAGGTCTTTTATTTTTCTTTGCTTGTAACAGAAGACAGGGAATATTGTCGCCAAATTTTGAAAACTTACACTAGCGAGCAGTTGTTGGAATGCATCCGTCTGGCCCACTCGTTTGTTGACCAAGGCAGAGTTTTGTTCAAAGAGATTCAGCCACTTATTCAGCTCTGTGCAGAATTGGCTTTATCTAATACCCCTAAGGGTGGTGATAATTATTCTCCTCCTTTTAGTGTCTCTCAGGTGGTATCTCTTGTGTGGCTCTTGGAAGATGATAAACCCTATTTTATTGAACATTATTCAGTGTATTCTCCAGAGGCCCTGTTGGATTGCATGACTGCTGTATATTCTCTAATCAGACAAGGGGGTTGTAAATTGAGTTTTGTTCAGGCCTTACTGCAAACCTGGTCAGATCTTTCCAATTTAGCATCAGCTAACTCACACCAATCCACTTCTGCCTCTGGACACCAGTTTTCTCAAAGTTTCTCCTCTCCGTTACCCGTAGCAACCACAGCTGCAGTTAGGTATGGTTTGCTTTCCACTGCTTGTTCATATCTTGGCTTAACGAGTTGCACTTTTCCTGCATTTAACCCTGTGAAAACTTCCTCTACTACCCTGTTGCCCATAGCAACCTCTCAGAAATTCTCCTCTGTAACTGTCTCTCCTTTTCCACCATCTCCCAATACTGCCATTTCACTTCCATCTACTTCACAATCTATTCATAGCCCTGCAACCACTAGCAAGATTCCTGTATCTAAACCTAAAAAGAAAAGGAGATTTTTCCCAACACATACAATTATACCTGTTACCCAGCCTGCTGATCCGGTGCCTGTTTCTCAGCCTGCTGTCCCAGTGCCCGCTGTTCTGATGCCCGCTGATCCAGTGCCCACTGATCTGGTGCCTCCTACTGAGCCTGCTGATCCAGTGCCCACTGATCCAGTGCCTCCTACTGAGCCTGCTGATCCAGTGCCTGCTGTTCTGATGCCTGCTGATCCAGTGCCCGCTGATCTGGTGCCTCCTACTGAGCCTGCTGATCCAGTGCCCACTGATCCGGTGCCTTCTACTGAGCCTGCTGATCCAGTGCCCGCTGTTCTGATGCCTGTTGTTCCAGTGCCCACTGATCGGGTGCCTCCTACTGAGCCTGCTGATCCAGTGCCTGCTGATCCAGTGCCCGCTGATCTGGTGCCTCCTACTGAGCCTGTTGATCCAGTGCCCACTGATCTGGTGCCTCCTACTGAGCCTGCTGATCCAGTGCCTGTTGTTCTGATGCCTGTTGTTCCAGTGCCCGCTGATCCAGTGCCCACTGATCCGGTGCCTCCTACTGAGCCTACTGATCCAGTGCCCACTGTTCTGATGCCCGCTGATCCAGTGCCCACTGATCCAGTGCCTCCTACTGAGCCTGCTGATCCAGTGCCCACTGTTCTGATGCCTGTTGTTCCAGTGCCCACTGATCCGGTGCCTCCTACTGAGCCTGCTGATCCAGTGCCCGTTGTTCTGATGCCTGTTGTTCCAGTGCCCGCTGATCCAGTGCCCACTGATCCAGTGCCTCCTACTGAGCCTGCTGTTCTGATGCCTGCTGATCCAGTGCCCGCTGATCTGGTGCCTCCTACTGAGCCTTTTGATCCAGTGCCCACTGATCCGGTGCCTCCTACTGAGCCTGCTGATCCAGTGCCCGTTGTCCTGATGCCTGTTGTTCCAGTGCCCGCTGATCCAGTGCCCACTGATCGGGTGCCTCCTACTGAGCCTGCTGATCCAGTGCCCGCTGATCTGGTGCCTCCTACTGAGCCTGCTGATCCAGTGCCCACTGTTCTGATGCCTGCTGTTCCGGTGCCCGCTGATCCAGTGCCTCCTACTGAGCCTGCTGATCCAATGCCCACTGATCCGGTGCCTTCTACTGAGCCTGCTGATCCAGTGCCCGCTGTTCTGATGCCTGTTGTTCCAGTGCCCGCTGATCCAGTGCCCACTGATCGGGTGCCTCCTACTGAGCCTGCTGATCCAGTGCCCGCTGATCTGGTGCCTCCTACTAAGCCTGCTGATCCAGTGCCCACTGATCTGGTGCCTCCTACTGAGCCTGCTGATCCAGTGCCTGCTGTTCTGATGCCTGCTGTTCCCGTGCCCGCTGATCTGGTGCCTCCTACTGAGCCTGCTGGTCCAGTGCCCGCTGTTCTGGTGCCCGCAGATCCGGTGTTTCTTTCTCAGCCCGCTAATCCAGTGCCAGCTGATCCCGTGCCTGCTGTTCTGGTGACCACTACCCAGTCTGCTGACCCAGTGCTTGCTGTTCCAGTGCCCGCTGACCCAGTGCCTGCTGTTCCGGTGCCTGCTGATCCGGTGTCTCTTACTCAGCCCACTAATCCGGTGCCAGCTGATCCCGTGCCCGCTGTTCCGGTGACCACTACCGTGCCTGCTGACCCAGTGCTTGCTGTTCCAGTGCCCGCTGACCCAGTGCTTGCTGATCCAGTGCCCGCTGAGCCACGGTCTGCCGCCCTGTTTGATGTGCCACTGTCTGTTGCCCAGCCTGGTGTGCCACTGCCGGACATCCTGCATGCCGCTGGCGCTCCCCTGCTTTATGTCCAGCTTGCCTTCAGTCCCAGTGTTGGGACATGTGTTGCAATGAGGGCAGGTGTATCCCTAATGTTACGCCTCTTCAGGAACTTGACCTGTGGGGTGCCTAGACGGCTTCCAGACCCTGGTGGTGGGGCGCATGATCAATTGCTGGACTCTGGTGGCACGCCTTCTGGCAAGTTAAAGGCCTTTGGCCTAGAGAGTGCTAGAAGACCCACAGACATGGAGGGGAGACCTTTTTGGATTTTCGGGGTAGAAGCACAATGGAGCGTCCGGAGGCTGCTCCTTAAAGGGGGGGAACTGTCAGGATCAGTGTCATTACGTGGGTCACCTGCTGGTGGCACTGTTTCTGGAACTGAGGGGCGCAGTTCCAGGGCCCACCAGCGGGTGTCTCCCAGCAGCTGGACTGTTCTTTTAATTAAGCTGCACCTGAGGACTGCTGAGGGAATATAAGCCCGCCCTTCACTGAGGCTCAGTGCTTCAGTATTTTCTCTGCTAGCCGTGTCCCTGTCTGATCCTGAAACCTGTATCCTGAATGCTGTATTCTGATCCTGTTCCCTGTACCCTGCTTCCTGTACCTGGCTCCCTGCTTTCCTTGTCTCCTGTCCCTGTCCTGTCCTGCTATTGTTTGCTCCATCCTTTTGTATATAGTTTGTTAGGTTCTATTGGGGTTTTGTACTGTTATCATTTATATTTTGTTTACTTGTTTATGGTCACTGGTGTTGGTATTGGAGTGTGTCATTTTGCTTAATAAACTTATTTACATCTTTATCCATCTTGGTCCTGATTCCTTGGTGCAGCCAACTGATCTGATCACCCTTGCTGGATGCCTGCATGTGGTATCCCTGACACAGTCCTGCATCAACAGCAGTTATCAAGCCCCTGAAGCTAATGTAACTGATTGAATTTGCTAGGGATCTGGGATTCCTTGAAAACTGCCTATGCTGTCTATCTTATTCCTGAATCTTGATTATGCTAACTTCCAACAATGTTTTTGGTTTACGGCACCACCAAAACCCAAGGCCCAATTTTTCTGCACCTGTTTGACAGGTGCATGTAATTTCAATTTTTTTTAAAAAAGTGCGTCTGTCTACAGACTCCATTGACCGGCTGACATTTATCAACATGAATCAGTCCTGCATCAACAGCAGTTATCAAGCCCCTGATGCTATTGTAACTGATTGAATTTACAATGGGATCTGGGATTCCTTGAAAACTGCCTATGCTGCCTATCCTATTCCTGAATCTTGATTATGCTAACTTCCAACAATGTTTTTGGTTTACGGCACCACCAACACCCAAGGCCCAATTTTTCTGCACCTGTTTGACAGTAGCATGTCATTTCAATTTGTTTTTTCAAATTTTTACCAGCAGGGACCATTACTGCGCCCAGCAAGAGTAACTGTGAGGGGTTACTGTGTTCAGGCACCACTAAGGATGGGTAAACAGTTTAGGCTGAGCATCATTTTGACCTAAACATCACCCATTCAGGTGCTCGCCTAACACCTGAACTTTCTAAGTTCATCCTCCAAACGCACAGTCAATAGGTTGTTAAGGGTTCCCTGCTGACAGCTGAATTAAAAAAAAAAACTGTAAAAAGAAAATGTAAATGAAAAAAAAACTGGGGTAAAAACAGCTTACCCCATGACAAAATTAAGAAGAAAAATGGCGTGGGGAGCCCCCTAAAATCTATACCAGGCCCTTTGGTTTATGTCCATCTACATGAGCTCTTATAGTGCTGCAGCACTTTTCAAGGCACAACATCAGGACACAAATGGATTTACCTGTGCAAACTTCCTCCTGGGCTAAAGTCCCGCTCACACAACACACTGTAGGACAAGCCAGAAGTTCCAGCACAGTACAGCACCATATCACAGCTTATGCCTGGTACACGTTACATTTCTTTTCGCTCAACCCAGCACGCTGAAGGAAAAAAAAGGGGGCAGTCGCTGTAATAACTATGCAATGTTAGTAGAGCGATCTCTCCACTGTGCTGTCCTGACAGGATGACTGCTCCCTGCAAGAACACACTGGTCAACGCTCGCATCCAGTAGCTACAAGTGCTGATCGAATGCTGATCGGCTGCCGGTTTTCCAGCATGCTTGTTCGACAGAACAACGGTTTCTGTTGGACAAGCAGCTGTACACACAGGCCGAAGATCGGACAGTTTTTACGTGTGTACGGGGCTTTACCCTCCCTGCACAGACTGTCAGCTCTCCCTAAACTACTCCACCACACACTTGTAGGCAGGTTGCCTACAGGGGAAATGATTTCTGTTAGAAAGCGAGACATGCTGCCCAGGCTGGGAAGGGGTTAAACCTGTCTGCAGTTCCAAGTCTTTTTGAGCTCTGGCCTCTCCCCTGTGCTGTAAATAAAAGGGGATGAGCTCTGCATACAGAGAGCTGCTGCATGGGAAGAAGACATAGACAAGCCTGAAGAATAAATCTTCAGCTGGGAGAAGAAATGCTGCACCTTGCAATCTGTTGGAGGCACCAGAGTTCCGGAGAACTTTTAAGTCATGGAAAACCCCAGCAGTGACTACTTTGCAGAGGTATGCCTGGGCAGCCACAAAGTTGTAGATAGAGTCAGGGATTGGACTTGTTCATATTGGACTGTAATGTTGAAGTCTCTCCAGTAAAGTTACATTAACTGTCCTGAGCCTAGTCTGAATTTTTTCAAAAGGGTGCATGTTGGTTCTGGCATATGTAAAGAACCAGGTTCTGTAAAGCACAAAGGAGTATGAAGTAACACCACTTTAAAATGGGTTAACTTGGCAAGAGAAGGAAGAGGAATGCCGTTGCTAAAAGTAACAAAGCACAAGTTAAAGACACCAAGTGACCAGAAGTTAGGTGTGGTTCCTCCGGTAGTGGTGGAGTCATTGTTTGGCACACTCCCTAGCAGTCAGATTCCAGTAGCATCCGAAACCAAACCCGTGTTACTGAGATCCCTGGTCTGGTCACATAGGTATGGGAAGTAAGGAGTTAACAAATGCAAGCATGAGGTCCGCACTAGGTGCACAGTGGGACCCAATTCTGTTACTGGGAGTGAAGTACAAGAAGTACGCTGGACTGGTGGAGAGGGCGCAGGCTCAGCACGTGCCTTCTAATGCAAGAGAATGAGAGAGAATGAGTCAATAGACAAACAGGCAACAAAAATGGTGAAAGCTCTGAGGGATAAAACACATCAGGAGAGACTTCATTCACTTAATATGTAGAGTCTGGAGGAAAGAATGGCAATGAGAGACATGACTGAAAACTTTAAATAAATGAAGGTGTGAATAAGATTCAGTTTGTGAGTATTTTCAAAATGAAGCTAAGATAAAGAACACAGGGACATGAGCTCAAACTCACAGGAGGAAAGTTCAAAATTAATTTTAATTAAAGATTGTAAAACCAATAAAAAATATTTTTCCCAAAAAATTATTTTACTGAAACAGTTTATGCTTGCCCTAGACTTCCAGTAGAGGTAGTGAGTCAATCAACAATAAGTGAATGTAAGTGGATTCAAACATGCTTGAGACAAGCACAAACATAAATAAAAACTTAGACAAAAACGTAAAAAAAAAAAATATATATATATATATATATATATATATATATATATATATATATACCTTCTTTTTTTTGCTATTACTCTTCTATGTTTCTACATCTACTAATCATTTGACAAAAACAATGTAGTATCTTACCTGAGTGTTCCACTGTATGCACAAGCAAGAAAAAGACCTGGAATTCCAGGATAATGTTCAAATATTTCCAGCACCATGAATGGGATGTACTGTGAAGGAAAATATACAGAGGGTGAGTAGTATTATTTTGTCACAAAGTCACTCATAGAGGGAACTGCATAAAACAAAGAAAAATGTATTTAAAATTTATTTTAATTTTTTTTTTTTAAATATTGTAGCTGAGCGGTCCTTAGATGTGATGACTGCATTGGATTTTTCCAGGCTTTTATCCTATCATTTTTACTTTTTGATTTGCCATTGACAAACTACCTATCCTAGGGTGGTAACACACACTCTATACACAGTATCTATAGAGGAGTAGCTTTGCCAACCCGGCAACCTGACAGCAACAAAACACTGTTCAATTATATATTTAGAGATCAGAAGGGAAGAAAGAAAAAGTTAATTGTTAAAATATACTTATTCTTTTAGTCTGCTTACAGCTTTGCAGCCCCAGATACCATGATCTGCATAACTGCCTTATCTGGGCCTGATAATGTTAGGTAAAGCATTAACATCAAGGGCTACTGTGTATACACGTATTAGGAGTTGACATCATACGTAATGACTATTAATAATGACCAACATGGCCATACCTCCTCTGAATCTGGAGTACAATGCTCATATCTACTGCCTATGTATGCAACATTGACTCATGATGTGTTAGTAAAATGGGGTGACAATTGCAGGGTCAGAAGTGTAACTTAGAATATACTTTTCCTTTAGGACTAAGACATAAATGAAGTAACCCCAAAATATTTTTTTTAAAGTAATAAGAAAGTGCCTTTTTCTAAATTCTAATCCCTGGAAATATCAGAATTTTGTGAGCAAAGCCTTTTTCTATTATTGTAATCCAGGGGAAGGTAGAAAAGATATTGCTTGCACAATTACTCTCCCTATTTAACAAAATTATTATGAATATACAATATTTATTCTTATGCATGAATGTAAAAGGAATCCCTTGGTATACATTTATATGGGTAAACTAATAATCACGAATCCCAAAAAGATAGATAATAAAGTTGTAGGGTGTTTGTGAATGCTATTTACACCCACTATTTACAAATATGTTTTTTACTGATTGTAAAATCTATGCCAGTATGAATTTAGTCCACCAAAATAATCATTGACGTATTCCTAACAGTAATACATGTTGGGTGATGAAGTAGAAGTAGAACTCTTTTTGCAGCTATAAACAGTACTTTTAAAAAGACAAATAGATGACTATATAACTACCTGGTCAGGGGCAGAGACATAGCCAGCAAGTAGAGGGTCACAGTTTACGTATAATGAAAACATTATGATTCCACAGGTGACCGCACTTGACACAATGACGCAAAGGCCCACTTGATTTACCAGGATCGCTCTGTAAGAAAAAAAAAACTCTCAGGCATTCATTCAACCGAAAACGGTAATGAGAGGTTAGTGTTTTTTTTTTTTTAACCATTTTTATACTGATTATAAATATAGACTTCTGGCTGGTTCTTCTGCTATTGGATACACAGAACAAGCCTAGAGTATGATAATAGCATGATGCTACTAATATTCTGTGATATAAATGTGTGAAGTGATTTGATCACTCAGAAGATAGAAGAGACTCAGAAGAACCTTATTTCATTCCTGCAAAAAGTATCAAAGTGTCTATGGCTATGTGTGTGCAGATCCTACTGAAGGATAATTCACAATTACTAAGGGCATAGCTATTCTAACTGCAATCCAGCCCCATGTCCACAAATGACGTGCACAGCAAGAGTCTTCTTCCTGGGGTCACACACATAATACACTGCAGATCTCTTGTAGGTATGCGATTCCCAAAAAACTTTTAGTTCGGTTTAGCCATCATCCCGAGATAATATTTTGAAAAGGGGTTGGTGCCTCAGGTCAAGGTGTGGGACTTTATGGGCTAATATATTCGTTCATAGGTGAGTATAATTTTCATAAAATTGATTGAGATGTTTTAATAACATACAAAATATGATGAATATATTTTGAAAAAAACAAAACAAGGAATATAGTACATGAGGTGTATGGGTTATAGACCCATTAGTGGTAGTGAGAAGAGAAAAAGTAGGGAAGGAGTGACATGGTAAAAAAACACCTCTCAGACCCCTTAACTATATCCATGCTAATAAAAAACCTTGTGTATGTGGGGAGGGTGTGCAAATAGTGGTTAAAGCTGCTACTGTTATTCAGTGCCAGATGAATACGAATAATAATTGAAAATGGTGGGGTGCGCTAAAACAAATATAGGAATCCAACAAAAATAAAGCAATAATCAAACTATAAATGTAGGATATTAGGTGCATGATATATTTCAAAAGTCCATAATGAATAAATCATGAGTGTCCATAGTGATGAATTCAAACTGATAAACGTGAAGAAAAAGGATTCTTGAACTTCAGTGTGAAAACCCACCACCAGGTGAAATTCCTCCTTACCAGACGGAAATAAGGTGCACGCAAAATACAAATCAACTGTTGACCACCAACTAAAGTGCTTCCAATCTCCAAGTGAAACACCCAAAATGGTCCCTTACCAAACAGCAGGTAGTAAGTGCTTGTTTTTCAATGATATCTACTACTTCCTCCGATGTCTCCAGCCTACAGCAAGGTGACTCTCAAACCACAGAGCCAATGGTTCACAAGCATAGGATATGAAGAACAAAAGCAGCCAATAGTGTGATATCTTCTACACAGTTTAATGAAAAAACAGTATTGCACTTACAGGAGATGATTGGTGAATCGGCATAGATAGTATTTTATGCAGGGATTTCTTGAGCTAGCTCGCGTCCGGCTGCAGCACGGACCACGAGCGATCATACGTGACGGTTACGCCTGTCACGTATGTTCGCGAATGAGTGTGTATAGTATGTGCAGGCGAGGAGTGCGAGGGTAGAGAGATAGCAGTATGTGCACTGGAGGAGTGCGAGGGTATAAGAGTTGGAAGCATGTGCAGGAGAAGAGTGCAAGGGAATGAAAGTGAGCAGTATGTGTGGGGGAGGAGTGCTAGGGAATGAGAGTGGGTAGTATGTGCAGGGGAGGAGTGAGAGGGAAAGAGAGGGGTGTGGAAGGTACAGTATGACAGCAGGTAGTATGTGCAAGAGAGGAATGTAAAGGGTATGAGAGTGGGAAATATGTGCAGGAGAGGAGTTTGAAGGGTATGAGAGTGGGCAGTATGTGCAGGGCAGGAGTATGAGGGTAGGAAAATGGGCAGTATCTGCAAGGGAGTGGTCCAGAGGGTATGACAGTGGTCCATATATGTGAGAGAAGCGCAGAGGGTATGACAGTAGACAGTATGTGAAGGACAAAGAGAAGAGGGTGAAGGGTATGACAGGGGGAAGTATGTACTGTAGAGAAATGTGGAGGGTGTGACAGTTGGTAATATGTGCAGGAGAGGAGTGCAGAGGGAATGACAGGAGGCAGTATGTCCAGGAGAGGAGTGCAAAGGATATGAAAAGAGGCAGAATGTCCAAGAGAGGAGCTCGAAGAGTATGGCAGGAGGCAGTATGTCCATGAAAGGATCCCGAAGGGTATGACAGCCAGTAAAACATGCAGAAAAGGAATGCAGAATGCAGGACAGAACACGATCTCACACATGGTGTGAGCAATAAACTGATAATAAATAATAAATGTACATATATGCAAATACTATATGGTCAAATATGGCAATTTGTTGCTTTGGGTAAGCACTCCAGTTCTCACAATCTCCCATTAAAAGCATGGGACATCTATAGTGCAAGCATTTTAAACAGACTGCCATAGAGATTTCCCATTTTTTTTAAAAAAAATGAATGTTATTTGCTTTCCTGCGCTTGCACTCTCTCCCAGCTGTGATGAGAGTTGTACCTCTTGTATGAGTACAACTGTTTTTGTATCTCTCACTATATCATCATGCTGTAGAGAGCCTCCTCCTTTGTATATAAGACCTGAAAAGTTTAAGTTGCCCATTAGGGATGGGCTCTGTGTTCGACCCGAACATCAGCTGTTTGGATCGCTGAACACACGAACAAATGGGGCACTCGGTGGAAAGTTTGCCCGCTGATGAGCGCCGAATAATACACTTGCGCTGTTGCAGTGCATTGATTGCTGATGATTGGCCAAAGCATGCACCTGACCTGTATGCTTAGGCCAAGGCTGCTGCTTACATGGAAGCCGTGTATAGTATGTGACGATGGAGATTAGGCAGGTAGTTATTAGATAGTGAGTTCAGATAGTTAGTGCAGTCAGTGTTGTGTACAGGCATAAACCACTATTAAAAATGTATTGCTATGCTGTATTCCTGGGTCCCCTCTTGGTGCTTCCCAGGTTTGGTGTCCCTGTCACTTATAGTCCATGAGCAATGTCATGTCAAGCCGACCAAGATTTCCCATAGATGCCAATGTTAAAGACAGGGAGCAGTGCCTTGTCAAGCTGACCAAGATATCCCATAGACGCCAATGTTAAAGACAGGGAGCAGTGCCATGTCAAGTTGACCAAGATTTCCCATTGATGCCAATGAGCCCTGAGAGCTAAAATTTGGTCTAGGCAGGAGGGGGGGGGGGGGGGGGGGCTTGAAAGTGCCCTGTATTTAAGTAGTTAGGGAAACCTTGTGACAGAAAATAAAAAAAATAAAAAACGGCGTGGGTTCCTCCCCAAAATCCATACCAGACCCTTATACAAGCATGCAGCCTGGCAGGCCAGAAAGGGAGGGGGGTAGAGGGCGAGCGAATGCCCCCCCCCCAAACTATACCAAGCCCCTTGCCCTCAACATGGGGAGGGTGCTTTGGGGTGTTTTATAATAAAGGACTTGCCGAAAACCGTTTCCTGTGGTTTTACTTTTTTACACTTTTTTGGTGAATGGGTACGGATACGATGTACCTGATACCCATTCACATAGGGGGGGGGGGCGGGATCTGGGGGCCCCCTTGTTAAAGGGGTCTTCCAGATTCCAATAAGGCCCCCTCCTGCAGACCTCGACAACCACATGGGGAAAGCACCCACCCCCCCATGTTGAGGGCATGTGGCCTGGTATGGTTCAGGAGGGGAGGCTCGCTCGTCCCCCTTTTCTGACCTGCCAGGCTTCATGCTCAGATAAGGGTCTGGTATGGATGTTGGGGGGGGGCCCATTCTGTTTTTTTTTTATTTTGGCGTGGGGTTGCCCTTAAAATCTATACTAGACCCAAAGGGCCTGGTATAGATTAGGGAGGGGGACTCTATGCCCTTTTAATCATGTTTTTTTTTTATCTGTATTGCCAGGAGCCGACAATACATTACAGCCGTGAGCAAGTTTAAATGACATTCTTTCCTTTAGAAATATCAGTATTGCTGCAGCAGGCTACATACATCGTACAGATGTGCTACTTTAAGGGGACCCCCCAGGCATGATATTTAAAGGAATTTTTCATTTTTATAGTTTCACTTTAAGCATCATTAAAATCACTGCTTCTTAAAAACGATTGTTTAAATTTTTTTTTGCATTTATACATTTCCCCCAGGGCATTTCTCCAATCCTCATACACTTTTTATGGCAATAACTTGCATATAAGCCTTTAAAATTAGGACTTTTGATTTTTCATGTTCATGTCCCATAGACTTTAATAGAGTTTTCATGTTCGCTACAACTTTTTCCCTGGTGCGAACCTAACAGGGGGATCTTCGGCCCATCCCTATTGGCCATAGACGGATAGTTGTTTTTTTTTCATCCAGCAAGTTGAATGAAAAAAAAAAGATTCCTTTATCCAGCAAATGAGGTGAATGGAGGTATCCCCCCATTGGGACATTGTATTTTGACAGCGATAACCACAACAGTTTAGGATTTTGCTACTTCAATTACAAGTAGGCATCCATGGGTTTCCAGTTATTTTCGGTCAATTTTTCTATTTTTGTTCTGTGTTTTTAATTTGAAAATTTTCTAACTTGAGGAGCTTTATTGGCAGTTGCAACCATGCACAATACAGGGATACTCAGAAAAAGTCCAAGCAGGTTTGTCCTGTACGTCATTTAGGAAGAAAAAAACAAGGCAACAAACAATGCAAGATGGCTTTATACAGCATAGAGGGCTGTTAAAATCCCAAGAGCCAGGTAGTCAATGCTCCTCCACCAGTTCTCCTGTGGAGCAAATTTTTAAAATTTTCACACAAAAATGTTAAAAATCTAGGTAATGTCAGAAGGCCTGGGGACTGAAGAGGATTAGAGAAATTTAGCATCACAGTAACCCCTCCTGCATAGGGCTATTGAGACAGTTATAAAACTTTTTAAAAATTTTTGGGACTACATTTCACTTGATGTGAACGTATGCCTTTAAATAATTTTAAGTATTGAACAGAAAAGTTTAAAAAAGGGTAAAGGAAATTTGTGGGGAGGGGGGAATGATTTGCAATGGGAGGGAGGATTTGTCGGGAAGAGAGCAATTGTGCTGGGAGGAGAATTTGGGGAAGAAGAGGGTTTGTTCTGGCAGGGTGGATTTTGGGCAAAAAGGATTTGTGCTAGCAGGATAATTTTAGGAGAGAGGATTTTTGCTGGGAGGGATTTGGGAAGAAGATGATTTGTGTTGGGAGAAAGAATTTGGGGGAACATGATTTTGTGCAGGGGGTAGATGTGTACTGTGAGGAAAGAAGGGGAGGGGGGCAAAGATTTGCATGAGGAGAAGGAGGGATTTTTTGGCATTTTTCTTTGGCCTTGCAGAAGGAATTTGTGCTGGGTTGGGGGGTGGTGAGCATGCAGATTAGTGTTGGGATTTTTGGGTGGAGAGGGGAAATTTCGCTAAGAGGGGAAAGCATTGCATTTGGGGAGAATTTAGCTCTTACCTGACCCCTCTGTGCATTACACACCCCTGACTCCATCACTCTCTTTATTTTACCCCAGCACTCTATACGTTACACACTCCTAAACCCCTGCACATGGTGCATTACACACACTTGACCCCTGCACTTTGTGTGGTTTATACTCCTGGTCCCTGCACTCTGTGTGGTACATATTCCTGACCCCTGCATTCTGTGCGTCATACACTCCTAAACCAGGCACACACCACAGCTGTCAGGGCACCAATGGCAGGAGAAGGTTTCTAGGACAGAGCATCTGTCAGGGTAGCAACGGCAGGAGAAGGACTCTAGGACCCAGCATCTCCACCAGCACTTCACATGGGCCTTTACGAGGAAGCCTGTCAGTGTTTGAAGTTGCTGATTGATCTTCAGCTTGTTTCTGTGATTCTTTGCTCCTGTGATCCCTAGTTTCTGACTCGGCTTGTTCCTGACTTGTCCCCTGTCTGTCTCCAGTCTGTGACCCTGGCTTGTCTAATGGATACCCACTGCCTGCTTCTTGTGTTTGACCTCGGCTTCCACCTGACTTTGTCTGCTCTGCTACTTACCTGATTCATGATCCTGGCTTGTGTTGACTATCCTACTGTCTCAGTGATTCTACAGACCTGTCAAATCTCACAGGCGCCACCTTCCTGCAGATGCTGTTGATCAAATCAGCAGTGTTCCTGACTCCATCTGCTAGCAACTCCAAAGACGACATGTGCTACTTTGTGCCCGACTCCTCCTGTCTCACCTCCAGGGGAGTCTGGAACTTAGCCATAAGGGAAGCCCTCTCTCCATAGGCCTCCAGCACCCGGTACCTGATAAAAGCACTGTGCGTTATATACTCCTAACACTTTCACAATTTGTATTATACACCCCTGCACTCTGTGTTTTACAGATTCATGAACTCTATACACTATATTGTACATTACTTCTGACCAAAGTGTTTATTGTTTCAACAATTGCTGATTGCTAAACCATCCCTGAATATTTTAATGAAATTCTTCTTTAAGGAAGGCTCAGACACAGTGTTAGCTGTCTGTCAAACATTTGTTAGGAGAGTAAAAAAAACTATGTCCCACGTCATTTCATGCATGCGGCGGCTGTTTTTTTTTTTTTTTTAATGCCAATTTTAATCTATATATTTTTTAAGGGTCTATTAGGTCTTAATGTTGCATTTCCCATCAGTAGTTGACCAGACCATCCTTGGGCCTAGGAATATGCTGGATTAACTGTTAATTGATGGGTGTCGGTGCACAGATATATACATTGGTCTGCTGGTTGCCTGTTAGGATTTGACAAAGGCGCGTACCCCGAAACATGTTATCCTGGCAACAGGTGTGATGCTGACGATTTTTACTCTTAATGACGCTAACCATATTTCCTCCCACTGACCAATGATGCGGATAGTTTTTCCCACTGAATACTGATGCTCACCATTTTCTCCCACTGGCGCTCACATTTTTTTTCTTCTCACTGATGCTAACCATTTTTCCCGCTACTGACCATTGACACTAACAATCTTACTTTCCGCTGACCACCAACAGTGACTATTATTTTTTATCCCACTGACATCAGATGGTCTTTACTTTTTAGCCAATTGTGCCCTAGGTCAACCTCTTTGTATGTTCTCCCTCCACAGCTGGCCTTAAAGTGATTGTAAATGATCACCTTGTAAAACAACCCATTCAGTTTAAAAAAAGAAAAAACACTATAAATACCTTTTTTTCCCTATTTTAATAAGTGATCACATTCCCTCTGTTCTCAGCTGTATAAGACCTGGGGGAGGAGAAGCAGCAATACACTGATCTTCCCAGTGAAAGGCTGTGCAAGGGGATGTGTCAGGACAAGTCTGATCATTGAAGGAGAGAACACTGACACAGTGTGGTCAGTTTTTAATAGGACACCACAGGGACTGAGAGGAACACCAGGGATTTCACACCAGGAAGCAATACAAAGAGAACAGGATGCATTTGTATACATTGTACATGGTACAGCAGGCATTTATCAGGAATATGAAATGTTGGGTTTACATACTCTTTAAGGTTCAACTATAGCTGTTTAAAAACAAAAACAAAAAAAACACATAAAAATAATAATAAAAAAAAAAAGAATAAGGCCCCTTTCACACTTAGAGTCCATCGGCAGACTCAGTTTTTCTTAGCGGGGGATCGATCTGCCGATCCCCCGCTGAGCCGGCGGATGGCAGCTCTGTCTCCGCGCTGTGTGGGGAGACAGAGCTGTCAGGTCCCGCTGTTCTCTATGGGTGAATCGGATGAGAACGGACCGCCTGTCCATTCTCATCCGATCCGCTGGACGGATGGAAAAAAGGTTTCCATCCGTTCAGATTTGACGGACCGGATTGGATCGGATGTCAGCGGACATGTCTCCGCTGACATCCGATGCCCGATAGAGATGCATGGGGCATCCATTCAGATCCGCCTGAAAAACTGACTGGTGGATCTGAAAGCTCCGCTAGTGTGAAAGGGGCCTAAATAAGGTTTTGTTATTACAGAATGCATGAGATTTACTAAAGCTGGTGCACACAGAAACTGGTGCAGCTCTACATAGTAACCAACCAGCTTCTAACCCCAGCTTGTTCAATTAAGCTTTGACAATAAAACCGAGAAGATGTTTGTTTACAATGCATAGTTGCACCAGATTCTGTGTGCAGTTAAAAAACTAAAATCTGTTTTTTTTTTTTTTTCATTTTAAGTTATTTCTTACACACAGCATAGGCATAAATACAAGTAAACCCCAAAAATGTTCTGCTACTCCTCTTGAGTATGGGGATACCACATATGTGAGACTTTTTCACAGCCTAACTGCATAGAGGGTCCCAAAATCCAAGGAACGCCTTCAATCTTTCAAGGAGCATAAATTATGTGACTATTTTTCTGACTACTGGAACATCAGGACAGTGAAAACACCCATAAAATTACCCCATTTTAGAAAGCAAACTCCCTGGTGTAGATACATATTTTTGAAAAGGTCAACTGTATATTATACAATGTGTCATAGCTGTGGTTTACATTCATAGAGGGGAAGGGTGTGGAGTCGGGGAAACAACACTGTTATATTAACCGGGAAAGGTAACCCACTTACATCTGGGGCTCAGCAAACAATCTCCTGTAGGCCCTATATAGTCAGAGAGCCACGGCAACCATGAGGTCCTGAAGAAGCGTGCGTCACGCATGCGAATTGCGTTGACGTCACGCGCCTAAGCCCGCCTCATACCAGGAACCCTGTACATGCATTTGTGGCCGCAGTGATTGGGCACAGTCGAAAAAAGAATTTCTGGTGAATGTGACGAACCGGACTTCCGGTACCAATGAGGAGACAGCTCGGAGACCGCGGGACTGGATACAATTTTTTTTTTCCCCTGGAAACAGACCGAAAAGGAAAACTGCCAGGAGATGAACCTCTGAGCCAGTGCCGGGGATGGAGAACTGACTGCGACCAACAGGTATTTGAGGGTGGCAGAATCCATCGGAGAAGCGGTAAGCAACCTGCTAAAGTTTATGCACTAAGATATACTCACCATCTCCACCTGCCCGTGTTCGGACTGTTTATAGTAGAGCCATACCTGATGTGAGCCCCCCCGGTGTTACTTCAAAGCATCTCTCCCCGCAATAGCACTGTGGACTCCCGGGTGCAGTTCCCTGTCAAGGTCCTCTTCCCCGCTGAGTCTCCCCTCCTCCATCGTCTGTTCCGGACTATCAGTCATCCTGCTAGAGCTTATTGGAAAATTTCATCCCTATACTCATTGGTCTTTGTGACCCACTTAAATCACAGGCTGTTCTGAGACCCCCCTGCCTAAATCAACTCTGCAATTAAATTAAATGTGGGGACCCATGCATTCACATATCCTCTGGAAAATACTGCATCAATGTGATATAGTAGCTGTATAATCAAAATGATTAAGCGATACAAGTGCTTCATCTCTCAATCAGAGACTTATCCATGATTCCTCTTGACCACTAAAGGAAGTATATGTCTGGAAATTCCCCACATGATCATACATATTTACAGTACCTTTTATTTCCAGAAGAGCTCTGGCATTGATGTTCATCAAACTGGCCACTGTCAGTAATATTACTATTGTATGATACCACAGGTCACTTTGGCATGCGAGCAAGCATTCAGTGAATGTGGCAGTGAATATGGTCTGTTTGGACTAAACACTGCTGTTCGCTGAATTCCTTGCCTGAATTCCTTGCCTGAGAGGTTCCCTGATTATATGGTGAGGTATGAGGCATGTGAGGTTTTATGCTGTCTGTCTTTTGAGTTTTTCTGTGTCTGGTCTCTCAGTGGTGTCACTATCCCAACTGGCGGGAAGTGCACTAGATGTAATTCATGTTCATAATTACAAGCTTCAATAAAATTCTTCACTATTTTAGACTTGTCAGTATTGAGCATCCCCTGCTTTGCAACCCCTCAATGTTACCAGTGTTGGTATCCTTTTTTATCATATTCTCTGTGGTTTACATTCCTCCTCTCTTTTCTAGGGAAGTCTTGCAGTGCTTTTTTTTTTTACAAAGAAAGTCTTTCAATACTTTTAATTGGTGTACCTGCTGGATAACCAGATTTACCTCTTGTCACGCCGAACGCTCCGGGTCCTGCAGCGTCCCCGGAGCACTCGAGGCGTTCTGCGGGTAGCGGCGCTCCGGTCACCTTCCCCGACCGTGAGCACCGCTCCCCCCATCTCACATACATTCGGTCCGCGCGGCGGGACGTTCCCGTCCGCGGACTCCACTCACCTCCCGCTCGGCTCCCACTCTGTCTTCCTCCCGGCGCGCGCGCCACTGCTCTAAAATTTAAAGGGCCAGTGCACCACTAATTGGTGCCTGGTCCAATCAACCCTAATCATATAAAAACCCACTTCCCCTTCCTGTCCTTGCCGGATCTTGTTGCCTTTTGTGCATTTTCATGCTTTTCCAAATCCCATATGTATTTATCTCGGATTGACCTATGTCTGAGTACCCCCTTCATATTACCCTAAGGACATTAGATACCTCCCAAGAGGAATATCAGGACACTCCCCCCTGGTGATCCATCTGGAAGTAAGGCCCTCAATTACTGTGTCCCCCATGGAAGCTTTATGCCTTTTGGCTTAACCTCTTTCCCTCACGTGTCACTATACATCTATTCTATTGCTGATTTTTTTGCAGCCCATGAGAATCACGCTGATATAACACAAAGTTGGGATGCCTTTAAAGCATTCCTAAGGGGTATACTTATAAGCAAAATGAATGTAGTTAAATGAAACATAAATGGTTTGACAGTTGAGCTCAAGCAGCGGGCAGACCAATTGGATTGTATTTAGACAATCCCATGAGCTCTACTAGGGGGTCTTGGCTGTCTGCTCAGGATGCACTGGGCCATCTGGTATCACCCTTGCAGATAGGAAGCGATTTTTCTCTAAGCCAGCATTCTATTAGGAGAGAAAACAAAAGGGGAGTTTATTAGCCAGGGTTGCAAGAGTGCAGCACTCTGGATGCACCATAGATGCCTTTCGGACTGGGGATGGTAGGTTAGCCACTACTCCGGATTCCATAATTACGGAAATTGTCTCCTTTTATTCCACCTTATACCAATCAAAGCAAGTATACACATCCAAAGATATCTTGACTTATTTGAACAGTAACCACCTACCGAAACTGTCCCTCCAAAACCAAGAAATGCTGACTCCCCAATTACATTGGAGGAGCTGCAGCAGGCAACTGCCACATTCCCTAACTGCAAGGCACTGGGGGATGATGGTCTGCAGGAAGAGGTATACAAACAGCATGGGGAGAAAAAATTGCCATTCCTGTGAAAAGTGCTTAAAGTGGAGCTCCAAGCACCCTCAGAAAAAGATAAAAGTCAGCAGCTACAAATATTGTAGCTGCTGACTTTTGATATTAGGACACTAACCTGTCCAAGAATCCAGCGGTGTCTTCACCTGAGCTTATTTTACAGTTGGCTCTCGGGTGCCAGTGCCATCTTAAGAGCATTAAAGGGCCCCGGGCAATGCAGTGCATTGGGGCCCTGCCTACACATTCACCAACGAGAATAAAAATGCAAATTATCAATAAGGCTATATTTATTGGTAAAGCAGTGCCAGGCTAATGACAGCTTCCAAGTTCGGCGGCAGGGTCCAGTGAACACACACACATGAATGGGAGTCAGACACGACTGTGTGTGCCTGTTCTCGTGGAGGCGGACAGGCATTTCTGCAGTTGTGGTCTCCTCCTCCACGGCCCAAGTGGCCTGACAGCAGCGCTGGACCGACTGGCGCTTGCCACCTGCTAAGTTCGGCAGCGGGATGCACACGGGAATTGGGACTAATGCTTGGTTGAGGCTGGGTCCCTGGACAGGTGGGGCCCCCTGGGCAATTAGGGCCCCCGGGCAACTGCCCAGCGTGCCCATTCGGTACGATGGCCCTGTCGGGTGCTACCACCTCTATCTAGGCTAAGGGAAACTAGCAGTGAAGCCTTGTGGCTGCACAGCCTGTTCCCTACTGCACTTTGTAAATGGCGCGGCGGCAGGGAAAGGAGGGGGGACGAACTTCTGGGTGAGTTTGCCGTGGCATAGTCAGCCGGAAGTTGGAGCGGGTACCTGTCAAATCCCCGAAAAGTGCCAAATGTGGCAGAGGTCTACAGCTGTCAACTTGCGTACATTGTTTCTCAACATACAGGCCAGGGCTGATAACATGGGTAGCAGGGCTCTGCTGTCTGGGTAGATTTCATCTACATTCCTCCTTGGCATGGGCACCCGACAGGTGTTTCCCTGTCATGGTTATTATTCGCACTGGTGATTGAACCTTTGTCAGCTTCCATTAGGCAGAACCTGGATATAGTGGGATTCCAATTTGGTGCACTGCACAAGAAAGTCATGTCAAAGTGAATAACTCCACACCAAGTTGACTATATGGACCCCTTATGTATTTAACCACTTTAATACAGGGCACTTCCCTCCCTTCCCGCCCAGGCCAATTTTCCCCTTTTAGCACTGTTGCATTTTGAATGACAATTGCGCGGTCATGCAACACTGTACCTACACCAAATTTATGTCACTTTCCCCCCACAAATAGAGCTTTCTTTTGGTGGTATTTGATCACCTCTGGGTTTTTTCCTTTTTGCTAAACAAATAAAAAAATACCGAAAAGTTTGAAAAAAAAAAAAGTTTTTTTGTTTATGCTATACAATTTTGTAAACAAATACGTTTTTTTCCTGCACTGATGAGCACTGATGAGACTGCACTGACAGGCACTGATGAGGAGGCACTGATGGGGTGGCACTGATGGGGTGGCACTGATAGGCGGCACAGATAGGCGGCACTGATATGCAGCACTGATGGGCACTGATATGTCGCACTGATAGGTAGCACTGATATGCAGCATTGGTGGGCACTGATAGGCGGCACTGCTGGGCACTGATAGGTGGCACTGACGGACACTGATAGGTGGCACTGACGGGCACTGATAGGTGGCACTGACGGGCACTAATGGGCACTGATAGGCGGCACTGGTGGGCACTGATGGGCGGCACTTATCGGCACTGACGGGCAGCACTGATGGGCACTAATGGGCACTGATAGGCGGCACCGGTGGGCAATAATGGGCACTGGTGGGCGACACTAAAGGATGGCAATGATGGGCACTTGTTGGCAGCACTGATAGGGAGGGCACTGGTGGGCAGCACTGATGGGGAGGGCAATTGGGGGCTCCCTGAGCGCTCCTTTACTCGTGCCTGTCAGGCACGAACTAAGGAAATCCGATCAACGGCTGTTCCTATTTACTGTGTGACCAGCCGTGATTGGACACGGCTGATCACATGGTAAAGAGCCTCCGTCAGAGGCTCTTTACCAAGATCGGAGATGCAGGGTGTCAGACTGACACCTCGCATCACCGATCGCCGCTCTGCGCGCCCCCGGGGGGCGCCCAGAGCTGTGTTATCCTGCCGCCGTCATATGACGTCTGGTCAGGATAACTCAACCACATTCCCGCCGTCATTTGTCTATAGGGTGGGCGGGAAGTGGTTAAACATGTTGATCATATCCCTCCCTAATCTCCTCTTCTCAAGAGAGAGAATAAATTCAGTTCCTCTAATCTTTCCTCATAGCTGAGCTCCTCCATGCCTCTTATCAGTTTGGTTGCCCTTCTCTGCACTTTCTCCAGTTCCCCGATATCCTTCTTAAGAACTGGTGCCCAAAACTGAACTGCATATTCCAGATGAGGTCTTACCTATGATCTGTACAGGGGCAAAATGATATCTCTCTCTGGAGTCCATGCCTCTCTTAATACAAGAAAGGACTTTGCTTGCTTTGGAAACCGCATCTTGACATTGCATGCTATTATTAAGTTTATGATTTACCAGAACACCCAGATCCTTCTCCGCTATGGATTCCCACAGTTCTACTCCCCCTAGTATGTATGATGCATGCATATTCTTACTTTCTTAGCATATAGAGATTAAGATTTTTTTTTTTTTTACTGTATATGTATAGGCACCTTGTTCTGATGAGACAACTCTGTCATACAGTAAGAACTTCAGCAAAAGCAATTTTAGCAAAAGTGGCCTCCATTTAATACTTGCCTAGATCCCCATTTTGTATAAAACCGTGAAATAGAGAGAGTCTTGAATGTCAGTCATAGTCGTTAAGACAATTTTTTACCTAGATATTTACCTAGAAAAAGAGGCTTTCTCACCCAAAGCTCTACAAGGCCTACATGCTCCAGGACTTATGACAAATAAAAAGTATGTTTTCTTTATATCAGACAAAGCCATATACACTATCCACAATCCCATACCTCCCCACTTTTTGATATGGGAATGAGGGACACCTATTAGCAAAAGTATGTAGGCATAGGACACACCCCCCTGCCATGTCCCCTTAAAGGACAATTATACAAAAAAAAAAGATTAGTTAAACAAACAAATGCTTTTTTTAACACCACTATTCCTTTTTTCTATTGGCTTTAGGAATTTACAACTACAGCCATTTCGAAATTGGTTGAAAGGTTTAGCATTGGGAAACACCTTTTGAAAGATAAAAGGTGCATTTTATATACAACTATATATATCAGACCAAAATGACGGACAAATGAGGAGGAAAGAGGGACAGAGGGACTTTGTTCCAAATCAGGGACAGTTGGGAGCTATGCAATCCTGCCAGCTAGTGCTTCATGGGATGTAAAACACATTATGGTATAGCTTTTATTTCTGTTTCTGAAAGAAGCACCCACTAATAGAATGAATGAAGTTGATAACATAGATGTGCAAAGCGTATTGCATTTGGGTGTGCACCCCAAAGCTCAAACACACATGCCTTTCTCTGCAGCCCCAGCTGCACTGCACACTGAATGAACAGGATAGTGGTCTGTGCTGAGCGGCTTCTTGTTGATTCACAAACTGAAATATAGTAAACACCATTTACTATGCTTCGGTTATGAATGAACACAGTAAGTGAGTGTGTTCACTGTGTTCATTTAGAAAAGGAAGGGGCTGGTAAATTACATATTTGCATGCAACACGGGGGAAGCCCAGGCAAAAGGGGGAATCGGCACCACACACAGTGATTAGAGTGTGCCCAGGCACCCCTGACACTCTACCTGCGCAAGCCAATGGTTGATAAGATGTATTTACATAGAAATCTATGAAAAAATTGATGAAATTGAATTTTTGTTCTTATCGTAAAATTCTTCTCTTGAGAGTTCGGTGAGGGACACATAATTCAGAGACAGTAGGGTTATATTGCCACCTAAAGGAAAAGTTGGACACTAGGAAACAAAAAAACAGTGATCAGCCAGGTTCAGTGTCACATGATTCCTTAGTGTTACAAGGTCTCAGGTGTGAATGGGGAGCAGTTGTGTTAAATTCGGTTTTATTGCTCTCACTCTCTCATACTGGTCACTGGAATTTCCACATGGCACCTCATGGCAAATGACTCTCTGAGGATTTGAAAAAAAGAATTGTTGCTCTACATAAAGATGGCCTAGGCTGTAGGAAGAGTGCCAAGACCCTAAAACTGAGCTGCAGCACTGTGGCCAAGACCATACAGCGGTTTAACAGGACAGGTTCCACTCAGAACAGGCCTCGCCATTGTCGACCAAAGAAGTTGAGTGCACATGCTCAGCGTCATATCCAGAGGTTGTCTTTGGGAAATAGACGTATAAGTGCTGACAGCATTGCTGCAGAGGTGAAAGAGGTGGGGCAGCCTGTCAGTGCTCAGACTATACCTCGCACACTGCATCAAATTGGTCTGCATGGCTGTAATCCCAGAAGGAATCCTCTTCCAAAGATGATGCACAAGAAAGCCTACAAACAGTTTGCTAAAGACAAGCAGACTAAGGACATGGATTACTGGAACCATGTCCTGTGGTCTGATGAGACCAAGATAAACATATTTGGTTCAAATGGTGTCAAGCGTGTGTGGTGGCAACCAGGTGAGGAGTACAAAGACAAGTGTGTCTTGCCTACAGTCAAGCATGGTGGTGGGAGTGTCATGGTCTGGGGCTGCATAAACGCTGCCGGCACTGGGGAGCTACAGTTCATTGAGGGAACCATAAATGCCAACCTGTACTGTGACAAACTGAAGCAGAGCATGATCCCCTTCCTTCGGAGACTGGGCCGCACGGCAGTATTCCAACATGATAACAACCCCAAACACACTTCCAAGACGACCACTGCCTTGCTGTAGGTAAAGGTGATGGACTGGTCAAGCATGTCTCCAGACCTAAACCCTATTGAGCATCTGTGGGGCATCCTCAAACTGAAGGAGGAGCGCAAGGTCTCTAACATCCACCAGCTCCATAATGTTGTCATGGCGGAGTGGAAGAGGACTCCAGTGGCAACCTGTGAAGCTCTGATGAACTCCATGCCCAAAAGGTTAAGGCAGTGCTGGAAAATAATGGTGGCCACACAAAATATTGACACTTTGGACCCAATTTGGACATTCCCACTTAGGGGCGTACTCACTTTTATTGCTATTGGTTTAGACATTAACCACTTGCCGACCGCCGCACGACTATCTACGGCGGCGGTCAGCCCCTCACAGGCAAAGTGACGTAGGTCTACGTCGCTCGCCTGTGAGGGTTTAGGGAGCGAGCGCGCGCCGCCGGAGGCGCGCTCCCGCTCCCGCGTGGTCACGGACCCCCCCGCGCGTGTGACCGGCGGACCCAATCGCCGCCGGCCACTCTGCGATCGGCGGGGGAGAGGGAGAAAGTCAGGCAGCTTGTGTAAACAAGCTGCCTGTCATTCTCCTCTCTGTATGAGAGATGATCACATGGATCTACTATGTAGATCCATTGATCACTCTGCATACAGTTGAAGCCACAGCCAATCACAGTTAGAATCACGCCCCTAGGGACACACACAGCCCCTCCCTCTCAAATAAAGTTAACCCCTTCACTACCAGTGTATTTTTACAGTAACAGTGCATATATATAGCACTGATTACTGTAGAAATGTCACTGGTAACCCCAAAAGTGTCAAAAATGTCAGTCAAGGGTCCGATCTGTCCGCCACAATGTCGCAGTACCGCAAAAAAAATCGCAGATCGCCGCCATAACGCGTTAAAAAAAAAAACAACAAAAATGACAAAAATCTTTCCCTTTGTTAGTAAACGCAATAACTTTTGCGCAAACCAATCAAAATACGCTTTTTGCGATTTTTTTTACCAAACATAGGTAGCATAAAACAAATTGGCCGAAAATATTAAAAAATTTTGATTTTTACATTTTTTTTGGGGGGAATTTCCTATAAAAAAAAGGGAAAAATATTGCTATTTTTGCAAAATTTACGCTCTTTTTTTGTTTATAGCGCGTGATCAAAAAATCGCACAGGTGATCAAATACCGCCAAAAGAAAGCTCTGTTTGTGGGAAAAAAAGGACGCCAAATTTGTTTAGGTACAGCGTCGCACGACCGCGCAATTGTCCGTTAAAGTCACGCAGTGCCGAATCGCAAAATACCCTCTGGTCGTTTAGCAGCCAAATCCTCCGGGGCTTAAGTGGTTAATGGCTGTGTGTTGAATTATTTTGAGGGGACAGCAAAATTACACTGTTATACAAGCTGTACACTCACTATTTTACATTGTAGCAAAGTGTCATTTCTTCAGTGTTGTCACATGAAAGGTAGAATAAAATATTTACAAAAATGTGAGGGGTGTTCTCACTTTTGTGAGATACTGTATTTTCAACTTGTATCCAGACACAAAAAATAGTCTTTGAGCTTGTTTTTGTTGTTTTATTAGGGTTGATAACTTGGTTTGGGTAAAGGGGTTATGGGATGCCCAACTTGACTGAAACGATAGATGAGCACAACTTCCTCCCATTGTGCAAAGATCCTGGACTGTTCTCCTTCCTGGTCCTTCTAGTCTTTGGTGATCAAAAGCAAAAGTCACTTAAGGACTAGAAGCTCTTGTGGGATAATTTACTAAAACTAGAGAGTGAAAAATCTGGTGCAGCTGTAGTTGGTAGCCAATTAGCTTCTTACTTCAATTTGTTCAATTAAGCTTTGACGAAAAAAAAATGGAACCTGATTGGTTTCTATGCAGAATAAATTACCTCTATGTGTTGTAAGCTGCATTCAGGAGTATCTCCAATTCCTCTTTAGAAATTGCTCCCAGATCTACTGACTACAGGAAATACCAGCCCTCCGAGATAGGAAGGGTTAAGCACAGTGCTGTCCTTCTAAAAAGGCTTGCTACATGTGGCAATCCTTCTTCTTGAAAATCCCTGGTTGTGCTGATGGACTCACTCTGTTCTATTTGCTCCTTGCTGCTCCTCAGGCAAGATTCCTTGCTGTCAGGATATTTCCAAGCCATACAGAGCCCAGCCTGGAGGCAGAGCCCCCCCTCAGACTCAGGGGTCCCTCCTAGGCCACTGACAGACTCCTCATCACTCCATCTTCCACACAACTCCCTTGCTGGCATGGCTCCTCCATATTTAAGGGCTGATTTATCCACCCTGCCAGGACATTCTGCCTGGGGATTGGCCAAGTTCCCTCAAGTGCACAGATCAGTCCCTCCTGGCCTTCACCCACTAACTTCTAGAAGTTTCTCCAAATTTTCAGATCCAGGGGAGGTACCAGAGACCTGCCTCTGTGAGTCATCCAGTCATAAACTGCAGTAAACCCTAACCCAATTTCAGACTCACAATCCAACTGTAGCACCCTACAAGGTAGGTGCTAGGTAAAAGCATATTTGGCCTAACAGCAGGGCCATGATTTTCAGCTGGGCTGTCATGTCTCCCAGGTGTAACTGCTGAGAGGGGAGTCTACCCACTGGCTCCATGAGAGGATTCTCATTGGGCCGTGGAGAAAACACAATCAGTGGCTCATTCAGGCCTGTATCTACCCCAGAAGGAAGATTCTGCCGCAGAGGATTCTGGCAGTGGGTATAAGTTTGAGGGGCACGCATGACGCATCGTCTTTGGCAGGAAGCAGAGTCCCAGGAGGGAGGGTACAGCTGTCTCTCCTCCTGTCAGAAGGATCGGGTGTCTCGGGTGACTGCCTGAGAGTCCAGAGAGAGAGAGCTGAGCTTCAGAGAGGATCTGGTGTGCCGAGGACCTGTGGAAATAGAGGGGTTCAGTTCCAGGAAAGCATGCCAAGTTTGCGAGTACTGTGAATTTCCCCTGCCGGTCTGCCTGAAGTGTAGAGGGGACCAGGGATCCGGGAGCCAGCTAGTGTCAAGGGGGTGCCTAGCAAGAGGACCCTGGAGTGTTAGAGGGGGTGCCTAGTGAGAGGAAATTGAAGTGTAGAGGGAGCGCCAGCGGTTGGCCCCTGAAGAGTTAAGTGTACAGTGTGAAGTGTACAGTGTTAAGAGTTGCAGCAGCACAAGCAATTACAAGGAGCTACCTCAGCCAGTGAAGAGCTGGAGGGAGCTGTTCACCGGACTTTTGAGCTAAACAGAGTGTCAGGAGTCAAACGTCTTACAGTCCTGGATCTTCTGAGTTAATCTGAGAATTAAAGTTGAAGTTTCAGCACAGTTCAGCAGAACAGTATCTTCAAGCGCCAGGGAGCGTTGGTCGGCATTCAGCTGGCGTCAAGACAGCGCTAACAGGCATTTTTCTGTACAGTGTCCCAGTTGAACCTAGTTGAGCCAGAGGAGTATCCCACTCATTCCCTTCTCCCATTCCCTTTACAAAATAAACAAAACAAACCAAAGATGCTGGAATGGTCATTGTCTCAGTTTCCACACTTGGGATTTCAACTTTAATGTGTTGGAAGTGTTAACGGTAACAATGGCAGAACCATATCAGGCCCAATGCCTGGAAATATTGCTACACAACCATGAGTCATAACATAAATTTGCCTGCTACAAGTGAATCAGTCTTTCCAATGGAAGAAGTAGCTGAAAGATAGGCACACATAGAATCTAGACTTTAAATCTATTGCTGAGGGTGCACCAATATGGATAGCTGCATAAGAGGCCAGTTCAAGCTTCTGTATGTGTAGAGAAGTCTTGATTAATGTATAAATAGAAAAATTTTAAAAATGGTTAAACTTTTCTCAGTACAGAAAATACAGTATATTCTCCTACGATAAACCTGAAGCGAGCTGGGATTGGGAGGGGTTAAAACTGGCTGTTACTTTTTTTTGTTTTTTTCTTGCCAGTGTTCAAATACTTCTGTAGGCAGCATCATAACCCAATTGTCTCTGGAGCCTGTATCCTCCAATTAAAGAGCAATAAAGAAAAAACATTTCCAGTCTGGTTTTATGAAGGATCACAAAATGGGATAGGAAGGTTCAGTATGCATGGACCAGCATAAATTATAGTATTATGCTTATAAAATTATAGACACAATAAGCAGGGAAAAACTGAACAACAAGAAGTAGTTCAAGCAAGTAAATCCAAACTCACAATTTTGCTTGACTTTCTGTTTTACAGGATATGTAGCGCTGAACTTGTGCTTGATTAACTCCATACATTGACAGCCACAGGAATGTGCTTCCACATACAAAGGTCCAGAAAGTATAGCGCCTTCGAGGATCTGGGTCAAAGCTGAAATAGAGAGTTAACTTATTCCACTTATTCCACTGATAGAATTATACTTATTTTGTTATGACTTGATTTTTACTTTTTTGTGCCTTAATTTCTGGCAATTGTTCAAATATCTAACAGAAGAAATCTAATCAGGGACCGCAGAGGGTGTTTGCCCACTGTACTTTTTTTAGTGACCCAGAGTGGAGACGCTTTTCCCTGTTCAGGCCTCATTTGGAATGGTACCACAGCCTTTACTCTTAGATGTCATATGACCAAATGCACAAAGCATTGAGGCACATGCAGTCCTTGGCCATGGTTGGCAGAGGTAACAGAAAGTGAAGCAGCAGCCAAGGACACTTTGATAGCACCTGTTCTAGGAAAGAAGTATTTGGTTGTCAAGAGACCATTTTTCATGGCAGTCTTCAAGTGGACTAGCAGGCCTAAAGTATTTTTTTTTTTTTTTACTTTGTGACTGCTTTACTAGAATAATTGTACTCATTGTTTACCATCAAACTTTAACAGAAACCAAACTAGTTAGCTGTCTAAAAGTTGTGTAAATGCCCCCTTAGCAAAAATATTTTTTTCAGTGACGTGCTTTCTTTTATAGAATTTAACAGGCTTTGCCACTGTACAACAAACAAGACTGAGAGTTGTGTTGTGATCATGTGTTAAAGGAAGATGAATGATTTTTTTTTTTTCGTTATGAGGTTGTATTATTTATATCCAAGGTAAGTCTTACCTTTGCCCTAGCAGGTGAAATCTAGAAGTGTGATGGCATGATTTTTAGTGCTGCTTTAAAATATGCTTTTGAAAAACAGTGCCGTGCAAAGCAGTGCATGTATCATATAAAATAGTCAGACTTTTATGAATGTAGCAACATGTTATTTAGGAACCAATGTTGTCCATTTTTTGGCCAATGTTCATGCTATATTTCATCTTTAGTTTTCTCAGCACAGTTATCTAATCCAGCAGTATTTATTTATTTTCGTTCATGCTTGCAATGTATACTTACTCCCCAAAATTAATCCTGGAGTAGTTTCTTGCAATATCCAATACTTCAGTAGCTCCACCCACTAGCAAGGAACCGCGAATAGCTATTGCAAAGAAACCTGCAATCATAACCAGCACCTGAAACACATCTGTCCAGATCACAGCTTTCATACCACCCTTGAAGCAACATAAAAAAAAAAGTAAATGTTAAAGGTGTAATACACTAAAAATGTTTTATGTGGATATTATTCAACAAATATCTGTTTAGCTGATCATGAACTTATTGTACAGCACAGGTAAAAGTTCAAACTCAATAACCACTGCTACACTGTTCTTTAGCAGACCTCTTTCTAGAACTTTATGCGTGAGTTCACACTTGAATGCTCCCCCTTGACTACAGCTTTTCCAAAATTGGGAAAATATAGTCCAGGGATCCATACAGCATCTAGAGTGCATTGCGAAAGTATTCGGCCCCCTTGAACTTTTCAACCTTTTGCCACATTTCAGGCTTCTAACATAAAGATATAAAACTGTAATTTTTTTTTTTTTTTGAAGAATCAACAACAAGTGGGACACAATCGTGAAGTGGAACAAAATTTATTGGATATTTCAAACTTTTTTAACAAATAAAAAACGGAAAAATTGGGCGTGCAAAATTATTCAGCCCCCTTAAGTTAATACTTTGTAGCACCACCTTTTGCTGCGATTACAGCTGTAAGTCGCTTGGGGTATGTCTCTATCAGTTTTGCACATCGAGAGACTGAAATTTTTGCCCATTCCTCCTTGCAAAACAGCTCGAGCTCAGTGAGGTTGGATGGAGAGCGTTTGTGAACAGCAGTTTTCAGTTCTTTACACAGATTCTCGATTGGATTCAGGTGTGGACTTTGACTTGGCCATTCTAACACCTGGATATGTTTATTTGTGAACCATTCCATTGTAAATTTTGCTTCATGTTTTGGATCATTGTCTTGTTGGAAGACAAATCTCCGTCCCAGTCTCAGGTCTTTTGCAGACTCCATCAGGTTTTCTTCCAGAATGGTCCTGTATTTGGCTCCATCCATCTTCCCATCAATTTTAACCATCTTCCCTGTCCCTGCTGAAGAAAAGCAGGCCCAAACCATGATGCTGCCACCACCATGTTTGACAGTGGGGATGGTGTGTTCAGGGTGATGAGCTGTGTTGCTTTTACGTCAAACATAACGTTTTGCTTTGTTGCCAAAAGTTTCGATTTTGGTTTCATCTGACCAGAGCACCTTCTTCCACATGTTTGGTGTGTCTCCCAGGTGGCTTGTGGCAAACTTTAAACAACACTTTTTATGAATATCTTTAAGAAATGGCTTTCTTCTTGCCACTCTTCCATAAAGGCCAGATTTGTGCAGTATACGACTGATTGTTGTCCTATGGACAGAGTCTCCCACCTCAGCTGTAGATCTCTGCAGTTCATCCAGAGTGATCATGGGCCTCTTGGCTGCATCTCTGATCAGTCTTCTCCTTGTATGAGCTGAAAGTTTAGAGGGACGGCCAGGTCTTTGTAGATTTGCAGTGGTCTGATACTCCTTCCATTTCAATATTATCGCTTGCACAGTGCTCCTTGGGATGTTTAAAGCTTGGGAAATCTTTTTCTATCCAAATCCAGCTTTAAACTTATCCACAACAGTATCTCGGACCTGCCTGGTGTGTTCCCTGTTCTTCATGATGCTCTCTGCGCTTTAAACGGACCTCTGAGACTATCACAGTGCAGGTGCATTTATACGGAGACTTGATTACACACAGGTGGATTCTATTTATCATCATTAGTCATTTAGGTCAACATTGGATCATTCAGAGATCCTCACTGAACTTCTGGAGAGAGTTTGCTGCACTGAAAGTAAAGGAGCTAAATAATTTTGCACGCCCAATTTTTCAGTTTTTTATTTGTTAAAAAAGTTTGAAATATCCAATAAATTTCGTTCCACTTCATGATTGTGTCCCACTTGTTGTTGATTCTATATCTTTATGTTTGAAGCCTGAAATGTGGCAAAAGGTCGAAAAGTTCAAGGGGGGCCGAATACTTTCGCAATGCACTGTATTGTGAAAAGAAGGCTCTCTTTTTTTGCTCTATGTCTGATTTCGCATACTGTATATAATCAGACATATTGTAGTGGAAAAAAGTTGAGAAAATGTGAAGGAGATCTCAATGAGTTAGTCTCAACTTGTTCTGAGGTTTTACTGGTACCACATACTCTGATACAAGACACTGAAAAATAGAAAGTTTCCTACCAAGAAGAACTTTTGGACTTTATAGGTACCACACCAAATTAAAGATAAAAAGAAACATTTTATCATACAAAACATTAAAAAGATTTAATATCAGATATCATGGTATTGTTTCAAAACATTAACATTTACAGATTATGCAAGTATATTGTATGAAGTCCCAGTTGATCACAAAGGGGATCTCAATTAGGATTCTTCATCTCCTTCATCTCCCCACCGCCACCACCCCACCCACATGGCGGATCGCAACTGCCATGTAGAGAAGACATTCAGACGTCACCAATAAGCATATAAAAATTGTATATAATGGATACAACTATAGTAAACCGTATAAAACAAATAATGTATGCACCTATGTAAGAAAAAAGAGAAAAAAAAAAAAGAATATGGTGCATATATTATTTGTTTTATAGGGTTTACTACAGCTTTGCTGTATCCGTATTCACTTTTTACAATGTACACTGGCATAATCGCAAAGCTCCCAACTGTCCCTGAATACGAGGGACTGTCCCTGATTTGGAACAATGTCCCTCTTTCCTCCTCGAATAAAGAAATAAAAAGAGGACGCACCGGCCTAGTGTATTATCCTCAGGGTAAAAATGGTTTTATTGTATAAAAAATATACTCACAAACAAACGCTTTACAAAGGCATATCACATCGATAATGGCTGCAATGTCCAAAGTATCACATCCTAGATGAAATGTCCATGATATTGGCTAAGGCGTTTTGAGGTCCTGCCTCTTCTTCAGAGCCTACTGAGCACTGTCTCTGTATGAAACTATATGCACATCAGCACATATGTATGGCTAGATTTGCACATATGGATATACGCATGCTCGGTGCATGCATACAGGGTGGAAACCCATAGTTGTTGTTCACTCATAATCATGGCTTGCTAAGAAACCATGTAGTTGGTGAGACATACCCAACTACATGGTTTCTTAGCAAGCCATGATTATGAGTGAACAACAACTATGGGTTTCCCCCTGTATGCATGCACTGAGCACCTGGATATGACTTGGGCGAGTGTGACATCAGTGGAACGCAGGGCACAGCCATAGTCCTTGACTGCGGCAGTGACTTGAGTTCCACCCACCCGCCCGGCATAGCATGGCTGTACCTGGAGCAAGTGAAGCTCTGCCCCAAGAGCAGGCTTACGGAGGACATTAGAGTATCTCAGCAGATATCACTTAGCGTCCTAAGACAATCGGCATAAACCCTCTTTTTCTTTTCTCTCCCCCCCCTCCTTTCTTGATTACATCTGGAATATGATATGATGTTTATCATAAGTTTTGGACACTCTGCTATTTTGCACATCAACTGTTAATGAGGTCTTAAGATGTTTTAGTATGTTTTTTTATATCACTAGACCATTGTTATTGTGTGTATAGACCTGAGTTGGGTCAATGTGGTGAGTTGCCTGGCAACGGTATGCTAATGAGCATCATGCAAACACACGCCTCATTGGGGTGGGCTAAGTGTCTGGTCACTCCTTTGCCTTATCATATCTGATGGTATAAGTAGAAGGGTTTAGACACTGCTCAGTAGGGTCTGAAGAAGAGGCAGGACCTTGAAATGCGTTAGCCAATATCGTTAACTTTTCATCTAGGATGTGATACTTTGGACATTGCAGCCATTATTGATATGCCTTTGTCAAGCGTTTTTGTTTTTGAGTATATTTTTTACACAATAAAACCGTTTTACCCTGAGGATAATGCACTAGGCCGGTGCACCCTCTGTTTATTTCTTTATTCTAGTATATCCAGACATCCCCAGTCTAGAGAGGGCAGCAAGGTGGTATTTATCCAAACTGATTTGGATGAAGAATCTAGAGTAAAACCAGTTAGGGGCCTTTCTTCCAGCACAGGAGATGTGTTTTTTTATATACTGTATGTTGACCTCTTTCCTTCTCATTTGTCCCTCATTTTGATCTGATCTATATAGTTGTATATAAAATGTACTTTTTATCTTTTAAAAAGTGCTTCTCAGTACTAAACATTTTATCCAGTTTCTACATTTCTGCATTTGTAAACTTAAAAAAAAACTGTATAAAGGAATAGCAGTGGTAAAAAAAAGCACTTGTGGGTTTGACTAACATATTTATTATTTGTATAATTCTCCTTTAAGGGGGCGTGGCAGGTGTGTGTGTTCTATGCCTACATACTTTTGCTAAAAGGTGTCCCTCATTCCCATCTCAAAAAAATCTACAATTGTTACATTGTTTTGAAACAATACCATAAAGTCTGATATTCATTTTTAATCTCCTATTTATAATGTTTTGATTGATAAAATGATTGTTTTTTTATCTCTAATGTGTGCGTTAAAGGGGTACTGCAAAACCCTGCCCTCCTCTCGATATTCTTTACCTACTACAATATTCCTTCTAACATGTTAATCTTCCAAACCTTGGACTGCTCATTTCCAAAGCATCTTCTGTCTTGTATCAAGGCCTTACACCATAGACCTTTTTGTCACAGCAGACAAATTTCTAACAGCATTTTCTTCCATTAAACCACACAAAGTCCCAGACTCTGACAGACTCTCAATTCACTATTACAAAACATTTTGTTCACTCCTGAGTTGGGAATTTAAAATCATACAATGTTATCCTAGGGACAGGAGAGATCCTTCAAGACATGCTATATGCTCACATTTCTGTCATACCCAAGTCGGGAAAAGACTTAACCCTGGGCTCTAATTATTGCCAGATCTCTTTACACAATAAGGGTTGAAAAAAAAAAAAATAATAAAATCTTATGCCTCCTACTGCACTTTTTCACTCTAATAGATCTTGACCAAATTGGCTCTGTCCCCACTAGGGAAGCCAAAAATAACACCACTCCTCTTCTGAATATCTTACGTGGAACTTCATTGTGCAAGATCTTGCTCCTATTAATATCTACCAAAGCATGTGGAAGCATTGGTCTTGGCTTGAAATTTTCTGTGTTGGATTAAGGCAATTTAATCTCATCAAACTGCAGCGGTTTGCATAAGGCTCTTTTTAAATATTTAACAGAGATGTATAAAGTACTAGAGACCCAGACTTGAGTAAAAGTACTCTAAGTGCTCTATCAAAAAAGTGACTTGAGTAGACGTTGAAGTGCTCTTTAAGCACCACACTTAAGTAGAAGTACTAAAGTATTCAACATTTTTTGTACTTAAGTATTTCAAGTAGTTTATTTTAAAATGTACTACTCAAGTACTGAAAGTAAAAGTACAAGTATTGTGTTATGTAGTTATTAAAGAAAGTAGTCAAAAGGCCAGGGCCCCCCTCCCATTTTAGATCCCCCTTAGAGCAGGCCAGGGTCCCCCTCCCATTATAGATCCCCTTAGAGCAGGCCAGGGCCCCCCTCCCATTACAGATTCCCCTTAGAGTAGGCCAGTCCCCAGTCCAGTCCCCCCTGCTGAAAGAAGAATATATTCCTACCTCCATCTAGTTCTCCCGCGCTGGGCGGCCGCCCTGCACAGTTCCCAGAGACAGTCTAGTAGTCTAGACTCTAGTAACTCACAGTCCCTCCCCCAGCCAGAGCCCTGAGAGATCACTCCGCAGGCAGGTGTCTCTCCTCTCTCGCCACCACCACTTCACTTGAGAGCCGAGCGGGAGGCGGGAATTGGGCCGAGCCGAGGGAGGACAGAGGTGGCGAGGCTCTGCCCCTGAGCCATCGCATCGGGTCGGGGATTGGTTGTGACTTTTGAGTCTCAGAGACAGTGAGACTCGAGTAAAAAAAGTCAGCCGCGGTGCGGGTTTGGAATGGAATGATTCATAACATTTTTATAATTGTAACGATTAACGATGCAGCACATAAAAAAAATATCGGAGTAAAAGTATTAAAATGTACTGAAGTAAAAGTGGAAGTAGGAGAAAATAATGATACTCTAGTAAAATACAGATACCGCCTTTTAGTACTAAAGTACAGTAGTGAAGTAGCTCTACTTCGTTACTATACATCTCTGATATTTAACATTACAAAATGATATCTGGCAAGGCTGTCCCCTATGTCTATGGATGATTTACCCTGAAATTTCCTTGCCAATTCCAATGAAGGAAATCATGGATTATTATAAGAAGGAATACAGGCACTAAAAATCCTCCTCATGTAAAAACAACAGGCATGGCTGGGATTCAGATTATCCCCATTGTCAGTCAGATGTTTAGGGCCAAATTCCCCCTATTTGCCTCCTTTATATGCACAGACCTCCAACGCTGAAGCAAAGCCTATTTTTTCCTGGTTCAGGAACATCCTAATGATGAGCATCCTCCTACTCTTCTAATACAGACTATACTTAAATGTTTTTTAATGAAAGACATAGGCTTCCTGGATCCATGTCTTTACTACACACCATCCCACATGGCAAGAATAAATTGGTGCAATAATGCACCTATCAAAATAAATATAGAAATCTAAGTGAGGTTTGGGACTTTTCATGTACATCCTTGGTTTAATAACCACCACTCAAGATACTTGTTTATACCTCACATACATACCTATAAGGTACTCTACAGTAGCACATTTGAGATATTCAATTATTTTTTTCTTTGCTGATTTACTAGGATGTATCCCACTATCTCCAGATATTATCCAATGGTGGTCCTGCTGACCTTCCGCCACGATCCTCTCCCACAGCTCCCGGGAAGTTGATGTTATTCCCTATGCACCTCCAAACTACCTCATGTGACTTTTGCTATTTTATCAGTGCCAACAGGTATATCCCTACTCTCCCCTTTTTTCCTCTCCCTTTTCCCTTTCCTTACCCCCTTTTTCCCCCTCCCCTCCCCCTTTGTGGCCCTTTGTTATACCATACTAACAACCATGCATTTTATTATAGAAACGCTTATACTTATATACGTTGCATCTGTTCCTGATGATTGGTCACAACCATGAAACGCGTAGAGCTGTTAAGGATGCCACGTCATGATTATTATGTGTCTACCAACCCGTTATGTATTGCAATGAATTTTAACCCTAATTTGTTTATATTATCTATATTTGTGTTAGTCCATATTATCCAATTGGACACCATTGACATCATTATGTGCAATCGTATTATGCTTGCTGCAATGGGCTGTCTCATGCATTTCTGAATGTCTTCCACCATTAATGATATATCCATGTCATTTTGGTTTGATGTAAGATGTATGCATATACTCATTAATTAAATATGATGTTACGTTCTCTATGTTTTTATGTTATTTATCAGTAATGACCACCACTGTCATTATGTTATGATGTTAACTTATGCATCTATTTATTAAAATATAACATACAACTATGCTGTTATGGATTTTATATGCATATATGCAATATTTACGCCAGCCCATTGATACATTTATATACAATTCCCCTGATTGCTGCCAATGTTTCATTTAAAGTCCCAACCTCCTTTTGTTTTTTATATATGCATAGGGATGGACGATTATGACCCTACCCTGTCGTTTCCTCATTTAAAGTCCCAAATTTTCTCTCCCCCCCCTTTTTTCAATACATCCTTGGTTTAATAACCACTGAGCCAACACATTATATAAAATCATTTGTACATAACTTTTTTTTAGAACATTATACAATTTTAAAAGACGGGTTTGTCCTGAAAAAACAGGTTAACACACTGCATGTCCAGGGTGATGTTATCCTGGATTCAAGACCTGGTTTTGTGTCTTTTAGCCAACACATTTTGCGGGCTGACTCATTTCATTAGGGCCTCAGATCCTATCAAATACTGTAACAACAAAATGTTTCATGTAGCAAAATCACAAATTAATTTCTCTACAAAGCATCTTTTGTTATCAGAAAAAATATACATATATTTTCCACATTTATTGCGACATTCCACTTAGTGGGGCAATGGATATTCCATGGTATAATTCATTATATTTTAAAAGGTATATATCGCAACATTACCTGTATAGTATTCCATTAGAGAGTGGTGGCAAGTAGCCTGGGGAGCCCATGGGGAACGTCTTTAAAGCCCCAAAAAGAAACACCGACTGTCAGGGACATTCTGGCCATAGTGCTATTAATGCTCAAAGGCAGACGCAAATGCGCACGCGAGATCCCGCAAATGCCCACTGTGTCAGGCACACGAATCTGCGCATGCACACGAATATTCGCGCACACGTGAACGTGCGCCAATAGACATTGGCGCCAATTTAGAAGTGCAGCACTAATTCTTTGCTGTCTGATCTGCAGCTGTACCTGTGTTCCTGAAACCTGATCCTGTTACTCCTGTGTATGACCCAGCTTGCCTTTGACTCTGTTGAATCTCTCCCACCTTAACCTTGGCCTGTACCTGGACTTTGCTGTTGTCTTTTGCTCATCTGCCTAAACTCACTTTGCTGATCTCTGCCTGTACCCTTACTATTCTTTGCCTACTGTCTATGTCTGCATCTGATTGTCTGTTACCAACCCGGCTTGTCTGACCATGCACCCTGTGTCTCTTCTGCTCTGCATGCATCTGCCTGATCCCTGCTGCCTGCTGCCACCAGCCCAGAATCTGCTGGCCTGCCAACACCTGCCGTTTTACCTTCTGGTCCACCCTGGTGATATATCCACCACATGGAAGACGATCCAGGCACCCATTCACCACCACGCTCTTGTGGCCACTGTCACAACATCAGTCGTCCATAAGCCAGGGATGTGTGAGAGGCCTTCCCTCTGCACGTCAGGCTCAGCCGTAAAGTATGTGACACTCACATAGGACCAAGATACCAATCGTCTTGCCCCTATGTGGGTGTTTCTTTTTGGGGTTATGGAAACAATCCCCACGGGCTCCCCAGGCTACGTGCCACCACTCTCTGATGGAATACTATACAGGTAATTTTGTGATGTATACCTTTTAAAATACAATGATTTATACCATGAAATATCCTCCACCCAGCTAGGTGGAATGTTGTAATAAATGTAGAAAATATATGTATATTTTTTCTGATAACAAAAGATGCTTTCACATTCAGATGGAATGTGAATGTGGCCTGCAACACATAGGTAGAACCACTAGGGAACTCAAAGTCAGATTAAGAGAACATGTTAACAATATCAAAAAGGGTTTTAAATACCATAGCTTATCAGATCATTTTAGAAAATATCACAACAGGGATCCAACTAAAATGACCTGGCATAGACATAATAGAAAGACACTGGAGAGGTACACACATGAAGAGAGCTGTGTCACAAAATGAAACTATATGGATACATAGTTTATGTACTTCCACACCTCTGGGGCTCAATGTGAAGTTGGACATAAACTGCTTCATCAATGATTAAATAATTAAGATTAAACACATTGATGACAGTTTAGCTATATTGAGGTCCTCTTAGTTTACATGTTTTTTTGATTTATCGTGTCCTTGCATGAATTAATGGTTCTATATATTCTTTTAACATACATAAAGGGTCACCAAAAAAAATGGTTTATAATTAACAGTTTGGATGATCCCTCTCTATAAGCCAAAGGTAGTTTTATTTGTTTTATTGTGTATATCCTATCATATACAGAATTGCAATTAGGATGTAAGCCATTATAATTTGTGGAGTTTTATAGGTTAATTGTTGCTCTGCTTCCGATGTGTAAGGGAAGGTAAGCGATACAGGATATGGATAGTTGATTGTGACTTGTTCCGTGATACTGTTGGCTATAGAACAGCATTATTAGTCTAATACTATTTTGGGTGTACCAATATGGACCCTTCGGCGGAACTTCCATTACACACGGGAAGAAGAATATTATAGGATAAGGCTGGGTGTACTAAGATGGAGAACGGAGGTGTCTACACAGGTAACGACCTACCAGGAAACAGGTCTCAATAGGTGGAGTGGGAGGACAGCTGAGAGTAGTGCGAGTACAATCAGCACGCATATATAAACACAGACCAATAACTGACCGACTTAGCTTCTGAAGACGCCCAGTGGGAGGGGCGAAACATGTTAAGTGAGGTCGGTCAGTGACTAGTATCTCCCACATGAGAACACGCCAAGACAGTTTTTGGATTTACTTCTGCTTTTATTAATCGTTTTTATGTAAGTGCAATTGCGTTTTTTCTTTAGTTAGGGCCCTTTCACAGGGGCTTTCCAATCAGGCCCGCTTGTCAGTTTTTTTAGGCGGACCTGATTGGCTGCTCCATGCACCTCTATGGAGCAGCGGATGTCAGCGGTGACATCTTCGCTGACACCTGCTGCTATCCAATCCGATGTGGTTCGTAAAATCCAGACGGATGGAAACCCTATTTTCCATCTGTCTGGAGGATTGGATCGGATAGGATCGACTGAAAACAGACAGGCAGTCCATTTTCATCCGATCTCCCATAGAGGAGAGCTGGGATCGGACAGGTCCGTCTCTGCCAAGTAAGTGGATAGATCCCAGCTGAGCAAAATGGAGCCTGTGTGAAAGGACCCCAAAAGTCAACAGTTTATTTTTACTATGAATGTTCTCCTGTCCTTTTCATGGTGATACCTTGCTGGTTTCACATTTGGAGAGTGAAATGGAGGAGAGGAGGTGGTGATAAGGAGTGATTATATGGTCATATGCCTAATTTGGATACCACTAACAGCCAAGCACCAATATGTGGAAGGAGCATATAAAGTCAAAGCCTGTTTGATGCATACAGCTGGTGAGTGGGGGCACATAGAAGGGGAGCATGCCACTTTGGATTCACATTGCAGCAAGATTCACCTAAAGTTTATGGACTTTTTTTTCATGTTAATGGACTATTTGATTTGATACTGAACTTGTATCACTAGCACTTTTTAACACTGTTAGCACTTTATTTTTCGCACTTTACTAAATGTTTATTTTGTATCACAATAGATGAATGTGTTACTCATTATTTGAATGCACTTTATTAGGGAAGTGCTTTAGTCACCACACACTAAAAGATGCTGCATGTAGAGAAATGAATTTGTGATTTTGCTACATGAAACATTGATTGTCATAAATGTACATGTTATTACAGTATTTGACAGGATCTGAGGCCCTGACAAAGCGGGTCAGCCCGCGAAATGCGTTAGCTAAAAGACACAAACCGGATCTTGAATACAAAATAACATCACCTTGGACAAGCAGTTTGTTAACCTGTTTTTATGGAACAAACCACTTTCTTTTAAAATTGTATAATGTTTTAAATAAAGGTATGTACAAATGACTTTATATAACGTGTTGGCTCAGTGGTTATTAACCCAAGGAAGTACATGAAAAGTCCCAAATCTCACTTAGATTTCTAGAATCGTCTCTCAAGGCATGGTACTTCCTTAGGGTGCATATTGATTGACTCTCTACCCTCACATACAATACACCATCAAAATAATTGTTCATCCATGAACATGACTTTCTACCTATACTGTTGGCAGTGTTTCCATGGTTACCTCGCTCACTTACCTTATCCACTTTGTCCCAACCTCTCAACTAGACCTAACTGAATTCATTTCACTCAAAATAGAATGTAAGTACAACATAATCACAGAAAATGCATACTAACTGAGGATCCATCAAAGGGTTTTGATAACACCAAGAACGGCAAACTCTCTTTGTGTAAACAGCCAGGATCTATATTTTATAGGAGGACTTCCTTTATAATTATAATCTTTGTCATTTTGTTTTATTTATTTTGTAATATTTCTTGTATAATTTCATATCACTGTTAGTACTTACTGTAAAAAAAATGAAAAATAACTTTGGTTGTTTTGGAATGTCTTAGCCAGGAAAGCAACTCAAAATGCAGATAAGTGTTTTCCCTAAGGTATGCTTTTCTATTTGCTGCAACCCATGTTGCTACTGGTTTCTATCCTTTAACATTTTTGTATTTTTCCTTTCTATTACTCTTTTTCACAATTTAGACTAAATAAAACGGCAAGTGAGGTTTCAAAATTGGGGAAAAAACAATTACAGATCAATTAATTATGTAATGTTAAAGAGGGAAATTATTAATGTCTCATTAATAATGTCTCATTCATAAGATATAAGGAAATAAGGATTACGAAATTCCAGTTAGCAATTAATGAATAATACCTGCTTCCAAACAATTACCACTTCTGTCTAAATTGAAAGAAGTATTACAGGTTCAAAAAGATATGTCTCTGTGCCAACATACTGTAGAGAGACTGAGATCAAATTGTCTGAACTCACCAGTGATGTATACAAGGTACATATCGCTCCAGTTGAAATCAGAGATGCCCAAATATCCAGCCCGGTTACTAAGAGAAAACAGAATGTAAATGATAAAACTATATGTAGCTCTAGTTGTCTGTGTTAAGTTCAAGTACTAGCAAAATAACAACCTTGGTTAAGAATTAGTGCAGGAGCATAGATCACAATTCCAGTGTATAATGTCTGCGGAGTGAGAGGAAAACATAATTAGGACTTCATATCAGCTTGGCCAAGGTAATAGCCCAAACAATAAAGTGACTTACAGTGCCCACAAGGAACTGGATAGTGCCACAGAGCTGAACACTTCTTGAAAACCTCATCGCCAAATACTGTGTGTAAAAATGAGACAATGATTATGTGGTGTCATGGAGGAAAAGATAACAAATTGGTTGGATAAAAAATTAATAACAGAGCAAAACAATTGTATAACTAAAGGTTCGAAACAATAAATATGTATGAACGACTTTCCCCTGGGGTTCCTGTTCCATGTGCCACCCATTCCTCTTAGCCATTACCGCAAGTCGGTATTGCGGCATTTTTTACGCCTGATTTCCTGATAGTTGGCTTGGATACCTGTGAGAGCTGACTGGATCCGCCTGGTTAACACCATTATGGAGGCGGAGGAGTGGGTGGCGAGGTTTAGGGATAGACATGAGAGATTCTATAGTATTTGGGCTGCCTGGATACAATATATTTCTGGTTTGGCATGGGCGTCCCAGCCTACGTCCCTTACTCCACTAATTGATGCTCTTGCGATAAATAGATGTGACTCGAGTCGTGCTACATAATGTCAGTGCGATTTGACGTTGTCACGGACGAGGTTCTTTTCTTTTTTCTTTGAGTGTTTTAGACCCTCGGAGCTCTCTTCCACCACCAGCATTTCTGATCTAAGATGTAGTGCTGACTGTTATGGTTTTTTTCTCCTTTTTTACCCCTCCTCACTATTTCTATTCTTTTCCCTCCCCTCTCCACACATTCTCCCCTCTTTATGTCTTGAATTACAGGTAGTAAACTCAGGAATGATATGGCATTCAGTAATTGTAGCTCACAGAGATGCTAATCGGAAAATCTAGAGACCTTTATTGTTCTATATCAGAGATGATAACCTGTAACATGTTACTCATAACTGGGCATTTTGCCCAATTTCTTGTACACTACCTAGGGTTTTTCTTTGTGTTTTGTAACAATACAATAAACAATACAGGAAACAATAAATATGAAATATTTTATAACAAGACATAAAGAGGCACTAAAACTGTAAATCCCTTACTTGGTAGGTGCTGGTGATCCCAAGTCTGTAGAACACTGGCATAAAAAGGTAGGCTGTAATTAAGCTGTTTAAAATCTGCCCAAGGCACATCTGCAGGAACTTAGCACCATATCGATAGGTTTCAGCTGGAACTCCAAGCACTTGCACTGCAGACATAAAGCTAGCAGCAAGCGATAAACCAACTGGGACAGCTGACATACTCCTGCCTCCAGTAAAAAAGTCATCAGAGGTTTTTTGCCCTCCACGGGACAGAGCATAGAAGAGTCCAATGCTTGTGGATCCCAACAGCATTGCTGCAAAGACACCATAATCCCAGAGAGAGAATGTCAGCTTGTTGTGCTCATACGGGACATGACTTTCCATTAGACCTAAGCATAATAAACAGAAAAAATAGCACAAATGAAAAATATAAATGCGTCCATCCAGGAGCAATACAATCTAATAGAACACTAACATGAAAAGACTGTTTCTGCTTTAGAAACTTGTACAAAGCCTGAGGAAGTGACCTAAGTGATTCCAAAAGCTTAAATCTTCAATAACTTAAAGCGGTATTAAACCCAAAACCCAAAATGTAATATGTTGCAGCTTAGATGTAGTGGCTGCATTAATTTTCTTTTTCAGGATTTTTTCCCTCTATTTTCCAATGGTGATCTGGCCAGTAACACACCTCCTCTATTATACAGACACCACTGCCAGTGGTAAATTATCTCATCCCTGTAACTGCAAGACACTTTCACACAGGCATTCCAATCACATCCACCTGTCAGTTTTGTCAGGCGGACCTGATCGTATGCTCCATGCATCCCTAAGGAGCAGCGGATGACAGCGGAGACATCTCCGCTGATACCCGCTGCTATCCGTTCCGATCCTGTCTGTCAAATCCGGAAGGATGGAAACCCTATTTTCCATCCGTCTGGAGGATCAGATCGGATTGGATAAGATCGGATGAAAACGGATAGGCGGTCCATTTTCATCCGATCTCCCATAGAGGAGAGCGGGGCTCTGACAGGTCTGTCTTGGCACACAAAGCGGGAACAGAGCAGGCGATCCGCCGATCCCCACTGAGCAAAACGGAGTTCGTTGGGCGCACCACCCGTGTGAAAGGGGCCCAAGACAGTCTTTCTGTTAATAAACAGCAGACTTACTGGCTGAATTACCAGATGAATATAGAAGAAAGGAAGCCTAAAAATGGAAACGAATGCAGCCATCACATTTAAGAGTTGGAAAGATGCAATTAATAAATTTTTGCTTTTGTGTGTAATACTGCTTGTTAAACAATAAAAGGTATCGCTTAAACTACAAACATCCTGAATTGATGGAAGGCTAACATGGTACAAGACTCTACTACTGCTTAAAAAAAAAAAAGAATCAATATTTAAAGAAAAACATTCTCTACCTCTACCTTCTGATACCTTAAATACTCTATGCCCTAGAGCAAATATGTCCATTCTGACCCAAAAATAGCTTTGCTAGGGATTATATGGGAAGCTACTCTTCCATCTGATATGCATGTGATATGGCTTCGGGCTATGTATATAGCCTGTAAACCCATATTGGAGAAATGGATATCAAACTCCTCACCAACAACTGCCCAATGGTCTGATATGATCAATTTCAATTTACAAATGGAGATACTAACATACAAACATAGGAATTGCACCCAAAAATGTAAATAAATTTGGTGTGGATGGCTAGACTCCAACTTATCTACACACTCTGTTGTGTCTACAGAGGAGGTCATGGAAAGTTAGCAGTGTATCTCTGATCTGGGATAATTGTTTGTATATGCCATCAACATGCAGTCTTTAAATTGAGTATATCTGATTGTCTTGAATTTTTGCCAATTTCATAAAAGAAGAATATAATTGTCAATCTATTATTTTGTTAAATGGTCTTGAGCAACAGAGATTGTACAATCTGGAAATCGCATAAACTTTTTATGTTTTTTATCTTTATCTTTTTTTTTTGTTTTTTGGAATGTTTTGGAATGTTTAGTGGGAATGTTCTGTCTCGTCTTAGTTGTTTTGTAAACTGCAAAATATCTTTTTGTCAATAAAAAATACCTGATTAAAAAAAAAACACATTCTCATTTATAACAAGGATATTAGACTTGTTGCCAATTTCATATACGAAGAATATAATTGTCAATCTATTATCATGTTAAACGATCTTGAGCAACAGAGATGGTACAATTTGGAAGTCACATAAGCTTTTAATGTTCTTTATCTTTTTTTTTGTTGGAATGTTTAGTGGGAATGTTCCATCTGTCTTAATTGTTTTGTAAACTGCAAAAAAATATTTTTGTCAATAAAAAATACCCAATCAAAAAAAAAAAAAAAAACATTCTCATTTATAACAAGAATATTAGACTTGTTGCCAATTTTATATACGAAGAATATAATTGTCAATCTATTATCATGTTAAACGGTCTTGAGCAACAGAGATTGTACAATTTGGAAGTCACATAAGCTTTTTATGTTTTTTATCTTTTTTTTTGGAATGTTGGGAATGTTTTGTCTGCCTTTAGTTGTTTTGTAAACTGCAAAAAAATATGTTTGTCAATAAACAATACCTGGTTAAAAAAAACACATTCTCATTTATCACAAGGATATTAGACTTGTTGCATAAGCTTTTTATGTTCTTTATCTTTTTTTTTGTTGAAATGTCTAGTGGGAATGTCCTGTCTGTCTTAGTTGTTTTGTAAACAGCAAAAAATCTTTGCCAAAAAAAATAAAATACCTGATAAAAAAAAACACATTCTCATTTATAACAAGGGTATTAGACTTTAACACTATTATAAATGATTTGAAAACTTTTTGGAAATAAATAAATAAATAAATAAATGATTTAATAACATAATTACACGTTTTTATGTGATATATATTATTTTCTTTAATCTTTGCTATTTTAATTATTTTTGTTTTATTAAAATGAAAATAAATAAATAAATAAATAAATACAAATAAATATGGTTAATGTTTTTTACCAGGAGATACAAGTACATTTAAAGAGATTCTAGCACTTACCTGAGATAGATTTTTGAAAGCTCCAGGAGACCTTTAGTTTGCTGCAGACACTTGACAGGCCAGGAGGGAGGGAGAAGGTGTTTTAAAGGATGAAAAAACATGGAAAGCAGAGGGAGGAGTCTGGACATCTTACAGCACTCTTGGGCTGCACAGCTATCTGAACAGGTTAAACGACTGGCTATTATAATAAACCTGTCAAGTATTCTTAGATACCACGTTTTGTTCACCTTTGTATTTCATAATAGAGCATTCAGTTTCCAACGTGCCATAAAGCTTACATTTACCTAAATCATTTTTTTTACTGCTTTCTGGAATAACAGGTAGTGTTAATCATCACATTATATTAAAAACTGAGGATTTATAAAAGACTCTCTCACAAAATGCTGTCAATGTCGAAATAAGAGGTATACCTCCAAAGAAGAAAGTAAATACTTACCTTTCCCGCAGTTCCAGTTACCAAGCACTGCTTGATTGAAAAGAAATCACCCCACTGAAATGTCTGCAGAATTCCAACACTTCCAGGAATGTTGATCTCCTGTGTCCCCTGTTGCACTCAGTGGTTCCTTCCATGGACCTCTACCACACTACAGGACACAATGATAATCAAGAGGTTGGTGGAGTACATGTAGTATGGTAAACAGGAGATCACCATGCACGGTGGCACAAGCAGCAGGATTTAATCGCTAATTTCAAGGTACGTTTTTTTTTTTTCCTTGTCATTTATTTTTGTGACAGAGTCACTTTAAAATGATATCCAGTGGAATTAGAGGCAGATTTACTAAAAGAGTTGTGAATCTTTACAACATTCTCTCCAGTTATCCAGTCATGTGAAAAGCACCTTCCTGCTTACTTATTTCTTCAGCACATGATTGGATAATTGAAGCGAATAGTCACACAATTTATTGTGTGAAGATGATCAACTTGTTTAGTAAATTGCCCAATAGCAGGGGCGTAACTACAGGGGTTGCAGGGGTTGCAATCGCTACCGGGCCCCATGCTCCAGGGGGCCCGGTAGCAAACCAGTGGGTGAACTTCCAGGATCGCAAGGGTCAGACTTGCGACTGGACCCTGGCATTGCACCTCTGTGGGGAGGCCCCAAGATTGCAGGAAGGGGGCCCACAAGATTGCAGGAAGGGGGCCCACTGCAGAACTTGTGAAAGAATCCTGCTGCGGGACCGTAATAAAAGGCCATGCAACTAGTGCAAAGAGCCCCAGGATTAGTGGGAAGAGCCCTGGGCTTGAAGGTAAGGGCCCTGGCCAGGGGTCTGAGGGGCCCTTCATGGTTTCTTGCATCAGGGCCCTGAAGGTTCTAGTTACGCCTCTGCCCAATAGGGTTATTTTTGTATGATGCAGATCTGCATAGTTGATGGTATGATTACTGTTGGCAATCACTATGTAATGCTTGCAGACACCATCTGTACTAGGCTGTGAACCCAAAAGCAAACTTGTTTTATATTGCAGCTCACCAATTCTTAGATGTAATGTTTGTTTTCTTTTTTTATGCTTTCTTTCCTTTTTTTTTTTTCATCTGGCGATCCTGCCAGTTAGAGTCCATTCACACTGCCACGACTTTGTGAGGCGACTTGTGTGCCCTCAAGTCGCCCCAAGTCGCTTGACATAACAAAAGCAATGTTAATCAATGCGTGCCGTCTTAATTGGCACTACTGAAGTCGCTCCGACTTCAGAAAAGGGTCCTGTACTACTTTGAGTTGACTTGTATCCGACTTGTCCCATAGACTTCAATAGGAGTCGCCTCCTTATCTTATTTGAAGCGACTTGTGATACGACTTTCCATGAAGAAGAAGGACATTAGCTAGGCATTCCCCACATTCCCCACTGGACTCCAGAACCAGAAACAAAAAGATCGTTTGTCCAGAACCAGAAAAAAAAGATAATTTTTCTTAGGATTTTTAGTAGCAAAGGGATATGGCTCCACTCCTTTTACACCTGGGTGTTTTTGTTGTAGGCGTTTATTGGGCATTTTTTGGGCGTCTTTGGAGGCAGGCATGACATCTGAACTTCTGTATAGGGGTATATATACACACACATATATGTATATATACACATACACACATATAGGTGTGATAGGAGCGGAGCCCTAGGCCTGCAAATAATTTTCATATATGTGTGTGTCTATACAGAAGTTCAGATGTTACAACGCCTACAACAAAAACGCCCAGGTGTAAAAGGAGCGGAGCCATATCCCTGTGCTCTTTTTTTTCTGGTTCTGGAGTCCAGTGGGGAATGTGGGGAATGCCTGGCTAATAAATAAAATGGCCAAAAAATGCCCAATAAACGCCTACAACAAAAACGCCCAGGTGTAAAAGGAGCGGAGCCATATCCCTGTGCTACTAAAAATTCTAAGAAAAATTATCTTTTTTTCTGGTTCTAGACATGCTACAGAGCTGAAACTTCACAGGTACACTTTTTAGACCCCCCCCCCCAGACACTAATCCAAAGAAATCTCATTTTTTTTTCAATAGTTTTTTCAATAATTGGCTCTCTATCAAAAACGACAATTTTTAAGAACTTTTTTTGTGTGATTGGCCAAATACAAAGACGTCTATCATACAAGTCGCGCTGAATACGCGCAAAGTCACGCTGAAAGTCACGCTAACAAGTCGCCCCTTATGAGGCGACTTAGAGGTCGAGGCAGTGTGAGCCGGCTATAAGTCTGTTGTTTTTCAACAGAAAAAGCTACCCTGCAGATGTAGAAGTTAGAGACATGGGTGCTTTCAATGCTCAGCTTTTGTTCATTTATGTTACACCTTTATCCCAAAAGCAACAAAACTGTTGCTGTCCTATCTCATTAGCCTTCCCAGTTCTTTTACTGGACTACAGATTAGTTGAGGGTTAATTTACTAAAGAAAAATAGGATGTGCGCTTTTACTCTGCAGGGGAATTTCCCCTTAGCTTAGTGTGTGAGCTGAAGCTCTGCTGACATCCGTCATCAAATCACGTGCAAGCAGTCCATCATGAACTCTGCTGCCAGACTCATCCACCTTGCAAACCACTCAGTGTCTGTTACTCCTCTTTGCCAATCCCTCCATTGGCAGCCACTCAACCTACAAATTAAATTCAAGTTACTAACCATAACTTACAAAGCCATCCATAACTTGGTGCCTGGCTACATCACTAATCTGGTCTCAAAACACCAATCAACTCGTTCTCTTCGTTCCTCCCAGGACCTCCTGCTCTCTAGCTCCCTTGTAACCTCTTCCCATGCTTGCCTCCAGGACTTCTCCTGAGCCTCTCCCATCCTCTGGAATGCTCTACCCCAATCTGTCTGACTATCTACTACTTTGTCTACTTTCAGACGATCCCTGAAAACACATCTCTTCAGAGAAACCTATCTGGCATCCACCTAACAACTGTACTTTTATTTTAGCCATCAGCCCACCCCCCGCGGTTATTACCTCTTGTATCTCTTGACCCTCCCTCTTAGATTGTAAGCTCTAACGAGCAGGGCCCTGTGATTTCTACTGTATTAACCACTTAACACCTGCGATTGACGGTGACAAAGTGGTTGCATTATCCTGACCGGACGTCATATGACGGCGCGCAGAGTGGCAATCGGTGATGCGGCGTGTCACTCTGACACATCGCATCTACGATCTCGATAAAGAGTCTACTGACATAGGCTCTTTACCATGTGACCAGCTGTGTCCAATCACAGCTGGTCACATAGTACACAGGAAGAGCCGTTGATTGGCTTTCCTTAGTTTGTGCCTGACAGGCACGAGTAGAGGAGAGCCGATCTGCGGCTCTCCTGAAGGGGGGGGGGGTCTGCACTGGTAATTAGATCATTGATTACCAGTGCAGACCCTGGGGGGGGGGCCACTAGAGCCACCAGGGATGCCCACCCATGACCCCAGGGATGCCCACCCATGACCCCAGGGATGCCAACCTTGGCCACCAGGGATGGCAATCAGGGCTCAGGGCCGCTAGTGCCCTCCCCATCAGTGCTGCCCACCAGTGCCCATTATTGCCCACCAGTGCCACCTATCAGTGCCCACCAGTGCCGTCCATCAGTGCCGATCCGTGCCGCCTATCAGTGCCCAACAGTGCCACTTATCAGTGCCCACCAATGCCGCATATCAGTGCTACCTATCAGTGCCCATCACTGCTGCCTATCAGTGCTACCTATCAGTGCTGCATATCAGTGCCACCCCATCAGTGCCACCCCATCAGTGCCATCCCATCAGTGCCTCCCCATCAGTGCCTCCCCATCAGTGCCTATCAGTGCAGCCTCATCAGTGCAGGAAAAAACATATCTATTTACAAAATTGTATAACATAAACAAAAAAAAGTTGTTTTTTTTTCAAACTTTTCGGTCTTTTTTTTTTATTTGTTGAATAAAGGAAAGGTTTGGGACTTTGAGTGAGGTGGAGACCAGAACGCTGGGAGACATGGGTAATAAAAACATTTTATTACTGTACAACATCAATAGACAGTACAACATGTAAAATAGCAATTCATGTATAAACAGCATATTACAAACATATTGATCAGTCTGATGCATTTGCTGGTACACAAAATATGCATAAAGAGTATAAGGACTATGGCACTTCGTATTGGCCACACAGTCCGAAGTTGCTACATTATTGCCATACTGTAGGCGGTCTGCAGGGTGCACCATGGTAATAAAGGTTGAATCAAAAACTTGCTGCAGCAGTCATGGACCTTATAGATATCATGTGTTGAATCACACAGAATTGCAATAATCTTTCAATAGGTAAGTAACTGTTTAAATTGATTGAGTAGCGATTAATTTCTGTATAGTAGAAACATTTATGACATCCTTGTAGCTCTACGCGTTTCATGGCTAAATACCACTCTTCAGGAGCGGATGCCAAAAACTCTGTAAAAAAGTATACATGTAAAAAGTATAAATGCAACTATCTGTTAATCGACTAAAATCGCATATATGAAAATGAGGAGGGAGGAAAGGGTTATCCAATCCTATGGTTACTTACAAGATGGCTGTCATTAACAAAGTGCGGCTCTGTGGGCGCAGGGCATCGCATGCGCCTCCCCCGGGAGCTGTGGTGGTCATCCCCGCAGTCCCGCACAATGCACCACACATATCACCATAAAAACGAAGTGCAGAGTAATGAAAACATGTGGGTTGCGGCTGTGTTGCTGTGAAGAGGCAAAAAAAAAAAAAAAAACTACTAAGAGTCTGTAATAACAAAAGTATGGGAAAAATGGCATGTGTAGAAGTGGTGGACCAAAAAAAAAAAAACTCTCCACAGCCCAAAAGAAAATAAAAAATAAAAATAAATAAATATAAAAATAAATATATAAAAAATAAAATATAAGTAACGATAGGAAATACTCCAAGAGAATCAGTCAGAATAACCAAGTAGTAAGTAGGTGCAGTATATCCAAAAAATAAAGAGTATACAGCAAAATATAAAAAATGTGGTTACCTTAAATGACTGCATCAAGTGTTAGAGTAGTATACATGTGTTAGAAACATAGAAACATAGAATGTGTCGGCAGATAAGAACCATTTGGCCCATCTAGTCTGCCCAATATATCTGAATCCTATGAATAGTCCCTGGCCCTATCTTATATGAAGGATAGCCTTATGCCTATCCCATGCATGCTTAAATTCCTTCACTGTATTTGCAGCTACCACTTCTGCAGGAAGGTTATTCCATGCATCCACTACTCTCTCAGTAAAGTAATACTTCCTCATATTACTTTTAAACCTTTGCCCCTCTAATTTAAAACTGTGTCCTCTTGTGGTAGTTTTTCTTCTTTTAAATATGCTCTCCTCCTTTACCGAGTTGATTCCCTTTATGTATTTAAAAGTTTCTATCATATCCCCTCTGTCTCTTCTTTCTTCCAAGCTATACATGTTAAGGTCCTTTAACCTTTCCTGGTAAGTTTTTTCCTGCAATCCATGTACTAGTTTAGTAGCTCTTCTCTGATCTCTCTCTAGAGTATCTATATCCTTCTGGAGATATGGCCTCCAGTACTGCGCACAATACTCCAAGTGAGGTCTCACCAGTGTTCTGTACAGCGGCATAAGCACTTCTCTCTTTCTATTGCTTATACCTCTCCCTATACATCCAAGCATTCTGCTGGCATTTCGTGCTGCTCTATTACATTGTCTTCCCACCTTTAAGTTTTCTGAAATAATTACTCCTAAATCCTTTTCCTCAGATACTGAGGTCAGGACTGTGTCAAATATTCTATATTCTGCCCTTGGGTTTTTACGCCCCAGGTGCATTATCTTGCACTTATCCACATTAAATTTCAGTTGCCAAAGTTCTGACCATTCTTCTAGTTTTCCTAAATCCTTTTCCATTTGGCGTTTCCCTCCAGGAACATCAACCCTGTTACATATCTTTGTGTCATCAGCAAAAAGACAAACCTTACCATCGAGGCCTTTTGCAATATCACTTATGAAGATATTAAACAAAATTGGTCCCAGTACAGATCCATGAGGTACCCACTGGTAACATGACCTTGTTCTGAATGTTCTCCATTGACTACAACCCTCTGTTGTCTGTCACTCAGCCACTGCCTAATCCACTCAACAATATGGGAGTCCATGCTCAATGACTGCAGTTTATTGATAAGTCTTCTATGTGGGACAGTCTCAAAAGCTTTACTAAAATCTAGATATGCAATGTCTACTGCACCTCCACCGTCTATTATTTTAGTCACCCAGTCAAAAAAATCTGTAAGATTTGTTTGACATGATCTCCCTGAAGTAAACCCATGTTGTTTTTCATCTTGCAATCCATGGGATTTAAGATGTTCCACAATCCTATCCTTTAATAGGGTTTCCATTAATTTGCTACTATTGATGTCAGACTCACTGGTCTATAGTTGCTCGATTCCTCCCTACTACCCTTCTTGTGAATGGGCACGACATTTGCCAATTTCCAATCTTCCGGGACGACTCCTGTTACTAATGATTGGTTAAATAAATCTGTTAATGGTTTTGCCAGCTCACCACTAAGCTCTTTCAATAATTTTGGGTGTATCTCATCAGGACCCTGTGACTTATTTGTCTTAACTTTAGACAGCAATCTTAAAACATCTTCCTCTGTAAAGACACATGCATCAAATGATTCATTAGTCATCCTTTCAAGTGGAAGTCCTTCTCCTTCTTTTTCTTCTGTAAAAACTGAACAGAAGTATTCATTAAGGCAGTCGGCTAGCCCTTTACTCTCTTCTACATACCTTCCGTCCTTTGTTTTTAATTTAGATATTCCTTGTTTTAATTTCCTTTTTTCATTTATATATCTGAAGAATGTCTTATCCCCCTTTTTCATAGACTGAGCTAGTTTTTCTTCTGCCTGCGCTTTAGAAGTTCTTATAACTTGCTTGGCCTCTTTCTGCCTAATCTTGTAGATTTCCTTATCTTCATTGCTCTGGGTTTTTTTATAATTACAAAATGCTAGCTTTTTATTTTTAATGATTTGGGCCACTTCTGCTGAGTACCACAGTGGTCTCTTCCTTTTTTTGCTTTTACTGACAAGTCTAATGCAATTTTCTGTTGCCTTCAATAATGCACCTTTTAAGTAGTCCCATTTCTCCTGGACTCCATGTAATCCGTTCCAGTCTGATAAGGACTCATTTATGACTAATTTCATTTTTGAAAAGTCTGTTTTTCTAAAATCTAAAACTTTTGTTTTTGTGTGGGGAGACTCTTTCACAGTTCTTAAATTAAACCACACTGACTGGTGATCACTAGATCCCAAGGTTTCGCCTACAATGACATCATATACCGAATCCCCATTTGTGAATACCAAATCCAGAATGGCCTCCCTCCGGGTTGGCTCCTCAACCACTTGTTGCAGAGACAACCCCAGTAGGGAATTTAGAATATCTGTACTCCTGGTAGAACTTGCTATTTTGATTTTCCAGTTTATATCTGGAAGATTGAAATCTCCCATAATTATAACTTCTCCTTTCATTGTCATTTTAGCTATTTCTTCAACTAGTAGATCATCTAGTTCTTTAACTTGACCAGGTGGTCTATATATCACACCTACACGAGTTACTGCATGATTAGCAAACTGCAACGTAACCCAAACTGACTCTATGTTGGCCTCACCAACTTGTATTAGGTTAGATTTAATGCTATCTTTCACATACAGGGCCACTCCTCCTCCTTTCTTGCCTTCTCTGTCTCTTCTGTATAAAGAGTACCCTGGTATGGTTATGTCCCAGTCATTTCTTTCATTAAACCATGTCTCCGTAACAGCCACTAAATCTACATTCTCAGATGCCATTATTGACCCAAGTTCATTGATTTTTTTACCTAAACTGCGAGCATTTGTAGAAAGACTCTGAGCTTATCATTTCTTAAGCTCTGTGCTTCTGACCTGTTCTGGCATTGTTTCGGGGGGCAATTGGACTCTTGTATTTTCACTCTTTTGCCCCCCCCCCCCTTCCTAGTTTAAATACTCCTTCGCAAATTCTTGGAGTAGTTCACTAAGTACATTTGTTCCTTTGAGAGAAAGATGCAAACCATCTTTTTTGTACAGTTCCTTTCTATTCCAAGTAGAGCTATCATGAGAAACAAAGCCAAATCCTTGCTCTTGACACCATTTACTAAGCCATATGTTGAACTCCTTTATGCGCCTCTGCCTATCATTCTGAACATTATGCACAGGCAGAACTTCAGAAAATGAAATGGTGGATGCAAAATCCTGTACGTCATTACCAAGTGTGATAAAAGATTTTTTCACCTCTGACACTTCATTGCAAGCCAATGTGTTCTCTCTCAGATCCTGGGTCTGAATGACCTGTGGCAAAATAGGGGATATATATGTGCATCAGCACAACCACGGGTGCCTCCCAGCGTCACGTTGATTGCTAATTGGTAAAAGGTGTCTCCCAATTAAGGCAAACCTACTGCTTTTGTTTAGCAAAAAAGAAAAAACCTTGCGGTGATCAAATACCACCAAAAGAAAGCTCTATTTGTGCGAAAAAAATGACATAAATTTGGTTTAGGTATAGTGTTGCATGACCGCGCAATTGTCATTCAAAGCTGAAAATTGGCCTGGGCAGGAAGGGGGTGAAAGTGCCCGGTATTGAAGTGGTTAAAGTGTCGTGTATTTTTACTGTCCACCCTCAAGTTGTAAGGCACTGCGTAAACTGTCGGCGCTATATAAATCCTATATAATAATATAATAATAATAATATGTAATTTTTTTTTTTCCTTACACATGATCAAGTGTTTTTTTGCAATGTTGAAGAAAATAAGGAATAGGTAGGTCTGAGTAATTGAGCAAAAGACAAAATGGCAGGGTTGACACCAATCTAATGCTGTGTGTTGTTAGCCCATAATTGTACTTCGGAGCTGAGTGCATTTCTGGCAGATGAACAGGTATTTTTCTGTACTTGCAGGGATAAATTATGGGGAAATGCATGTACCACATTTTTTATTGTTTTGTCTTTGATATACACCCCAAAGCTGTTGCCCGTGTATTGAATGTTCAGTTCTCTACCATAAGCCGTCTCCAAAGGCATTTCAGAGAATTTGGCAGTACATCCAACCGGCCTCACAACCGAAAGCCACTTGTAACTACACCAGCCCAGGACCTCCACATCCAGCATCTTCACCTCCAGGATGGTCTGAGACCAGCCACCCGGACAGCTGCTGCAACAATCGGTTTCCATAACCAAAGAATTTCTGCACAAACTGTCAGAAATCGTCTCAGGGAAGCTCATCTACATGCTCATTCATCATCCTCACCGGGGTCTCGACCTGACTGCAGTTCTCCATCGTAACCAACTTGAGTGGGCAAATGCTCACATTTAATGGCGTCTGGTAATTTGGAGAGGTGTTCTTTTCATGGATGAATCCCATTTTACTAAGGTCTTTGAGTTCAGCTCATGACAAATGTGGGGAAAAACAAGTGTTGCGTTTATAATTTTGTTCAGTATAAAACGATGGCCAGGCAGGAGCACTACTATTCTGGATGGATGTCATCATATAATTTCCTCCAGGTGCACCCCTTGTGTGTGCCCTAGGTGCTGTGTAGTGACGCAATCTGTTACTCACTGGACATCTGGAAGACAGATCGTTGTACTGGGCTGGCCCTGGTTTAATGTGACCGCTGATAAAAAAAACATTCAAAAAATTGAGAAAAAAAAATATATATTTTTTACATACTGTCACCAGTCAGTGTCCCTGATCACTGCCACGCCAGTCATGTGATGACGCTGTGCTGCTCTGGTGACAGTAGGTAAAATAAATATGGGAAAAAAAATGATTTAATCTCTTCCTTTTCAAAAAAATTACGACAAAAAAATACAACTTAAAAAAACTCACCATGCCTCTTACTAAATGCCTTGGACTGTCTACTTACCAAAAAAGGGGTCATTTGGGGGTATTTGTACTGTCCTGGCGTTTTAGGGCTTCAAGAAATGAAATGCTGTCAGTACATCAGGACTGATCAATTTCCAAATATAATGTATATACCATAGTTTGTAGACTCTAAAATTTTTATACAGACTAAATAATAAACATTATTTTGGATTATTTTTACCAAAGAAATGTAGCAGAATATAGTTGGGACTAAATTTATGAAGAATGATTATTGGCAAAATGTTATAACAAAAACAAAGAAAAATGTGTGTTTTTTTTTTTTTAAATTCAGTATTTTTCCATTTATAAAGCAAAAAAAAAACAAAAGAAACCCAGTGGTGATTAAATATCAGCAAAAGAAAGCTCTATCCGTCTCAAAAAATTATAAAGATTTAATTTGGGTACAGTGTTGCATGACGGAGTAATTGTCATTGTCATTCAAAGTGTGACAGCACTAAAAGCTGAAAATTGGCCTGGGCAGGAAAGTGTCCTATTAACCTCCCTTGCGGTCTGATTGTGTCAGAATTTTTGTGCTAAAAGCGGTACATTCTTTTGCATTGAAATATGTTGTTTTATATTTTAGCCCTGTAATTCTTAGGAATAACTCACTTAACCACTTTAGGACAGGAGGATTTTCCTGCTTTACGTCCAGGCCACTTTTTGCGATTCGGCACTGTTACGAATTTAACTGACAATTGCGCGGTCATGCAACGCCATACCCAAACAAAATATACGTCCTTTTTTTCCCCACAAACAGAGCTTTCTTTTGTTTGTATTTGATCACCTCTGCGCTTTTCATTTTTTGCAATATTAATAAAAAAAAGCAACAATTTTGAAAAAATAACAATATTTTTCTACTTTGACAGTTAAAAAATATCCAATATATTACATTTTTGTCCTATATTTAGGCCAAAATGTTTTTAGCTACATGTCTTTGACAAAAGAATTCTCAATGAGCATATTTTTAACCGCTTTAAGACCAGAAGATTTTACCACATTCCTGACCAGGCTATATTTTGTGATTCGGCACTGCGTTACTTTAACGGACAATTGCGTGGTCGTGCAACGCTGTTCCCCACAAATAGAGCTTTCTTTTGGTGGTATTTGATCACCTGTGCAATTTTTACTTTTTGCGCTATAAACAAAAAAAGAGCGACAATTTTGAAAAAATAATAAAACAATACCACAAAACAAACAATAATATATGTTGGTGTGATCCTCCGCGCTCAAGAAATAATACTAGAATAATATAATATACTGTAAAAATGCTGCTACTTCAAAAGAAAGTCATACATAAATCAAAATTCATCACAGAAAACATGGGTTATTTTTCTTAGAATTTCAGTAGCGCAGGGATGGTGTTACCTCCTATCATACAGTGCAGATAAGCAGAAATGCATAAATTGCATAAATAAAGCAAAAACCAAGTCCTTCCAAAAAGTCTTTATTTTATGTAGTGCCAAAGCAATATGTAGTGCCTTCAATGTAGGGTCCTAGGTGTCAGTTTATAGGAACCACCACACATTGTCACCACCACCAGTACTGGGGAGAGATAGCTGAAATGAGGACTCACCAGAAGACCATGCCTAACCACTCCCATGGAATAGGCATATACAGCATAAACACCTTAAACCTCCTCCTGGTATCTGCTGCTGCCGCTCACCTCCTCCTCTCACTCACAGTGTGTGGAAAACAAAAGAACAAAGCACCTCCATAGTGTGATACCGTTTTATAAAGCAAATTTATTTCAACAAAAATATCACACTCAATTGTTCACAGATAGATAAAAGCATTGCTCATAATGAACCAGGTGAAGATCTGACAGCCTGGATAACACTCTGCGGCAGACGCTGCATTCACAGGACTCCAGAAGCTCCTTCCCCGTCTTACACACATACACAGTGGACGCCGTATATAGCCACGCACCGATGCATTTCGTCATTTCCGACTTTGTCTCGGGGGCATGGCTATACAGCACGGCTATCCAACTAAATAGGGAGCTCGCGACCCGCCTCCCTCCATATCCAAGAAGTGATGCGGGGCGCCGCACACCGGCTTCTAATGCCTGAGTCTTGGGAGCTGTCAGCAATGCACTGATCTAGCACAATGCACCTTTACATTTAACCTCGTTATATCACCACGATACCGAGCTTGTATAATTCCCGGACCGCATTGAAAAGAATTGACAAGCAGCTCCCTCTAGTGGTCAAAAACTGAAAACAGTTTGACATATGTGACTAATCACTATACACACAATAAAAAGAGATATATAATATGCCAATTCAGGGTACATCTATTTAACAGATAGCATCATCCCCAGAATTCAGATATCTGAAGCAGTGTATATACCTAAAATACATAACTGCAAATATGCACATATATATAAACATCAACACTCATATGAAATAAATCTGTGACAACATATTCAAAATTGGAGTCACATATTGCACCAAATAAATTATTCAAGACTAAATGAATTCATATAATAAATACATCATATAAAATACATCAAAGGGCGTGGCTTGACGTACGATGCGGAAGGCAGCACACTGAGGAGTAGCGGGAGGTGAGCAGCTCCACAACAGAGGCGTGAGGCTTGGCGCCATAGACGGTCCCTGACGATGGGCAGGGTGTCCCCCCACACACACTACACTGCACAGAGCAGTAAACAGCAGCGGACATCCTCGGCGATGGCAAACCGCAACATCTCGGACTTATTCAAGTCCCAAACAGCCATGAGGAGCGACATGAGGGTGGACAAGATGGCGCTGACCGACGGAGAGGAGGAAAACAGTGAGTACTCCCAGCACTCATCGGAGGAAGGGGTAAACAAAGGGTCCATGGAGGATCCACCTCTTACACTCACCGTGATGAATAACATTGCAGCAGATATTAAGTCCACTTTGTCAGCGGCCATTACCGATTTAAAAACAGACTTCCTTAAACTTTCTGAGCAATTTTTGGTGGTTGAACAGGCGGGCGCCCATAGAGATAGGTCAATTGGAAGATTAGAACATATAGCTGTTTCCCATGCGGCGCATCTGATTGAGATCAATAAGAATCTTGAGGACTTGGACAACAGAGGGAGACGCTGTAATTTAAGAATAAGAGGTATCCCGGAGGATGTTATGCAGGATCAAATATATCATACCTTGCAAAAAATGTTTAATTCATTATTGGAGAGACATGAAGATGCAACAATTGATTTTGTATGGGTACACAGAACACTGCGGGCCAAAGGAGCAGATAGTGGGCCTCCTAGAGACATTATATGTTGTTTTCAAAGCTTTCAAGTGAAAGAGGAGATTATGTATAAAGCAAGACAAAAAGGAGAAATTAAATATAATGAAATACAGGTGCAGATATTTCAGGATCTTTCTCAGATCACTCTGAGGAACAGAAGAGCTTTACGTCCCCTCTTAACAGTTTTGCGGGAAAAAGATTTGAAATATCAATGGAGGTTTCCCTTTGCACTAACAGTGACTTTACAGGGCAAAATGCATACTCTTTCTCCCAATGATTTGGGCGAATTCTGTGAAGGCTTACAGATTCCAATAATGGAACTCCCGGAGTGGTACCAGGAATATAAACTACCCGTATTAAACGAGGATGATGGACGTTCACTTAGACAATCACCAGAAAAAAGATCCCAGAACAAGAAAAGCAGGAGCAATAGAACTGGAAAATAGAAATAGAGACGCTTTGCAGTAAAAAGGGGAAAAAAAAAAAGGAAGAATATATATTTTGAAGTAGCCAAGTATAGAGGGAGACGGGAGGGAGGGGATTTTTTCTTTTTCTTTCTTTGAGATGAAGGGGGTGAGTGGGGGGGGGGGAGGATTCCCGGCCCCCCTCTTCCCCCCTTTCTTTTTTTTCTTCCCTTTGTATCTCCCCCCCCCCGTCCCTTTCTGACTCACCGTCTGCCTCGTAAACAATTTTTTTTTTTTTTTGGAGGAGCTGTTCCCCGTGTGTTAGAGCTATTATATATAGAATAATCTGTGAGTCAGTGCTGATGTGGAGTATGAAAGGGGATTTGTGTCCCCTTTCCCCTTTTTTTTGTTTTTTTGTTTGGGATCCATCAGCACTGGTATTGAGTGCTTTTTCTACTCGTGTTAGTCTCCCACTAACCCCCACCAGGGGTTTTGCTCGGTTCTAAATTGAGAACCGAGTAACACCCCCGCTTTCCTTTTTCTGAAACTTAATCACAGACATTTAGCCACTCTGAGATTTTGGAACCTAGATACTCTTTTCTTAAAGCAGAGTTCTATCTATTAACAAAACTTTGCTTATCACTGGGTTATACTAGTGGGGTGTTTTCTTTCTTTTTTTTTTTTTTCTCTCCTTTTTCTTTTCCCTTGGTTGGTTTTTTTGGTGAAGGGTAGGAGGAGATAGGGAGGCACCGAGTCGGACGAGAGTAACTGAAATAAGGTATTAACCATGACTTATAAATCGGTAGGCAAACATATCACGGTATTATCTCATAATATACAAGGTCTAAATATCCCAGAAAAAAGGCATTTTGTGCTTAGAGAGTTGAAAAAGGTGAAACCACACTTTGTATTTCTGCAGGAGACACATTTTAAACAAACTAACGTGCCAAAATTGACCTCAGCATATTTCTCCACGGCGTTTCACGCAACCAATCCGACAGATAAAACAAAAGGGGTATCTATATTGATTAGTAAGACAGCGGGTTTTCAGGTGGACACATCTTTATTGGACCCCAATGGAAGATATGCATTTGTGAGAGGGATATATGCAGGAATTCCCACGACTCTCGCAAACGTATACTTCCCGAATAGGTCACAATTGGGATTCTGTCAGAATATGGTAAATATGCTTTTGGGATTTGCTAGAGGACGAGTGATAATGGGGGGCGATTTAAATATACCACTCCACCCATTGCAGGATGCCTCAAATAAAAGTTCGTGCATACGGTATAAGACCCTGGCCCGGATAAAAGAATTAATCCATTCATTGAATTTGGTAGATTCGTGGAGGACCTTACATCCCGACGACAGAGATTTTACCCATTATTCAGCGATACACAATAGATATGCACGTATCGATTATCTATTTATCACACAACGGGATATAGAGAACCTTTCACAAGCACGGATTGGGACACAGGTACTTTCGGACCATGCACCGATATCCGTAACTTTAAAAACAAATAAGACTCCCAGAGCTTTCAATTGGAGACTGAATGCTGAGCTAATTGCGGACCCAGATATTAACTCCCAGATAACACAACAAATACAATCTTATTTTAGTTTAAACACATTACAAGAGACCACCTCGATGGTTAGATGGGAGGCACATAAGAGTGTTATAAGGGGAGAACTAATTCAATTAGGTTCACAACGGAAAAAAGAAAGAGAAAAAGTGGTTCAAACGCTCATGCATTCAATTTCCAATTTAGAAAAAATGCATAAAAGGTCTTTATCAGTAAATGTCGCAACTGAGTTGTTACAGAAACGGAAAGAACTCCAACAGATAATCGAGACAAAAGCCAAAAGGCTATTTTTCTTTCGAAAGGGGATCTACTATGAACATGGAGATAAGAGTGGAAGATTTCTTGCGAGGGCCCTTAGAATTGATCAGAACTCTAACACTATAACAGGCGTTAGGAATGCAGCAGGTAAAATAGAATCAGCAGCGGATAAAATCGCAGCACAATTTCACACGTTCTATTCGTCTCTGTATAATGTTGCACCACAACATAGATCCCCGGATTTTACGGGCAACAGAGCTACCAATATTGCAGCTTACTTGGCGAATAGTGGACTTCCAAAACTCACAGAGGAAGTGAGTAATGATTTGGATCAACCTATTACAGAGACGGAACTACGTCTGGCACTGAAAGAAATTAAACCAAATAAAAGCCCGGGCCCCGATGGATTTAGCTCCGTATATTATAAACAATATGCAGATATTTTATTACCTCAATTGGTACCGGCTTTGAACTCCCTCATGGACCCGCTGCAGGCCTCACCTGCATTCCTCCATGCACACATATCAGTTATCCCCAAAATTGGGAAATCAACACATGAATGCGCTAACTACAGACCCATTTCTCTGTTGAATACGGATCTGAAGCTATTCTCTAAGGTACTGGCTAACAGAATTAAACCAAATTTGTCTACAATAATAATGGAGGACCAGGTGGGTTTTGTAGTGGGCGGAGAGACTAAGGATAATGTTATCAAGACGCTTAACTTGATACATTATACCCAACAGCGAAATGTCGAGGGCCTTCTTGTATCAACAGATGCAGAGAAGGCCTTCGACAGAGTAGCATGGGACTTTTTGTTGGCAACCTGCAAATATGTGAATTTTCCCCCTAAAATGTTGAGTTGGATAGCCTCACTTTATCAATGCCCAACGGCAAGAATTAAAATAAACCATCTTTTTTCGGAACCAATCACTATAAAAAATGGGACCCGACAGGGATGCCCGTTGTCACCATTATTATTTATTTTGACGATAGAACCCTTCTTGAGACATATAAGGGCAGATGAATCAATACAAGGGATGAAAGTTAAGGAGAATACGTATAAAGTAGCGGCATATGCAGACGATTTGTTATTTTATGTAACACAGCCATTGATTACAATGCCAAATCTGATGAAAGCTTTTGAAAGATATAGCTATATATCAAATTTTTGTATAAATTATTCGAAATCCGAAGTACTCAATTTAAACATACCAGAGAATAAACTGTTACAAATAAGACAAAAAAGCCCCCTCAGATGGGTTACGGGAGCCCTAAAATATTTGGGTGTGTGGATAACTCCGAGTTTGGAAACTTTGTATTCTAAAAAGTTTTTGCCATTACTTAAACAGATTGAATTAGATTTGAAACAGTGGCATACCAGGTTTTTTTCATGGTTTGGGAGAGCAGCCATTATTAAAATGGTAATTCTCCCAAGATTGCTTTATCTGTTCCATACTTTGCCAATTAAGATTCCTAATAGCTATTTTACGAAACTCGGAAGGATCCAAACCCAATTCATTTGGTCACATAGACAGCCTCGAATACGGCACAATTTGATTGCGAGAAGGAAAGAAAGAGGAGGAATGGGAGTACCGGATTTCCGATTATATTATAAGGCTACTCAGCTTACACGAATCATCGATTGGCACTGTCATGAATCAAAGAAGGCGTGGGTAAAGTTGGAAGCGGACATTATAGAGTGCCCACTACGATATTTACCTTGGATAGCCTGGCAAAAATGTCCGGCCAGAGCGAAGGCTCATCCGTTAATAAGACAAACAATAGCGACGTTTCATGGAGTGATTAAACTTCATGATATTTCAAGTGTACCAGCGCCCCTCATACCATTGACAAATAACCCAGAGTTTACACCAGGTTACTCAGATGTTTGGCTTAACGCATCAGAAAATAGTGAATTTAAAATTGCAGCGCACTTCTTTAGGAATGGCGTTCTTGTGGGACAGGACCAACTTAAACATACATTAAATGCTCCGACTATACCTTTTTGGTCATATCTACAGTTACACCATTTCCTAAGTGAACCTACAAGGAAGAAGGCCTGTGGGGGACAGATTTTGGCATTTGAGCAGATATGTCTGGATCAAAAGCCTTTTAAAAAAGCGACGTCATATACCTACACGCTGTTACTCTCTAGTGTAAAAATTAAACCAGATAAATTTAAGGAAAATTGGGAGAAAGCATTACAAGTATCAATCTCAGATAAAAAATGGGCGTCAGCGTGTTCTATGACACACAAATGTTCAAGGAACACTAGATCTCAAGAAAATGCGTATAAGCTTCTTACCCAATGGTATATGACACAGGAAAAAATTAACAAGTGCTTCCCAAATACATCTGAAATGTGCTGGAGATGCGGCCAATCAGTAGGAACATTATATCACATCTGGTGGCAGTGTACAAAGATAGCTGAATATTGGACTCAGATCAGGGAGCTGATTGAGAAAATAGTGGGCACAGCAATTCCATTAACTCCTGACTGTTGCCTGTTACATATTACAGAGGCCGCAGAACAAAGGTATAAAAAATCAATAGTTTGCTACCTTTTGAATGCGGCAAAATTAATGATACCGAGATATTGGAAATCTACCTCAGTTCCATCAATTAGAGAATGGGCGTTTACAGTGAGAGATATTTACAACATGGAAGAGACCATGGCCATTGCCTCGGACAAAATAAACAAATTTCAATTAAGATGGAGGCCATGGTATATCTTCCAATGTTCAGAGGGATTTTCCCAACTTATAGGCGCAGGATCCGACTCGGTGCCTCACGTATGATAAGATACATAAACATTGAAATTTCTGCCTCCTCCCCCCCTTTTTTTTTTTTTTTCTCTCCCTTTTTTCTTTTTCTTTATTTTTAATTATTATATGAAAATTAAGATTGTAAAGATTTAAAACTTTAAATATGTGACACAATGGAATATTGAAATTTGGTCAACATTGCAAATGTAGAAGTGCTTGTCGGTATCTTTTGATTTGAACAGAATTATTGTGGAAATAGTACTCTATGGGATATAGGATATCAATGGTTGAATAGCAATAACATTGGTGGTTTTATGGAGGGGGGGCGGGGGGTAGGGGAGGGGGGAGGAGAGGGGTTGGGGTTTTTTTTTTTTTTTTTTTTTGGGTGTGATGGTGGCAATGGTGTGTGGTTATTGATATGCACAATTTTCTATTTATGGAGAGGTGTGATTTATGAGCACAATTTTGAGAAACACAATAATAAAGGGAGAAAGGTCAGAGGTGTGGAGAGGGGGGCTTCTACCCCTCCCTTCTTTTTCTCCCTTTTTCCCCCCTTTTTTTTTTTTTTCCCCTTTTTTCACGAGATATGTGAATACACGAGGAATATAAATATGGATTTTTAATCCTCTGACACAGATGGTGGAATGTGAGTCACATTTAATATTACACTAAGAATATAAGGTGTTAGGGGAGGGATAAGGGGGGATGTAATTCTTTACACACCACCCCCCCTTCCCCTCCCCCCCCTTTTTTTTTTTTTCTCTTCTTCGTTCCTCTTTTCCTGTCTTCTTTCTCTTTTTGTCTTTCCCTCCCCCCCATCTACCCTCCTCTCGCCACATTCTCTCTGTATCCTCGGATAATGAGGGGTTTTAAAGGAATAAACAAGAATATAAGGTTGGGGGATACTTACTTTGTAGCTGACCATAGAGTACTGTAGATTATACCATATATAAGGGTTTTTGGATAAGTTGTTTTTGCTTTGTGTCCACTTTAAAATAGAGACACCAGACAAAACACAAATTATTCTTACAAAAATGAATTTATACTGTTAAGAACTATACGTTGACGGTTTCGAGATTAAATGTTTTAGATAATATGTGTCTTTCACAAACACTGTACACGTATGTTTGTAATCTTTAAATTTTTGAATGCTAATAAAACCAAGATTGAAACAAAAAAAATAAAATACATCAAATAAAATCCATCACATAAAATCACTGCAGTGAAGCTGGAATGCTGCATAAGTATTATTAATATTAATATAAATACATTCAAATTAATGTTAAAATTCATAAGAATAAACTTAATCAATATTTGTGCCAAGGGGGTCATCACAATAAAACCTGTGCCTATACTCAAGAAACATATTAGGGAAAAAGAGGGGGATTAATATGATCTTAATTTAAGCATCACTGATAAAACAGTTAAGATCAAGTTCTATGTTTAACCCCATCGGGTCAAGAGATTGCGTTAAAAAAGTCCATTTTGTTTCACATTTAGAGAGCTCTCTTACCCAACTTGAACCTCTCCAGGATGGGGTAACTCTCTCAACTCCCCAAAAATGCAAACCCCTGGGGTCCCTTTGATGGTATTGTCTGAAATGAGCAGACACATTATGCTTTCCTTTCCCTTTTAAAATATTGGTTATATGTTCACCTACACGTTATTTTAAAGTGCGTTTAGTGCGTCCGATGTACCCCATATTGCATGGGCACATCAGTGCATAAACTACGTGAGTAGTATCACAGGTGATTAAGCTTTTAATCTTAAATTCCTTTTTAATAGGGGGTACATTAAAGTTATCCCTTTTCCTAGGATTGATACGGGCAACATGACAGGCTCTGCTTCTCCCTCATGCAAAAAAAACGGTCCTTTCCGGAAAAAAGGCCGTGTTAGGTGGGTCCAAAACCTTTTTCACTACTTGGCTCCCAAAATTAGGAGCTTTCCTATAGATGAACAAGGGTTCCTTTGGCAACACTTTGCCCAAAGTTTTGTCCATTGCCAGAATATGCCAATGTTCTCTGAAGATGGCCTCTACACGGCGGTAATCATCAGGGAAATTGGACAAAAAACTCCACTCGCGCGAATTATCTTTAGATCTCATGTTCCTACTAATTTTATTTTTGTCTAACAAAGTATCTCTTGAGGTAATTCGTACATTCTGGATCTCTCTATCCAAAACATCTTCTCTATAGCCCTTATCTAAATTTCTCTTTAATGACATTAGCTTGGGATAAAAACTCATTATCATACGTGCAATTCCGCCTTAAAGCTGGCCCCTAGGGATGTTTTTCAACCACGTGTGGTGGTGTCCACTTTGGATCGAGAGATAGCTGTTCCGATCAGTTTCTTTAAAAAACACATTAGTGGTAAAGATAAAACCTTCTCTCCGTATCCATACGTCTAAAAAGTGGACCTCTTTCTCACTCCATGTAAAATCCAATTTAGAATTATTATGGTTTTCATTCAAGTGGCACATAAAATCCCGTAAAGATGATTCAGACCCCTCCCATATAAAGATAATATCGTCGATAAATCTTCGATAAAATCTCAATTGAGGTCTGGATTAAAAACAAATTTGTCCTCCCATTTGGCCATGAATATATTTGCTAGGCTGGGTGCAAATGGCCGAATGGGAGGACAAGTGGTTAAATCTGTCTAAACAAGAGTCTACTAGACATCTCGGGTATGATAAAGTTTGAAACACGAAATCATGAATTATAATAACCTCCCTAGTGGTATTTTCAAGTGTGGCTCGGGATTAATATAGAGAACCAAAAGCGGTAACCAAGAGCCACACTCAGGATTACCCCAAATAAAACTCACCTTCCCCTGCGATCCCCTACCGTCCTCCCCCGCCACCCTCCAGCCATCCTCCCGCTGTGTGCTCAACCGATGCTGGCAGCTGTCTTCCAGTTCCCTTCCCTACGAGCGTTGCGACGCAGGGGGGTGAAACCGGCGGCAATTTCAAAAATGGAAATACACCAAATGACATGATACAAAGTTGTGATCCTAACGGATTACACTGTATCATGCCATTTCACCACAGGATTTCACCTGGTGGCTTTTCCAGTGCCCTGCCTGTGCTTTTCCAAAATAGAGAACGACCATGGCATCCAAAAAGCGATTTTAGATGAACTGAAGAACAGCAACAGTTACTTGAAGAACTGAGCGATAGTGATAAGTGGGAAAATTCGTCATCGGGTATGGAAAGTGACTACAGCGACGATTCTGATGTCTCTTTCTGGCACATAGCTCCTTTGGAAATTCTGAAGAATTCTGAAGAATTAGGGGCAGTTGTATTCTGCCCCTAATGCTAGGATACATATTAATGGGGATCTTCCAGAGTCCTTCTCGCTCCATAGAGGCACACGGCAGGGGTACTCATTGTCACCCCTGCTGTTTGCCCTTGCAATTGAGCCTCTGGCCTCTGCTATAAGATATTCTCCACAAATAGTGGGGTTTAGGCATGGTGTGGGGGAGGACAAGGTTTCGATGTACACAGATGATACTCTTTTATATTTGGAAGATGCAGATGCCTCTTTGTACAAAGTCATGTCTTTGATCAATAGATTTGAAGTCCTATCTGGTTTTTCTATTAACTGGAGCAAATCTGGGCTACTCCCTGTAGACGTTCTGACGCAGCCTCTTCCTTCTATGGCATGCAAGCTCAAAATAGTTACGTCCTTTAAATATTTAGGGATACAGATTATGGTTGATCCCCTGGAATATTTGCAATTGAATTTACTTCCCCTTCTTAGACAACTCCAACTTAGGTGTACTACGCGGTGTAAACTGCCTTTAAATATTACAGGTAGAGTAAACTTGATAAAAATGATTTGGGCTTCACAGCTACTATATATTTTTCATAATGCTTCACAGTGGATACCACGTTGATGGTTTCAACGTATTGAAACCTTGTTTAGAGATCTTCAGAAATGACAATCCTATCCCACCTAGAGTGGGACTTTTATATTACTACGCAGAAAGGTCCTACATTTTTGCTGATGAAAACAATTTGGTCTACATTACACAGCGGTGTCCGCGGCAGATCGTAGATACTTTACTGCCTTTTTCCTGATATTGTTTGTGAGTATGTTTTTTAATTGAAGCAATAAATCTTTTAAAAACGTCCTTCACTATATATGGTCTTTTTTCTCTGGTATTGGGTCCATGGAGGAATCCCGGACTATATTTGAATAAGAATACCTGGAACAACTTGGCATTTCATAGGAGAAGTCTTGGTGCAGTTTCTTATGCCAGCGGTTACAGGCTTTATTGATTCTTTTTTCTGGTGAGTGGGGAACCTGGAGGGGTCACAATCACCTGGAGCACCTTTTATTGTCGTCTGCACTGGAGCACCTTGCACTATATTGGTCAATTATATATGACTGGACTTTTTTTTATCATATTTATTGTACCTACTTTATATTTATGTGGTTCATTTATTTTATCACATTGTGCACAATTTTATTTCAATTTTAGTGTGTAGATATTTTTATTTGGTTTTATGCTAGCGCTGTTTAATAATAAGGTTATATATATTTGAACTTCGTAGCTTCACAATAAAAACTCTTTTCTGATTAAAAATGACAGTTTAAATATAGGATAAATGATGGAAGCACCACTTTATGTAAAAATATATCTGTGAATTGCGATGCGCAAGTTCAATCTCATATGGCATAGCTGGTTGGACATCCCTGGTTTAGCCCCTCCACATTTGGTAATGGATAGACTTCTACAACTATAAGCATAGACAGCCCCTTATTAATAGGACCTAAGTCTTTTTGTACCCAGCAACTGTTTATGCTGCTTTGTTTCTGCTTCTTGACCTTTTGATGTGATGTATACAAGAAAAGAAGGAAAAGACATTCTCTGTAATTCACAGAAAAATAACTACTATTTGTATGCTTTGACCATGTTTTGTTACTTTGGTTTGTTTTGAATAATTGTACCTTATCCGATCTCTGCAAATCCTATATGATTTGTACTGATCTAAATTTTTCTCTGATCTTTTATACTAATAAAAAGAGTTTGGATTAAAAAAAAATATATATATATCTGTGAAAATGTAATGCATGTACACCTACATAGGTTGAATTGGATACACTACTGTCTTTATTAAACCTTATCCTACAATGTAAATATGTTTATGGTGGTGTCAGTACAGTACTGATTTTATATAGCGGGTAAAATAAGTATTGAACACGTCACCATTTTTCTAGCTAAATATATTTTTAAAGGTGCTATTGACATGAAATGTTCACCACGTGTCGGTAATAACCCATGCAATTCATAAATGCAAAGAAACCAAAACAAATACGTTCAGAAAATAAGTTATATCATATATAAACATAAGTTATATATATATATATATATATATATATATATATATAACTTATATGTAATAAAATGGAATGACACGGGAAAAAGTATTGAACACGCTAACTGAAATAAATTTAATACTTTGTACAAAATACTTTGTTGCTAATGAAAGCTTCAAGGCGCCTCCTGTATGGAGAAACCAGTCGCATGCATTGCTCAGCTGTGATTATGGCACATTTTTCCACAAAAAGAACTCTGAAATCTGAAAAAAAAACTGTTCTTTCCATAGATTTTCTATTGGATTCAAATCAGGTGATTAGCTGGGCCATTCTAGCAGCTTTTCCCTCTTTGAAAGCAATTGAGAGTTTCCTTGGCTTTGTATTTGGGATCATAGTCTTGCTGAAATGTCCACCCTTGTTTCATCTTATTCATCATGGTAGATGGCAGCAGATTTTTATCAAGAATATCTTGGTACATTTTTCCATTCATCCTTTCTTCAATGATATGAAGTTTGCATGTAGTGTATGCTAAAAAACAGCCCCACACCATGATGTTCCCACCTCCACTGAAGTGATGATGTGCAGTGCCATTTGACCTCCAAACATGGTGTGTTTCATGGCATGGAAAGAGTTCAATTTTGGTCTCATCTGACCAGACTATATTCTCCCAGTATTTCACAGGCTTGTCTAAATGTTGAGCAGCAAACTTTAAATGAGCTTCAACATGCTTTTTCTTCAGCAATGGTGCTCTTGTGTGGTGAGCATGCATACAGGCCATGGGGGTTGGGTGATTTTCTTTGAAATTACGCTGCACAACAAAGTTTTTGCTTCTTGTAAATTGTTGGGTGTTCCTTATAGATTTTTGGCTGCTGATCATGAAAATCACATCCAAATATACCCATTACATATAGTTTCATTGAAATCTTCAGTTTTGTCAAGTTTTGTCTTATATTTGTATCCAAAAATTAAAATTTCTGAACAATGTTTTGTGCAGTCTGGGCATGTCCAGGTATGAAATCAGGCCAGTTTGGAAGCTGTTCCATGGAAGTATGTAGCCTGGGCATGCCTGGGCAGGCCTGAAACCAGCTTGACACTGTCTCAGCAGTCTATTAAAGTGGCTTGCATACACAGATGCTGCTCATTGGATTAATATAGTGTTTATGTCTTGTTTTAGAATATTTGTATTAAGAGGGGCATGGACTCCAGAGAGAGAAATATCATTTTGCCCCTGTACAAATCATTAGTAAGACCTAATTTGGGATATGCAGTTCAGTTTTGGGCACCAGTTCTCAAAAAGGATATCGGGGAACTGGAGAAAGTGCAGAGAAGAGCAACCAAACACTGATAAGAGGCATAGGGGAGCTCAGCTATGAGAACATATTGGAGGAACAACATTTATTCTCTCTTGAGATTAAGGGGGGATATGATCAACATGTATAATTACATAAGGGGTCCATATAGTGAACTTGGTGTTGAGTTGTTCACTTTAAGGTCAACACAGAGGACAAGGGGGCACTCTTTATGTCTACAGGAAAACAGATTTCGTCTCCAAATACGGAAAGGTTTCTTCACCGTAAGAGCTGTGAAAATGTGGAATAGACCCCTCCAGAGGTGGTTCTGGCTAGCTCACTAGATTGCTTTAAAAAAGGCCTGGATTCTTTCCTAGTTGTACATATTATAAATAGGTACTAATATTTATAGGTAAAGTTGATCCAGGGAATATCCGATTGCCTCTCGAGGGATCAGGAAGGAATTTTTTCCTCTGCTGTAGCAAATTGGATCATGCTTTGCTGTTTTTTTTTTGCCTTCCTCTGGATCAACTGCGGGTATAGGATTGTGTATATGGGATTGTATGGTTGGGTTTTCAATACTGTTTTTTTTTTTGGTTGAACCAGATGGACTTGTGTGTTTTTTCAAACTGACTAACTATGTAACTATGTAATATATCATTGCCTCAGTAGCACTGTAACAAGTAAGTTAGTTGTTATAGACAGGACGATTGGTGTTGGTCAATATATTTCGTCAATGTCATAACAGCCGCGATACATTCTTCTATATTTGACTGTATACGCTTGTTCATCAGAAACGCTCAATGACTGCTCTTGTGAAGAAAGCATATCATCTGTACTTCTGCTGTAAAGTTGGTGATCAAGACAAGGAATGGACATTTGTTGTGTGACATGTGCTGTCTGTCTGAGAGCTTGGCTCAGAGGTGTCTTATGTGCACACAGAGAATAAACCAAACTCTGACAGTCAGTTCAGTCATTAGTTAGTTCTAATTTTATTAGTTCCTCTTTTGTCTTTATAAAGACTGAGGAAAATCATTTCCAGGAAATAGTCATATATAATACGTATAAGGTGGTGATTGGATGATTGGAGTATCTATGTGTCTATGTCTTCCTTCCAGGACATGACGAGGTCTTATTTTGGGTGTAGTGTCCCTGTTCAGGCGCCATCTTGCTTCTCCGAACGGAGGGGTGATCTAGCTGCATTTTGAGTAAGGTAGTAAATCTCAGCAGTAACATATATACATATATACAGAATACCATAAGGTGAAATAGGCATTTCACTAATATAACCAGTATTACATCTATTACAGAGGCACTCAAAAGACAATGCCGTTTGCTGTCCCGATGATATGGCAAAAACAGAAAGACCATGTGACGGACTGTTATTTCTGTTTGACTAATGTGTCTGGTTTCTCTGCCAAAAACAAGAAGTCAATTGAATACCCTAATCTGCCTTCAGCAATGAGACCCCTGCCACATGACGACAGTCTTCCAATTCAGAAACCACCAGAGGAATGGACCTTAGATGGACTTCTCAAAGCATAGACAACAATGAAGTGCAACATGTCACTCAAGATTCATTTCCTCAACTCGCACTTGCAAATCTCAGTGCTGTCAGTGACAAACATGTTGAAAGGTTTCACCAGGACATTGCTACAATAGAAAAAGGATATCAGGGCAACTGAAATCAATACTTGCTGACTACTGTTGGACACTGCAACGTGATGCACCGGACATTGATAACAAATTAAAATCTGGAGTGAAACACTTTCAAATGTTGAACCTAATAGCGTATTAGAACCAAACAGGATTACATATGTTATTGCTGGTACACAGGTAACTGTCAATTTCTCAGAGTTCCTACCTGATGTAGCAAAACCAAAACTGTATTTGTGCATACCCACTAGTTACCTATCACAATCAGTAAACACTTTTCAGGAAGCAAAACTTTTCACAGAAATTGTTGTGCAGTGTTATTGTACTTGCTCATTCCAGGTCTTTCTGATGCTCTCTACAAGTAGTTATGGCTCTTGGACAACTCATCTGATAATTATTTTCATTCCTCTGTCAGAGATGTCAAGTCGTGGCCAGTTTATGGTGAAATGATTTTTTCTATTAAAATGATTCTTGTGCTGAATTGATGTGAATCTTGCGATTCGCATCCATTACCCTTGAAGCGCATTACTCCCCCATTAATTATTGATCAGACTGTTTGAGGTACTAGTTACTGTACGAGCAGCATCAGGGGTACAACTATATTTAATCTACGCATGACAGCGCAAGAATCATTTTAATGGAATGAAATCTTTTGTAATCTGTCACCCAAAACCGATTCCTGCTGCAGTCATGGATGTGTTCAATTTTATTGAAGAGAGGAACATTAATCTAGATGAAATTTTTAATATGGAGAGTAATAAGAAAGAGGGTGATATGGTAGGACTTATAAGAAAACAAAGGCACAATATGGAAACCACACCGAATCACATCCATTACCCTTGAAGCGCAGTACTCCCCCCATTAATTATGGTGAAATTATATTCTTTCCACTTCGGGATTATAGCCCCAGCAGCGCTCACTGGAACATATAGAAGTTTAGAAGTCCTTCTGTAACCAAGGCCATCAATGTGTTTTTCAACAAAAAGGTTGCAAAGGTCTTTAGAGAGCTCTTTGCTTTTACCCATAATGAGATGTTTCTTGTGTGACACCTTGGTAATGAGACACCTTTAAGAGGTCATTAGTTAAGACTGAACCAGCTGATAATAATTTGCCCTGACAAGGGGTAGGATTGCTTTCTAATTACTGATAAATTTCAGTTGGTGTCTTGGCTTTCCATGCCTTTTTGCATCTTGCTTTCTTCATGTGTTCAATACTTTTTCCCTGTGTCGTTCCATTTTATTACACATAATTTAATTCCTGAACTTGTTTTAGTTTCTTTGCATGTATGGATTGCATGGGTTGTTACCAACATGTGGTGAAAATGTCATGTCAATAGCACCTTTTGAAATATATTTACCTAGAAAAATGGTGACCTGTTCAGTACTTATTTTACCCGCTGTTTATGTATATATTGTATTATCAGATATGGAACAGTGGTTTAAAACCAGCATAGTAAAAAAAAGTTGAAACATCATTTGGGAAATTAATAATCGCCAAGACACTTTTAACCACTTCAATAGTGGGTACTCTTATCCCCTTCCTGTCTAGGCCAATTTTCAGCTTTCAGTGCTGTCGCATTTTGAATGACAGTTGCACGGTCATGCAACACTGTACCCAAACTTACTTTGTATCATTTTCTTCACACAAATAAAGCTTTCTTTTAGTGGTATTTATTCACCACTGGGTTTATTCTTTTTTTGCTAAATAAATAAAAATAGACTGAAAGTTTTGAAAAAGAAAACCCCTATTTTTCTTTGTTTATATTATAAACTTTTACAAAGAAATAATCGGGACAAATCAGGATTTTTTTTTTATTTTTTACACATTTTGTTTGCTTATAGCAGTGAATTACATTGCTAAAAGGAAGCATTTTACTTAATGAAACTGAATCATTTAGTCTGTCTTGTTGTAATTAGCTGTGATTGGTCAAAGCTAATTACATAGTACCGATGGGCTGGGATTGGCCCTGTCTGTACCATGTGATCAAATTGACCAATCACAGCTAGCAACACAATATATGGCATGAAAGGAAGCCATCCATTGTGTAAAACTGTCATGTGACCTGCTGTGATTCTTCACGGTGGTCACATTGTACAAGCAGCGAGTCGGTAGTCTAATTGGTTACAAATTGCGCGGCTGCGTGGCCCTGCCATCGCTGCTTTCTAACAGGATGTTATATGATGTCCAGTCAGGATGGGAGAGCCACCGCCTGGCCATCAATCTGCTATTGGCCAGCCAGGAACTGGTTAACACTTTGGAAAGTCTTCAGTTCTACAAACATGTAAAATGAGAAAATATAGTCATAATACAAAAAGCATGAGTTTTCATATATTGGAGACTAAAGCTGATTTAAGCCCTAGTTTGTGCTGGGTAGAGCAATATTATTCAATGTCAGCCATGGAACCTTCTTTACTTTTGCATTAGTTACCAACAAAACACAAAGGCTATGCAAGCAAGTCATTTAGGTTTTTTCTTCTGTGAAGCACTTGTCATCAGCTAACAAAGATAACGGTCATGTGGTAGAAAACTCCTATTGAATTATGGGCTCTTTCACACAGGCGTTCCGATCAGATCTGCCTGTCAGTTTTTTAGGCGGATCTGATCGGATTCCCCATTCAGCCCTATAGAGCAGCGGATGTCGGCGGTGACATGTCCGCTGACACCCGCTGCCATCCGCATCCGATCCTGTCCGTGAAATCCGGACAGATGGAAACCCTATTTTCCATCCGTCCTGGGGATCAGATCAGATGGGAACAGATGAGAGCGTGTTGTGAACAACAAAATTAATTGTGCTTAAAAAATGATAAATTAATATACAATTTATAACGGTGCAATATAATAAAATGAATCAATTGCACTAAGTCATAAGTCCATTCAGCATATATAGATGGTGGAGAGTCCACTTAAGGGTGAAGATCCCAAGATGTGAAAAGCAATGCAAACAAACAGTCACCCGTGCGGATAGGCAAGATGGCAGCTTACCGCAATGAGATGGCCTCCAAATTAATGGATGGGCCACTAAGAGCATAAGGTAATAACTCCTATGGACTGGGTTCTCTCCTCTGCATGAACGGACCAAGCTTCGCTAGACTGCATCAACCCCTCACTCGCTCATAGGTCCAGAAACAACTCCGATATGTGTGGCAATATGTAGAGGATAAAAGCATTCATAGCGTAATCCCGTTTGGCGGTATAAAAACAGCTTTATTTAAGGTTCTACTTACATGGCAGTAGATCAACACAAGCGAATAACATGTAAAAAGCGGCGTCCCGCTATAGTCGATACAAAGCCGGCGTCTTGGGGGCGTGGCAAACGCGATGTCCGGAACCTCCCGACCGGTTTCGTCAGAGTGACGTCGTCAGGGGCGTGGTTACCGGACATCGCGGTCACGCCTTACAAATACCCCATGCAAGGATCATATCCGGAACCTCGTCCAATCACGAACGGAAAGGGCGGAAGTGACGAATCTGACTTCTGGCCATTGAGGGCGGAAGTACACTGATAAGACAGCAGCACCAAGGAGGACAGAGGATTCAGGGCAAAGCAACTAATTAGCCATCCTCAATTAAACTAATCAAATAAGGACAGCAGTAGTTACTTAAGCAAATGATATAAGAAAATAAACTTGGTATCGTATGAAGAAAAAACGGGACTAAATGCATATAAAAATTACCGATGTTAACAAGCGCCATCTAGTGGCCTAACAATATATTGTCATAAAAATCAAAATTATTTGACTTAATGGAAAAAAAGAAAAAATAAGGCCAAAAGGCAGATTGCAGCACTTTTCCCTTTTAACTCATAACCCTACATTTCAACCTGACAATGATCTCTAGCTGGTCAGCAGAAACAAGAGTCATAAAACTTAGAAAAAAATACGACATAATAACAAAAAATATATAAATAGAAGATTTATATTCATACGCAAATATTGAGTGGAATGGAGCATAATTTTGCTTTTCCCGTCTCGGCAACATTTAAAGCGGTTCTTTTAAATTCAAGTTCTCTGACTGAAGACTTCTTCACCCAATCATAAATTCATGTTGAAGGAGAAGGAAAATAATATTCTATTCTGCTCTGCTATACATCCCAGGTGGCTTTCAAATATACTTGAAACTTGCTGGGATGCTTCCTCACTTCCAAGGCCAAGCAACAGCAGAAACATCTCCAGATTTCCTTTAACAACATGGCTTTTACAAAGATTCAATTTCATTTTGAATCCAAGTATCTTGTCACTTGAAGTCAGGATATTTTCTCCAGAACTTTGTTTTGAAGGTTCATGTGATTAAAAATGTCAGCCAAGTATGCCAGTTTCTGCAGCCATTCGTCATCTTCAAAGCACTCAGCAAAATCTGACCTACTAATTTCTTGAAAGTACTCCTTTAGTTCTTCTTTCAGCTCAAACACTCTGTGGAGAACTCGTCCTCTGCTAAGCCACCTAATTTCTGTATGTAGCAGGAGATTTACGTTGTCCTTCTTTATGCTTTCACAAATAGCTTGCTTCCTGTGCCTTTTTACTAATGGAGACTTTTTAAACAAAAGCTGCACTTTGCTTGCTTTAAAACTCCAATAGCCGTTTGAAATAATCGGCACCTTTAGATCCTACATGCCCATGGTTTCTAGTAAAGTGTCTTTTTAGTTTTGCTGGAGCCATTCCTGTATTTGTAAGTTGTTTTCCACAGATAAGACACAATAGAATGGGACAATGTGGATCACATGTTCATGAAAAACCCATAGTGTCAATGAATCCCTGTGAGCCGCCTAGCGTATAGATGCGCATGCGCAGGGTATTTCCAGAAGAATGGCCAAACAGGCTATTTAAAGGGATCCCTATCGTATTTCCTTTGCTGACTGATCTTCAGCTGTGCCCCGTGTCCTGGTTGTTTCTGCATGTTTTCCCATTGCTGACCTGGCGTGTTCTTGACCTGACTTTGGATTCCGCTTCTGCCATGCTGTTTACCTTTGACCCGGCTCTGTTCCTGACTTTGGCTCTGCACATGACTTGGTACCTCGCTGCTCACCTGTTGATGACCCTGGCTATTCCTGAGACTCCGTTCCTGCCTCTGATCCTGGCCCTTGGTTCTACTTGAGTGCTTGCTTGGCTGTCTGCTGCACCAGTTCTGTATACCGATGTATGTTCCAGCCTCTGGAATCCTGACAATCTGCCTATCCAGAACTATCAGCATAAGTGGAGTACCCCTTTAACTCGGACCAATCTTCTGAACATAACTGCTGTTCCTGCTTCTCTGGGTCCATGGGCTCCTTGGAGTCGCATTCCTCGCTGCGGGTTCTGCAATCAACACCCACAGGCACTCGTGTCCCTCCTGTCCCTTGGCACCCTCTATCTCATCCTCAGTGGGGCCAGGGCGGGAGATATAAGAGAGGCCGACCTCGTCAATTCAGTCTCTTATCAGGTACATGACACATAGTAGGTAACTTTCACTGTAAAGACAGACTTTTTTTGGGGGTCAAGCATTGTGCTGGTGCATGCAAAAGACTCAGAATGTTGTAATTCTTCCTCACTAGCCTTATCAGAATTTTCTGTATTAGAAGATGAAGGTATACTATCCTCTTGTACCTCCCTTCTCCTCCTTACAAAATGCCACATTGGACCTTGAACCATTTTGTTTTTAAAATAACTAGAAAAAAAAAAACACAATAGTATACTTCTGTAAATTAACTACACTATCACTAATAACTGTGCATCATATAGCAAAAGTCTTTCTGCAATGCAATTATTCCACAAATATGGTTCTCAGTGCTAAACCTACACTACATTGCTGCAAAATCCACCCTCCAATGCAAAATATCAACACAATTGAAAAACTCAACTTATCTGCACCTGTCTCTGCAAGGGCACATAGAAAACTTTTTTCTCTGTGCACAAGCACAGTGCAATTCTGGAGGTTACCAGGGCACAGTGCAATGTGGAGGTCATTAGGGGAAAAGAGCACAGTACAATGTGAAGGTCACCAGGGCACAAAGAAAATAATTTTTCTGTGTGCCTTGTTGACGGCACAGCACTGGTATCATGTATGTACACATTTTTCTGCATTGAAATCACACAGTGTAACATAGTACTCACAAGAGTTGTTACTGTTCCGTCAACTGTGTGTACTTTTGCCTTGGAAGTGCTGCTTCCTGTAGGTAGGTTTCAGCCAAGTCCTGAAGCTGCAGTGTTGTCCCCGTTTTGTAACAGTCAACCCTGCAAAAAGTAGTAAATTGGTGATGTTAGTAAAGGGACAGAAAGCAGAGCACAGGGAGTCACCAGGGCAGAGCACAGGGGGTCAGTACAGTACAGAAGAAGTTGATGACTTACAGGTTGTTGCTGTTCTGTCCACCGCGTGCACTCTTGCTTTGGAAGTACTTCTCCCTGTCAGTCGGTTTCTGCCAAGTCCTGAAGCTGCAATGTCGTCCCCTGTTTTTTAACACAATCAGCCCTGCAGAAAGTGGTAAATTGGTCATCATAGTAAAAGGACAGAGGGAAGAGCCCAGGGGTCACTATCGTAAAGAAGAGGTTTAGGTCTTTCCCAAAGAGGACAGCATAATACAAGAGTTCTTGCTGTTCTGTCCACCATGTGCTCTCCTGCTTTGGAACAACTGCTTCCTGTAGGTAGGCTTCAGACAACACTTCTTCAATCTGAAAGGCCTGAAAATGTAAGTCCTGAAGCTGCAGTGTCATCCCTAATTTTCTTAGAAGGAAGAGTACAGCAGGGAGACCAACATGGCACAGTACAACGTGGGAATCACCAGTTCACAGCACAGGGAGTTGCTTTCATCCACATGCAGAGCAGCACAGGGAAGCTGCTGTAACATGCCTTATATCCCCTTGATCCAAGCTGGGACAGACAGAAGAGGAGGACCGGTGGGGAACAGTGCACTATTTGACAGCGTTAATAGAAGTCCCCAGGGGTTCCCCCGCAAATCAATATTGTGGTGGTTATATATCTGCCCAATGTAGTTTTCAATATGCACTGATGCATTGAAATCTGATACCTCCTCTGTAGTTGTGGCTCCTGTGAAAATCAGAGGGCAGCACCAGAGAGGAGCGAGAGAGCAGGAGCATGTGGCTGGATCAGGGGGTGACATCCTGTGTATGGCAGTACTGAATGCAGAAGGGGGGATCAAAGAGCTGGGGCACGTGGCTGGAGGAGACTGATTGTAGCAGGAGTTGAGATCATAGCTTTATGACATGGTATTTTTCTTTAATAATACTATTATGAACTCACATCCTGCTAAATTCAGTCTGTTCCAGCTGTGTGCTTCCCCTCTCTGCTTCATCACTTCCATACACAGATGCCACCTCTGGCTTCAGTCACATGCTCCATCTATCTGCCTAACCCCAGTCTGTACTATTGACTGCTGCCATACACATACAGAAGATCTTACTGCAGCTGTAAGTATGGCATTCCCCTCCTAATCCAGCCATGTGCTCTCTTCCCCTCCTGCCCACACACGCAGCAGCTCTAAGAGTCTCCCCTCTCAATCCATCCAGCCATCAGGCATGACATAGCTCTATGTTGTCTGGCTGGCAGCTCTCAACTCCCAATCCAGTGATGTGCTATGTGTCACTGCCGGCTCTGTGCCTCCTGCCACTCTCATGTCCCAACAAAGCAGCCATGTTCCCCTGCCAGCTATGTCCACCCCCCCACATCTCTGATCTCCAGTCGTGTGTTCCGGTGGCTCTCTGTTCCTTCCTGCAATCTGCATAGACACTTATAGCTGTGGTAATGCAGAGTGCAGAGGAAACAAAGACCTGCTGGAGCACATTGCACAGTGCAGGGGGGAGGCAGAGAGCTGCTGTAAGAGCTCGCCTTCCGATTGAGCCACGTTTTCCTGCCCGGTAAGCACTGTCATATGCATACAGAAGACACCTCCTTCTTCAGCTTCCGCTTCCATCTCTGCACTCCTACTCTGCTGCGCCATTGACCTTATAGGAGCCGGAACTAAAAAAGGTACTATCAGGTATTCATGCGTCCTGATTGTCAGCGTGCATTTAGCACAGCATTAAAAATACATTGAGCAGTATACATCCGCCATGATGTAGATTTCCTGTGGAACCTCCGGGAGCTTCCTGCTGAACCCTGGTTGAGAAACACAGCTCTATAATGTGTATCTGTCTCAATTAAGAGCAACAAGTGTGATTTCTGTATGCTGCCTTGTTCCTCTGCTATCAGCATGAATCACTTCTGACAAATTTTCTTGACACAGAGAGAAAAAAGGTGACAGTGGAGGGAATTCCAGCTGAGTGACAGCCTCAGCACTGTTTCTGTGTGCTGTGTGAAGGAGGGTGTGTCCCTTCCCTCAAATCAACTCTCAGAGCTCTCTTTACTGAGCTCTGCAGAATGTAACTTCAGCTCGCCGCCCCCCCCCCTTTTTTTCTGACAGCTCAGATGAGTTTATAATTTCTGGACTTTGAACAGATGTAAGAGAGGAGAGGACTGCAAATAAACAGGCACAACCTATGTAGGAGGATTTGTCTCATCTCTGTGTATCAGCTGAGGCTGAGTATATGTAAGAGTTTACAACCACTTTCTGTTGCGGTTACAAATCTGGTGGAGAAGGCTTTCTCTTCTTATACCTTTATTGAAAATACCAGAGCAAGCTGAATGCAGTTCCAAATGTAAGACTATGTCTAAATAAGTTGAACCTGAATTCTAAAAGGTATCATGGGAGATCAAAAAAGCAACAGGTCGCTACAAAATAGCTACAGATTTTTTCCTTAAAGTGGTTGTAAATCCTTACATATACCCATTGAAGTGACTATTCTCCAATGATACACATAAATAAAAACAAATCCTCCTGCAAAAGCTGTAGCTACAAATCTGCATCCATTTGTCCTGTACAGCCTGGCAGCATCTTTCAGCAGCAGCAATGCAGGTGGCAGGGATCTGAATTCACACACTGAGCAGGAGGGATGTTGAAAATAATTGTATAATCGGTGCAACATGATTCAGCCTTGATGTCATACCGGTGCACCCCTGTCAGAGTCTTCCCCTTCCTTTTCCTCTCCTTGTGTATGTCACACAGAGCAGCGATCTCCCGCTGTGTCACGTAGCTTGGATCTGAAATGCTCGGCGGCCGCTGTAACAACGTCCCGCCTCCTTGACCAACTCGTATGATAGACGGCACACTGATTCAATGTCAGAAATTCAATTGGTGTGACGTCTATCATAGAAGCCAGTCTAGGAGAAGGGACTTTGTTGACAGCAGCCACGGGGCAATTCAAATCCAAGCTCCGTGACACAGCGGGAGAGCGTCGCTCCGTGTGATCCAGGTACTGGTGAGGCTACATTTGATGGGCATAGTGAGGCTGCATTTGATGGGCACTGATAAGCTGCACTGATGGGCACTGGTGATGCTGCATTGATGGGCACTGGTGAGGCTGCATTGATGGCCACTGATCAGGCTGCACTGTAATTGCTGAACTGATGGGTTTTTGATGAAAACCATGGGCAGTAAACATGATACCTCATGAAATGCTAGAAGCAGGAATGACTGTGATAAATCCATACACGCATATCCACTATATTGGGTGTCATCAACAGAATTGGTACCTATACATCAGAACTTAGGTTGTACTATCGTTGAGGGAACAGCACATAATTTTGTGCAGACAGTACCTATAGCATCCATCCTTTATTTCCATCAACCAATATATTTATATGAGCAAGCAAAAAATTGGGGGAGCAGACCCTGAACATGTATATCTAAAGCCGGTGCAGCTATGGACCAAGCAACATGTATATTAAAAAAGAATAGCGCAACCATGCAAAAGAAATGACTATCAAATATGGAGACAATCCATAAATAAAAATGGGGGTTTAGTCCCACCATATGGCCATATCGTGCTCAAGCCCACCACTGCGTCAAAGTACCCCATTATCAGTGGGTCCTACACTATCCATAAAAAAGGGGTGAATCCAGCCTCTCTTACCCTTGGAGACAACACTCCTTGCTGGGAAGGTGTGCTAATGCACTGCAGGGGACTCCTCCTATATCTACTTGGTGGGCTTGAGCACGATATGGCCATATGGTGGGACTAAACCCCCATTTTTATTTATGGATTGTCTCCATATTTGATAGTCATTTCTTTTGCATGGTTGCGCTATTCTTTTTTAATATATTTATATGCTCTCAGCTCTGAGAGCCCTGATATCCATGTAACATATTAGATGTTTAACAGTTACTACCAGTAGATAAGTGGTAAATAGTAAGTGCAGACGTCGACAGGATACTGTAAAGCTGATTATCGGCTGACAACCCTGTTGTTTCCTGATTCTCACCTCAACCTTATTCCCAGTATGGATTTACTAACTGTCTTTTGCAAAATGTATAAAGTATATATAGCTTGACGGGTGTGTGTTTTTAGTGACAACGTTGTCCCAATTTAACCTATTGTGTATAGCTTGCTTCATGTGACTCCGTTTAGTTTCATATTTGATATTTAATAAAGTTTACTTAACCTAGGACAGACCGAGCTTGCCTCATTCCCTTCCTCTCTTGCAGAACTCCTGTAAGTCCTTCCCAATACTTTTGTGCATGGGTTCTTCTTGGCTGCACCAGGCAATGAAGAGAATCACTCATTTAAGCACAGGATTAACACCTTGTCCGAAAGCATGCTCACCAATGCCTGGGACCTGGCGAAGGCCACGGTCATGTGAAAGTCAAACATTAGGGCATTCCCTCAACTCAGAGATTAGCCACTGGTGTGTTGTATGCAGAGTTCTTCCAAAAGATATTTTCCAGTGTCCTACACACTTGAATAGGTGTATGTGTTGCATTAGGAGGGACATTCAGAGCCTATGCCTACTTCACTACTCAACGTACCTGTTACCTCACTCCCGAGCACACCTCATGTGTGCTCAGTTTAACCCGTCTTGTTCCATACCAGATATTAGGTCTCCCTAATGCTAGTCTGTTCCCAGTGACTGACAGGGACAGACAGCCAGGGAGGTCACCGAATGCTGATCGCCCTCACTACTGAAGAACCTGTCACCTATTCAGGTACCACACCAATGACTGGTTGCTGTTCTTCCTTTTGGTTACTCATGTTGACTTAATTGCAAGGTAATCTTTTGTTGTAGAGATGTTTCACAAACTCAAATACTGATTCAGACCCAAGTCCTTAGAGAAATATACCAGGACCCCACATACACCTCTTGAGTAACTTCAAGCCAGGCTTTGGGCAGAGTAGAAAACTTTACTGAACATTAGGCAGAATATACACAATATGCATCAATGTCCTTTCCCTAACTAAATTTAACCGTGGCTGCCCCAGCTTACCTATACTGGTGTAGCATCTTTATGAAAAGTCGAAACTGGTGATAGCTCGAACATAGGAGTTAATGTCCTGGGAGTGTTCTAATGGGTCTGCATTCCAACAAGCTTCTTAGAACATAATTTGGAGTCTTGGTACTTGCATCCTGAGCGTGTTCCAGGGTTCCCCTTTCATTCTAGGTTGCCTCTCATTCTAGGTCTCCCGGATCTGGATCTCTTCTTTTTTATAACACACAGAAGGGAGGCTGGACCCCAAAAGAAAACCTGGGCAGCCTGTAGATTAATTAACCAAGAATAGGCAACCCGCCTTCATGGCGCTATGTGAGTGACAAATGTTTAGAGATTTACCAGCAGTTCTCAGATTTGGAAATTGTCTGTAATTAAGACCAACTCTGAGTTGGTGTATAGTAAGTACACCAGTAATCAGGTGATGTTATTACCCAGATATTTCAATGCCTATATTTGAAATATACATTTTCACTGGGTGGGCAGAGCCTGATGCGGAACTGAATGACTAGTCATCAGGTCTACTTTACTTTTGATTGACATGGCAACAGGTAAAAATGTTTTTGGACTGAATAGTGGCTATGGATCTGCCACTATAAAATGGACCTGATGGTCGATCCAGTCTCCCCATACCCCATCAGGCTCTGGCTACACCGAGTACAAAAATGCTCAGCCATGCACCTGTCAGTGTGATGGACGCAGTGCCCAGGAGGAGGGCAGGAGTGAGTGCTCTAGGGAAGGAGTGTTTCTGAAAGGTACATGAATCGGGCGCAAGCACTGACACTTTCGGTGCTGCGCACTGATAGAGCTTTTTTATGAATTCCCCCATTAGTCCCTAAAAGAAGCTTGGGGATCTCTCTGAACATTTGTCATGTTTACAATATTGTTGTGTGGAGTACAATTTATGTGAAAGGGCTTCTAAGGGCTACCAAATGAAAAAGGTTAGGAGCCACTGCTATAGTATATCAACATTTTTCAGTCTGTATAATTTGAGGTTGATTATGCATGACTTTATAAACTGTCGGACTGATTTACTAAAGGCAAATAGGATGTTAACTCTGTAAGGGAGTTTCCCCTTAGCTTAGTAGTGAAGATTACCTTTGCAAAGAATAACCAATCAGTTGCAAGGAACAGAATTTTTTTTTATTTTTTCCTGCACATGACTGGATGATTGAAGTCAGCAGAGCTTCGCCTTAAGAAGCTTGGAGAAAAATCCCTTGTAAACCACAAATTCTCTTACAAAGTAAACTGTCTATTTGCCTTTAGTAAATCAACTAAACTTGATTTACTAAATCAACTTGTGACTCAACCTATTTACATAGATCAGTAATATTAGTGCACATAAATTATCACTTGCGTGACAGTAATATCCAACAGAGTTCATAAGCATATTAGTCCATATTGTGTTGGCCCTGTAGCTTTTAGTAGCTTAAAGCTCACTAAATTTATTTGGACAAGAGCAATTACTCATTTACACAGAAAAAGTATTTTCCATCATAAGTAACATCCACAGAGCATGGTGTACAGATAGCCAAGGGATTGCATACAGCACAGGATGGCAGCTGCTCATGCCCTGGTATTGGCAATCTGAATGCCCAATTAATATTGTCACATTCACAGAATCTGTGGCTGCTCTGAGGACTGATGGTAGATGGTAGTACATGGGCACAGCAATGCGTTTCAAGGTAAGCACAGTCTTTGTCAAGCCTCCCCATAGATGCTAACACAGGAAATTTAAGCAAGAAAGGTACTGACAGGTGGAGCACGAACCTAATGCAGGGCAAACATAAGTAATTACATATAGAATAATGCAATAAATTATTCTGATGGACTACAAGGCACAGTTTATCAATGAAAATTAACATAAATAAAAACCTCAAGAATAAAAAAAATATAAAAGATGTTTTCTAAAAACTCTTATTTTTACTGTATCTGTGTACATGTACACACAGTGTGATTGGGGGATAAGCTCATTTTACGCCAAAAGGTTGTAATATGACAAAGTTTCTCTTGTCATAAATAGCAAAGAAATGTTTCCAAAACAGAATATTTATACATCAAGGAAATCTTTGTTACAATCTACACAACTATGCAGCACAGTGGAGGTTTGTTTTTAAAGTACTATGTATTAAGCAATCTATAATCAAAATCTACCTTCCCGAAGAGTATACATATGCAGTACATCATTTTCCATATGTCGGTGTTTTGGGAGTAATGAATCCTTGATAAGCTTCTTCCGCAACCTCCCTGTTATAGCCATTCAGTGTAGTATACAAAAGAAAGAGAAAAATGGCCCAGATGGGACTTTAAATGAAGTGAATGCATGAGTCGCTGATGCATAAAAGTAGATTTTAATGAGTAAAAAACATGTAAGCAAAGACATGCATTGACCAACAGATGGAATACAAATATGGCATGGCAAGATTTCAACAGCAATATTGATATAAAAAATCATATATTATGGAGTAAGCAGGATACACACAAAATTGTCTTAAATATAATGTACAACATAGTAGAAAACTCGACGCGTTTCATGGGTCTGTAGCCCACTCATCAGGAGTATGTACAGGTAAACCTGTCAAAGGAATAAAAGACTTGTATGTAATGTCAAAAACCAATAGATGTTGGGGATAAATCAGCAAGTATGGATTTTCAACAATTGTATGACCCAAGTGTGGAAACCATACTTACATGGAGCCATATTTCACTGGTGAAAGCAATATTGCCCAATGGTGGGGGCGCTCATTGTGTGACCCGGGAGCTGAAGGAACATGAGTCCACGGCAATGAGACGGGGAGCCAGGCGAGGACACTTGTGGTAAATAATGTCTGAGCATGTTTCATAGCTCAGCACTGGATAGAAAAATGTAGGTATTTTATATCAGAGTATAAGAAGTACAATGTATCACTTAGTAGTAGCCAGAAAGGATATGAATGTATAGCACAAGGCTAGTGTAAAGACCAAGCCAAACCCAAAAGAAAGTGAACTAAAATAGCAGAGTGTGCTTGTCTGAATGTGATCAGAGTGATCCAAGAGGGATGACAGCGAAGTGTGGAAAATAGAAAGGTAAACGAGTATCAGAGTGTGGGAGATACAATGTATCAATTAATGATAGCCAGTCCAAACCTAGAAAATTTAATAATCTTAATCTTAATGTGATCGAATAATAAAAAGAGGGGCAACAACAATGTATGGAAGATGAAAAGGTGGGGGAAGGAAATATATATTACACTGGGTTCTACCGTTGCAACTGAGAACTATATAACTGATACGTCAGAGTATAAAATTGTATGTGCTAGTAGCAAGGGTAATGACATAATCAGAGGATAATGTGTATCAAAGTATGTCCAGGTGGTGCAAGTATGAGAACCCAGAAAATTAAATGAATGATGGGAAATCCCAGGATTGGGGTGTTGTAACCGTGAGAAAAGGAGGAGGAGAAAAAGGAAAAGGAAAGAGGTGACTGAGGTCTCATGGATTAAGGAATGAACAAGATGTAGTGAGAAATGAGTGAACAATTGCCAGACTATGTGATAAGATGAAGCCCAAAAGCAGCATCAAGGAGTGCTATGCTGAAATGTGAGTGTGTTGTGTCCAAGCCATTCCTCACCTGGGAGCCCTCATCCACTGCAGGTGGTTCCTTGTTCCTAACGCCATGTAATGGTTTGGGCAAGCACACGCTGGCAGCATGTGCACATCAAGTGGAAGCAGCCAGGATTTGGCCACCAGTCACAACCAAGGATAGTAATCTCTGCATATACTGTAGATGTGGACGCCGCAGGTGCGGTGAGTGCACTTGAATAGCAGGACCATGGCGCCGATATACTGTATATAGGTGGCCCCATCCTAGGGGGGGAGGGTGGGGACAGCAGGAGAAAGAAAACCTTCCCCATAATATATCGCAGCTCCCGGTGTAGGCAAAGCACCACCACCAGAGGGAGCGCATTCCAGCAGTGAATTGCATAAGCACAAATTTTGACAAATTGGATATAAATAGTTTGTATATTGTCTTGTGAGACTAAATAAACCAACACTATTGTAGTGCATTGGTAGGACTCCGGCAGCATAAGACCATAAATGGGCACTTTTGTGGGTGTCTTCCACCCTATACATATGTAAAAACTGGGAAATGGTCTGATGTTGTCTATAACATCCACTTCCATCCCTAAATCAAGCAAGAAAGAGAAAAATGGCCCAGATGGGACTTTAAATGAAGTGGATGCATGAGTCGCTGATGCATAAAAGTATACAAAAGAGTTTATTATAAAATGTAGTTAAAAATTTTATGGAATATAATCCATGTGGAAAAAATATTGGATTTATAATCTTAATACTTTAATACCAAAAGGCCTCAATACTGAACTCAATCTTAAAATGTTTTTCGAGGACTAATTCTAAGAGTTAAAAATCCTCTCCTATATTTACCTTTGTAATTTTGTTTTGTGTCTAAGAACTTGATCATTCATAGACCTAATGCATAACCACCTATAATTGAAAGATATATGTATATACTGAACAAAATTATAAACGCAAAACACTTTTTTTTTGCCCCCATTTTTCATGAGCAGAACTCAAAGAGTGCCAAAGGCCATCGAATGTGAGCATTTGCCCACTCAAGTTGGTTACGACGATGAACTGCAGTCAGGTCGAGCCCCCGATGAGGACGATGAGCATGGAGATGAGCTTCCCTGAGACGGTTTCTGACAGTTTGTGCATAAATTCTTTATTTATGCCAACTGATTGTTGCAGCAGCTGTCCGGGTGGCTGGTCTCAGATGATCTTGGAGGTAAAGATGCTGGATGTGAGGTCCTGGGCTGGTGTGGTTACACGTGGTCTGCAGTTGTGAGACCCGTTGGATGAACTGCCAAATTTTTTGAAACGCCTTTGGAGACGGCTTATGGTAGTGAAATAAACATTCAATTCATGGGCAACAGCTCTAGTGGACATTCCTGCAGTCAACATGCCAATTGCACGCCCTCTTTAAAACTTGCGACATCTGTGGCATTGTGCTGTGTGATAAAACTGCACATTTTATAGTGGCCTTTTATTGTAGCCAGCCTAAGTGATCGGCCGATCACTAATATCTATAATTTAACCGCTAGTGATTTATTCATATAGAAGGTTATTTTGTATGGTCAATTGTCTTAATTACTTATTCCATTGAGGATCTAGCTGTTGATTCAGCGCTATCTAGTTGCCTATAAGGGCCTTATTGAATATCAACTGCAGGTTTTTTCCAGCACTCATAATAGAATCAACTGCACTGAATATGTGGCTAGATCTATATGCCTATGCTGACTTTCAAGTAGATTACTTGGTTCCAACACACTGGATCACTATCTGGATTGTTTTTAACATTGTTATTTGTATGTTTTGTCATTGTCCAATTGTTGGAAGACGTGGGGATTTTTTTCCAAATGGATTCCCGCATTGCACCCGACTTGCAGGCAGTTCACACTGCCATATGCAAACTGCTGGGAGTGTCGATACAACGTTAACAATGCTCCCAGATTAGTTTGCATATTGAAGTGTGAACTGTCAGTTCAGACAAGAATCGGTACACCCATGCGATCTGATTCTGGTATCGACCAAAAAAAGGGTCCTGTCTGACTTTGGTCTGAATGGGAATGCAAATTCAGTCATGCAATCTGAATGGCTGAATTTGCATTGCACAGACATCGCATGTGATTTGCACAGCAGTGCGATACGAATCACATGAGATGTCTGACATCACATAAGTGTGAGTCGGCATTAGATGTACTGCCTATCTTTCACATCTTGTACTATACAGCTGTTCCCCCTTTTTTTGTCTGTAAATTACTTAGGCAATTACCACACCTAATTGGTGAGTCAGTGAGTACATTAACCCCTTCATCACTAGGTGATATCCACCTATTTTTTTCCCTTTCTTTTTTTACTCCCTGTTATAGCCTTTATCGAAAAAAATGTAAATACAAATTCTGCTCTGGTCTGTGTAATCCTCATCCTGAGTTCAGTTCTTTCTAAAGCAGCAGAACTAGCTTTTCGGTATGAATTAAATTCACTTGTTCCGATTGAGTGAAGGTAGGGATTTCCTGCAGATGATTTAAAGTGATTTCTGCCGCTAATTTTACCATCTTTATTTTCCAATGATAAATTCAAAACTAATAGTGAGGTGGAATTAAGTACTGTCTTTACACAATATTTAACAAAGGGCTCTTAAGAGGAAGACAGTGATGCCAACCCCCTAAAGTGAAACTTACTGACACAACACAAAACAATTACTGACAGCCATTTTTTTTACTGACATGACACACACACTTTACTGACAGAGCCAATTTGTTTACTGACACTTCAAAAAAGTACATAAAATGACTGTTTTAGGTGCAAAACAGTGTCCTTATCAATACAGACATGTAGCTAGTAGCAATGTATTTAAGGTATAACAAAAGGCTAAAAACATAGTTCTTCTTTTATATGAAGGTCAGGTTAATATAACCCAGAAAAGAGTTCTACCTTACATCTTTACAGTGCAGGAGGAACTCTGCGGACCCTGATGTAAAAGGGAACACTATGGACTGTGCTGTAAAGGAGAAATCTGTGGAGTCTGATGCAAGGGGGAATGCTGCAGGCTCTAGTGTAAAGGGAAACTTTGATGTAAGGGGGTCTCTGGTCACCAGAGGCCTATCCTTATACAGGAGTCCACAGAGGTCCCCTTTACATCACAGTCCGCAAAGAGTTTCCCCTTACATCAGTCTCCAGAATTTCCCTTTACATCACAATCTGTAAAGTTCTCTCTTACATCAGAGTTCCCCTTTACATCAGAATCTGTAGGGTTCCCCCTTACAGTGTAACCTGATGTAAAGGGAAACTCTGCTATATTAGGGAATGCTGCGGATCCTGAAATAAAGGGGAACTCCGATGTAAAGGGGAATGCTACAGACCATGATGTTTAGGTTATCTGTGGTCATCAGAGCCCCCCCTTCATCAGAGTCTACAGCATTCCCCCCTTACATCATAGTTCACTGTGTTCCCCTCTACATCAGAGTTCCCAGTTACATCAGGGTCTGCACTCTGCAGAGTTGCCCTTTACATCAGAGTTCCCCTTTACGCCAGAGCCACAGATTTCCCCCTTAAACTGTAAAGGAGAATCCTGCAGACTCTGATGTAAAGGGGAACTCTGAGGACACTGATATAAGGGAGAATGCCGGAACCTCCCGATGTGGGGGGGGGGGCAACTAGTGACCAGAGGCAGAGACCACATTTTGCAGAGTGAATACACTAAGACAGGGGGCGGGGGGTTACTGATATAAAGGGAAACCTTTATATCAATGTTCCCCCCTTACTTTAATGCATTCACCCCGAGCTTCCCCATTACATCAGTGACCCCCGCAGTCTTTGTGTGGCCTGGGTGGCTGGAATGGAGCTGTCACTGACCTGACCTCCTCCGTAGGACTACTCAGGTACAGGGCAGTGGGAACACATGCCCATATTTTTTTGGGCAGCTGCCATCCATTACAGACATTTTATGGAGAGTGTAAATATTTTTTTATGACATACATACTCTCCGTAAATTTACAGTTGGTTGGCAACCCTGGAGGTAAAGGGGACCATCCCAAACAACGATACTATCATCAATGTATCATAATATACTATATTAGAGGCAAAAGAGTTATAAGCCCACTGTTAAATTTGCATAGCTTGGTGGAACATTTACACCCATAGCTGTACCTTGAATTTTTACGTAATATTCATTGTTGAACCAAAATATTTATGCTCTAAATAGAATTTTGTACCATTCAAAATAAACTGGGCCTGTTTGTGATGTAGCTCAGAAGCCATTAAAGTGGTTAAAGTATATGTGAACCCTCACCTTGCAAAACAACCCATTTAGTTTAAAATAGAAATGAAAGGCAAAACATTGGTGTATACATATAAAACACATTACACAGGTTTTTTTTTTCCTTTTTATAAGTGATAACATACCCTCTGTTCTCAGCTTCATAAGGCTAGGGTAGGAGAAACTGCAGCACACTGGTCTACCTAGTGAATGGCTGTGCAAGGGGGGCATGTCTGCACAAGTCTGATCATTGGAGGAAAGTAGGTTGCGTTCCCAACACAGCCAGAAAACTGACCATGCTGTGGTCCCGTTCCTAGTGTGATCAGTCTTTAACCGCTTGCCAACCGCCGCAAGTACATATACTGCGGCGGTCAGCCCCGTGCAGGCAAATGTCGCAGTCCCGCAAAATAATCGCAGATCGACGCCATTACTCGTTAAAAAAAAAAAAATGACAAAAATCTTTCCCTTAGTTAGTAAACGCAATAACTTTTGCGCAAACCAATCAAAATACGCTTATTGCGATTTTTTTTTTACCAAACATATGTAGCCAAAAACAAATTGGCCTAAAATGTTAAAAAATTTTGATTTTTACATGGAGGGGGGGAATTTCATGTGAAAAAATTTGAAAAATATTGTTATTTTTGCAAAATTGTCTCTCTTTTTTTGTTTATATCGCATGATAAAAAAATCGCATAGGTGATCAAATACCACCAAAAGAAAGCTCTGTTTGTGAGAAAAAAAGGACGTCAATTTCATTTGGGTACAGCGTCGCACGACCGCGCAATTGTCCGTTAAACTCACGCAGTGCCCAGTAGTCTGCACAAAGATACTGTACAAGTCAGATTACAGGCATCCCCTGCAACAAAAATGTAATTTTTTGGTGAGAAACTCCCAATAGAAAATCATGTTTTAGGCTGGCTATACACTATACAATTTTCTTGTACAATTTTTCTTTGGATTTAACAAAACCATATAATATGAGATCATACCTAAACACTTTCAATGTGTATGCAATCAGGCAGGTACCTTTGCACTACATAGTTGAAGGTAAATCTAAAGGAAACCAAACAACAAAAGTTGTATAGTGTGTATCCAGCTTTAGACTGAGTGATGGTTAGGTGCAGGTTTGGGGTTCAAGGTAAATCTAAAGAAAATTGAACAAGAACATTGTATAATCTATGGCCAGCCTGAAAGGATGCAGGCCCAGCAGCTTTCCTTATTAGAGTCTCACAGGTGCTATAGCTGATTGATAAATATGAAACCACTCCAATTAGACTCACAGTCCCAAATTGACACAAACACACAGGGATTTATTCAGAATAACAAAAGGTAGCAATCTGCAGCAGTTTGTTAAAATCCATGCAATGCACATAGATCACCCGGGGGGGGGGGGGGGGGGGGGATGTTGTTTTTCTAAACAAAAGTGGAGATACGCTTTAGGTAAATTTTCTAAGTTCTACCCAAAATACCAACTAATAGAAATGTTTTAAAAAATCATTGGATCATGCTTTTGCAGGACCCTAAACTAGGACCCAGCCTACCAGACAAACACAGATTTGTTCTTTCTTTTTTTTGTTTACAAAAGTTTTTATTTGAAAGTCATATACAAAAGAAAAAGGAGCAAGAGTACATGCAAATCAAATACAGTATCACATACCAGAGCAGGCCATGAAGTCACATTAAACAACAAAGGACTAATACATTTCTCAGTAATACTTCAAGTTAGGACAGTGCAGATTATGATAACAGTAATTCAAACAGGTCATAACAGTAGCCAGATGATAGGGTAGAGATTGATTGCACAGTCATTCGACTATAGGCAAAGTGTTAGAGTTCCAGACGAGTTCATTGAATGGCCGGATCCCAAGGATCCCATTTAGCATGGTAAGCTGGCATAGAGCGGTGTAGGGAATGGAACACTTTTTCTGAGAGTTTAATGCTTTCCATCCTGGATAAAACCTGAGACCATAAGAGAGTATCCGACCTCCAGTTCAGGGCAATCATCCACTGAATGGAGGACATCAAAGTGTGAAACAATCTGGATTTGTGTATGGGGACCCCGGGGACACGTGAGTAAATAAGGCAAATTTTTGGGGAGAGGGTAGTGCCCGGCGCAGTTATAACCGGAAGCAGCTTCTCAGCTTTCTCCCATATGGGCCGCAAGAGACTACAATTCCAGAAGAGGTGCAGGAAGGTGCCCTTCTCTATGCAGCCCCTAAAGCAGAGGGGGGACACCTCATCATAAAAAGTGTGCATCTGAGAGGGGGTCAGGTACCATCTCGTGAACAGTTTAAGGGGTGATTCCCTACTTGCGTTGGATCTTGTACTTTTACGTAAATTACCCAACATTCCCTGCCATTCTGGAATGGAAAACGTGCATCCCAATTCCTCCTCCCATTTGATCATATATTTATGTTTATCTGGAGCAGAAAACTGTTTAAATGGTTGTATAGTAGTGAAATCAATCCCTTACCTCTGGGGGAAGAGCAACAGATATTTTCTAATGGGGTATAGGGGGGGGGGGTGTAGTGTTAAGGAATAATGAGACTGAAAAAATTATTTTATAACAATATAGTGGTGGGCTTCTGAGGTTGGGAGTTTATGAATAGATTTGAGTTGGTCGAATGAACCAAAAGAGTTACATACTGAGAGGGCCTTAAGGGAGACTAGGCCTCTAGAGATCCATGGGTGCAATACCTCTTCACTCAAAGGGAGGGAGCGAGTATCAGTGTGAGCCAGAAATGAGGTAAGGGGGGGGGGACCTGAGAGATCAATCCTAATGAGTACCTATACTTCCACCATAATTGAAGCAGATGTCTGATAATCTTGTTGGAATGGGAAATATGTATTTGGGTGATTGTTTTGTTCCATAGAGTGGTTTGAAGATAGTGGGGGGTAACTGAGTCACGCTCGAAAGCTAGCCAGGGCAAATCCTCCCCCTCAGAATGCCATTGGGCCACTTGTATAAACTTCACAGCTAGATAATAAGACCAAAGGTCTGGGATGCCCAGGCCACCAGACATTTGTGAGGTATAAAGGACATGTCTGTTGCACCTGGGCCTCCGCCCGTTCCATATAAATTTAGATAATTCACGTTGAAATGAGACAATGTGCGATTTGGGTATATTTACAGGAAGGGCTCTGAAGAGGAAGAGCAACTTAGGGAGAATGACCATTTTTACTGCCGTGATCCTGCCCAGAAGTGATATATAGTATGAGGCCCATGTCTTAAGGAGGAGGCTCAATTTTTTAAAAATTGGAGGAAAGTTAGAGATATACAGGGAATCATAATGAGGAGTGATCTGTACACCTAGGTATCTAAAAGATTTAGTGCACCACGAGAATGAGAAACATTCCCTTATGGACGTTTGCATCCAACCTGGCATGTTCAGTGGCATAAGGGAGCATTTGGATATATTCACTCCTAGACCAGAGATAGAGCGGAACCCATCTAACTCGATCAGCAGCTGTGGTAAGCATAAGTGAGGCTCTGATAGAAATAATAAGACGTCGTCTGCGTATAAGCTCAGCTTATATTCTCTCCCACCCTTACAGTAACCTTTTATCTTGTCATTAGATCTGATAGCACATGCTAAAGGTTCAATGGCCAGGGCAAAAAGCAGGGGGGAAAGAGGACACCCCTGTCTGGTGCCTCTTTTGATTTGAAAGAAATCTGAGTTACAGCCTGGCTGCCGGACCCTTGTTTGAGGGGAGTCATACAGGGCCCTACAGCCGTGGATGAATCCACCACCCAGTCCAAATCTTGGCAACAAATTTTCCATATATGACAAGCTGACGCTATCAAACGCCTTGTGAATATCAAGGCTGACAAGGCACGCTGGAGTTTTCGAAGAGTTTGCATCCTGAAGTATATTGGCAACTAGTCTGATGTTATCAGTGATCTGTCTGCACGGAATAAATCCTGTCTGGTCTGGATGGATTAGCTGCGTAATGTTAACTGCCAACCTGTTGGCCAAGAGGTGGCCAAATAGCTTGAGGTCATTATTCATGACCGATATGGGTCTGTAATTTTGGGGAAGTGAGTGATCTTTGTCGGGTTTGGGGATGAGGGACATATTTGCGAGCAACATTTCGCTTGGAAAGCTACCTCCCTGGAGTATCCAGTTGAAAAGTTTCGTTAGTCTAGGGATGAGGAGAGAAGAGAACGTTTGATAATAAATTGCGGAAAAGCCATCTGGGCCCGGAGCTGTAGAAGTTTTTAGTGATTTAATAATTGTTTTGAGCTCTTCTTCTGAACATGGTTCTTCCAGACTGTTTCGTTGCTCTATCGTAAGGCTTGGGAGGTGTATTTTATCAAGCCATGCATCTAATAAGGAGTGAGGTGTTGTAGAGGGTTCTGATAGGAGAGATTTATAAAAATTTGAGAAAATCTCTAATACTTTCTCAGGGTGGGAGACCATTTTACCATCTTGTCTTCTGAGTTTATAGACATGAGTGGGTCTAATTGCATTTTTGAGTTTCTTGGCGAAAATTGAGGAGGATGAATTGCTATTTAGAATGAATTTGGCTTTTGACCATCTAAGTGCTTTTTCTGTATCATTGGAGAGGATTTCATTTAGAGCTTTACGTTTGGTGGAGATTTGGTCTAGGAGTGCGGGGGATGGGGAATTGTAAATTTGGTTATAGAGATTGTCCAATTCCTTAGTCAAGGATCTAATGTCAGCCAACCTAGAACTATTCCGTGCAGAGGCCAATGCTATAAATCTACCCCTGATCACCGCCTTGTGCGCAGTCCAGATTGTGGAAATTGGGGTGTCACCTACCTCATTAAGTCTAAAATATTCCTCCAAAGTGGAGGATACCTGAGCTACCAATGCAGGGTCGTTAAGCAGGGAATCATTCAACCTCCAATTAAAGGAAGATCCGCCCATCCCTATCTTGTTAACTTCAAAAGAGACTATCTGATGGTCGAACCATGGACATGTGTGGATTCGGGCATCCGATGAGTTTGCAAGAAGGATTGGTGTGCAAAAGTTATAATCAAGTCTTGCAAAGCTGTCATGAGGGTGGGAATAGAAAGTGTAGGACCTAATGCCAGTGTTGTGGGCCCTCCAAGCGTCCACCAAGGGTGGGAGGTCAGATTAAAATCTCTCCCAACAATCATATGGGGAGATTCATATCTGCTTAGTGTATCAAAAAAAATGGTTAAAAAAAGAGGTTTGGGCATCATTAGGAGCATAGAGAGATGCAATAGTAATCCACTTGCCACATATATTCCCCTTGAGTATCAAAAATCTGCTGTCAGGGTCGCAATAAGAGGAGGAAATATCGAACATAACACGATTCCGAATGAAAATTGCAACTCCTCTGGTTTTGTTGTTATATATGGAACACTTAAAATGTTGAAAAGACTTATTAAAGAATTTCGGTTGTTTGTCTGTGGCAAAATGCGTTTCCTGGAGCAGCACAATGTCTGCCTCCAGTCGCTTATATTGCCTGATCGCTTTGTTTCTTTTGTTAGGGGAATTAAAGCCCTGGACATTGTGTGTAATAATTTTAAGCCCCATCTTGGAATTTTAGGGAGCAAATATCGTCCTTGAAGGGGTAATTAAATGAAAGTGAATACAAAAGCAGAGGTGGTGTGACAGCAGATTGAGATAATCGAGGATACCGTACCCGAAAAGGCATACGTCTCACAACCACAAATCTACCACTAACACTGGGTACATGCCCAATTGTGTCCGGGCTGATAAATCCTGGTTGCGATTGGTAAGGTATTACATGGTATTGAGTAAATGACTTTCTTTTTACTGTAATTTTAATTTTAGAAAACCAATAACGAAGTGAGGTTAAACAGATAACGAAAATTATCAACATCTTCAACGTTATGTGGGGGATGGGTGAAAGAAACAGACCCATCAAGGAAAACATAGACCAATGGACCAAAATGTCCATTACCCGCTCGCGGGAATCCGCAGCCCAACCGAAACAATGCCTGTAGCTCGCAATGAGCCGAAGCGCGGCTAGGATGTGAATCAGCGCGAACAGATCTGTGAGGAAAAACCAGCGGGCGCGGGGGGGGGTGGGAAGGAGAGAGAGAAGCAAGAATAATATCCAACTAGGAGCATGCCATAAAATATAAAAATGAGGAGTCAGAGAAAGGTAAATGACTCTAGGTGCCCAAGGTGAAGGTGCCCGTATCATTATTAAATATAAGAGGACCGATGAAGTGCTGGTCGGCCGACCGGGACTGGGCAGGGGACAAAACAACAGGCATCAATAGGCATAGATAGGCGTCAATAGGAAATAGGCATCCAAAAGTATCAGTCACGTTAAGCTAAGTTATTAGGTGTAGCTCCTATGAATTGGACTAATGGCAGAGATAAGACTGAAGTTTAAACTGTTAAATGGAGCCATCTCTGAAGGGATTACGCCATCTGCGTTGGTCGCGTCTGGTGGCAGGTGTAGACCATATTGGTGAAGGCCTAGGAGTCCCCAGCTGCCTGGGTTCAGGTTCAGCTGCAAGGAGGCCCAGCTTGATAAGCAGTTCCTTTCCCTCAGCCACATTATATACCACGTATACTGAGCCATTGTGGGGGACAGTGAGCTTAAATGGAAAGCCCCATCTGTATCTGATCCTTGCCGCTTGGAGAACTGAAGTGACTTCTTTCATCTTATGGCGTTTTTCCAAGGTGGCCTGGGAAATATCCCGGAAATATTTGGATCCTGTTCCCTTCCAGCACTATGTTAGGGGTATTCCTAGAAGCACGGAGAATGTCCTCCTTCACCAGAAAGTCTTTGAGACACAGAATTACATCCCTAGGGGGCTTGTCTGGTAGAGGCTTGGGACGTAAGGCTCTATGGATCCTGTCACAAAGAAATGCTGACTGCTGGTTTGTCAGGGAGCAGATCTTTAAAAAGCTTGTTAACTGCAGGAGGGAGATCAGCTATGGATTCAGGCAATCCCCTGAGACGCAGGTTGTTCCCGCGATTACGATTGTCCAAATCTTCCACTTGAGATTGGAGCAAGTTGTAATTTTCTGACAAGAGCTCAAAATCTTTTCTGAGGTCGTTGTGAGCTAGTGATAGTTCATCATGTTTCGCCTCAAGAAGATCTGTGCGCCCTCCTAGTGCAGCAATTTCTTGTGTTAAAGTGTTCGTGGATTTGTGGATTTCTGTCTGAAATTTATCAGCCAGCTTCTCATATATGGCCGCAAATCCAGCGTCCAGGTCTGCCTTAATGATGTTCTGTGAGTACTCACGGTCTCCTGTAGTGAATGTGGAAGAGGGAGGTGGAGAGGACGATACCTCCGGCGGCGTGGAGTGTGTCTGGGCACCATCTTTGGTCATTTTTGTGACCTCCTTGGTGCGGAGCAAGTATGTTGTCAGGGAATGCTGTGGCGGGCGGCCCCGTTGTTTCTTTTTGGCTGACGGCATGCACGGAGGGTTCCTACGGGGGTGCGAGCGGTAAAAAGTTGAAAAAGAGTCATTTTGGCCCTATGGAGAAGGCTTCTCTCTCTCCCCTCCGGCGGAGCCGAGACTTTAGCTTCCGTCCAGCTTCGTGCCGCGCATGCGCCCCCCCAGATTTGTTCTTTTAGAAAGGCCCATACATTAACCCCTTCCCACCGTCACCTCCTAGCCCTTTAGGAGGTTTTAAATGCCAGGAGGCAGACATTTAGATCACGTGACCACTGTGATTGGCTGTCACAATGGTTAGATCACCGGAAAGCTCCCGATTGCAAGAATGCATTGGGAGCTTTCCGGTGCACATTGGTCTCTGTGCTGGGAGCATGTAGGGTGCGTGCTTTCAGCACAGAAAGATGTTTTAAATGTATGCATATATGCTGCCTCTTGGCATTAAAGCCCACCTGCCAAGAGGCCTCATATATGCGGGAAGAGGTTCAAATTAGAATAGTCCCTAGTAAGTTACAAATCATGAACACAAAAAAAAAACCATGAAAAATATATTTTTTTCACATTGTAATCTTGTGGGTATGTACCAGTGCAAAAAATAGAAAATGTGCAACTTTGTTAAATGTGGACAAAAAATGTTTATTGGTGGTAATGGTAAAGTATTCCACTCTATGGTTTTTCAAAATTGTTTCTCTGATTTTGTTGTTTATTGCCTCTCTTGCCCATGTGGCCTTTCTATATGCTGGGTAAACAATTAGAACTACGAGGTATAGATTTGGAGGAACATTGTAGGCTGATTGAGAATGGGAATCCAGATCCTAGCCATTTCCAGACATTTAGCACTTAAACATATTAAGCCTACAGTTGGTCTAAGAGTCTGGGTTATTAAGTGCAAACAAGAAACGATGGTCGTGGGACTTTGAATGAGGCAGGTCACTAACTGAAATACACAAAAATATACAAAAATAAAATTCTAACATGGTAGTTTATTGTACATTCAGTAATTAATATAAATATATCACATCAATTGCAAATGTGATGCAGACATGTATGCAAAAAGGCTAACATGGAGAAATACATCTAAAAAACAATGAATATAATAATAATTGAATAATATTACATAGAAAAAAATATGATCATCTCTGAATAATATATCTATGCATCTGTGTGGCTCTACGCATTTCGTTGTTCCCTGTTCACTCATCAGGAACTTGATGCAAAAAGATACCTGTTAATATAACTTTGTATAAGAATACACAAAATCTCAAAAAAAAAAAAAAAAAAAAAAAGGATGACCTTATCACCTATATGTCGGCATTGAAAATACCAGCATCTGGGGGGGGGGGGGGGGGGGGGAGAGGCGAACGTGCCAAAGCAAACGTCTGACCCGGGGCAGTGACAAGGATAAGCCACCCAATCCAACCCGGGGGGGAGGGAAAGGAGAGAGGAAGGAGGCAGCCGAAGGGCAAGCCAGGACATCTGGAACCATTCTGTAAAATGTGAAAACACATATATACCAAAATTGATTTAGAAAAATATATTGTATATTAAGGGGGGGGGGGGTATAAATATATACATGCTGATTGAGTATATAGAAAATAGTGTCCAAGAAAGTGTCAACCAGACCCAGAAAGTGCCAGGGTACTAAAGAAAATCTGTAAAAGGTACAAAAAGGTGCTAAGTGACCAAAAGTGAATAAAGGTGGAAACCATAGTGCATAATAAAAAAAAAAGACCAAAAAGAAAAAAAAAGAAAATGTGACCCCAGTGACCAAACAGAAGAAAAAAGAAAATTGAATATAGCATAGTGCAAAGAGGGTAACATAGACATCTCAAAAATCTTACCTATAGTGTTACATTTTTTGGCCTCAATATACAGTATTTATGTATACTCTTCTTGGTAAGGTAGATTTTTCATTATACTGTATATTGCCTATTGCATGGTGCTTTAACCCCTTCCTAATCTTAATGTCTAAGCACAATTTTGCAACTTTGACAGGTGTTAGTAAAATCCGTACATATCATCATCACAACTACTTTGTGCATCCAGGTGGATTATACCTTGTTTTTTTTCAGATCTCCTTATTTTCTTTTATTATCAACGAAAATCTGGCCATATTTTTTTTTTTTAATTCAGCTGTATGCTTCTTGCTAATTCTATAACCTTCCAACAAAGAACAACTCAAACTAAATTCTCCTGGTCTTGACGATCGCAGCGATACCACACATGTGTATGCTAGTTGTTGTTTGTACCCGTAGTATAGCCCAAAAAGCACATTTTGTTTTGTTTTTTATTCTACCTAAAACACACTGACACTGACTGATACTAATTAAAAAAAAAAAAAAGAAATGCTGTCAAAAAAAAATACTGACCATGACCTTTGACCCAGACCTTGACTCAAACACTAACCCTGAAACTGACCTAGATCAAACCTTGATCTTGGTATTTTTTGTATTTTTTAAATTATTATTTATTAAATTTTTACACGCTCTTTTTTTTTTTTTTCTTAAGATGTATCCCTCTCCTCCATTCACAAAGCGAGAAAACAGGAGGAGGGCTTAACAGTGACTGATCACCACTGTGATAGCCAGTCAGAGGCCATCACAGCGATCAGGTGACCCAGAATCAGGAGTTCCGGGTCCCGATCGTTAGTACGGGGCCCGGGGCTCCCGCTGAGACCTCGGTCTCTGTTCGCATGGCGCGCTCCCAGCACAAAGAGAGATACGCAAATATGCGGCCCCACAGAAAAATGCCCAGTCCATTGGGGCCACATATTTGCGTACGCTTGACGTGAAGGGGTTAAACATAAACCTCCACTGTGCTGCATAGTTGAATAGATTGTAATGAAGATTTCTCTGGTGTATAAATATTCTGTTTTGCAAACATGTTCTTGTCATGTTATTTATGACAAGAGAGATTTTGTCATATTCTAGCCTTTGGGCAAAAAAATGAGCTTATCCCCCAGTGACACTGTGTGCACATGTGATCAAGAAAATCCCACGAGCAACCAAGTGTTACTATAATTGCAGCAACACTCCACTATCTCACACAGTGCAAATAATATATACCAAACATGCTGCGCAAAAATATATAGTGAACTGAATATATGAAAACATTTCATACATAAATAACCTCCAATGCGTGTATAAACATATATAAACAATGTGTGCACATGTACACAGATGCGATATATAGAAAATTTTTTATGGAACATCTTTTATTAATGCCTGTGTTATTTATTTAGGTTTATTTGTATGGTTGAGCTTTTGTTTTGTAGTTCACCAAGATAATTTTATTGCATTATTATATATGTTATTGCTTATTTTTCACTTTTTATGATCCTCATATTTTTTCTGTACAACTACCATAGTCTTATGTAGAATTTCAGTTATGCCTCGTACACACGTACTGATCGTCGGCCAAACGATCTGCCGTCTTTTGTCCAGGGCTGTCGTGTCTGTTGAAAACTGCAAAAGACTGCACACTAATTTTGTCGGCCAACAACAGCCGACTGCAGAAGTGATGTCATGTGATGGTTAACTTTCCCTGTGTTTTTTCTTTTCTGAGCATGCCCAGTCTTGCTAATCTGCTGTGTGTCGGACGAAATCTGTACTGACTGGCGAACAATCGGCTGTTCTGGTGACGGCCAACAAATATTTTAATGCCTGCACACCCGATTCTGTTCGGCCGAAAATGCGCTGTCGACTGTCTGAAGCATCATACTAACAAGCCTACAATCGTCAGCCGATTATTTACGGCCGACAATCGGTACGTGTGTACGGGGCATTGGTTCTGTGGCAGATTGACTGCACCCTGTAGTCTGATAGAACTGCATTTATGCCTGTTACCCAAGCCTACATTAAGACTGCGCCGCACTGCTCCTTACCTTTCCTGTTTAAAATACTCTTGTTACCGTCTACAGGCAGGTTTGACAAAGGAGGTGTTTACTTTGAAACCCGTTGCTGTGCCCACTTATTTAAAGGAGATGCAATGTAGAGCTGTGACTACACATCTGGTTTAAGGCATTGTGGATTTGCATTCATGATATGATGGAGATGGAGATGGCGGTGACGTACTGGAAGGCATGTGAACGAAGGAGACTCGGATACACCAGGGACCAGGAACCAGGTTTGATTAGGCTGTGACTATTCCCACTCAGACCGAGCTATAGGATTGGCTCTTTACACTCGGACTGTTGGGTTTATGATGGAGTGTAGACTTTGAATCCAGACCCATACACTACGGGCTTTAGCCTATCAATCTGAGTGGTCATCCTGCTGAATACTCCATATTTTTTCCCTGCTGCTCTGACTTATATATACTGCTCACTGGCCACTTATTCTCATAGATAAAACTGCTGCATTGACATTCGCTGCTGATTTTCTACTACCTGCTATTTCATGATACAGCTGCCGTACTTAGCCTTATGTCTCGTTAATTACCTTTCATCAGATGGACACCTGTTGTCTAGTAGCCCAGTCCATTGTTTAGACGTTCACTTCTCTGGGCTGTGCCCGAATTACTGCTTCACTATATGAATCCAGCAGGCTAATGCCTCGTACACACGATCAGATCATGGTACGAAAAAAGTCGCTTTCGAATTGATCGCATGATATTCTGATCATTAGTACACAGCTTTTGACAGCCGATCATGACATTTCGTCCAACAAAATCCGAAGGGACAAACACAAAAACTTTTGCCATACGATAGCCTAGCGAACAACAATCGTTTAATCAGTACAGTATGTGTCCCCTAAAAATAGATAGACAAAGACCACGCATGATCAGAAACACAAAAATAACCCAGAAAAGGCCTGGCTGCTATTGTTTTTGTTTTGCAATATCCGATATGTAGCTTCGCAACCAGGAAGCTTTTCCAGAATCGTACGAAAAAAATCATACATTTAGTACGCATTGTTGAATTCGATACTAATACCATGCAACAAAATGCGAACGATAAGTTGGCTAATTATCTGATCCTGTGTACGAGGCATTAGACTTTCACTTCTCTGGGCTGTGCCCGAATAACTGCTTCACTATATGAATCCAGCAGGCTTTGTGTCCATGATATGCTATTGTTTGGCGCTCACCCACTGAATCAGTTCAATGACGCAGCATCTTTAGAATACTGATTACCTATACTTTTGGTGGCCATACTCATTGATCTGTATTTGTTCTGTACCAGGCCCATGATGCTCTTAATCCGGCCCTGGATGAACTGCCAAATTCTCTGAAACACCTTTGGAGACAACTTATGGTAGAAAAAGGAACATTCAATTCACGGGCAACCGCTCTGGTGCACATTCCTGCAGTCAGCATGCCAACTGCATGCTCCCTCAAAACTTGCGACATCTGTGGCATTTTGCTGTGTGATAAATTTGTAAATTTTAGAGTCTCCTTTTATTGTGGCCAGCCTAAGGGCTCTTTCACACGGGCTTTCCGTATGTCCGCAAATCATCCTATTTTTTGGCATTGCGGATGTCAGCGGAATACCATTCGCTGACATCCGATTTCCTTCCTTTCAGTTCTGTTCCGTTTTTTGGAACGGAACAGAACCCTATTTTTCCTCCGTTCAAAAAATGGAAAGGAAGGAAAATCGGATGTCAGCGGTGTCATCCGCTGACATCCGCAATCCCCATAGACTTACATTAGGTCCGCATATCATCCGCAAATGGATGGGATGATATGCGGACCTACGGAGCGGATGACAGAAATGTCATCCGCTCCGTGAAAAAAAAGGGCCGCAGCGGAGCTCTCACACGGAAAGCCCGTGTGAAAGAGCCCTTAGGCACACCTGTGCAATAATCATGCTGTCTAATCAGCATCTTGATATGCCACACCTGTGAGGTGGATGGATTATCTCGGCAAAGGAGAAGAGCTCACTGACACAGATTTCGACAGATTTGTGAACAACATTTGAGAGAAATAGGCCTTTTGTGTACATAGAAAAAGTCTTAGATATTTGTGTTCATTTAATGAAAAACGGGGGCAAAAACAAAAATGTTGTGTTTATAATTTTGTTCAGTGTATTTTCATAACACTGAAGAAGTGAGTTTTTTACAACCCCTGAACAGCTTTGGATTTTTATTGAAAAATTTCTTTATCATATAATATTGTCCTATTAAGGATCATTCACAAAAGTCAATAGACAAATTAAGCTGCAAATTGACACAAATTACAAATTTTAAAAACTCATAGGTTGGTTTACTAAAGACAAAAAGGCTGTTCGCTTTGCAAGGGAATCTTCTCTAAAGAAGTAATAGAGTCATAGAGTGGCTACTTACATTGAAGGGTGGCTAGATAGTTATGGAGTACAAGGATCATGGACAGGTGATAGCCAATCTGACATGTAACTGGGTCCCCCTTATATGTGCATACAACAAGTGGTATAGACCAATATGTGAAGTGTCATGAGTGGAGGAACATCAGATGATCCTGGTGCATAGGTGTGGGAAGTACTCATGATACTTTTTTTCCAGGTCTCCAGTGTCTCCACCCCTAATCAGCTCTCCTGGACCTCTGGGTTCAGCTCCTTTCTTCTGGCTCACCAGGCCGACTGCCTGTGACCATACACCAACTGCTGCAGAAGAGGAGGCAGCCGCCACCCTCCTTACGGGACTCTGCTCACCAGCCAAAGATCCTGAGCAAATGTGCTCCTGGCTTTTATACCACACCCCAGAATGCACCGAGACAGCAGTCTGTGCCTATCACTGGGGCTGTATCAAAGCCTGTATACCCATTGGTCAGGTTTTCTCCACCGTCCAGTATGCCTCCATATTGGACCAGTGTGAAACACTCCCCTAGACCAGATGAATCACACACTGAGCACCATGAGCAGACCTAAATCGCAGATCCTGCTCTCTGTTAAGCAGAAAGCAATATAGAATTTACCTGCTGCTCCTCTGATAGGCAGACAGAGCCAAACTATACTCACTCTCTAGCACCTACCTAGGAGGGTGCTACACATGTAAGATTGGCGATCACTCACTTGTCCACGATCCGTGTACTCCATTGCTATCTAGCCACTCTTCAATGTAAGTAGCCACTCTAGTTCTTGATGCTATTTAGTTTTGGTTATTCCAATGGTGCGCTTACAGCGCATCGTCACTCCCTTCCTCCCCCATGTTAATATTTGGGGGAGTAGATTCGTTTAGAACATAGGTTCTAAATATTTGTGCTGGATCCTCCCTGCCCTCCCCCTTATGTGTGCATATGTTTCTTTTTAATACTAGGAATGGCCTTTGCTTTCATGTGATCCTCGTGAGCTCCTGTGTGCGTGGTTTGCGGTGCACCCAGTTTTTTATTACTTCCCATCCTCCATCAATGCTCCAATGCTTTGGTTGCCTATAAGTCTGTAATGTAATGGGGTATGTTTATCCAGGTGTATTATGTTATTACTGAATCTGATCATATAATGTGAGTATATGTTTTCTTGATGACAATTTTGTGGATTTACCTGTAACTATACTACTTATATTATTTCTATACTGAGTGATTATGTATATTCATATATCTGTTAATATGTTTATAGAATGGAGTATATTGCGCTCATCCCACCTCCCCTTGAAGAAGGAATTTTCCATATTCCGAAACATGTTGGGAAACTTAGTGAGAACCCCCTGTTCACATGGGTCTCTGCATCCATGAGATCCAGCTTGGCTTCCTTTCTCAAGTTCATGATATTAGCTATATACAACATTGTATGATGATTTATTCATTGTTCCTAAAGTGTATTGGGATTTTTATCACTTTTACCTCATGTACCAAATAAAAACTTTGATTTTATACCTGCATTTTGACACCACTTGCTGTCTGTAAAGTCCCAATGGGGGTTCTTTTTTCTTTTGTTCGTTTATTTAAAGGGTAAGAAAACAATCAGCCAACCTGCGGATATATTTTGAGCTTTGAAATTCTCATAGATTAGGGATTGGCATCATGCACACATCCCTGAAATCCTGAGACCATGATCAGATTGTCACCACAAACTACCTGGATGTTCTAAAGCAGTGCTCCCCAACCTTTTTATCGCTGCGGACCGGTAAACGTTTGACAATCTTTCCGTGGCTCGCTTGTTTTAAAATCAGATAAAGTGCACAAATCCGGCAGCATACACTTAACTGTGCTCACACCTCACAATCGGAAACAATAAAAACATAAAATAGTGTTGCGCCAGCTAAAATAACTGTGAAATATATATAAATCACAAAAGATGACTGTGCCCCCTTTCAATGCAGAGATGCCAGCGTGCCCCCTTTCAATGCAGAGATGCCAGTGTTCCCCCTCTCAATGCAGAGATGCCAGCGTGCCCCCTTTCAATGCAGAGATGCCAGCGTTCCCCCTTTCAATGCAGAGATGCCAGCGTGCCCCCCCCCCCCCCGCCCACGAGACCATTGCACTTACCTCAGGCAGCGGCAGCTTCTCCTCAGTCCCCCGGCGTCTCCTCGAGTCCTCAGTCCTCCCGCCTCCTCCTTTGCCAATGGCATGGGGTTTGCCTTGTGGCCAATCAGGAAGCGAGAGGACCCGATTCCTGATTGGCCAGGAGGAGGAGGATCCGTGTGACAATTTTAATTCGCTATTGTCACACAATGGGGGGCTCGGGGCGCACTGCTCTGCCCAACGCACCGGCTGCCACTGACAGTAAAATAATTTAAAGTTCCTCGGGCGACCCGGTACCGTTTGATCCATGGACCGGTACTGGTCCGCGGCCTGGGGGTTGGGGAACACTTTTCTAAAGGACCGCTTGACATGTCCTCCTCTTCTGTATTGCCTTAAATTCCAGGAGACAGGTAACTCTCTACAGGGCTCCATTTCAATTAGATATCTGGCCTGACAGCCTCTAGATAACACTCCTCACACTCCACACTCCTCTGACACTCCACACAACTAATCACTGGTCTGACATTGCCATAGTTATCTGCTGTTTAACCACTTCTGGACCAGAATGATTTACCCCCTTAATGACCAGGCCATTTTTTGCAATTTGGCACTGCGTGAATTTAACTGACAATTGCGCGGTCATGCAATGCTGTACCCAAACAAAATTTACGTAATCTTTTTCCCACAAATAGAGCTTTCTTTTGGTGGTATTTGATCACCTCTGCAGTTTTTACTTTTTTGCGAAAGAAACAAAAAATGAGCAAAAATTTTGAGAAAAATTTACATTTTCTACTTTTTCTTATAAAAAATATCCAATAAACTAAATTTTTGTCATACATTTAGGCCAACATGTATTTAGCTATATGTCTTTGACAAAAAAATCTCAATAAATCTCAATATTTTTATTGGTTTGCGCAAAAGTTGTAGCGTCTACAAACTATGGTGTGTATACTGGAATTTACGCCGCTTTTACTTTCTGACTGCCTATCTAATTTCTTGAAGTGCTAAAATGGCACGGCAGTACAACCCCCCAAAATGACCCCTTTTTGTAAAGTAGACATTCCAAGGAATTTCCTGAGAGGCATGTTGAGCCCGTTGAATATTTAATCTTTTTGTCACAGGTGTTTGAAAAATGAATGACTAAAAATAAAAATATTTTGTTTTTACACAAAGTTGTCATTGAAATGATATGTTGCTCATGCATGCCATGGGCAGGGTTTTTTTTCAGGTGGAACTGAGTGGAACTTAGTTCCACCACCTCTGGCTCAGGACCTCTGCTCCCTGCTCACCACTATTACTTATAAACACAGGAGTCCGGCTTCTGTGTTTACAAGTGACAGTTTGTCTCCCAACAGCTCCAACAGATCTGATCTCCTGAGTGGCACCCACTGAGTGCATGATTGGGACAATGCCCAGGGTGCAGTGCAGATGCCAACATCCCCACTGGATGATTACCCCACCAGTGAGAGAGGAGGAACGAACTACAGTGTGTGGGGAAGTAATAGAACCGGCTTGGTGCTTCATCTTAATACAGCAACAAAAGTAAGACATGTGGAAGATGGTGGAGCTTTTAAAGCGGAGTTCCACCTAAAACAAAAAAAATTACATAAAAATACCCCCTTGACAGTCAGGGCTAGTGCATTCCACAATGGATAGCCTCTGAACTGTCCAAGGTTGCACTTACCTTTTAGAAGAAATACTTACCTTGAAAAGGTCTTGTCCAGCGCTGCCATCTCAGGTGTGGGCAGCTGAAGCCAGCGCGATCCTCTTCTGCGTCCTCTTCCATCCTCTTCGGTCCCACGATGCACTGCACCGGCCCCGCCGTCACTTCCGGGGCTGCAGCGTCATCCCTGCACAGCTTCTGGGCATGCCCAGAAGCTGTTTAGCAAGGTATGACGCGCCTGCACCGGAACTGACGTCGGGGCCAGTGCAGGCGCATTGATTCCTGGGAGCGATGACGTTCAGCTCCCAGGAATCATTGCAAGCCAGGAAGTGACGGCGGCGGCCGTGGCCGCAGAGGGAGGAAGAGGAAGTAAGGTAAGTATATTTTCTTCTAAAACAAGGTAAGTGAAAAAAAAATTGGGATTATCCATTTGTTTTTCAGGTGACCCGGAGCAAGAAGATGGACCGAAGTTCAATTTTAGGGTGGAACTCCCCTTTAAGGAGGTTGGGAGTAGATGGGGGGCAGTGGAGGTAGCGGTCAGAGCCGAAGAGGTTTGAAAGTGAGATGTGGATGGAGGATGCAGAGGTAAGCAGCTGTGGAAAACGTCTGTACTCTGCACTCTGTATGTGTAGTGCACCCCTGAACTCTGTGAAATGTCTATATTAATTCCAGCGCTAGTGAGTCAAATAGGTATATCAAACTTATTATCAATAGTGAATAAATATTTTCCTTGAAAATAAGTGTACATAAATGAACATTGATTATGTATAAATAGTGAAATTAAAAAAGATATGCAGCTGCTGCAACTCTAAGTAAATTTTAGGAAATATATAGAACCAAAATTAAGAAGCGCTAGCATAAAAAACTACAATAACAATTCAAGTGATAAAATATGAATAAATAAATAATTCAATTGATGAAAAAGTCCTTGTGAAGTGATCCAAATAAAGTGCTCAGGTGCAGAAATAATTCTTAAGTGCACTTTAGAATTATTTCTGCACCTGAGCTCTTTATTTGGATCACTTCACAAGGACTTTTTCATCAATTGAATTATTTATTTATTTATATTTTTATCACTTGAATTGTTATTGTAGTTTTTTATGCTAGCGCTGCTTAATTTTGGTTCTATACACCCCTGAACTCTGCACTCTGTATGCAGTGCACCGCTGAACTCTGCACTATGTATGATAAAAAGTAATTAATCAGCGCTAACCAAATAGAAGATGAAAAAAGATAATACCCCAATAATAGCTAAATAGCCAGATATGGGGACCAATGGCCGCCAACATAAAAGTGCATTCACCCTACACCAGAAACAACCAAAAAATAAAAACTGTGTAGCGCCAAAGGATGAATACATTAAATATACACAATGAGTGTCAATTAACAAACCATCTGTGTCTATAAATGAATAAATACGTATAAAAATCTATCACAATCAAAGTGCAAGTGCTCTTAAATTATGTGATAAAAAGACAATCAAGGTGATAAAAACTATTTTGGTGAAAAAACAATTGTTATGATAAAGAAATAATATCACAATAAGTGCTCATTCAAATAAATAGTCACACATATGCATACAATAGTGTGAAAATAAAAATCCAAAAAATAAAAATATGTGCACCAAAGTCCATAGAAGTGGGTGATGATCTTCTAAACTGTGTAGGTATCAAGAAAACAGGTGCTAGTGCTTGGATAACTAAAAAGTGCCTTAGTGCATAAATGATAATGCTGGCCGCTTACCTCCTGGTTTGGCTCACAAGTTATAATGAGCCAAACCCGCTTTGTGCACACACAGGTGCTAATAGGTGTGGGTGGGTAGCTTCCTCCTGTCCTCCCTCTGTGCAAATTTACTCCAGGTGAAAGATGACCAGATCCGCAGTGTCACTGACACTATGAAGGGGATAGGGTGGTCGCCTCCTCACACTCCTATCTCCACCATCATGATACGATACATGTGTAAAATAAATACAACAATCTAGTGCTCTCTGTAACGTATACTTTTATTGGGGTAAAAAAACAGAAAACCACTCACATGAGTTGGCACTAAGTCAGTGCGGGCATGGACAGCGATATGGGTACTACAGCATGTGCAGGATCCTGCTGAGGAAGTCGTGGTTTCAACTTAACACGTACGGGGGAGGATCCTGCACACGCTGTAGTACCCATAGGAGCACTTGCACTTTGATTGTGATAGATTTTTATACGTATTTATTCATTTATAGACACAGATGGTTTGTTAATTGACACTTATTGTGTATATTTAATGTATTCATCCTTTGGCGCTACATAGTTTTTATTTTTGGTCTGCACTATGTATGTAGCGCACCCCTGAACTCTGCGCTCTGTGTGTAACCCCCCCTTCCCAAACTCTGCACTCCTGGTATATAATGCCCCTTTAGGACCCTCCCACTGTTAATGAAATTTAACCACACCCACTATTTGATACTGTTCAGAGTTGATAAAGTTTGGGGGGGGGGGTAGAGGTTGAGTTCCTGTACCTATTTTCTAAGAAAAAAAGCCCTGGTCATGGGTATATATGGAATTACACCCCAAAATACATTACATAGTCAGTCAGGTTGAAAAAAGACACCAAAAAGTCCATCTGGCTCAACCAATAGAAATAAAAAAAAAACAGTAAAGGAAACCCAACCATATAATCCCATATACACAATCCTATAGCCTCGTTTGATCCAGAGGAAGGTGAAAAACCCCAGCAAAGCATGATCCAATTTGCTACAACAGGGGAAAACAATAATTCCTGATCCCCCGAGAGGCAATGGGATATTCCCTGGATCAACTTTACCTATAAATATTAGTACCCATTTATATTATGTACACCCAGGAAAGAATCCAGGCCTTTTTAATCTAGTGAGCTAGCCAGAACCACCTCTGGAGGGAGTCTATTCCACATTTTCACAAGTCTTATGGTGAAGAAACCTTTCTGTATTTTAAAACGAAATCTGTTTTCCTCTAGTCGTAAAGAGTGTACCCTTGTCCTCTGTGTTGATCTTAAAGTAAATAACTCAACACCAAGTTCACTATATGGACCCCTTATGGATTTATACTAGTGATCGACCGATATCGGTTTTTCGTTGCCGATACTGATACCAATATTTTGCCGATCGCATATCGGTATCGTGAATTAGTGGCTTCTACATAAGAAAGCCAACCTCAGCGCTTGCTTTAGTGTTAAACTTCAAGAAAAAAGTGCTGGCTGTGTGGGTGTGTACCAACAATAGTATACAAAATATACAAAATTACTGTGCAAAGTAAATACTGAAGCAAGAAAAAAAAAAAATATATATCAAATTAATAACAATAAGTGCAATAGTGCAATAAATCCCAAAGTGCTTAGTGCTTATATCAAATAGCTGTGTTGCACTATGCTCGTGCTTATAGAGTCAGTGTGTGGACGATACTATAGCTCAAATGAACAAATAAGTCCAAAATAAAGTGACCACAGTCTATAAGGTAGGTGCCAGTGCTGGAAATAAAGTGCTATTCCCCTTCAGCTTCCAATAAAGCCGGCTCTCATCCATGGGACGTGCTCCACCCGTGTATAGAGGGTTATAAACACTCACCAGATATGATGGGTCCTGACTGCCTTATAGCAGCACGACCATAAACGCTTGTGTGGTGTCCCTCACTGGGTAGGAAGTAAATTAGATCCGATCCGGTTCCTTTGGCCCGTGCTTACAGGCTCCCTAGAGATCTCTCTCCTCAGTAAGGGCCATGTGGGGAAGCAAAAAGGACTCCAAATTGTGTAGTATTCTCAAAAGGTTTATTTCCCATCAGGGTTGAATCAATAAAAACAAAGGCATAAAATCTATAAAATCCATATAATGGTGCGTGACCGTCACAGTAAAAACAGAAGGACTAGAGCGGAGCGCGGTACCTGCAATGCCTTGCATGTACCTTCCGGCTTGCGTTCCACTCGGGCCCCTCGTGACATCACGGCGTGCGTTCCACCTTACACGTTTTGTCACCACGCTGACGTCCTCAGAGATTACCCCCATAAGGTAAAATCTTTGCGCATATCGGTATCGGCCGATATTTTCACACATTTAAAGATTTGCAATATAAACACAAATTTCGACAAAAAGCTGTTAATAAACATGTTGATCTTTATTTATTAACATTTTTAACATTCTTCACACCTTAACTGCATGAAAACTGATAGGAAAAGTGCACTTGCAGGGGCATCAGTTTCACATCATCTGATTGTGCATTAATGAAATGCATAATAAAACTGCTGCAGTACTGCACTCACTCACTGCAATAAATCACTACTCAGTGCAAAACTGCTAGAAAAACAAGCTAGACAAGAAAACAGCTAGACAACAGCTACACAGTGGATTGGACTGGAGTCAGTGGACTACCACTGCAACTGCAGCAGTCATGCAAAACTGCTAGAAAAAAGCTAGGTAACAGCTAGACATTGGATTGGATTGGACTCTTTGCAGTAGGGCACTCACTGCAACTACTGCAGTCAGTGCAAAACTGCTAGAAAACAAGCTAGGCAACAGCTACACAGTGGATTGGACTGGAGTCAGTGGGCTACCTCTACAAGAGGGCACTCACTGCAACTACAGCAGTCAGTGTAAAACTGCTTGAAAAAAGGCTAGGCAACAGCTAGACAGTGGATTGGAGTCACTCAGTGGACTACCTCTGCAGTAGAGTACTCACTGCAACTACAGCAGTCAGTGCAAAACTGCTAGAAAAAAAGTGAGGCAGCAGCTAGACATTGGATTGGATTATACTCTTTGCAGTAGGGCACTCACTGCAACTACAGCAGTCAGTGCAAAACTGCTAGAAAAAAAGCTAGGCAACAGCTAGACAGTGGATTGGATTGGAGTCACTCAGTGGACTACCTCTGCAGTAGGACATACACTGAAACTGCAGAAGTCAGTGCAAAATTGCTAGAAAAAGCTAGACAAAAGCTAGACAGTGGATTGGAGTGGACACTACTCTTTTCAAAACTCCCAGTCAAGTAGAACGATATTATACTGCAGAAAGCAGAACATTTCAGCATGTCCATCATGGTCACCTGTTAAGGCCCCGTTCACACAGGGGCGATCCGACTTCGGGGGGCGACCTCCGAGGTCTTCATAACATAACTTCATAACATTGAAGTCTATGGCGGTCGCCTCCGGGTCGCCCCAAAGAAGCTCCGGACCCTTTTTCTAAGTCGGAGCGACTTGTGTCGCTCCTATTAGAACGGGTCCGCAGCTTCCCTATAGAAGGCGACCTACGGCGACCTGTGAGGTGTCCAGGTCGCCTCACAGGTCGCCTTAGTGTGAACGGGGACTAAAGGTCTTCTGTTTTGTTCATACAATGCTGCCACTTCATAAACATGCTCAGGAGGAGTGGAGGACAGAGTTGCAGAGAGAGAGAGAGAGAGAGAGAGAGAGAGAGAGAGAGAGAGAGAGAGAGAGAGAGAGAGAGAGAGAGAGAGAGAGAGAGAGAGAGAGAGAGAGAGAGAGAGAGAGAGAGAGAGAGGTATCTTCTAGCATGGGAAGCAAGTCTTTTGTAGCGTGCCTCATTTTCTTTCCACCACTGACTGATGACTTCTTCTGTCAATTACTGCTTCTTTCAAATAGAGATGAAGTTCATCATCCAAGCTCATAGTTGCAGATTCAGAAGAAATTAAATCTTCCGCACAAGGCCCCAATAAAACACTGAAAATGTCCTGATATATTTGACGATGATGAAGAAGATTCCTGTTTTTGCAGCATCCTGTTTTTCATAAAAATAGTGTTCTGGACTTGTCTTTTTGGCAGGAACCTCCTGCACCTCCTGTTGAATATCTTCTGTCAGCCATTGTTTCACCTTAGCCAATACATCATCAGAAGAGAAAGCATGGTTCTTGTATCAAGGATTCAAAAGACTTGCAAGCATAATATTTTTAATCTCTTCATGCTTCTCAAAACATATATCGGTCAAAGCTCTTTGGCTTGGCAGACAATCATTTGAAAGTTGGAGGGTGTTGTGTGCCATGACCCTGAGGTATGACATATCGGCAAGCCTCATTCCTTTCCGCATGTTTGCTCTACTGTCTCGAAGTTGTACAAGCATCACTCTGTCTTTGTTGATTCCCCATTCTTCAAGCATGCCTAGAAACATTTCTATACTGTACTCAGTGTGGGATCCTTGCATCACTTTTGTATTCAACACCAATTGCCTTTTTGTCCATCCGCTGTAAATGAAGTGGCATGTAAGAATCATTAGTGACTCTGACTCTGTTTTTGACCAGCAGTCCGTCATGAATGAGAGTGAGTTGCCAGCATTCTCTGGTTGCAGCATAGCCTTTACTATGTCAACGACCTTTTGGTGAAGCTTTGCCAGCATTTCAGGTCGATAATACTGCTCACTCTTCAGTGTGTAGCTTGGCTCAAAAGTATGGACATCAACCGTTGAAATCCTGAGTCAGACACCATTGTAAATGGCTGGTTATCAGTGACAATCATCTCTGTGATTACTCTGTCCAGCAGTTGAGGTCTTCCATCTGAATCTAGACAGTGACATGTGTTTTTTTTTTTTCAAACATATCTGTTATTGTGGCCTGGGATAGTGGAGGAGGTATTGAATCAAAATCACATTGATATTCATTTTGTTTTTTCTGTGCTGCATGATACAATTCATTATGATAAACTCTTAGATGGGCCCAAAGATTTGACGTATTTTTGTTTTTTGCAGTTACTGATTCCATGCTTATGTTGTTTGTACATGTGTTGCACACTGCTGCTGGAGAAGGTTGAGATGAGAAATAGTCCCAAGTCCCAGACCACACTTTTACTTTTTCTCTCCTCATCCATCTCCATTTCAATTTGAAAGACACAAAAATATAAAAAAAATGGCTTGCTTATGTTGCTGGCATCCTGCTGTGGGTTGGTGGCTGAAGCCTGGCAGTGTGGGTGGTTGTTTGCTGGCACCCTGTTGTGGGTTGGTGGCTGACGCCTGGCAGTGTTGGTGGTTGCTTGCTGGCACCCTGTTGTGGGTTGGTGGATGACGCCTGGCAGTGTGGGTGGTTGCTTGCTGGCACCCTGTTGTGGGTTGGTGGCTGATGCTTGGCAGTGTGGGTTGCTTGCTGGCACCCTGTTGTGGGTTGGTGGCTGACGCCTGGCAGTGTGGGTGGCTTGGCGTCACCCTGTTGTGGGTGGCTTGCTTTCCGGAACACTGTGGTGGCTGGCTGGCTGGCTTGGTGTCACCCTGTTATGGGTGGCTGGCTTGCACGAACACTGTGGTGGCTGGCTGGCTGGCTTGGTGTCACCCTGTTATGGATAGCTGGCTTGCAGGAACACTGTGGTGGCTGGCTGGCTTGCAGGAACACTGTGGTGGGTGGCTGGGTTGGTGTCACCTTGTTATGGGTGGCTGGCTTGCAGGAACACTGTGGTGGCTGGCTGGCTTGGTGTCACCCTGTTATGGGTGGCTGGCTTGCAGGAACACTGTGGTGGCTGGCTGGCTTGGTGTCACCCTGTTCTGGGTGGCTGGCTTGCAGGAAAACTGTGTTGGGTGGCTGGGTTGGTGTCACCCCGTTATGAATGGCTGGCATGCAGGAACACTGTGGTGTCTGGCTGGCTGGCTTGGGGTCACCCTGTTATGGGTGGCTGGCTGGCTTGGTGTCACCCTGTTGTGGGTTGGTGGCTGATGCCTGGCAGTGCGGGGATGCTTGCTGGCACCCTGTTGTGGGTTGGTGGCGGACTCCTGGCAGTGTGGGTTGCTTGCTAGCACCCTGTTGTGGGTTGGTGGCCGATGCCTGGCAGTGTGGGTGGTTGCTTGCTGACACCCTGTTGTGGGTTGGTGGCTGACGCCTGGCAGTGTGGTTTGCTTGCTGGCACCCAGTTGTGGGTTGGTGGCTGACGCCTGGCAGTGTGGGTGGCTGGGTGTCACCCTATTGTGGGTGGCTTGCTTGCCAGAACACTGTGGTGGCTGGCTGGCTGGCTGGCTTGGTGTCACCCTGTTATGGGTGGCTGGCTTGCAGGAACACTGTGGTGGCTGGCTGGCTTGGTGTCACCCTGTTATGGGTGGCTGGCCTGAAGGAACACTGTGGTGGCTGGCTGGCTTGCAGGAACACTGTGGTGGGTGGGGTGGCAGGGTTGGTGTCACCCTGTTATGGGTGGCTGGCTTGCAGGACCACTGTGGTGGCTGGCTGGCTTGGTGTCACCCTGTTATGGGAGGTTGGCTTGCAGGAACACTGTGGTGGCCGGCTGGCCTGGTGTCACCCTGTTATGGGTGGCTGGCTTGCAGGAACACTGTGGTGGCTGGCTGGCTTGGTGTCACCCTGCTCTGGGTGGCTGGCTTGCAGGAACACTGTGGTGGGTGGCTGGGTTGGTGTCACCCTGTTATTAGTGGCTTGCATGCAGGAACACTGTGGTGGCTGGCTGGCTTGGGGTCACCCTGTTATGGGTGGCTGGCTGGTTTGGTGTCACCCTGTTATGGGTGGCTGGCTTGCACGAACACTGTGGTGGCTGGCTGGCTGGCTGGCTTGGTGTCACCCTGTTATGGATAGCTGGCTTGCAGGAACACTGTGGTGGCTGGCTGGCTTGCAGGAACACTGTGGTGGGTGGCTGGGTTGGTGTCACCTTGTTATGGGTGGCTGGCTTGCAGGAACACTGTGGTGGCTGGCTGGCTTGGTGTCACCCTGTTATGGGTGGCTGGCTTGCAGGAACACTGTGGTGGCTGGCTGGCTGGCTGGCTTGGTGTCACCCTGTTCTGGGTGGCTGGCTTGCAGGAAAACTGTGTTGGGTGGCTGGGTTGGTGTCACCCCGTTATGAATGGCTGGCATGCAGGAACACTGTGGTGTCTGGCTGGCTGGCTTGGGGTCACCCTGTTATGGGTGGCTGGCTGGCTTGGTGTCACCCTGTTGTGGGTTGGTGGCTGATGCCTGGCAGTGCGGGGATGCTTGCTGGCACCCTGTTGTGGGTTGGTGGCGGACTCCTGGCAGTGTGGGTTGCTTGCTAGCACCCTGTTGTGGGTTGGTGGCCGATGCCTGGCAGTGTGGGTGGTTGCTTGCTGACACCCTGTTGTGGGTTGGTGGCTGACGCCTGGCAGTGTGGTTTGCTTGCTGGCACCCAGTTGTGGGTTGGTGGCTGACGCCTGGCAGTGTGGGTGGATGGGTGTCACCCTATTGTGGGTGGCTTGCTTGCCAGAACACTGTGGTGGCTGGCTGGCTGGCTGGCTTGGTGTCACCCTGTTATGGGTGGCTGGCTTGCAGGAACACTGTGGTGGCTGGCTGGCTTGGTGTCACCCTGTTATGGGTGGCTGGCCTGAAGGAACACTGTGGTGGCTGGCTGGCTTGCAGGAACACTGTGGTGGGTGGGGTGGCAGGGTTGGTGTCACCCTGTTATGGGTGGCTGGCTTGCAGGAACACTGGTGGCTGGCTGGCTTGGTGTCACCCTGTTATGGGAGGTTGGCTTGCAGGAACACTGTGGTGGCCGGCTGGCCTGGTGTCACCCTGTTATGGGTGGCTGGCTTGCAGGAACACTGTGGTGGCTGGCTGGCTTGGTGTCACCCTGTTCTGGGTGGCTGGCTTGCAGGAACACTGTGGTGGGTGGCTGGCTTGGGGTCCCCCTGTTGTGTGAGTGGCTGGCTTGGTGTCACTCAATCACGCTGGCCAGTTCTGTTGTTGTAGGTCAGATGGCTGGAGGCTGGCACCCTGTGGTGGGTGACTGAGGCCAGGGCCTGTGGGTGGATGGATGGCTGGCACCATGACCGGACTGGACAGCAGCTGGCTGTACAAGAGGCTGTCTGAGGCATGGGAGGCAGTCTTAAGGCAGAGAACGTGTGCAGCGGGCAGTGAAATGGCATCACGTATGGGCCGTGCAGGCGTGGGAGGCGGTGTTAGAAGGCAGAACGTGTGCGCGCAACATACGCGATGACGTAGTGAAAATATGTGCAATATCGGTAAATCTGAAGGCCTATTCACATATATCGGGGAAAGTGCATATCGGCCCCTGATATATCGGTGTTGCCAATAATCGGTCGATCTCTAATTTATACACGTTGATCATATCCCCCCTAATCTCCTCTTCTAAAGAGAGAATAAATTCAGTTCCTCTAATATTTTCTCATAGCTGAGCTCCTCCATGCCTCTTATTAGATTGGTTGCCCTTCTCTGCACTTTCTCCAGTTCCCCAATATCCTTTGTAAGAACTGGTGCCCAAAACTCTGAACTGCATATCCCAGATGAGGTCTTACCAATGATTTGTACAGGGGTGAAATAATATCTCTCTCTGGAGTCCATGCCTCTGTTAATACAAGAAAGGACTTTGCTTGCTTTGGAAACCGCAGCTTGGCATTGCATGCTATTATTAAGCTTAGGATCTACCAAAACACCCATATCCTTCTCTGCTATTGATTGCCCCAGTTCTACTCCCCCTAGTATGTATGATGCATGCACATTCTTAGCCCCCAAGTGCATAACTTTAACATTTATTAACATTAAACCTCATTTGCCACATATTTGACCAATGAGGTCAGCTTGTAAGATGGAGACATCCTGTAAGGAAGTTATTCTTAATGTTACTTTTAATCCCAGACCCTATATTGATTATATAGATATTAAAAAGTAAGGGTCCCAACACTAAACCTTGGGATATGCCACTGATCACCTTAGACCATTGAGAGTAAGAATCATTAACCACTACTCTCTGCATTCTATCTTTTAGCCAATTTTCTATCCATTTACAAACTGATCTTTCCAAGCTGTAGACTTTACCTTACACATTAGCCATGTGTGGGGAACATGTGTGTTTTGCAGCAAGAACTCATCTATGTGGTCTTTTATTAAACTCTCCAGTATCTTCCCAACTATACAAGTTAAACTAACAGGTTTATAGTTACTTGGCAAATACTTTGATCCTTTTTAAATAGAGGCGCCACATTGGCCCTACGCCAATCCAGTGGTACTATTTCAGTCCTTAATGAGTCCTTAAAAATTAGAAACAAAGGCTTTGAAATTATAGCGCGCTATTCTTTTAGGATGTGTGGGTGGATGCTACCTGGTCCAGGTACTTTATCCACCCTTATTCTGTCTAAATATTTCTGGACCATATCACTTTTGAGCCATTGTGGATGATTTGGGGCTGTGTCAATACTGTCCTCATTATGGTCACGAGCTCCCCCATGCTCCTTTGTATACACAGAGCTGAAGAAAGTATTTAATAAATTTGCCTTCTCTTTGTCCCCAGTCACCCACTCCTGATTATTTTGTAAAGGGCCTACATGCTCAGACCGAACCTTTTTACTATTAGTATATTTGAAGAATTTTTGGGGTTTGTCCTATTATCTTTTGCAATTTGTCGTTCATTTTGAATTTTTGTGTCCTTGATTTCCTTTTTACATATTCTGTTATATTCTTTGTAACAATTAAACAAAACGATAGTGTTCCTTCATTTTTATATATTTTGAAAGCTCTTTTCTTATTTGTTATAGCTTTTTTAACTTTGGCCGTGAGCCACATAGGTTTTATTTTTAGCCTTTTAAACTTATTGCCCATGGGAATAAACTTTGCAGTGAGTTTGCAAACAGTCTTTTTGAAAATTTCCCATTTCTGTTCTATGCTCATCTATGCCAATATTCCCTCCAAGTCTAAATCCTGGAGAGCAGCCCTCCATCCTTGGAAAATTTGTTCTCCTAAAGTTAAGTGTTTTTCTATTTCCTGTATGTGTTTTTTGCTTACAGCTAACATTAAATGAAATGATATTATGGTCACTGCTACCCAGATGTTCTTTTATATGAACATTATTAATAAGCTCTGCATTGTTTGAGATTACCAGGTCCAACAGAACATCATTTCTAGTGTAAACTGTACCATAAAATTGTCTTGTAATAGGTTTATACATTTTTGCCCTTTAACTGTTCCAGCAGTGCCATTACTCCAGTCAATGTCTGGGTAGTTAAAATCCCCCATTATTATCACTGTCCCAGCCCTTGCAGCCCTTTTGATCTGTGCCAGGAGCTGAGTCTTCACCTCCTCATTAATACTGGGAGGTCTATAACAAACTCCAATGATAATCTTTGTATTACGCACACCCATGTACTTTTCCACCTATACTGCTTCAGACTCATCACACTCTCCATCAACTAGGTCTTCTTTCACACTTACTTTGAAATCACTTCTCACATAGAGACAGACACCACCACCCCTCCGTTTTACCCTGTCTTTCCAAAAGAGAGCATAGCCAGGAATATTAATAGCCCAGTCATGTGAAGAATTAAGCCAAGATTCAGCAATACCAATTAAATCATAGTTCTCCTTGTGCACCAGAGCTTCCAACTCACCTATTTTGCTTGGCAGACTTCTGGCATTGGTGAACAAACACTTTAATTCATTGCCCCTTTTTTGCAAACCTATTTTACATATTTTTTATTTTGGTACAAATAGTACCATTTCCAATGGTTGTTTGTAACATGGGAACCTTCTTATCCTCTGCCATAACTCTCCCCCATTTTTCCCCATTCCACCCACCAAAAGGGGCTGATCCCTGTCTGACCTGTCTGCCCCATTATAATCTAATTCACCCTCCCCACATTCTGCTGCTTCTCCTGAGTATGGGGATACTCCATGTTTGAGACTTTTTGGCAGTCTAGTCACGTACAGGACCCCGAAACCCAATCACCGCCTTCAGGCTTTCTAAGGGTATAAATTGTTAATTTTACTCCTCACTATCTATCACAGTTTTGGAGGCCATGACATGCCAAGACAGCACAAACCTCCCCCAAATTACCCCTTTTCGGAAAATAAACACACTAAGCTATTTGCTGAGAGGCATGTTGAGTGTTTTGCCGATCTCAATTTTTGTCACAAAGTTTTGGAAATTGAAAAAAGAAAAAAAATGCAATTTCCTTTTTTTTTCTTAATTTTCCAAAATAAATGAGGGCTGCAAAATACTCACCATGCATCTTAGCAAATACCCTGAGGTGTCTACTTTTCGAAAATGGGTCATTTGGGGGGTTTTGTGCTATCTTGGCATTTCAGGGCCTCCAAAACTGTGATAGATAGTGAGGAGTAAAATCAACAATTTACACCCTTAGAAAGCCTGAAGGCGGTGATTGGTTTTCGGGGTCCTGTACGCGGCTAGACTACCAAAAAGTCTCACACATGTGGTATCCCCTTACTCAGGAGAAGCAGCATAATGTATTTTGGGGTGTCATTTCAAATATATTCATGGCATGTGTGAGCAATTATTATTATTTTTTATAATTATAATAATTATTATTATTATTTAGTGACAACTTTGTGTAAAAAAATAAAAACAAATTGGAATTTTTCCGAAACTTGTGCAAAATATAACATATTCCATGGACTCACCATGCCTCTCAGCAAATAGCTTGGAGTTTTTACTTTGGAAAATTGGGTCATTTGGGGGGGGTTTGTGCTATCTTAAAAATTCAGGGCCTCCGAAACGGTGATAGGTAGTGAGGAAGTAAAATAAGCCTATTTAGGCCCTTAGAAAACCTGAAGGTGGTGATTGGTGTTTGGGGTCTCGTACACAGCTATGCTCCCAAAAAGTACTCAGGAGAAGCAGCAGAATGTATTTTGGGGTGTCATTTCACATATATCCATGGCATGTGTTAGCAATATATAATTTAGTGACAACTTTGTGTAAAAAAAAAAAACAAATTGTCATTTTCCCGAAACTTGTAGCAAAATATAAAATAATCCATGGACTCAACATGCCTCTCAGCAAATAGCGTGGGGTGTCTACTTTTGTAAAAGGGGTAATTTGGGGGGTGTTTGAACTGTCCTGGCATTTTATGCTCAATTTTAGAAGCTTATGCCACACATCACCCACTCTTCTAACAACTTGAAGACCAAGCCTTTTCTGTGACTTTTTGTTTACATGAAAAAATACATATTTTTTTTACTAGAAAATTACTTTGAACCCCCAAACATTATATATTTTTCAGTTATGCTCAGTATCCTGTAGGCCTCTTCACTAGTGTACCTTTCGTTTGACATACATTTACAGGTACCTAGTGTGACTCACTGGTAAAAAAGCACCATTTCAATCGCTACGAAAAGAAAAACGACTAGTCAGATCAGGCCTGACTCTGCTAACACTGCGGTTTTGTGTGTTGTGTATTGGAATTGACAGTAATCTGTTGATTGCTGCACTTTTGGGATGGTCAGATGGGCTAGTGATATAGTGATCAGAAAAAAGATCTGTACACTATAAAAGTGACACTGTGACAGGGCAATGAAGGGTTAACTGGGGGTGATCAGGGGGTTAAATCTTTATTGGGGGGGGGTGGCAGGTACCCTAAACCTATTTGGGACAGAAACTAACATTCTCCAGCACTAAATGAAGTCACAAGGCACATTATTACAGTAATCAGTAAAAAAGCTGACAGCGAGTGAAAGGGTTAACTGGGGGGTGATCAAGGGGTTAAATGTGCCTATGTGTACTTGTGTTCTGATTTGTGTACTCACTGTTAAATGCTCTCTTCTCTCCTGCTGGAACCAAAAAGGGCTCCACGAGGGAAGAGAGCATCATTTCCTGTGCCTGTGTTTACAAATCACTCCCACACGCCCCCGCGCCCCACGTACGATCGACGTAGCCCTATGTCGGTTTGCGCAGGAGGGGCTGCCTTTCACAGTAAATCTGCGGCGGGCAGTCGGGAACAAGTTAACCACTTGCCGACTGGGCCATAGTTAAATGACGGCTACAGCGTGGTCGGCTTATTCTGGGAGGGCGTACAATGACGTCCTCCCAGAATCGAGGTCCGCGCGCCCCCTGGTGTATGCACACGGAGCTGTCTATGTTTGTCCCGGGATCATCATGGATCGTGGTAAAGGGCCAATGGCCGCGGCCCTTTACCACGTGATCACTCCGTCCAATGACGGAGCGATCACTTGTCAACAAACCGGCGCATGTCCAGTTAATTTCTCCCCTCTCTTCGCACACTGTACACAACGATCAGTACAGTGTGCGAGGAGAGGAGAGAAACTGCAGCTGCACGCCTCCTCTGCCTCCTCTATACTTCAACTGTGCCTCATCCATGCCACATCCATGCCTCATCCGTGCCCCATCCATGCCTCATCCGTGCCTCATCCATGCCTCATACATGCCACATCCATGCCTCATCCATGCCACATCCGTGCTCATCCATGCCACATCCATGCTCATCTATACCTCATCCATGCTCATCCATGCCACATCCGTGCCACATCCATGCCTAAACCGTGCCACATCCGTGCCTCATCTGTGCCCACCCATGCCACTGTAGTGCTCATCCATGCCACATCCGTGTTCATCTATGCCACATCAGTGCTCATAAATGCCACATCAGTGCTCATACATGCCACGCCAATGCTCATCCGTGCCATATTGCTCCTCCATGCCACGTCAGTGGTAATCCATGCCACATCAGCGGTAATCCATGCCACATCCATGCCACGTCAGTGGTAATCCATGCCACATTCATGCCACGTCAGTGCTCATCTGTGCCACATCAATGCCACGTCAGTGCTCATCCGTGCCACATCAATGCCACATCCGTGCCACGTCAGTGCTCATCTGTGCCACATCCATGCCATGTCAGTGCTCATCCGTGCCACATCCATGCCATGTCAGTGCTCATCCATGCCACAGCAGTGCTCATCTGTGCCACATCCATGCCATGTCAGTGCTTATCCGTGCCACATCCATGCCATGTCAGTGCTCATCCGTGCCACATCCATGTCATGTCAATGCTCATCCATGCCACATGAGTGCTCATCAGTGCCACATCCATGCCACATCAGTGCTCATCAGTGCCACATCCATGCCACATCTGTGCTCATCCGTGCCACATCCATGCCACGTCAGTGCTCATCCATGCCACATTAGTGCTCATCCGTGCCACATCATTGCTCATCCATGCCACATCAATGCCACGTCAGTGCTCATCCGTGCCACATCAGTGTCACTAAAATGCTTATCAGTGCCCTACAGTGACTCACAAAATTGTAATGGAAAGTCAGGAAATGATGGTGCTCCCTGCATGTTGGGCCTCTATATGTGGCTAGGCTGCGGAAAAGTGTCACATATGGGGTATCGCCATACTCAGGAGGAATAGCAGAATGTATTTTGGGGTGTCATTTTTGCTATGTACATGCTATGTGTTAGAAATATCTTATAAATTGACAACGTTGTGTAAAAAAAAAAAATGCTTTTTCATTTTCTTTCCACATTTTCCAAAAATCTGTGGAAAAAATTACATGTTCAAAAGATGCATTATGCCTCCTAGATTATGTGTTGGGGTGTTTTCTTTCCAAAACGGGGTCATTTTGTGGGCATTTTCATTGTCCTGGTGCTCCAGGGCCTTCAAAAGTGTGATAGTTTGTAATTTTTCCTTCTAGAACGCCTGATGGTGCTACTTGGATGTTGGACCTCTGTATGTGGTCAGGCTGTGAAAAAGTCCCACACATGTGATATCGCTATACTCAGGAGGAGTAGCAGAATGTATTTTGGGGTGTAGTTGCAAGTATGCCAAAAAATTTCATATGGGTAAAGTGTTACATGACTGAGTAACTGTCATTCAAAATGTGAGAGCACTGAAAGTTGAAAATTGGTCTGGTTAGGAAGGGGGTTTAACCACTGGAGGATTTTCCTGCTCTACGTCCAGACCACTTTTTGCAACTCGGCACTGCGTGACTTTAACTGACAATTGTGCGGTCATGCAATGTGGTACCCAAACAAAATTTACGTCCTTTTTTTTGGTGGTATTTGATCACCTGTGCGCTTTTTATTGTTTGCGATATTAATAAAAAAAGAGAAAAAATGACATTTTTAACTTTGTCTTTTCAAAAATATCCAAAATACTCAATTTATGTCATATTTTTTGGCCAAAATGTATTTAGCTACATGTCTTTGACAAAAAAAATTTCAATGAATGTATTTTTATTGGTTTGCGCACAAGTTATAGCGTCTACAAACTATGGTGTAAATACTGAAATTTACGCAGCTTAAATTTCTGACTGCCTATCTCATTTCATGAAGTGCTAAAATGGCAGGGCAGTACAAAACCAAATTACCACTTTTTGGAAAGTAGACATCATAAGGAATGTCCTGAGAGGCATATTGAGCTCATTGAATATTTCATTTTTTGTCACAGGTGTTTGAAAAATGACTAAAAAAAATTTTTTTTTTTTTTACACAAAGTTGTCTTTGAAATGATATATTGCTCACACATGCCATGGGTATATGTGTAATTACACCCCAAAATATATTCTGCTGCTTCTCCTGAATACAGGGATACCACATATGTGAGACTTTTTGGGAGCCTAGCTGTGTACGGGACCTCGAAAAACCAATCCCCACCATCAGAATTTCAAAGGGCGTACATTTTTCATTGCATTTTCTCACTACCTATAACGGTTTAGGAGGCCCTGAAATGTCATCACATTCTACCTGGATATTTAAGGAGTGGTTGGCCTTTCCTATTCCTGTACATATTGTCCTTAAATGATAGTGCAAAAAGGCAACATGGGTACAGTCCATTGCACTGAGCACATTGGATATTCAGGTATAAAAAACATACATTTTACAGTAATTATTGCACAATACATTGCTACAATGTAGTACTGCCCTATGCTGTTTTTTTTTTTTTTTTTTTTTTTTGGGTATAAAAGTTCAACACATAAAAGATGGTTTGAGAATAAATTTATATTCTATAATATTCTCTGTTCTATCAAGCTGTCTTTGTAAATGTTTTGTCTTTGCAAATGTTTTACAGTTTTCTATCATGCAAATTTTCCTACATTTGTGTTCATGTTTATCTATGATTATCCTTGCATATTTTCCATTTTTCTATTGAAGTCACTGTGAATGCTCACCAGGGGTGTACCTAGAGTATTTGGCACCCATATCTGCCCCCCCCCACCCACCCAGGTGGGTAGGCGACGCACTGCACATCAACATGTCATCAAGTGATGTCGTGTGTAGCGACTTGGCGCACTGCGGCCCAGGAACCCAAAAAAATCCTCCTCCTCCTCTACAAAAACGTTGCTGACTGACCTGAGATGCCAGACAGAAATACTTGTAACTCGCAGTGGCACACTTACTATGTGCTAGCAAACAGGATATGGGTCCCAGAAAAAATGGGGTTTAAATACAGCAAGCACTCAGAGAACAAAATTATATAAAAATGTCAAAAGTAGCAGCCAGAGAGAGGAGGCCGGGGACCCCCCGGGCACTTACTATGTGCTACTGCCAGTGGGGTCACTAGGATTGGTGTCACCTGGTGACACTCCCCCCCAAAAGATTTTCCTGTTTTCTGAAAGTGCGCCAAGGATGCAGCAGGCAGGACTTTTGGTGCACTTTTAGAAAATGCAGAAAAAAACGCGCAACCTAATCGAAATCTAATGGACTGCAGCTATAACTGTGGGTAAAATGTAGGAAGACGGCCGAGCTCTCCAAGATGGCCGCTTAAGCCCGGAGCTCCGTGCCACCCCGGCATTATATCCCGCCTTGAGCCGGTGAATAGCCGCCTTTCAGCACCCAGAGACTCAGGATCGATAGCTCACGACTCCAGGATCCGGTACATGTCCCACAGTCAAGTCAGGAGGGATCTCAGACCGGAATACCAGGCCACATTAGCGGAGACCGCTCGCTCTAAGATGGCGGATCCGGCGCCTCACACAGCGGAGATGGAGGAGGGAGGAGGGAGATCACTCTCAGGCCGTCCCTGCTACAAGCGGCGCTCAGCACTTCACTCCAAGAGGCACAGTGAGTGCACAACTGCTTCTCACCCCATCGCCAGCATCCACAGAATCCCTGTTGGGACAGATGGCGGCGGATTTCTCACTGTCCCCGGCCTGTGATTCTCCCGTCACGAGCCAGAACAGCCCTGGCCTACTGTGCACCACTAGGCCTGACCTCCCCACACCAGAAGATATTATTTCTAAGATGTCGGTCCTCCTGGACACAGGACTCACTCAAATTGCATCTAAAATTACATCTGACCTCAGGATTGATTTCCAAAACCTGGGATCGCGCATGGAGGCGATCGAAAACAAACTGGACATGACAGTAGCTAAGACTAACCAGCATACCGGTCTGATCCAAACTCTGCAAGAACAACTGGACTCTGCCTTACTCAAAGTAGAGGACTTGGAAAACAGGTCTCGCAGGGAAAACTTTAGATTGAGAGGACTCCCGGATACGGTCACAGATATTACTTCAGCCATTCATAGCCTGATCAAAGATCTCATCCCGGAGATTCCGGATCACAAGCTAGAGCTGGATAGAGCCCACAGGGCCTTAGGCCCCCCTAGAAAGGACGGTAGCCCTGAAGATGTGGTAGTTAAGCCACACTTTTATACAGTAAAGGAGGAAATCATCAAAAGGGCAAGGAATGTCCCGCAGCTCACTTGTCTCGGACATCAGGTTCAAATCTTTTCTGATTTAGCTCCATCTACCATTCAACGACGAAGGGCACTGAAACCACTACTTACCGTCTTAACACAAAAAGAGATAAAGTATTGGTGGGCATTTCCTTTTGCCCTAAAGTTTTCCCATCGAAACAGAACCTACTCATTCTCCAATCTTCATGAAGGCGAAAGACTGCTCCTTCACCTCAACCTTCTCTCGCAGTCACCGGAACAACAGACTCTATCTACCAGCTCGGGCTCCTCCAAACGCCCCAACCCGACAAGCCCTTTGACGCCCGTGTGGAACAGATCTAAATTCAAGCGCTCCAAGGAATGTAACCCTCCATGAACTTCCCAGTCACTGCTTAACACTCTTCACCCATGAGGACGAGGTCCTCCACAGTTACTTCTCTCTGAAGTCCATCTTCCACCTGGTCACACCTGACTCACTGTATCTCCAATTGGGTTGATATGCTGACTGCATTCCCCCCCTTATTGCAAATTTTTGCTCCCTATGCAGAACTCCTCTTTTTGGTTTTTATTTTTTCCCCCTTTCTTTTTCTCTTCGCAACAATAGGTTTCTTTTTTCATGCGGGGCCAGGAACTTACACTGCTACGAATGTTCTATTTTGTTATGTGGATATCCTCACCTTCGCCCCATATGGCATCTCTGCAACCAATCTCAACCCATGCCTGTTACAAGTTAATGTAGTCTCTAAGCCTAGTTTTGTATTATTTTGGCTCACCCATTCATGAATGCTTTGGTATTCCTTTGTTATATTTCAGTTGGGCGGGAGCCCTGCCGGAGTGGTCGGATGACGCCTCCACCTGTCACCGGGGAACTCTCTATTCTGGTCTTCCCTGTGTGGCAGATCCCGTCACCCACATCAGGGGGACGGGAATTTGTCTACTTATCTAATCGGATTCATGCAGACCACAATCCGCTCACGAGAGTCCTTTTTGGACATTGGTCTGCGACTTTTCTCTCTTATTTCTTTTCTGATCTCTCCCTTCCCTCTTTTCCCTGCAGCCGTGCTCCAGAGTCGTGCTGCTCCATCTTGCAACATTCCACGATCCATCCTATCACGAACTAGCAAATGCCATACTGTGAAAGCCACATGTGGGGTAAGTGGTTTACTGTTCCATGGGCTTTCCTCCTTCAGACATGATGTCTTCTTCTAAGGTCTCCGCCCCACGTCTCCGCATAGCCACCCATAATGCTCAGGGTCTCAACTCGCCCTTGAAACGCCGGAAAGCGTTTCAGGAATTACACCATGGGAAAATTGATGTTCTCATGCTTCAGGAAACACATTTTCCAAAAGCATATAAACCCAGTTTTCTCCATGCCAAGTTCCCCACCTCTTACTTAGCAAACGCAGAAACCAAAACACGTGGTGTTGCGGTTCTATTCACCAAGTCTTGCAGATTCACGTGTACCTTGGAATAAGCGGACGAGGAAGGTAGATTTTTGCTAGTCAAGGGCACAATTGATGGCCAGTTATACTCCTTCATGTCTTATTATGCCCCTAATCACAATCAGTTGACATTTTTTCAATCTATGTTTAAAAAGCTCCTCCCACACTTGGAGGGCCATATAATTTTTGGGGGAGACTCCAACACAGCTTTCGATTTCAGCTTGGGTAAGTCCAGACCTCGGGATCCCAGTCATTAAGACCCCCTAAGTACAGCTTGAAAATAGCCAAATTGCTTCACCAAACCGGATTGATAGATTGCTGGAGGGAATTCAATCCCACAACCAAAGATTATACTCACTTCTCCCATCCACACCAGACGTACGCACGCATTGACCACATTCTAATGTCTTCTTCTTTACTTCCGTATGTCCACTCCGCGTCCATTAAAGACACGGTGTGGTCGGACCATTCAATGGTAGTGACAACGATCTCCCGGCCGCACCCCACTAACGCCACCTTCCACTGGAGACTTAACGAATCTATACTTAGCGAGCCCTGTAGGGTATCTGAAATTGCAACGGCTATCTCCGAATACTTCCTCCTCAACGATACAGGGGACACCTCCTCAGAGGTACTTTGGGCGGCTTATAAATCCACTATTAGGGGCAAACTAATCCAAATGACTTCTAAACTTAAACAAGATAGACGGGCACATATTGACAAATTGGACCAAGAATATTCTCTCCTACTCTCCAAACACAAGGCTAACCCCACTTCAGTTCCCATACGCCTACTGGATGAGGCCAGGGTCGCACTTAACCTGGCCCGAAAAGTACCTGAGATGGCAGGGAGCCAAGTTCTATCACCACAGAGACAAGATAGGCTCCATGTTAGCATCTAAACTGAGACCCCAAGTTCGTGCGACCCACATACCCAAGTTCTCTATTCCAGGGGGCCAGAAATCCCAAAATCCCAAACATATACTACCGACCTTTGCAGACTTTTTTTAGACAGTTGTACTCATCTGATAAGACAGGGGTTGATCCAGATCTGGATGATTTCCTTTCTGACCTCAATATTCCTACCCTATCTTCTGACCATAGAGATGTGCTTGACGCACCCTTTACAGAGTCGGAGGTCGCAGCGGTTATCAAATCGCTTAAGTTGGGCTCGGCCCCTGGCCCGGACGGGTTCTCTAATTTGTATTACAAAACTTTCCAAACATCTTTAACCCCTCACCTGGTCAGATATTTTAACACTGTACACTCAGGCAATCCACTAGATAAAGACAGTAACTCTGCATTTATCTCAGTGATCCCCCAGCCCGATAAGGACCCTGGAGAGGTAAGCAGCTATAGACCCATATCCCTGATTAATAATGATTTGAAAATACTAACTAAAATCCTAGCTAATAGGTTGTCCTCTTTTATAACTACATACATCCATAAGGATCAAGTTGGCTTTATGCCAGGCAGGCAAGGTCCGTACCAAATTAGAAGGGCAGTGGACATTATCACAGTTATCCAATCAGGATGGGATGGCTCGGGCGCCAGGAAGGACTACTGCTTTCAGTAGATCTGCAGAAAGCATTCGATTCTGTCAAATGGCCATACCTTTTCGCGCTACTAACCAAATGGGGATTTGGTCGCAAATTCATGGGTATCATGCACTCCCTATACTCAACACCCACAGCTAAAGTTAGGTATCAGGGGTTCTACTCAGACCCTTTTCCAATCTCAAAAGGCACAAGGCAGGGATGCCCCCTCTCACCACTAATCTTTGCAATACTGTAGCCATAGATACTTTGGCGTTGGCAATCCGTGCGGATCCCAACATCAAAGGAGTCTTCTGTGGACCTTCCGAACACAAGTGTGCCCTGTTTGCGGATGACCTCCTATTATTTGTCACATCCCCTACGACTACTCTCCCGAACATCTGTTCCTTATCCTTACTGGACAAATTTGCAAAAATCTCGGGACTACGGGTGAACTTTGCCAAATCCTCCATTCTTAATGTCTCAGTCAACCCCCAGGAAGTCCTCTGCCTTCAATCTTCTTTCAAGTTTAAGTGGAGCGAGTCTCATAATAAATATTTCGGCATAAACTTATCTTCCAGAATAGAACATCTTTATAAATTGAACTACACAGCAATCTATCAATCCTTGGGGAGGGAATTGGCGGACTGGTCTTCCCATAATTTATCTTGGCTGGGCAGAATTAACTCAATTAAGATGAATGTACTTCCGAGATTATTATATCTTTTTAGAGCGTTGCCTATTCCCATACTCAGGGATCAGCTTAAAAAATTTCAAAATACAGTACTGAAATTTATTTGGGGCAAATCGGGTCATAGACTGCACCGCAAGATACTATTTAGGACACGAAAACAAGGGGGACTGGGTGTCCCGAATTTCTGGGCTTATTACCAGGCAGCAAGGCTAGCTCAACTCTCTATAGTGTACTCACGGTTTGAAAAACCGGACTGGGTTCAAATGGAGAGACAGGCAGTACCAACGTACACATTGGATTTCCTTCTTTGGACCCCATCTAGACTATGACCGCCCATCCTAGCTCCTACGCTTTCGGCATCTCTGGGATTGCCTAAAAACCCTGCCGGCCCTGACATCCTCACTTCAACCGCTCTCCCATATTTTTAACAACCCAAGATTCCCACCGGGTTTGAACATCAAAGCATTTCGATGGTGGCTAGATAAGGGTCTCTACCGTATAGGGCAATTCTTCACTTCTAGGGGGCCTTACTCCCTGAAACATTGTTACGACAAGCTAAAGATGCCTAAAACAGAAACCTTCGGGTTTCATCAAATCCTTCACTTCCTACAATCAATTTCTACAGGGATGGTTCCCCCAATATCATTTACGGAGTATGAGACGTGGTGCGGAAACTCAGAGGAACAAAGGGGTGGCATATCACTGATATACTTATCTCTAATGTCTGAAGGATCTAAACTATCCTACATGGAAGCATGGGAAAAGGACCTGGCGGAGTCATGGGAGGCAGAGGAATGGGGATCAAAAACATATCCCTGATTGAGGCAAACATAAAAGTTTCGAATCGCTGGTACTTGGTGCCTACGAGAATCCATAAAATGTTTCCCTCCTCCTCTCCACTATGCTTCCGGGGCTGCCAGAGTCCTGGTGATATGCTCCACATATGGTGGGATTGTCCACAACTGAGAGGCGCATGGAATAGAGTATTCCACATGATATTCAAAGTCACTGGACTCAGAATCCCCAGACAGGCGGCCATCGCCTTGTTAAATGCTACCAAAAATACCTAAACACACACAACAACTATTGTTTTTTATTTTCCTGGGGGACAAAATGACAATTGCGGCAGCATGGAAACAATGAACGGTGCCTATCAGGAAAATCAGAAATAAAATTACGTGGATCATGTCACAAGAGAAGATGGTGGGCACACTAACGGATACGGTAACTAAGTTTGATATGATTTGGGAACCATGGGCAGCCTACTTGGGAATATCCTTTGTTCCAGGCTTAACTTAAGCTATGAAATATGGACATGCCTCTCCGGTTAACGGCTGCTTCCTCCCTCCCCTTCCTTCTCTCTTCCCCCACGCTTTACCCCCCTCGTTCTTTTCTTTCTTTCTTTCTTATTAAGATCTGGGTTGGTCCACCTTGACAGGTTCTTCATCTAAGCTTTTGCTCACGATATCCCCCCTCCTTTTCTCGACCTGCCTGAGGAGAGAGGGTCATGGATAGGATATCGCTGCCTTACTTTTTGTATATCCAGTTGTAGGGAAGTTTGAACCCTCTTTACACGGTCTAGACTGGACTTAACATATACTGGAAGTCCTTTTTCTTTCTCTTTTGATCACTTTATCTGTTTATATTCAGTATCATAACTCCTGGAAATGTTTATGGTTATATATCCTATTGCTAGAGCAATTCAAGCATTACGAACACTTTTGGACCCCTTCTCTCATGTAATTGTAGTTTGTAACCCAGTTTACACTTGCTACGATTGTTGTAATTCTTATGTTCTTGTTCTTATTACACCAAAATAAAAATTTTTGAAAGATAAAATGTAGGAAGACCCCCCTTTACATTACACAGCCCCCGTACTTCTGAATCCCTTTACATCACATAGCCCTCTTCCTCTAGACCTCTTTACATTACACAGCCCCCGTACTTCTGGACCCCTTTACATTACACAACCCCTGTAATTCTGGACTCCTTCACATTATACAGCCCCCCATGGACCTCTTTACATTATACAGCCCCCCTAATGGACCCCTTTACATTATAAAGCCCCCCATGGACCCCTTTACATTACACAGCCCCTCCCAGCTCTCCCCCCTCATACATTATTAGGGAATGCAGTGTGGGAGACACAGGAGAGTGGAGCAGGAGGCACTGTCTGAAGCAGAACGGGAGAGAGAGAAACAGCAGCCCTGAATAAACAGCGGGAACTGCCGGAGTTCACTTTGCAGGTTAACAGCAGGTGATTGGTTGCTAGGGGGTCCTAGCAACCAATCACCCACTCATTAACTTAGAAAGTAAACTTCAGCAGTTCCCGCTGTCTATTCAGGGCCGCTGTTTCTTTCTCTCCCGCTTTGCTTTAGACAGTGCCTCCTGCTCCGCTCTCCTGTGTTAGTGAACGGCAGGGGCAGTCCGGCAGCCTGCCCTCAGTGTCACCCCTCAGGCAGGTGTCACCCTGGTGCTCCCTGACCCCCCCCCTTTGTTGGTATGCCACTGATGCGCACTGATGCACAGATTTGGAAACCAGCTGGATAGACCATTACACATTATATATCAGTGAGAACAATGCAATTATCCTGCTATTAATACTGTGGTCCCTAAAAATCCTGTGAAATATGCCTCTGTGCAGCAGTGAGAAAAAATATCAAGTGCAACGTTGAGTACTAAATAGTCCTAGGAGGGGTCAAGGAGATGACAGTTCTAGAAATGCAATTGATCATATAATAGCTATTTAGGGACATACTGTACCTTTAAAAATAGGTTTAGATGAAACTCTGGCAGGTGGCATTACCACCACGTTCCTCCGAATTGATTTCTGGAAGTGCTGGGATCTGGTCCTAATCTGTTTGCTCAAGGTCAGAATTGGACAGCAGATTGTGCTGCACACAGCAAACCACAAACATGTCCCCTATTTTTTCCAGACTATAAAGTAAAAATCTCCCAGACATGGCTACGCACCAGAATGGCCGCTTTCCCTGCATGGTATACTAACCGCATTCCGGTTAGTCATCCTACCTGCCTCCAGGAACTCTTTGTATGCTTACTTGATGAGCTTATGAAAATCTACTATATTGTAAGTGTACATCCACATGTTTACTTTTAAATAATAAAGTTATTGGAACATATTACACTATCTGGGATCTTTTCTTCCTTATATTGTATTGGAGAGCATTGTAGACCAGAGATTACCCAAGGGGCCCCATCTACACCTACTTACCAGTATTAAGCCTGCTAGACCCTTATGCAATACTGCCTAGGGGTCCACAGCATCTGGTAAGTGGATCCACTTTGGGGGGGGGGGGGTGCGAACACAGGAGGCACAGCTCAAAATAATCACCTGGATGTTTCAAGTTTGAGCACTTTCTTTCACTGGACACTTGCTTATTTATCATTGAAAATTTTTTTTCTGATTCGTTTGATTTTTATAGTGTTTTAGCACTGGAACTTTATATTCACTTATCCACTAAAAGAAGACATGTATTTTTGGATTGTTTAAATTTATTTATCTATTTTTTTATGATTTTATATACATTATATATCAGTGGTTCTTAACCTTGTTGGAGGTACTGAACCCCACCAGTTTCATATGCGCATTCACCGAACCCTTCTTAATTGGAAAAATAAAATATGATTTTTTCAAATTCAAAACATAGGTATATATTATTTTAGGTATATATTTATACATAGGTGCACAAAATGAACAAAACCATTAAGAACAAAACCATTAAAACATGATTTTCACACAAAAACATCATAATGAATATTTACTGCAAATTAGTGTGACTTCTGCTGTTGTCTTTCAGAGACCAGTTCAGAAATGCGCGGTTTTATCTTGGCAAATGCCACTCTCATGTCATTTTCACAACAAAGTCTGTTCCCTTTATTTGTTTTTATGTCCAGCATCCTCCCTTACAGCAGGCCAGGGTGAGGCGAGGTCCCCATCCCCCATGTAGATCACCCCCTTTACAGTAAGCCAGGGTGAGGGGGATCTATATGGGGGACCCCGGACCTCACCTCACTCTGGCTTGCTGTAAGGGGGAGATCTATATGGGGGGCGGGACCTCTCCTCACCCTGGCCTGCTGTAAGGGTGGATCTATATGGGGGACCTCTCCTCACCCTGGCCTGCTGTAAGGGGGGATCTATATGGGGACGGGACCTCACCTCACCCTGGCCTGCTGTAAGGGGGGAGATCTATATGGGGGACGGGACCTCACCTCACCCTGGCCTGCTGTAAGGGGGGATCTATATGGGGGACGGGACCTCTCCTCACCCTGGCCTGCTGTAAGGGGGGGATCTATATGGGGGACCTCTCCTCACCCTGGCCTGCTGTAAGGGGGGATCTATATGGGGGACCTCGGACCTCACCTCACCCTGGCCTGCTGTAAGGGGGGATCTATATGGGGGACGGGACATCGCCTCACCCTTTCCTGCTGTAAGGGGGGAGATCTATATGGGGGACGGGACCTCACCTCACCCTGGCCTGCTGTAAGGGTCCCCCATATAGATCCCCCCTTACAGCAGGCCAGGGTGAGGTCCCCCATATAGATCCCATGTCCCCCATATAGATCCCCCCTTACAGCAGGCCAGGGTGAGGTGAGGTCCCGTCCCCCATATAGATCTCCCCCTTACAGGGTGAGGTGAGGTCCGGACCCTGGCCTGCTGTAGGGGGGATCTATATTGGGGACCCCAGAGTGACCTAACCTCACCCTGGCCGGCTGTAAGGGGGATCTATATGGGGGACCCCAGAGTGACCTAACCTCACCCTGGCCTGCTGTAAGGGGGATCTATATGGGGGATCATGTCCCCCATATAGATCCCCCCTTACAGCAGGCCAGGGTGAGGTGAGGTCCCGTCCCCCATTTAGATTTCCCCCCTTACAGCAGGCCAGGTTCCCCATAAAATAGATCCCCTTTACATAGTCTTCTCAGTGTTCTCACACAGTCAGCCAGACAGTCAGTCACTAGACTAGTACAGCCAGTACTACTCCAGTCCTACCTTTTTTTCACCTGTGTCCCGACTTCCGATCACAGGCTAGGTTTTCCTCCTGCAGGCTGCAGCACCACTGTCACCACTGGCTCTCTGGCCTCTCACCTGCCGGCTTTTTCTGCTGCTGCGGCTGCCTGGCCTGGTGGTTCTCTCCCGCGCTGCTCTGGGCGGCCACTGCACGGGTTAGTCCCTCCCCCAGATAGTCCCTCTCTGGACCGCACGCCTGGCCTGTCTCCCCCCCCCCCCACCACTCCACAGTGGGCGACGCCAGCTCCAGCTGGATCGGATTCAGCCAGGAGCCGAGCTGCACAGCCAGCAGTGAGAGTGAGCCAGGGGCAGAGAGAGCTGCAAGTGCGCGCTGACTCAGCGGGCGGCGGCGGCCAGCCTATCATGACAGAGTGAGTGACATGACACTGCGGAGCAGATGCGCCCCCCCAGATGTTGCGCCTGGTAAGGCAGGCCCCCCCTGCACCCCCCATGCTACGCCACTGGATGTTATGTATTTCCATGATGACGGCGCGGAGCGGGAGCGGAAGGACATGCCCCGAAACTGGAGAAATAGTCCCTGACAGCAAAGTGGTACTAGCGGAGGGTGTGCCGAACCCTCGAGACTGACCCACCGAACCCAGGTTAAGAACCACTGTTATATATGGTTTAGTCACGTTAATCATTAGGTCATGCACTGTCTATAGCGCTGTGTTTTAGTTGTTTATGATACGCACCGGAATCTGCTTTTCACAACGCCAAATGTCCATTCAATCACTATTCAGACTTTCAGCTGCTAAGGATCAGTGCTTTAAGTGGGCCGGTACGCACCGATACTCAGTACCGCCACTTCCAAATATGGCTCTTGAGCATACCGCCACCTCCTTGTGCGCCTTAGCATACTGGTACGCTCATTTCCCACTCCAGAGCCAGACCAGTCACCACCAGTGAGTCCCCCTGCTCCGGAGTCCCAGCCCAGGCCAGCAGCAGTGGCAGAGCTGCCACACTGCTGGTCTGTACTGCAGTGCACTGGTTGCTATCGCCGCCCGGCGTCTAGCAACCAGTGATGTCATCTGAGGAGGAGGAGGGCAAGGCCCCAGCATACACTGCGGAGCCTCCTTCCTCCTCTGCTGCGCGCTGAGTGGAGTGTTGGCTCCACCCACCTCCTTCCTCCAGGCCAGCACAGCACAGTGAGTCCCGTGTGTCAGCCTCAGCCTAAAAATGTGAGTAGGAGCAGTTCTGGGGACCCTGATGTGGGATGGGATAGGAGGGGATGGGGGGCTCTGTGAGGACCCTAATGTGAGAGGGGGTGCTCTGTGGGGACCCTGATGTAGGATGGGATGGGATGGGGGGCTCTGTGGGGACCCTAATGTGAGGAGGGGGGGTGCTCTGTGGGGACCCTGATGTGGGATGGGATGGGGGGGCGCTGTGGGGACCCTAATGTGAGGAGGGGGGTGCTCTGTGGGGACCCTGATGTGGGATGGGATGGGGGCTCTGTGGGGACCCTAATGTGAGGAGGGGGTGCTCTGTGGGGACCCTGATGTGGGATGGGATGGGGGGCCTCTGTGGGGACCCTAATGTGGGATGGGATGGGGGGGGCTCTGTGGGGAACCTAATGTGAGGAGGGGGGGTGCTCTGTGGGGACCCTGATGTGGGATGGGATGGGGGGGCTCTGTGGGGACCCTAATGTGAGGAGGGGGGTGCTCTGTGGGGGACCCTGATGTGGGATGGGATGGGGGGATCTGTGGGGACCCTTATGTGAGGAGGGGGGGTGCTCTGTGGGGACCCTGATGTGGGGTGGGGGGGCGCTCTGTGGGGACCCTGATATAAAAAAAATGTATAGGCTATAATAGAGTACCCTTGAAATGACAATGAAAAAAGGTGCGCGAACCAATATGAAAGTGTAAAAGGAGCACTGTGATGAAGTGAATGTGTGAAAAAAAAGGAACTGAAAATTACAAAAGTGCGCTATTACTAAACAATAAAACAATAAACATTGTCCATATGTGAAAAAATCCAAAAAACAATGCAGAAAACAATGAGGAGTTCCAATCCCAGAAGCCGACTCTTCAGTAGAAACGCGTCGGGGAGCCAGCCATGCTGCTACAGGTCCCGTTTCGCACTGCAGGCGACCGCGACTTCTTCTGAGCATTTTGCTGTTAACCTCAAAGGATGTTTGTAAGTGTTTTTACTAGGGATGCACCGAAATGAAATTCTTGGCCGAAGCCGAAGCCGAATAATAATAAAATGTTTGGCCGAAGGCCGAATACCGAACGCGGTGTTTCGCATTTTTTCCATTTATTTTGCCAATTTTTTGTCCTCTCTCTTGTCCTCTCGTGTGTCTCTCTCTCTTGTCCTCTCACTCTCTCTCTCTTGTCCTCTCATGTCTCTCTCTCTCTTGTCCTCTCATGTCTCTCTCTCTCCCTAAATGTTACTGTAGGGAATGGGATTCAGTGCACACTGCAGCCTTTTACCATAGGGTTAATGTTAGTGACACTGTAGGGATTGGGAAGGATGCTGGGAATGGAAATCAGGAAGCATGCAGGCAGCCTTGTAAATTTTAATTGCAGATACAGGGCACTGGGCAGGTCAGGGTTAATGTGGTAACATCAATTACTCAGTGACAGTCAGTCAGTGTCAGTGTGGACTCGATCAGATTATAGTGACAGTCTCTCATAGTGGTGGTAGTAGGAGGCTGGAGGTTGACTAGTAGGAGCCTGGAAAGGAGCACAGCCGCATACATACATTACTCACTCGTGCACTGCAGCCCGCCCGACACATTCAGTGAGTCTTACTCTCCTCCCTAGTTTTTTCAATGGCACATTCAGGAAGCCAATCACGCCGTGAGTAGCGGCACAGCGGAACCAATCAGGTGAAGAACGGTGATGTGCTCGCGCCTAGGAATTTTGATAAAGTATATTGGGAAGCAGCAAGTAATTCAAGAACACTACTATAGTAGTGATCTCATGGGTAAGTAATGGATATATAAAAAGACTGCGCTACCCTGGTAATTTTCTGTGACAGTATAAAATAAAAGTGCAAGTGCAATCTTGTAAACAATGCTCATATAATACCTTATTGCTGAATGTTCAAATAATAAAGCAATAAATAATCAATAAATAATTACTGTGGGATACCGTGATGACTCTTAAAATGCACGTGCTTGAGTAATGAATAAACTATATAAAATTGCTTTCCATATATAAATGTACCACACAAAAATTAAAATATAATAAATATATGTGAAAGTCCAGTAAGAATAAGTCCATAAAGTGAATACAAAATAGTATTGCACATACTATTTTGTATTCACTTTATGGACTTTCACATATATTTATTATATTTTAATTTTTGTGTGGTACATTTATATATGGAAAGCAATTTCATATAGTTTATTCATTACTCAAGCACGTGCATTTTAAGAGTCATCACGGTATCCCACAGTAATTATTTATTGATTATTTATTGCTTTATTATTTGAACATTCAGCAATAAGGTATTATATGAGCATTGTTTACAAGATTGCACTTGCACTTTTATTTTATACTGTCACAGAAAATTACCAGGGTAGCGCAGTCTTTTTATATATCCATAAACAATGGTTCCAAGAGTACCGAACATGACCGCCTGCAGTGCGGAACACGTGCTGTGGCGTGACGGCGTGGCTACTCCCCCCAATGCGTTTCTCCTTATCAGGCTTCGGCTGGGACCTTCAGGAAGGTTCTCCTCTCTCGGAAGAGAAATGCTGGAGCTCTGTCAGAGTGACCATAAGGTTCATGGTCACTTCCCTTTAAGAAGAATTAGAGTGGAGACTACGAGCCAGGCCTTCTAACTGTCTGACCTCACAAATGCGCTTCTGGAAGAATGGTCAAACATTCCCATAGACACACTCCTAAGGCCTAATGCACACAGAGCATTTTTACAGCTGGTTTTAGGAGCGTCTGGTGTTTTTTTTTTTGCCTTTTAAATGGCCTTCTATGTTATTCTATGGCCTCATGCACACATAGGCTTTTAGGAGCTGTAAGTGGCATAGGCATGTTTAAGCTGTAAAAAAAAAAACCCAGGGCCAGCTCGTTCTTGAGCAGCAGCATCAGCAGCATTAAGCTGTAAAAACTCCTGACGCTGCTAAAGGCTGCTTAACACCACATACAGCGTTAGGCCAAGTCAGACGTTTTTTAAGCTATAGTAGTTGGATTTGAGGCTGGAAAATAGAAGAGGGCAGAGAAAGGCTGCTAAACGCTAGCACTGCTAAACGTGGTTAAAATGTGGCTAAAACATGGCTAAAACGTGGCTAAAATGCCAATACAAAAGGCTTCCAAAAGCACGTTTTTACAGCTGCTTTTTCCTGGCATCTTAACTGGCTTTGCAGCTTGTTTTTTTAAATGCCCTGTGTGCATGAGGCATTAACGTTGTGGACAGCCTTCCCAGAAGAGTTTAAGATGTTATAGCTGCAAAGGGTGGGCCAACTCAATATTGAACCCAACAGACTAAGACTGGGATGCCATCATAGGCGTGCACACGGGGTGTGCCAAGTGTGCCTGGGCACACCATAATTAGCCCATAGTGTCCAAGGTGATGAAGACCACGCTCAAAAACTCAATACAACGGGAATTGTGTCCATAAACTCTTAAACAAAGAGACTCTTGATAATGTCAGACATGCTGACGAACGTGTCGAGTATAAGAACGCCGTTACGTCATTTCCGATCGGTGGAACGCAGGCGGAACGTGGAGGTGCGTTCCGGTTCCGGATAGAGCTACTGCTTGTTTTTTCCACCTCTCTGGCTACACATTATGGCAATGTAAGTTGATATTATTTTTAATAAATGCAGTTTTAATATACTACACTATGGTAGCCTCCTCTCTTCCTCTTCATACCTCCCCAAATTATGATGGGACCGAGTGAACTGCTATAGCCTGTGATATGAGATTGAGCAAGGGGTGCTTCAGTACCTTTATATAAGGAGATTGCTGTGGAGATTGATCTATATCTACTGCCAATAATCTCGAGGCATCTGGTAAGTGGGCTGTGCATGTGGTGTCGGAAGAGGAGCGCACAAACCCACGTTTGAAATTAGTGGCAATAAAGGGACCCACCTTCCAAAGAGCTGTTTTTTTGACACAAGTTTTTTATGGACACAATTCACGTTGTATTGAGCCTTTATCACCTTTGACACTATTTCTAAGCTTCGGAGGTGGTGCAATGCTGACTGCTGAATTCTGTAAAATGCAAACCCCTGAACACCACGAACTGTACACTGCGCACCCCTGAACTCCACACACTACACTGCGCTCCCCTGAACTCTACACACTGTACACTGCGCACCATTAAACACCGTGCACCCTTGAGCTCCACACCCTGTAAACTGCGCACACCTGAACACCGTGCACCCTTGTACACTGTTCACCCCTGAACACCACACACCCTTGAGCTCCGCACCCTGTACACTGCGCACCACTGAGCTCTGCCCTCTGTACACTGCACACCACTGAGCTGCGCACCCTGTACACTGAGCACCACTGAACTTTGTACCCTGTACACTGTGCACCACTGAGCTAGGCACCCTGTACACTGTGCACCACTGAGCTCTGCACTCTGTACACTGCACACCACTGAGCTGCGCACCCTGTACACTGAGCACCACTGAACTTTGCACCCTGTACACTGTGCACCACTGAGCTAGGCACCCTGTACACTGTGCACCACTGAGCGCTGCACTCTGTACACTGCACACCACTGAGCTGCGCACCCTGTACACTGCGCACCACTGAGCTATGCACCCTGTACACTGCGCATAACTATGCTCCGCACTCTGTATACTGCACACCACTGAGCTGAGCACCACTGAGATTAGCACCCTGTACACTGCGCACCGCTAAGCTCCTCACCCTGTACACTGCGTACCTCTGAGCTCCGCACCTTGTACACTGCGCACTCCTGAGCTCCTCACCCTGTACATTGCGCACCTCTGAGCTCTGCACCCTGTACACTGCGCACCCCTGACCTCCTCACCCTGTACACTGCATACCTTTGAGCTCTGCACCTTGTACACTGCACACTCCTGAGCTCCTCACCCTGTACACTGCGCACCTCTGAGCTCCGCACCCTGTACACTGCGCACTATTGAGCTCCACACCCTGTACACTGCGCACCACTGAGCTCCGCACCCTGTACACTGTACACCACTGAGCTTAGCACCACTGAGATCAGCACCCTGTACACTGCGCATCCCTGAGCTCCTCACCCTGTACACTGTGTACCTCTGAGCTCCGCACCTTGTACACTGCGCACTCCTGAGCCCCTCAGTCTCTACACTGCGCACCTCTGAGCTGCGCACCCTGTACACTGCGCACCACTGAGCTCCGCACCCTGTACACTGCACACTACTGAGCTGAGCACCCTATACACTACACACCTCTGAGCTCCACACCTTGTACACTGTGCACCCCTGAACTCTGCACTCTATATACTGCGCACCCCTGAACTTCCCGTGGTTGAGTTCCTGCACCTGTTCTCTGAGGAAGAATATATATATATATATATATATATATATTGTATACACACACATTCACGCATGTATGCTTGAGCTTTGAGGTGCACACCCTAATGCAATAGTACTAATGCTAATATACAGTACAAACACAATAGAATTAGCTGACTGGTTTATAGTCTAGGAGGAAGTTAATAACTAAAGGGAAAATACAAATCGTTTCTTCCTTATTGAGTCACACATTCTGAAATCAAACCTTTTATTTGGAAATTCCATGAGAAAGGTTGCTAATTAGGCTCCAGGAAGGGATTTCACTTTATTCATTCGAATTCCTTAACACTTCTCATCTTTAATGTCACAAACTGTAATAATTTTCATAGAAATTGTACTATTCTGTATATCACTGCCTTTACGTAATCAGTTCAGCACAGCAACCTGTGACTTAGTTTTAAAAATAAAATATGTATCGTGTGCTGGATATATTTGCTCAGATATGACTCAGATAAGCAATGTGCTATATTCTTTATCATGTGAACATTTTTTTTTTTTTATTTTTTTTTTTTTAATGACTTACTTTAAAACAGTGTGTACAGCACACTTTTTCACTTTTTGATTTCTGTTTGTCATTTCTTTTGAAAACATAAATCCTTCACAACATGATAAGAGTACTAAAGAATAAACTTTCCCTGCATTATACATTATACTTTCAAAAGTATTGGGACGACACAAGAACTTTAATGGCATCCCAGTCATAGTCCGTAGGGTTCAATATTGAGTTGGCCCACCCTTTGCAGCAATAACATAGAGTGTGTCTATGGGAATGTTTGACCATTCTTCCAGAAGCGTATTTGTGAGGTCAGGCACTGATGTTGGACAAGAAGGCCTGGCTCACAGCTTCTGCTCTAATTCATCCCAAAGGTGTTTTATCAGGTTAGGGTCAGGACAGTCAAGTTCCTCCACCCCAAACTCGGTCATCCATGTCTTTATGGACCTTGCTTTGACTTTTTGCTCTGGATTAACCAGAGATGGCATATAATGCCACATTTAATTTTCAAGATCATATGGCAAGGTCCACCTTGCAGAGGCTTCAGTCAGAGACATCAGAGACGTATGGTATTAGTAGTGGCAGTCTAGACAAGAGGGATAAATATTGTTATCCAATTAATACTAGAAATGCAGCCATTGAATCTTTTCAGGCTCTTGTTGAGCAGGAAGTTGTAGCACTTGAGGAGAGAAAATCTAGTCATCGAGTCTTAGCCAGGGACAATTTAATGAAAGCAGAGAGAGCCACCATTGCCAGTCTTAAATTCTGACATGACATAGTTATTCGGGGGGGCTGACAAGGGCAGGTCAATAGTTGTTCTCATTGCCAGCAACTATAAAGATGAGGCACTTTGGCAGTTACAGGATATATCCACCTATCAAGTTCTAAAGGAAAATCCCACTGTTGCCTTTAAACAACTTTTTGATTTACTAGACCCAGGCAAAGAAATGGGTGTTTTAAGTCCTCAAACAGCAGAATATCTCATGGTGGATTCTCCTATGACTCCTGTTTTTCACCATCTACCAAAACTTCACAAGAACGTCTATCCCATACAGGGAAGACCAATAGTGGCTGGCATTGGGTCTCTATTTGAGAAATTAGGTCAATGGATAGACCAGCATCTTCAACCCCTGGTGTCAAGATTACCTGGTTATATATAAAAGACACATCTGCAGTGCTAAGACACATACAGGATGTCAAATGGAAAAGCCACTATAAAGGGCCGCTGATAGGGGGGGAACCACCAGTTCTCGTTTAGGGGCCCAGAGCACACAGGGGGGCCCATGAATGGAGGTTGATTAGTGATGAACAATATTTACAGAAATCCTCCTTTAGCACCTGAAATCTGATCTCTCCCCCTCTCCCTGCTGCCAGCTTTTATCTACTGAGTAAGAGACAGTTGTCCCCCACTAATCCCTCCATGTAATGGCCCCCCTCCCAGCCTGGCTCTAATGCTAGCTCTGCTCCTGAGTTTGTTGTCTCTGTAACTTTGTTTCTCTCCCTTCTCTTCCTATACTCCTTGTCCCAGTGCAGTTTAGTGTGCTTTATGTAGCTGGGCTTCCCACTCCTCTCCTCCAGACTGCTTCCTGATCTATGCAACGTTGCTTCTTCTTCCCTTAACTTTCCCTCTGCAAATCCATGTATCAACTCCTTCTATTTAACCATTTACTAACTGATCTGGCAGTAGTAAACTCCATTTTTTATCTTGTATCTACAAGTAAGCCTAAAATAGGGCTAACCTGTAGGTATAGTGAATATTTCCTAAGATATTGAGAGAGCTGTGCTGTGCTGTGACCATGACACCAGCGTGTGCATGCTTGTGAGTTACATCATCAAAGTTTTGCCAAATGACTGGAGCCCAAGAATCCAGAGAGAAGACCAAATAAAGATGGAATCTCTCTTAATAGTGACAGCACATCGCCGGAGAGATCCAGTTTTTAGGTTAGAAAAAATATAAGTAGGGGCTCATTCACACAGGCTATGTGAAGAAGGGGTTTGGGCTGGAGCCATCTGTCATTCTACGGAGATACATCACCTGAAGGAACACAGCCGCAGGCCCTACTTGGACAGGTGTGCGGGTGAGCGGTCCCCAAATGCACATTGTCTGTGTTCGGGCTGTACACCTGCATCCCCAGGCCTGTCAAATTAGGACCTGCAGATGTGTTTGTACAGCTCCAGGTGGCTCAAGCCACATAAATGAACCACTGATTCACACTGCACAGATCACAGCACCCATGTGCATGAGCCCCAAGACCTCATTCACACACAGATTTATTTATCAACTCAGATTCATCTTTTAGATTTACCAGGAATTCTGTGAGTTATGTTGTATTTGTGTCTGCTAGTAATGATTTTATTGTATTTTTATCAAATTATAGCTTTCATGTTTCCGGGGGGGGGGGGGGGCTTTCAGGTAGTTTGTATGGGGCCACACCAATCTATCAGCAGCCCTGCCACTATAGATTGATAACTTTAGATGTCAATTCCCCATACTCGTGCATTTCCCACGATCTTGCTCTTGAGGCCCTTAGATTTCACCTTACACATTACAGTATCTATAATGAAGATTTAAAATAATTTTTGATCTTGGCAGTGGATTTCCTACTGACACATAACTATTTTGTCTTTGACCAGACTTACTATTTTCAGTGTAAGGCTGCATCTATGGGCACTAGATTCTCACCGTCCCTAGCAAACTTGTACATGGATTGGTGGGAAGAGAATTTTCTCTTCTCCTGCGACAACCTATGTGCCTGTTCCATACAGTGGTATGGCCCTACATAGATGGTATTCTCTTGGTCTGGGACAGTTCTAGCATGGACCTGACATCCTTTGCTTCTTATGTTAATGATAATCCTTTGAACCTTGAATTTAGTTTTGAGTGTTCAATGGATACCATTCATTTTTTTGGTTTAACTTTAGTGGGAGACAATGCCCATTGTACTGTGCCCACTCACACCTTTTGCAAGGAATGTGCAGGGAATTCTTTTACTTCTGGCTTCTAGTTGCAATCCAGCACACACGATTCGTTCCATACCAATGGGTGAGTTTATCAGAGCCAGGCGTAATTGCTCAACTGAAGATATTATTGTGAATGAATGCAAAATCATCATGTCAAGACTCAAAGGGAGACAATATAATGAACAGCGCATAAGTGGAGCATTTTGCCTGGCTTCTGAAAGGGATAGAACATGCCTTTTAGGAAGTTCTGGTCGTGACCAACACAGAAAAAGAAAAAAACAAGTGCTAAACAATTGCCAATGTCAAACAATAAAAGTCCTGCCACTTTTGTTTTTACTTATTCGTTAGAATTTGGTTCAATCAGGAACATCATAGTTAAGTATTTGACAAATCTATTGTGCTTCTCAAAAGTGTATGTGTGTATTAACCAGGTACCTTCATCTTGTATCAATATACAAATATTTTGATGCAGCATGTGCCAGGAAGAAATAAAGGGGACAAGGAAGATGGAATAGGGAAAGAGGGTATGGGACATGATGGATTTTAATGGTACCAAAAAAATTTTAAACAGTTACATAAGATCAGAAAAATTGTTTATTACAAAATTCATAACAAAGACAATTACAATCATAAATACATTAAATAATCATATACAGTTGGTCAGTTTAAATACAGGCTCAATTGCAGTAGTGCCATTATGCCCGTGTTGTAATCATACAACATATTGCCGGGTTTAAGCCTGCAATTGGGCAACACTCAATATGTTTTGCTGCCTTAGCTGCTTCTTCAGGAGTCTAAATGTATAAAAATACCAAAGATCCTGCAAGGACAAAGACATCAATAAATAGATAATTAGATAAATTGTATACAGTATCTTTCCATTTATTATATGACAACTGGTAGCTGTGGAGAATCGCAAAGTGCTCACCCTGGGTAACAATACCACCAATATTGACCTTATAGGGCGCCAAAATGTACTATCCCCTGGGGGTGAGTGCGGGAGCGAAGCCTAGATGGTATACATGAGACAATACTATGGTTTTGATCACAAACACAATAATAATATATTAACGAATACTCTCCTAGTCCCTCATACAGACCCCACTAGTATCTCAATCAGGAAGTCTCCTAGTATGTGGTGTCAAAAACAAGGTACATAAAAAAGGTCCAGATGTCCAATCAAACGAGAATACCCTAGAAGTTTTTCCCAGAACTATTAAAATCTATATAGATGTTGTAAAAAGAATATCTTATTTAACCACTTCTGGACCAGAAGGATTTTCCCCCTTAACCTCCCTGGCGGTATGATTCTTTTGGATTTTAGGTGCTGAAAGCGGTACCATTATTATGCATGTAATTCTTGTGAATGAGCAGCCCAAACCAACTGTATACATTTATTATATATATATATGTGTATACATATATTATATATATATATATACGTTTATATATATATATATATACATATGTATATATATATTAAAAAAGAATAGCGCACACATGCAAAAGAAATGACTATCAAATATGGAGACAATCCATAAATGAAAATGGGGATTTAGTCCCACCATATGGCCATATCGTGCTCAAGCCCACCAGTCATTTCTTTTGCATGTGTGCGCTATTCTTTTTTAATATACATGTTGCTTGGTCCATAGCTGCACTGGCTTTAGATATACATGTTCAGGGTTTGCTCCCCCAATTTTTTGCTTGTTTATTATGTATATATATATATATATATATATATACGTATATATATATATATATACGTATATATATATATATATACGTATGTATATATATATATATATATATATATATATATATATGTATACACACGTATAACTGTATACATTTACTATATATATATATGTATACATATATTATATATTATATATATATACATATACACACACATATATATATATATATTTACACGTATATACATATATATGTATATATATATACATATATATATATATATATATACGTATATACATATATATATATATATATACACGTATATATATACATATATATATATATATATATATATATATATATATGTATATATGCACATAAAAAGTACAGTAAAACTGCAGGAAAGGGCACTGGGGGGGCAAACTAATGGGATTTTTTTTTTTTAACTGTATCAGTGTGTTTGGTGCGTTTTACATTTGAATTTGCCACCGGTTCCACTCCCCTGCGAACGTCACGTCGCAGGAGACGGAAGCCGGGGCACGGAGAGGATCGGGAGGAAGACACTGCCGGGACACATCGCTGGATCCCGGTGACAAGGTAAGTAACCCTACTTACAGGATCCAGCGATGCTTCTGGCGGTACCCCGAGTGTGGCTCGGGCTTACCGCTTTTGGCTCTGAAATTTAACCTCGAGCCACGCTCGGGAATACCGCTAAGAAGGTTAAAGACCAGGCCATTTTTTGCTATTCGGCACTGCGTTACTTTAACGGACAATTGCACAGTCGTGCAACGCTGTACCTAAATAAAATTGATGTCCTTTTTTCTCACAAATAGAGCATTCTTTTGGTGGTATTTGATCACCTGTGCAATGTTTATTTTTGACTATAGTACTTTGGGGTACGGGTGTGCCTGCTTCCTTGGTGACAGAATTGGTTAACTCCTTAGTTGCAGCTGGGAGTTGCCCACCTTTTAGGACAGATGTCTCGAATGCTGGGAGCATTCAGAAAATGTGTGCACACAAGGAATATCACTAGTAGCATTTGGAAGCTTCTGAATACAGGTTTTATAGGTAGGGAATAAGAATAATAGGGAAGAATTATTATCATTATCAGAATTATTATTATTATCAGAATTATTGTCAGTAAAGGTTAGGGAACTCTTTTCAATATGCTCAGAAAAACAAGTAATTTAATGTACATTGCTTGTTTATGTTTAAAGTGATAAATACCTAATTATGCATGCAAATATATTTGCTAAGTAGTTGCAATAAGTCCCTTGAGCCTGTCAAGACGGATAGTGGGGAAAGCCGATTACCAATGGTGGGCAGGCAAAAGGGTCAGTGTGGACTTCTGTGTGTAGTGCTTTAGGAGGATTGACTCGCAAGTTTGGGAATAGTTTCGCAGTTGCTATTTCCGCGGCTCCTCCAGTTCAAATTATAAGCTTAGCAATGCACACAGAGGTACATAGAACACCTGCATAATCTGCTAGTTTTTGCTTTAAGGATGGACAGATTCCACAGTAAAGGGATTAATCTGCCCTCTATACCACCAAAGCCTGTGTGTAAAGTGTTAAGAATTAACAAACAAAAGTGTAAATTTATTGTATAGATTGCTTAAGGCAACATCACTCTCTAATGGCCCGTACACACGATCCGAAAATCGGGCGAAAAAAAACGCTTGTGAAAAGATCGGACGATAATCTGATCATTAGTACACAGCTTACGAGAGGCGATCACGACAGTACGCCCGATATTATCCGGTCGTGCAAGCATAAAAATTTTGATCGTATTATAACACATCGTACGATAATCGTATTATCAGTATGTTGTTCGTCCGAAAAAAATGGTGAGCAGTAGACAGCGCATGTGCGGAAACGAAAGAAAGACCCGGAAGTAAAAACCACAGAAAGAAGAGAAATCGGAAGCTTTCTTTTCTTTGAAAAGCATTCCAAGTTGTAAACGCTAAAAATTTTATAGATGTAAATTTGTGCAAAAATAAAAAATGATATATAAAGGAAAGAACATATAAAGAAATATACACCTACCATAGCATGTGTATGTGTATATATATATATATATATATATATATATATATACTATATCATATTTTATATTATACATATATATCATATATTATATTATACATATATATGCCTATGTAGGTATATGTATATATATATGTGTGTGTATACATGTATGTGTATATATATATATATATGTGTATATTATATGTGTATATGTATCATATACCTACGAATATATATATATATATATATATATATATATATATATATATATATATATGTATGTGTGTATATATATATATATATATATATATATATATATATATATATATATATATATATATAAATGGTATGGTGGATTCCTCTATGTTAAAGATGTTAATGATGTTGTATGTTCTATGGTGTGTCAGTACTGAATATTATAAATTTTTTTCAAAAGAAGCAGCCATCTTTATTAACGAAACAATTTCTTTATTATTGAATAAAATTTAACAAAGCATTACTGTATAACCAAACAATGTGCATTATTACTGTATAGCCAAACAATGTGCATTATTAAAGTGCATTAAAACAAAACTCTTTGTAATAAATCAAAAAAAATTACAATGGTGTAAAAGTGTAGTCTTGCGACCAGGTGGAATGTTGGCTTTCCAAGGGTGGGTATTGCCAACTTGTTGCCCGCTGATGGGATGGCATGGGATTGGATGGCATGGGATGGCATGGGATGGCATGTTTGGAGAACATGGTTGCAATGGCTGTGGTGGAGGTGTAGAGACCGGATCGTCTGCCAAATGTGTTTTGACACCCAATGTACCACTAACACCCCTTTGTAGAACCTGAAGTAACAAGCTCTCTGCCAAATTTCGTTGTGCATCAGTCATTTTCCGCAATTTGTTGGCGGTTTTATGATCCCAAAGCCATCATGGTCATCCTGCTTCCGTTGTAGAGCTGACGTCGCTTTGGTTAACAAAAAATTATGTGGCATCCTCCAGGCGACCCCTTGTTTTTCACTTCAGTGTTGGTGGTGCTAATGGAGTCGTAGGGATTAAATCATCAGGTTCCTATAATTAGAAAAGAAGACCATTATCAGAACATTAAATACCCCAAATATTACAATCTTTTTACCTAAAAAATTATGCAGGCCATAAAATGTAAGAAAACTTTTTTCAAAAATACTCCTCTAAAAAAGGCATTTCATACAAGGCAAAACTACCAAACTATCCATCACTTACCTGAGAGGGTGGAATGTCCTGTGAAATATCAAAATCAACGTCCGATGTAGGCGATTCTACAGAGGCTGGGGAAGGGTTTGAAAGGGTGCAAAGGGAAGCTCGAGCATCCACTTGTTCCGTCAAGAACATAAGACTTTCGATAAACAGATTGATTATGTAGCAGATCAATCAGAGTAGATGATTGCTGTTTGTCAGATCGTTCGGGTCTGCCGCGTACGGTAGTGAGCATGCGCACGCACGTTGCTCCGCCTCCTTTTTTGACTTACGCAGCGCTTTCTGTGTGTGTAGTATCTGTCTGCGACACTGTAGGAAGGCAGCAGGTGCACGAAATGGCAGAGGAGAACGAAGAAGGGCCCAGACCAAAGGGCAAAGGGACATATGGGAGGAAGATAAAGGCAACAGCTATGTCCAGAGATGAGATGATCGATCTTGTGTATCTGCTGGAGAAGCATGATTATGACTGTAAGCTCCAATTTTATGAGAGGCCCAACAGCAGGAAAGATGCCATTTTGGACAAAGTGTTGGAATACCTTAGAAAGAAGCATGGAGTAGAGCAGGGGCAGACTGGCAACTTTCAGCCCAGGGGGCAAGTAACCAGAGGCCCATGGTTCAGCTACGCGGCCCCTCTCCCACTTCCCGTCCTCCTCCTGACCCCCATTCCAGGCTGAATCATGGTTCCCAAACTGGCCAGCAGGGGGCGATTGGGGGGAGCTGGGATAGCTTGGCTGGGGCTGGCCAGGAGAGGAGAGTCTCCAGTGGGGCATGGACTAGGCCTCTGCTCAGACACAGTTTACACCATCCATGCTGGGGAGGCAGGTCTGCGCTCTATCCTTGTCTTCATCCCGCACTCAGTAGGTTAGCGGTGGAGACTTTTTACTTCTATTCACCAGGAATCCTTTAGGCATGTCTGTGGCAGAAGTGGTGCAGCCTTTTTTTAGGACATCAGAGTGGCCCAGGGGGCAATTGCCCCCCTGCCCCCTGGCCCAGTCCTCCCCTGGAGTAGAGAGATCAAAGGATCAAGTTAGGAAGAGATGGTCCGATTTAAAACTGCGTGAACATGATCATTTGGATCAAATCCATCTCACTATCCAAAAACGTGAGTATACATTTTAGGAGGATCTAATGTTAAAAAACTGGATTGCAGCAAATGTTGTATTGTGTCTATACATGTATGACCTCTAAATGTTTCTTTTTTTATTCTTACAGGAAATAAAGATAAAGCCAAACAGAGGGAGAGGCAAAAAAGAAGCAATCCTAACCAGACATGTGAAAATGATGACAACCAGACAGAAGTTAATATTTGCAAAACTAAAAGTAGGTACCCTAGCATATATCCACATATTTTTATTCACATTAGAAAAATGCTAAACCTATGTTTTATTTCTTAAAGAGAAAAAACACAAGAAAAGAAGACTACATGTCGGTGATTCCAGCTATGCAAAATCAACACTGACGGTGACCACACCGATGTGGACACCGATGTGGACAGTGGCATAACGATGGTAGATCCAAGTACGCCAGAGTCTTGTGTTAAAGGTTGGTATTTTAATTATTTTTTTATTAAACTGTACCTATACAACCACAATGTATTAACATGGATGATATTGTAATATTGTCATATTAACTTATATTTGGAAATGCAGATGCTACACCAGAAGAGCATATGGGGGTTCAAGAAAGGACCAGTTATGACAGCAAAATGGATAACCTTTATGAAGACACTTTGGAGATTGTGGATACAGATGTCATGAAGCCAACAGATGTGGACATTGCAGAGCCTGCATCATCCTCCCGTAAGTCACATGATTATGTCTTGTTTCTGTTTGTTATGTTCTATCAAGCATATTATGGCCATTAATTAGTATTACTTCCTACACAGAGCACAGTTTGAAGCAAACAACTATTGCCCGTCTGTCTGCTGATTTGCTTCACTGCGGCACTCAAGTTCACATGATTCAGGAAGCAACTAATTCTATATTGTGTTTACTGCAAAATACGATTGATATTTTTGCAAAATTGTAGGCATACAAGGCAGCCGAAATAGGAGCTTGAAGGGGGTGGGAGGAGTTAAAAGTTTACATGATATAGTTTTAAATTCATGTTTAAGTTGTGCAAAACATTAAGGTTATAATGTAGTTATTTCAAATAATAATGTTGAAGAGGCACAAGGTCTCCTTGCAATACTGCCCTCCATATGTGGTTGATTCATATGTTGTGCAAATATAAATATGGAACAATGGAGATTGGCTTTTCATCTGAAATTATGTCCTTTTTGTTATATTTTTTTGGGTAGGTGGGTGGATGGTTTGCGGGTGCAACTGTAATGAGACCCCGTTCACACTGGGGCCATCCGACTTCCCCAGGCGACCTCCACGGTGCGAGCAGCGCGCCACGAACCTCGGGGCGGCCGGCACAGACTTCATATCATTGAAGTCTTTGAACGGTCGCTCCGGGTCGCCCCAAAGAAGCTCCGGACCCTGACGGAGCGACTTGTGTCGCTCCTATTAGAACGGGTCAGCAGCTTCTCTATGGAAGGCGCCAGTGTGAACGGGGACTTGCATGTGCACCATTTGCCTACCTTGACAGACTTTTTTCAAGTCTAAATTTAGCTGGACATTGTGTGTTATAAAATTTTAGCTCTGTTCAGCAGAGACCAAACAATCTTAAAATCATTTATGGGTAGTCTGATTGCACGCAAGTTGGTCAATTGGTGAGCTTGGGTACAACCAGCCTGTCAGTTTTTTCATTTAAACTATTGCCAGCGGAGAGAGCTTCTATCAATAATACCTGTTTGTTCTCCCGGTGGCAGGAATGGCATTCCCGCTCCTCCCTCCAGTAGAACACAACGATGCAACAGTCTGTGAGGATTATGCATTCATACGATTTTTCATTTTGTAGGATAGACACAATTGCACCGTCTGTGGCCTCCTATAACACTCCCAATGCACAAGTGTGTTATTTACATTTGGGAACATATCATGTCCTGTGTATTAATGATAAGGTTTGATCAAACTAAACTAGATGGCTGTAACACAATTGTATGAATCGAAGCATATGACATCAATCGTGTACCTCCTGACAGTGCAGTATGCTATGTACAGCCACACCTAAGTAGTGCAATGTTGAATTTTTTGAATAATGTTATTTAAATTCTTTGTTTTGTGAAAAGAATCAGAGCAAGAACATAATGTATGTAACCTTTATTTTTTTAGAAAAGTGTTTAAATAAAAGTGGTTCAAAAATGCAATGATTCCTCACTTCAATAAAACACCTTTGTCATTGAAATGTGGTATATGTGAATGTCACTTCTCATAAGTACCCGCTATGGAAAAGACACTTGTGCAGTTTCTTTCACCCTTTTATTTTTCAACATGCAAGAAATTGATTCAAAACAGTCAAGTACAAAATCACATATGATAACATAACAGCTGTAAAAATTAAATGGAGCATATAGCAAAGATGTTTATGACACATACAGTATAGCGTTCTACATGTCATCCTGCCAGCTCACTGCACCGATTCCATTGAAATATGTCAGGTAATCCAGCCTGCTTTGCCGAGCACTTTGGGTTGGTAGCCTGGAAGGCACTCGGTCCACAGAAGTCAGTCCAGCAAGGCACTCCTGCCCTTCCTCGCGGTTGGATATTCCAGATCTATCAGCTTCCCGATCTGGTGCTGATGCAACATACCCCTGTACATGGCGGCGGAGGTAGTTATGAAGGACACAACATGCCAAAACAACAGTATCCACTTTATACATTGCCAAGTTAATGGCAGTTTGAAAAATGCGGAATCTGTTGGCCAGTATTCCAAACGCATTTTCTACAACCCTGCGTGCACGTGACAGCCTATAGTTGTAGATCCTCTGCTCTGTGGTCAAGCCACGCATGGGGAAATGTTTCACCAGATGTTCTCCTAATGCAAACGCATCGTCCGCTATGAAAACGAAATTGAGACCTTCCACATTCTGAGCATTTGTTGGTAAATTCAGTGTCTCGTTCTGGATGCGCTTATAGAAGTCGGTTTGCTCAATAACACTGGCATCTGAGTGGCGCCCATTTGCACCTATATCTAAGTATAGGAATTCGTAGTTAGCGTTGACAACTGCCATCATGATGATACTAAAGAATCCCTTGTAATTATAGTAATAAGATCCGGAGTTGGCAGGTGGGGTAATGAGTACATGCTTCCCGTCTATCGCACCTCCACAGTTTGGGAAGTTCCACATTTCATTAAAGTTTTTGGCCACCTCCAACCATTCCTCTGTGTTCTCGGGGAACTGTAAAAAAATAAAAAAAAGATAAATCTGTGTGCTGCCGACAGAAAACGTTTAACAACTATTATTTTAGACAATTGCAGTTGGTATTGGTAATATCTGAGAGTAATTAGAAAAATTACCCTTATGTATTCCTTCTGTAGAGCAGTAATCAGCGCCTTGCAGGTCTCAGGAATGATCTTTCCAAGGGCCTGCGGGGATATTCCTGTGGTAAATTTCAAGTCCTGCAAGCTTCGTCCTGTTGCCAGATACCGCAGGGTGGCTATCAGCCTTTGTTCTGCACTGATTGACTCACGCATGGTTGTGTCCTGCTTCTGTATCCGGGGAGTGACAGATGACAGGAGATGCTGGAAGCAGTCATCATCCATTCTTAAATAATTCCGGAAATCATCCGGATTGTTCTCCTGAATCTCACGGATGAGCTGCATGTGTGAGTACTTAGAACGGCTGAGGAGCCATTCCTTACTCCACGATCTTCGTCTTCTCTGTTTTTTTTGATTGAGAACGTTCTGGATAGCCAGGACACCGAGCATAGCAACTGGAAGGCTGGTATCCTCCATTTTTGCAGGTATCAGACAGAACGTGCGAGGAAACGAGTGAAATAACGCGGCAACACACGAACAATCTGAATAGCTCGTCACAAAGGCGCTCAAGGCGTGGTTAGAGGGGTCACACGCACATTACATCATTTCCTCTCACACGCTACAGCATGGTTACGCATACCAGAAGCTAAGAATTATCGTCCGAGAAAATTCGTATCGTGAGTAACCTCTCCCGTTTAGCGAATATTATTGAGAGCTGCTAGAATACGAAAAATAATGGATGGAACGTCGCCCGATTTTCGGATCGTGTGTACTGGGCATAAGTCGCAACAGACAGTGCCGCCTACTAGAAATTAAACATGAAAGGAATGTTGCAAAGGGTATAATTTTGTGACTATTTTTATTTTAATCCATTGTAGAGTAGAGTGAAAGTATGGCATCCTCCAACACATTTCCCATGATGGATCTAATGATGTGTTTCATATGAACATGATCAGAGGTTTATGTTTTGGAGCAAAGAGGGTATTTCCTTTCTTTGGCCCTGGTCCAGCTTGGGACATGGAGTTTGATTCCCACAAACCCCTTTAAACAGCCACCCCCATATACTCTGGTGTATCCCAATCTATGAAGGGTACATAATTTGGATCAAATCATGAGATCATATAGGGCACGTCAGCAACAGATAAGACTATTTGTTGAGTCTTGAGTTTCTGTAGCCCCTATAAGATAGGCAGCGAGTCCGGATCCAATTCACTTTCCTGACTTATCCCAAGCTGATTCTGAGTTTGTGATGGACATAATAAAGATAGGATTTACCCCCCCCCCCCCCCCCCGTGCTCTGGTGCATTCTGGGGTTGCCCCGGTCCCGGATCTTACTGTGCGCAGCCTGGAGTTTGATGGCCCCTTCCAAATAGCAGTTTGTGCAGCAAGAACACAGGCAGTGTAAGAAGAGGAACTACATTTTAGTCTGACAGGACGCAGAGCTGAGAGACAAGATCAGTCCCGATATTATTATTATATAGGATTTTGTATAGCGCCTACAGTTTACCCAGCGCTTTACAATAAAAAGGGGGACAGCACAGTTTACAATACAGTTCAATAAAAAAGTAATAAGAGGGCCCTGCTCATGGAAATCCAAAAGATATAAAGTAGAGAATATTGTTATGCGTAATGATATTTTATTAAAACCAATGGACAGTCAAGAGGTAAATGACATTATAAAAAAATAATCTCTAGTCTACCATTAGTAGACTAGAGATTGAAATTAATGTCGTTTTGTATATAATTGGGGATTCACTTGCCAAGTATGAATAATGGAATAATACGTTGAGATATTAGAAGTCCTCAAATTAACCACATTTGAGAATGTACCCATGCTAGTACAGTAATCCCCCGCTACATCGCGGTTCAGTTTTGCGGTCCCGGTAATTCACGTTTTTTTTTGTAATGTTATTTTACTATATAAATCATTAAAAATGAAAGATTTTTGTGTTTTTCATAGCTCTTGCTCTGTCTCTAAGTATCTTTTATGTGTTTAAATGAGTTTCTATTGTTTTAAAAGTGTGTTTAAAGACCTTAAAATGCTTCTACACGTACAGTGACAGTAAAAAAATCATGCCTACAACGCATTTTAATAGGGTTTTTCTATTTCGCGGAATTTCACTTTTCGCGGCTGGGTCCGAAACGTAACCCCCGCAATGGAGGGGGGTTTACTGTACACCCATGACCCCAGGATTGGTCAGCACGTATGGAGTGGATGGTCTCCCATACTGTAAATCTATAAACCCATATATATATATATATATATATATATACTGTGTATATATATATATATATATATATATACTGTATATAACATATATATATATATATATATATATATATATATATATATATATATATATATAACATTTCCCTATGATAGAAATCTTTTTTTTTTTTTTTTAAATCATCAGCTCTGCTAACTAAATCTTCAGTGCGTTGCAGCCTTTGTGGTTACAATAAGACTTCCTCTTTCTTTAAAAAAAAAAAATCTAAACTTCTGACCCTACACGCAATAATATTCTTTAAGGTGTATTTCAACCTTAGGTTTCAATAATAGTACAAAACAGTGTAAATGTTACTGCATTATTTTATTAATTGCTGTACCTGCTCTACAAATATGTAACAGGGCTTTAACCACTTCTAGACTTCTGGACCGGAAGGATTTGCCCTCTTAATGACCAAGCCATATTTTGCGATTCGGCACTGCGTTACTTTAACGAACAATTTCGCGGTCGTGTGACGCTGTACCTAAATAAAATTGATGTCCTTTTTTTTCCACAAATAGAGCTTTCTTTTGGTATTTGATCACCTGTGCGATTTTTATTTTTTGCGCTATAAACAAAAAAAAAGCGTCAATTCTGAAAAAAAAATTTTTTTTCACATTCTGCTATATAACATTCCCAAAAAAAATGTAAAAATGTAAATTTTTTTAACATTTTAGGCCAATTTGTTTAAAATAATGTTTTAATGAAGGCGTAGACTTCCACCCTAAAAATAATGTCTTTCTTTGTTTAAAATGTTTTGTAAAAAAAAAAATCGCAATAAGCGTATTTTTATATGTTTACGCAAGTGTTATCGAGTCTACTAACCACAGATTTATGTCATTTTTATTGTTTTAGTTTTTTTTTTTTAATAGTAATGGCAGCGATCTGCAATTTTTTGCAGGACTGTGACATTGCGGCGGACAGATCGGACCCCTGACTGACTTTTTTTACACTTTTTGGGGAACCATTGACATTACAACCATAATCAGTGCTAAAAATATGCACTGTTACTGTAATAATTGGCAGGGAAGGGGTTAACACAGTAGGTGATCAAGGGGTTAAATGTAAGCCTATGGGTGTGTTTCTAACTGTATGGGGGATGGGCTTGTGAAATGATCACAGAGACCTGTGATCCTATATAGCAGGATCACAGGCGATCTGGGATCATTGCAGAGAGAAGAACGGTCAGCTGTGTTCACAACAGCCGACCGTTCTTCTCTCTCAGCGGGGAGCTATTGCGGGTGTCAGGCGACAATCGGAGCCATCTGCCCCGTGCATCAATGTCCCCGCTGATGAGTGGGGGTGGAAGCGTGCCAGCGTTGGCACGCGCTCGCCCCCTAGCTTAAGGCGCGCGACCGGCATAGACCTAAGTCAGTTCACGCAGGAAGGGGTGCCTGCTGCAGTACATCGGCGGCGGGCGGTCCGGAACTAGTTAAAGGAACCTAAAATGAGTGCGGTCCGGAACTAGTTAAAGGAACCTAAAATGAGTAATGATGACATTTGATCATTCAATTTTGCTTATTTTACAAGTTAATAGAACTTTATTTTAGTACATATATTATTGATTCTTATCAATACAATCATCTAATTTGTCTACATTTTCTACCCATGACAGTGCATTATACTGTGCATATATCACCATAGAATACATATTGGTAAATTTGAACTCCCTTTAAAAAGGTAGTTATGAAAAAAAATAAATGATATGTTTTGAATTATTGTGACCATGAGCCCATTTGTTAATATTGAAACTAATTTAGATCAAGAAAAGAGGGGCTTAGTATTGACCACAGCAAAATGGTTTATTTGTGCAAATTGTTTTTAAATGGTATTTCAGCTGTTATATGAGTTCTAAAATCTGTGTATATACCCCCCAATATTGATGAAAAACAAAGAACAAAAAGGGTTGATGAGGCTTGGTTGAAAAAAAAAATATAGCAAGAAATGTGGAAATATTTTTCAGCCATATTGCCCAGAAGTGGTGGTTAAGAAAGAAAAAGGAAAGTAACTTAATGTTGACATTGTGTAATGTATGTCTTGGTTTAATGTTGAAGAACAAAATATATCTTTTGATAGTATGGATTTGACCAGTGGCGGCTGGTGCTCAAAATTTTTTGGGGGGGGGGGGGGGGGGCGCAAAAACAAAAATGTAATAGGTATTGCTTCGTGGCAAAAAACGCGGTAAAAAAATTGCATGACTTTGAGGTCATGGTACAGGCATGGCACAGGTGATGGCATAGGCATGGCACATGTGATGGTATAGGCATGGCACAGATGGTACAGGCATGGCACAGGTGATGGAATAGGCATGGCACAGATGGTATAGGCATGGACCAGGTGATGGAATAGGCATGGCACAGGTGATGGTATAGGTATGGCACAGGTGATGGAATAGGCATTGCACAGGTGATGGTACAGGCATTGCACAGGTGATGGTACAGGCATGGCACAGGTGATGGAATAGGCATGGCACAGATGGTATAGGCATGGCACAGGTGATGGAATAGGCATGGCACAGATGGTACAGGAATGGCACAGGTGATGGTACAGGCATGGCACAGGTGATGGTATAGGCAGGGCACAGATGGTACAGGCATGGCACAGGTGATGGAATAGGCATGGCACAGATGGTATAGGCATGGCACAGGTGATGGAATAGGCATGGCACAGATGGTACAGGCATGGCACAGGTGATGGTACAGGCATGGCACAGGTGATGGTATAGGCAGGGCACAGATGGTACAGGCATGGCACAGGTGATGGAATAGGCATGGCACAGATGGTATAGGCATGGCACAGGTGATGGAATAGGCATGGCACAGATGGTACAGGCATGGCACAGGTGATGGTACAGGCAAGGCACAGATGGTATAGGCATGGCACAGGTGATGGAATAGGCATGGCACAAATGGTACAGGCATGGCACAGGTGATGGTACAGGCATGGCACAGGTGATGGTATAGGCAGGGCACAGATGGTACAGGCATGGCACAGGTGATGGAATAGGCATGGCACAGATAGTATAGGCATGGCACAGGTGATGGAATAGGCATGGCACAGATGGTATAGGCATGGCACAGATGGTACAGGCATGGCACAGGTGATGGTAAGGTCATGGCACAGGTGATGGAATAGGCATGGCACAGATGGTATAGGCATGGCACAGGTGATGGAATAGGCATGGCACAGATGATGGTATAGGCATGGCACAGGTGGTGGAATAGGCATGGCACAGATGGTATAGGCATGGCACAGGTGGTGGAATAGGCATGGCACAGATGGTATAGGCATGGCACAGGTGATGGAATAGGCATGGCACAGATGGTACAGGCATGGCGCAGGTGATGGAATAGGCATGGCACAGATGGTACAGGCATGGCACAGGTGATGGAATAGGCATGGCACACGTGATGGAATAGGCATGGCACAGGTGATGGTATAGGCATGGCATAGGTGATGGTACAGGCATTGCACATGTGATGGTATAGGCATGGCACAGATGGTACAGGCATGGCACAGGTGATGGAATAGGCATGGCACAGATGGTATAGGCATGGCACAGGTGATGGAATAGGCATGGCATAGGTGATGGTATAGGCATGGCACAGGTGATGGAATAGGCATGGCACAGATGGTACAGGCATGGCACAGGTGGTGGAATAGGCATGGCACAGATGGTACAGGCATGGCGCAGGTGATGGAATAGGCATGGCACAAATGGTACAGGCATGGCACAGGTGATGGAATAGGCATGACACAGGTGATGGTAAGGTCATGGCACAGGTGGTGGAATAGGCATGGCGCAGGTGGTGGAATAGGCATGGCACAGATGGTACAGGCATGGCACAGGTGATGGAATAGGCATGGCACAGGTGATGGAATAGGCATGGCACAGGTGATGGTAAGGTCATGGCACAGGTGGTGGAATAGGCATGGCACAGATGGTACAGGCATGGCACAGGTGATGGAATAGGCATGGCACAGGTGATGGAAAAGGCATGGCACAGGTGATGGTAAGGTCATGGCGCAGGTGGTGGAATAGGCATGGCGCAGGTGGTGTAATAGGCATGGCACAGGTGATGGTACAGGCATTGCACAGGTGATGGTACAGACATGGCACAGGTGATGGAATAGGCATGGCACAGATGGTATAGGCATGGCACAGGTGATGGTAAGGTCATGGCACAGGTGGTGGAATAGGCATGGCACAGATGGTACAGGCATGGCGCAGGTGGTGGAATAGGCATGGCACAGATGGTACAGGCATGGCGCAGGTGGTGGAATAGGCATGGCACATGCATGGCATAGGTGATGGAATAGGCATGGCACAGATGGTACAGGCATGGCACAGGTGGTGGAATAGGCATGGCACAGGCATGGCGCAGGTGGTGGAATAGGCATGGCACAGGTGATGGAATAGGCACTTACCTGGCGATGGCTCGGCTCCCGGCGGCGGCTTCTCCCCTCCTCGCGACTCCGACGTCCGTCCTCTTCTGCTCGGCTCCCGGCGGCGGCTTCTCCCCTCCTCTCGACTCCTCTTCTGCGGCGGGCTGCGGCGGGAAAGTGACCGGGCGTTAACGGTGAGTGACTGATGCACGCACCGGCACCGCCCCCAACGAGGTCACCATGGATGTCCTGAATCATGATTGGTCCAGGCTGGAGTCTGGACCAATCATTATCCAAGACATCACAAAAGGGGGTGGTGTAGCGCATTGCTCTGCGCTACAGTTACGCCCCAGAAGGCCGCCAATTGGCGCCTCTGCTGGTGGAAAACCCCACCCCCCATCGGCACCAATGCGGCGGACGCCAAAAGGGGGGTGGTGTAGCGCAGAGCTCTGCGCTACAGTTACGCCCCAGAAGGCTGTCTATCGGCGCCTCTGCGGGTGGAAAACCCCACCCCCATAGGCACCAATGAGACGGGCGCCCCTTGTGGGCAAAATAATTTTTTTTTTTTTTTAAATCTTTTTTTTTTCTTTTTCTTTTTTTTGGGGGGGGGGGGGCGGCGCCCCTGCGCCCCCTATGGACCGGCCGCCACTGGATTTGACATATATAAACTGTATGAATGGACTTGCCAAATGAATGAAGGAATGAGGTGTTTTATTCTGTTAAGGAAAACAGGAATCAAGGCAGAATAATGATGCAATGGTGTTATGTTCAATAAATTCACAAGATCTACCATTTAACCACTTGCCGGCTGCCTACATGGACAGTACTGTGGCAAAGTGGCTCGTTAACCACTTAAGCCCCGGAAGATTTTACCCCCTTCCTGACCAGGGCCTATTTTGCGATTCAGCACTGCGTGACTTAAACGGACAATTGCGTGGTCGTGTGACGCTGTACCCAAATGAAATTGAAGTCCTTTTTCCCCCACAAACAGAGCTTTATTTTGGTGGTATTTGATCACCTGTGCGATTTTTTGATCATGCGCTATAAACAAAAAAATAGCGACAATTTTGCAAAAATAACAATATTTTTCACATTTTTTCACATTAAATCCCCCCCCCCCCCCAAAAAAAAAATGTAAAAATCAAAATTTTTTAACATTTTAGGCCAATTTGTTTTCTGCTACATATGGTTGGTAAAAAAAAATCGCAATAAGCGTATTTTCATTGGTTTGCGCAAAAGTTATTGCGTTTACTAACTAAGGGAAAGATTTTTGTCATTTTTATTTTTTTTTTTTTAACGAGTAATGGCAGCAATCTGCGATTTTTTTTGTGGGACTGCGACATTGCAGTGGACAGATCGGACCCTTAACTGCCATTTTTGACACTTTTGGGGGTACCAGTGACATTACTACAGTAATCAATGCTATACATATGCACTGTTACTGTAAAAATGACACTGGCAGGGAAGGGGTTAACTTTATTGGACAAGGAGGGGTTAAGTGTGTCCCTAGGGGCGTGCTTCTAACTGTAAAGGGGCGTGGCTTTTCATGTAACAGCAGAGATCTACGATCCTACATAGCAGGACCCTATGATCTCTGCTGTTACAGAAGGGAGAATGACAGGCAGCTTTGTTTACATTAGCCGCCTGCCTTTCTCCCTCTGTAACCGACGATTACGAGTGACCGGCAGACATCGGGTCCGTCGGTCAAACGCGCAGGGATCCCAGTGAGCGAGCGGGGGCGGGAGCGTGCCTCCGGCAGCGCGCGCTCGCCCCCTATTGGCTATCAGGCGAGTGATGTACCGGTACATCACTTTGCCTGCACGGGGCTGACCGCCGCAGTATATGTACTTGCGGTGGTCGGCAAGTGGTTAAGGTCTGGCGACGTAGACCTACGTCACCAGACTCTCCCCTCCCTCAGCGCCGCGCGCGCGCCGCCGTAGGCTCGCTTCCGCTGTATTCAGACACAGCGGGAGTTGGGCCAGGGGAGGAGAGGCGGGGATCACGCCGCTCTTCCCCGGATCGTCGGGGATCGAGTGAGGAAATCTGCCCGCTTTGTTTATACAACAATGTGACAGACAGTGGCAGATTACAGGATTCAGCATAGCTGAACCTGCGATCTGTGTCTCTGTCACACAATCCCCTCCCCCCACACACGTCAGTAAGCATGAGGCATACATTTAACTCCTTGATCACCAACAGTGTTAACCCCTTCCCTGCCAGTGTCATTATTACAATAACAGTGCATATTTATAGCACTGATTACTGTAGTAATGTCACTGGTACCCCCATAAGTGTCAAAAATGTCAGTTAGGGGTCCGATCTGTCCGCCGCAATGTCGCAGTCCCGCAAAAAAAATCGCAGATCGCTGCCATTACTAGTAAAAAAAAATAAACAATAAAAATGACAAATCTTTCCCGTAGTTAGTAAACACAATAACTTTTGCGCAAACTAATCAAAATATGCTTGATTTTTTTTTACCAAAAATATGTAGCAGAAAACAAATTTGCCTAAAATGTTGCTAAGCCCCTGTTACCTGTGGAGGAATGTTAAAATAGGCCTAATACCTCTAAAAGTTTTGCAGAGTGTTAAGATGCTAAAGTTTCTTAGTGGGGAAGTTTGTTTAAATACAGTCTTATAGGGACTACCTTTTTCTATATCTACTTAATTCATTACTGTTTTATTCTGGGTCAGAATATGTGTTAAGTAAAGTGTTCTGTTCTGGGAGCCCCTGGTTCCAATTTGCAATATTGGGTTTTAGAAAGATGTTCAGTTGAATATTTATTGAATCTATACATGTCTAGTAATGGAAATTGCTTGGAAACATGTTATCTCTGCATGCATAGTGGATTTATGTTTGAATTCTTACAATGGCAGAACATTATTATTATTTCTTTTTTTTTTTTTCAATAGATATTTATTGAAAAAAATATTGCAATGATACAATGAACAGAAGTAACAAGCGATAATGTTACCGAAAGATTAAAGTCACTTATAAAGACTTAGTAGTGAGTGTCTGATTAGCATAAATCACAAGTAATGTTTTTTTTAACAACATTTTATTGAAATTAAACTCAGTACAGAAAAATAAGTATAGAGCAACATTAACAAGATACACACAGGGGAATGAAGTGGAGAGGTCAAGCACCACGTAAGGAGTTATCTGCGGATGGTACCTTAAGCTGAACCATATGAAATGAGATATCAAACATAACAACATACATGCATCCATGTTAGACATTTAACCAGTTAAGCCCCGGAGGATTTGGCTGCTAAAGGACCAGGGTTTTTTTTGCGATTTTTTACTGCGTGACTTTAACGGACAATTGCGCGGTCGTGCGACGCTGTACCTAAACGAATTTGACGTCCTTTTTTTCCCACAAACAGAGCTTTCTTTTGGTGGTATTTGATCACCTGTGCGATTTTTTGATCACGCGCTATAAACAAAAAAAGAGCGTAAATTTTGCAAAAATAACAATATTTTTCACATTTTTTTATATGAAATTCCCCCAAAAAAAAAGTAAAAATCAAAATTTTTTAACATTTTTCGGCCAATTTGTTTTACGCTACCTATGTTTGGTAAAAAAAATCGCAAAAAGCGTATTTTGATTGGTTTGCGCAAAAGTTATCGCGTTTACTAACAAAGGGAAAGATTTTTGTCATTTTTGGTGTTTTTTTTTTTAACGCGTAATGGCGGCGATCTGCGATTTTTTTTTCGGTACTGCGACATTGCGGCGGACAGATCGGACCCTTGACTGACATTTTTGACACTTTTGGGGGTACCAGTGACATTACTGCAGTAATCAGTGCTATACATATGCACTGTTACTGCAAAAATGACACTGGCAGGGAAGGGGTTAACTTTATTGGACAGGGAGGGGTTAAGTGTGTCCTAGGGGCGTGATTCTAACTGTGTAGGGACATTCCTATTGGTGTAAAAGCAAAGATCAACCGTTCTACATAGTAGAACGGACAGATCTTCACTTTTACACAGGGAGAACTGATAGACAGCTTGTTTACACAAGCTGCTCTGTCTTTCTCCCTTCACAGGAGCGATCGCAGTGTGACTGGCGGACATCGAGTCCGCCGGTCACATGCACTGACTTGTCTGTGAATGAGCCGCGGCGGGCGCGCGCCCGCCCGCGATAGGCTCGCAAGTCAGTGACAGGCGAGTGACGTACCGATACGTCACTCTGCCTGGCCGGGGCTGACCGCCGCAGTATATAGTCGTGCGGCGGTCGGCAACCGGTTAAAGGCACCTAAGGCTCGTAGCACACCTGCACGAGCATATGAGAGCAGAAAGGGTGGTGTGACTCCAGATCAGGGGTGTGCAACAGTCCACCAAGGTAGTGTAGAAGACTCAGGTCAGGTCTTATAAGTGTGTAGCAGTCCCGCAGGAGACGAGAGGGTGTGGGCGTGCAGCTTCCACTTGCATGACCTAAATGACCGAGGCAGGCGTGGATCGATTGATAGACCCACTGATTCAGTAGACTTCAGGGCATTCAGGTCTGACGTTAGTTCCGATATAGTTAGGGCAGAATCTGACATCAAGTGACGTAGGATCAGCCTATGCGCCAACATTAGGCAGGTAGCAATCCAAGGTTTGTATAATGATAGGAGTTTCCTAGAGTCCTTTGAGTGTTGAGGGTCCTCCCAGTCCATGTAGTTGAACACCAGGGGATAGACGTCTTTGGGTAATGATACCCCCGTCATTCTCGCTATGTATCGTATCGTTTTGTCCCAGAAAGACGACACCAAAGGGCAGTGCCATAGCTTGTGTAGCAGTGACGGATATCGTTCCTTGCAAAGAGTGCAAAAGTGATGCGCTATGTCCTTGGACCAGCGGATGTGTGGGTAATATGCTCCATGGAGTATCTTAAACTGTTTCTCCCTCCAGAATTCGCAGGAGACATAGCGTCTGGTACAAAGATATCCCTGTAGGACTTTAGTTTGGGCATGAGGCGAGTTGAGCATTTTATTCCAAGACTTGGCGATGGTGTGTACCGTTCCCTTGAAGAGTTCCTGGTGGAGAGGTTTGTATAATTGCGATATCCTGTGCTTACCCTGACGAAGCCAGGAGTCCACCAAGTTCAGGCGGAAGCGTTTAGGGTGAGAGCAGCAAATACCATTGACAAAACTTATACATTGTCTAAAATATAAGTAATGACCCTTCGGTAAATCATACGTCTCAGCAAAAGATTGGTAACTCAGAGGACGCCCGGTGCTCATGTCAAAAACCTGCGAAACGTCGGGACCACAGCTCGTAAACCGAGTCCTGCTGCGCATGGGGAAATCCGGGGTGATGGTGAATAGGGAGATACCTCGACAGACGCTGGGGGGAACCCAGCTTCTTCCACACCGCTCTCCAAGCGGCCACTGTATCCCTAATCATGATATTGTTACGGAGAGAGATGGGGAGGTCCCCCATCCCACAGTGCAGCAGAGCAGTCAGGTCATGAGGGTATACCATTTGTGATTCCAACGAGTGATTAGTATATCGGGATTCCTTACTGATCCAGTCTAGGCACCCCCTCATGAGACAAGTAAAATTATTTATTCTCATGCTCGGAAGATCCACCCCCCCCCCGTCCTTCTTAGGCAAATGCAGCTTGTTGAGTGAGATGCGGGGTCTCTTTCCCTGCCAAATGAAGTTCGAGAGCTCTTTATGTAACCTGTTAATATTGGAGTGTCTCAACAGTAAGGGGATCGTCTGCAGTGGGTATAATAATTTCGGGAAGGTGGCCATCTTGTACAAATGGTATCTGCCAATGAATGAGAGAGGCAGTTTGGCCCAAGTCTTTAATTCAGAGATCATTTTGTCAAGGACCGGCGTGTAATTGAGTCGATATATCGAGGAGGGGAAACGACCAATTTTGACCCCGAGATAGGTGATGTATTGTGTAGCTATGGGGAGGTTCGTGGAAGTGGCCCATAGTGGAGTATGTGTGGTATTTAAGGGCAAGATCTTGCTCTTGTGGAAGTTGATGCGGAGACCCGAGCACAGACGGTATTCAGCGAATATAGTTTGGATCAAGGGGAGGTCATGGCTGGGATCCGACATGAAAATCAGCACGTCGTCCGCAAACATGGCAGTCCGCTGTTCTTCATTACTCACCTTGATGCTTCGAAGGTCGGGGTGAGACAGCAGGAGTCTGGACAGAGGCTCCAGAGCTAGATTAAACAATAAAGGGGAAAGGGCATCCTTGTCTCGTCCCTTTGAATAAACGGAAAGACAGGGAAGTATGGCCTGCTATCGCCACCTGCGCCGCCGGGCAGGCATACATCATTCTAATTAAATGGAGAAATCTACCCGTGAATCCCACTGTCGTGAGGACTCGATCTAGCCATTAAATGTTCACATTATCAAAGGCCTTCTCGGCATCAAGGGTAATTATCGTGGCGTCTGCGTTCGGGTCGGCCTTGGATGCCTCAAGAGCGAGAAGTACTTTCCGAATATTGGAGGTGGCATATCTGCCTTTGGTGAACCCCGATTGCGTGGGATGTATTAAAGAGGGCATGATGGATGCCAATCTGTCCGCCATTAATTTAGAGAACAGCTTGGAATCCACGTTCAGTAATGATATCGGCCTATAGGAACCTGGTTCCATAGGGTCCTTCCCTTTTTTGTATATTAGTTTTATATGGGCTTGGTGTCCCGTGGGAAGATAGGGGTTGCCGTCTAGTATATAGTTGAAAACTGCCTGTAACGTCTGGGCCACCGAATTCACTGCTAATTTGTAAAATTCAGGGGTGTAACCGTCGGGTCCGGGTGATTTGCCAGGGGAGAGAGATTTAATAGCCGTAAGTATTTCTTGCAGGGACAGAGGGGCATTCAATTGAGACAGCTGTTCCTGATTGATCTGCGGGAGAGAAAGTCTCGAGAGCCAATCAGAGGCCACCGTTTCGTTCATGGATTCGTAGCTATACAAAGATTGATAGAAATGTGCAAAAACCCTATTTATATCCCGGGGGTCCTCGACCTTATTACCATCTGGATCCTTGAGAGCAGAAACTTGTGTCGGCGTGAAGGGCCCTCTACATAGAGAGGCACGCAGCTTTCCCGGTTTATTACCGTAGAAGTGGTATTTCCAGTCCTTGTGAGATTTATAAAGTTGTTCCCGTTTCTCAGCCCATTCATCAAAAGCAGCTTTGGCCTTGCGCCACCGGTCCCTATTCTCAGCAGAGTTACAAGCATGTAATGCAGCTTGGGGTCTCTCAGCAGTGAACTGGTCACGAATAATTCTTTGGCTATGTTTTTCTTATATGCCGCAGCATATGAGATGATACGGCCTCTGACCACTGCAGACCATCCGTAAAGTCATGTCGTGGAGGGTTGGTCAAGCGGGAGTCTTTCCCCGAGGATCGGTCCTCGTTGGGGTGCATGAGTAAATTGAAGTCCCCCGCTACAAGAAGCGGGAGATGCAGGTACAGGGCCAGTGTTCGTGTGACCGTGTGGAGGAAGGGTTCTGAGGAACTGTTGGGAGCGTAGATTCCGGTAATTGCCCATTCGTGATGGGCGGTCGCCAGGTGCGCCACCACTATCCGACCTTCAGCGTCTGTGACAGAGGATTTCAGGGTGGTGGGTAGGTTTTTGTTGATGAGTATTAATACGCCCGCATTTCCTTTAACTGCCGGGGAACCTAGTACCTGCCCAACCTACAGCGCATACGGTGGAAGTCCTTGGCTTCCAGATGGGTTTCCTGCAAGACCGCAATGTCGACCCTCAGACGCTTCAAGTGTCTGAGTACCGCCATTCACTTGTTAGGGGACCTGACGCCTTTAACATTCCATGAAACCACACTCATGGCGGGAACCATAGAGAATGCAAAGGGTGCCGGCTAGTAACCATAAGTGTGCGTGCCTGTGGAGCATAAGTTAGTATGGATGCATGAGGAGTGACCCAAAATACATTCAGCGTGAAACTGAGAGATGCAGGTGTCAGTGGTATAGGTAGGGGTAGCAAGGGATGCCCAACTGGGGTGACAGGATTAGAGGGGTAAGGGTAGCAAAAAAAAGTTCTCGAACTTCTCTTTTTTCCTCATGTGAGTTTGCACATGCGTAGGACAACGTTACCAGGATGTAGCAGTGTAGCCCACCTGGTTGGCTAACAAAGCGTTCCGCAAATCGGTTGCTGCACAGGAACCAAATAGACAGGAGATCCCGCACTTCCCATGTGGTGGTTTGCAACAAACTGGTAAAGCTGTGCAGGCCGGGCGGCCGCGTGGCGCTTGAGAAAAACAAAATAACAAGAAAAAAAAATAGCACCAAACACTCTGTAAATTAGGTGTAAACATGCATATAGCACAACAACAAACGCACTAGTGCAGGTAGGGCAGTGTCATGAGTGGCACGTTCGTCCGCTCATGTCAGTGCACCCAGATAGGGTAGCATAATCCTAACAAAACATAACCTGAGGCAACATATACATTTACAACAATTCCCAATAGATAATTACCAAGGAGCTGGCTACGTAAGGCCGTGGGTGAACACAGGATATGCGCGCCTAGTTCCTCAACAGAGGAGGCAGAGGACCTGAAAGTTGACTTCATGGCTGAGATCAGCGATTTCTGTGTTGGGATGAGGGACCAGACACGCGTTGCCTCTTCGCTGGGTCTCTCCTGGGGCTCCGTTGCTCCTTCGCGCCTTGATAGCGCTGGGGGGGAGGGCGTGGAGGGTGGATCCAGAGTAATATTGAAATGGCGTTGAAGGAAATGGTAGGCCTCATCAGGTATGGAAAAAGATTTCTGTTCGCAAGTTGAGTCCGTGAGGCGTAAAGTGGCAGGATACGCCAATGTGAATTTGATAGATTGTGGAACAAAGCCTGACAAATATTCTGAAAAGCTTTCCTGCAACGCGAAACCTCCTGGGAGTAATCAGCAAAGATTAACAGCTTGTGGCCGTCGACTTGTAGGGCCTTGGAGTTGCGAAATGATTTCAAGACATTTTGCCGGTCCCTATAATTAAGATATCGCACTATTACAGCTCGAGGAGTGCGTCTGTCGTTGGAGGGGGCTCCCAGGCGGTGAGCTCATTCAACCAAGCAGGCTGGCTGGATCCCCAAGGCCTGGGGCAGGCGAATGGAGGCTATATCACATAAGGTGTCGGTGCCATAAGATTCAGGCAGTCCTATGATCCGGAGATTATTTCTCCTGTACCTGTTTTCCAGGTCGTCCACCTTGTCCAAAAAATACTTCTGCATCTGCCTGGCCTGCTGGTCCATGGCGAACGATCCCTGCAGCTCATCCTCCAGGTAAGACATCCTGTGTTCCATGTTAGCAATTCTGTGAGCATGGTCGCCGAGCTCTTTCCGGAGCTGTGAGATCCCATCTGAGACGGCTTTGTCCACCTGCTTCGCCAGGTGGATGGTTGGGGACAGAAGAGTGGCTACCACCTGCACCAGTGTGGCTATCTGGGCCTCAGGAATGGCATTAGGTGGCTAACCGAGTGGTGCAGGGCTTGAAAGGGGGCGGCGTCCTCCATAGCCGCTTCAGTGGAGGCCGCAAGTGAAGCCGTGGCCTTGATTTGTGCGGACGCCGGAGCACCGCCATGCTGCAAGTACCGATCCATGGCCGCCCATTCCCGGAGGTGATCGGTGGGTGAGGTGCAGCGTCTGGGGCTCAGTGGGGCTGAAATTGCCAGTTAATGCGGTGGTGAGTCCCGGAGCCGATGTCCCGCGCTGCTACCTACATGGGCGCCGGAACCGGAAGTCCACAAGTAATGTTTAAACAGAATGTTTAAAGTGCCACACAGTTGGCCAAAAAACAAACATAGCATTTCCGAAACACTTATGGAAATATACTGTATGTATTGGTTATGAAAAAGTAATATTTCAAGTTTTTTATGGCGTGTATTGTTTTCAGTACCATATAAAGGAGTAAGTGAGAGGAGAAGAAGAAGAAAAAAAATAAATTGGGGGGGGGAGGGGAGGCAGGTGGAGAGGAGATTCCACCTCACTGCATAAGGAATGTGTATGTAATATATCTTATTGCTTGTTTAATTTCTAATGATCTGGGCATATGTTTAAGAGTCCCAAACGAGACCCAAACATCCCAGGTGTTATTGAATTTGAACATTATTTTTAACACCTCCAAAAGTAAAGACATTTTATCAAGTGGCTTAAGTGATTCTGTGGTTATTAATGTTGACTGAGGAGCATCCACCCTGCCCCATTCATGCAAAGAAATGTGCCCCCCATTCATGCCCCTATCTGAATGCTCTACTTGAAGAAATTACTACAAAGCATGAGAGTTCCAGCAAACACCACAAAGAGAGATCTGAGGTACCAGCCCAAAGACCTAGTCTGGATGATGCTTTATTGCTCTACTAGTCTGTTGGTGAATGTCAAGTTCTGTCCTGACTCCTTACCCTTACTGAGAGTGGAGAACCTTCTAATTGCATAAGTGGGTACTGAATCAAAGTTTGGAGGTGTTGTAGAAGTTTAGGAAATTAACTTAGAGTGAAATAATGTGGACTTTGTAATTTGGAAATTATTGGACATTTGCAAGCCATACAAGAGAGACTTTTTTTGTGTTCTTTTCTATTTTTGCTGAGGCCTATTTTTTACCATCTAAAGACTGTCATGCCCCCTTTCTCCCTTTATTCTTGCATGGACACTTTGTTAGAAAAGTAAGATCTTGTCATCTACTAATATTGGTAAATGTTGCAACCAAATTTGTTAAGTGTATGATTTCAAAAATAATATCTAGGAAGGCGAAGCAGGTTGAGGAAGGTATGAAAAATGTGAGTTAGACTGTATTAGTGTTCCTTTCAGGAACAAAGGGTAGATTGATAGGATATTGATCTCTTTGGATATGGATTCTGTGCAGAAATTGATAAATTACATGTTGAAATGCTTTATGAAGTTTAGGGTTGGAAGACTTCTTTAAACCATGAGAATATGTGCAACAGTGTGTAGAAGAAAGGACTTGCCTAGGAATGAGGAAGTGTTTTTATGTCCTAGCTTACCGCAAATGTGCAGACTGATACAATGTCTGCAAGTAAGCAATATTTAGCAATAGTTTGCAATAGGTTATAATTTGATTCTGCTAAGATGAGAAAAGAGGGGGAAGTAATTTGAAGGCATACCCCCCAACCATCCCGGATTCCGCGGGACTGTCCCGCAATTTGGCGGGAGTCCCGCGGTCCCGGGAGCCGGGCTGAAGTCCCGGAAAATGTGGCCGCCATCTCTGCTCCCCCCTCCTCCTCCCAGCTCCGCCTCCCGATCGTGCGTCTCAGCGCCGGCCGTGATCGCTGCAGCGGGGAACAATCAGAGGAACCGTTCTGTCAGGGGAAGATAACTCAGCGGCTGCCTGACACAGTCTGTAGTTAATTCTGCAGCGAGATTCACTCCTGCACTTTTTAACTACCGTCTGTGTCGGGCGGCCGCTGAGTTATCTTCCCCTGACACATACAGGAAGTGCCGAGTAGCAGGACCTGCGGGCGGGTGCAGCGGGACCCGGGAGTTGAGGTCTCTGCGATCCCTGTCATCTGTCTACTCTCTGGATCTCCCTGTCTCCCGAGAGGTTAGTGTCCCTTTTGGAACTCCCTACCTCTTGCTGCGGTGTTAGCCGAGAGGGGGGGGGGTTGGGTTGTATGGAGCTGGGGTGAATGGATGTACCTGGGGGAGGGGTGGATGTAGCTGGGGGGGGTTTGTTTGGAGCTGGGAGGGGTGGATGTAGCTGGGGGGGGTTTGTTTGGAGCTGGGGTGGATGGATGTACCTGGGGGGGGTGGATGTAGCTGGGGGAGGGGTTTGTTTGGAGCTGGGGTGGATAGATGTACCTGGGGGAGGGGTGGATGTAGCTGGGGGGAGGGGTTTGTTTGGACCTGGGGTGGATGAATGTACCTGGGGGAGGGGTGGATGTAGCTGGGGGGGGGGGGGGTTTGTTTGGAGCTGGGGTGGATGGATGTACCTGGGGGAGGGGTGGATGTAGCTGGGGGGGAGGGTTTGTTTGGACCTGGGGTGGATGGATGTACCTGGGGGAGGGGTGGATGTAGCTGGGGGGAGGGGTTTGTTTGGAGCTGGGGTGGATGGATGTACCTGGGGGAGGGGTGGATGTAGCTGGGGGGGGGTTTGTTTGGAGCTGGGGTGGATGGATGTACCTGGGGAGGGGTGGATGTAGATGGGGGGAGGGGTTTGTTTGGAGCTGGGGTGGATGGATGTACCTGGGGGAGGTATTTAACTGGGGGGGAGGGGTGGATGTAGCTGGGGGGGGTTTGTTTGGAGCTGGGGTGGATGTAGCTGGGGGGGGATTTGTTTGGAGCAGGGTGGATGGATGTACCTGGGGGAGGGATTTAACTGGGGGAGGGATTTAACCGGGCGGGAGGGGTGGATGTAGCTGGGGGGGTTTGTTTGGAGCTGGGGTGGATGGATGGACCTGGGGGAGGGATTTAACCGGGGGGGAGGGGTGGATGTAGCTGGGGGGGGGTTTTTGGAGCTGGGGTGGATGGATGGACCTGGGGGAGGGATTTAACCAGGGGGGAGGGGTGGATGTAGCTGGGGGGGTTTGTTTGGAGCTGGGGTGGGTGGATGAACCTGGGGGAGGGATTTAATCGGGGGGGAGGGGTGGATGTAGCTGGGTGGGGTTTGTTTGGAGCTGGGGTGGATGGATGGACCTGGGGGAGGGATTTAACCGGGGGGGGGTGTATGGAGCTGGGGTGGATGTAGCTGGGAGGGTGGATGGACCTGGGGGAGGGATTTAGCCAGGGGGGTGTATAGAGCTTGGGTGGGCATTTGGGGAGGATGTAGCTGGGGGGGTGGATGGACGGACCTAGGGGAGGGATTTAGCCGGGGGGTGTATGGAGCTGGGGTGGATGTAGCTGGGGGAGGGATGTAGCTGGGGGGTTGGATGGACCGGGGGGAATGTGTGGAGCTGTGGTGGGCATTTGGGGTGGATAGAGCTGGGGGAGGGATGTAGCTGGGGGGGGGTGGATGGACCTGGGGAGGTATTTAGCCGGGGGGGTGGATGGAGCTGGGGTGGGCATTTGGGGTGTATGGAGCTGGGGGGTAGATGGAGCTTTGTTGGGTATTTGGGGTATATGGAGCTGGGGTGGGTGTTTGGGATGGATAGAGCTGGGAAGGGAGGTTGGGAAGGGGGTGAATGTAGCTGGGGAGGTGGAATGAGCTGACGGAGGGATGTAGCTAGGGGAGGGGTGTATGGAGCTGGGGTGGGCATTTGGGGTGTATGAAGCTGGGGGGAGGGATGTAGCTAGGGGGTTGGATGGAGCTGGGGTGGCCATTTGTGGTGTATGGAGCTGGGGGGTAGATGGAGCTTTGTTGGGCATTTGGGGTATATGGAGCTGGGCAGGGTGTTTGGGATGGATAGAGCTGGGATGGGAGGCTGGGAAGGGGATGAATGTAGCTGAGGGGGGGTGTGTAGCTGGGGGAGGGATGGAGCTCGGGGGGTGTATGGAGCTGGGGTGGGCGTTTGGGGTGTATAGAGCCGGTGAGGGGGTGGATGGAGCTGGGATGGGCATTTGGGGTGTATAGAGCTGGGGGGTGGATGGTGCAGAGTCCGACCCCTGCATTCTGTACATTACACTCCTGTCTCCTGCATTCTGTACATTACACTCCTGTCCCCTACGCTCTGCACATTACATACTCCTGTCTCCTGTGCTCTGTACATTACACTCCTGTCTCCTGCGCTCTGTACATTACACTCCTGTCTCCTGCGCTCTGTACATTACACTCCTGTCTCCTGCATTCTGTACATTACACTCCTGTCCCCTGCGCTCTGCACATTACACTCCTGTCCCCTGCGCTCTGCACATTACATACTCCTGTCATCTGCGCTCTGTACATTACACTCCTGTCTCCTGCGCTCTGTACATTACACTCCTGTCTCCTGCATTCTGTACATTACACTCCTGTCCCCTGCGCTCTGTACATTACACTCCTGTCCCCTGCGCTCTGCACATTACATACTCCTGTCTCCTGCATTCTGTACATTACACTCCTGTCTCCTGCATTCTGTACATTACACTCCTGTCCCCTGCGCTCTGTACATTACACTCCTGTCTCCTGCATTCTGTACATTACACTCCTGTCTCCTGCATTCTGTACATTACACTCCTGTCTCCTGCGCTCTGTACATTACACTCCTGTCTCCTGCATTCTGTACATTACACTCCTGTCCCCTGCACTCTGTACATTACACTCCTGTCCCCTGCGCTCTGTACATTACACTCCTGTCCCCTGCGCTCTGCACATTACATACTCCTGTCTCCTGCGCTCTGTACATTACACTCCTGTCCCCTGCGCTCTGTACATTACATACTCCTGTCTCCTGCTTTCTGTACATTACACTCCTGTCCCCTGCGCTCTGCACATTACATACTCCTGTCTCCTGCATTCTGTACATTACACACTCCTGCCCCCTGCATTTTGTACATTACACACTCCTGCACTATATACACAATACTGTACATTATATACTTCTCACCAAAGTCTTCATTGTCTCAACAGTTGCTGGTTGCTATGCAGTTTCTGACTATTTTAATGAAGTTCTTCTTTAAGGTAGGCTGAGCAATCAAAGCATATTTTATGAGTACTAGGAAGTCTGGGTTTTGTTTACCCTATCCCTTAAGCCCCTCCCACTGCTATGCAATTGGCCACACCCACAATTTGCCGCTATTCCTCTTTTAGTGTCCCTCATTGCCAAGTTCAAAAGTTGGGAGGTATGTGAAGGGGTAAATGCACCCACCCATGGGAGGGTCTTATATCCTAACAAGAGATACTATAATTGAGTGCCACCTTTTATTGTCATGTGATTTCCTGTACTGTGCATCATTGTATCCTGTAATCTGGTTTTGTATAAGATGATTGTATGTGGAAATTAAACTTTGAACATCATACCGACTTTCATTGTAAGTGTGTGTGGTGTTACCCCTGCGGTTTCTGATCAACATGAACAGAGGTAAGAGGTTAACCAGAGAATATAGATAAAGTATAAGGTTTAGAGTGTTTTACAGGTACTAATAGGCAGTGTTGGTCATCTTACTTTAAAAAAGTAATTAGTTACAGTTGCAAATTACTTCTCCCAAAAAGTAATTGAGTTACTGACTCAGTTACCACATTTAAAAAGTAATTAGTTACTCAGCAAAGTAACTGCGACTTTTTTTTACTATTCTATAATGCAATTACGTTCTATGAGATCTTTAATAGATGTGGCGGTGTGGCACACTGTGGGGGTCTGAGTCCTGAGTCCTCCTGACTGTGAGTAACTGTATTTTGTTTTGTTTTTTGGTACCTGCTGTCTGGAGTGGCTGGCTGTTGGTAGTGTGGCACACTGGTGGTGGCAGTGTGGCACACTGGTGGTGGTGGCGGTATGGAACACTGGTGGTGGTGGCAGTGTGAAACACTGGTGGTGGCGGTGTGGCACACTGGTGGTGGTGGCGGTGTGGCACACTGGTGGTGGTGGCGGTGTGGCACACTGGTGGTGGCGGTGTGGAATACTGGTGGTGTGGCACACTGGTGGTGGTGTGGCGGTGTGGCACATTGGTGGTGGCGGTGTGGCACACTGGTGGTGGTGGTGGTGTGGCACACTGGTGGTGGTGGTGTGGCACGCTGGTGGTGGCGGTGTGGCACGCTGGGGGTGGCGGTGTGGCACACTGGTGGTGATGGTGTGGCACACCGGTGGTGGTGGTGGTGGTGTGGCACACTGGTGGTGGCAGTGTAGAACACTGGTGGTGGAGGTGTGGAACACTGGTGGTGGCGATGTGGAACACTGGTGGTGGGGTGGTGGTGTGCAACACTGGTGGTGGCGGTGTGGAACACTGGTGGTGGGGTGGCGGTGTGGAACGCTGCTGGTGGTGGTGTGGCACGATGCTGGTGGTGGTGTGGCACACTGGTGGTGGTGTGGTGGCTGGTGGGTGGTGGCTGGTGGGGGTCTGAGTCCTCACTCAAGCAGATACAAGAGCTATGAAATAACACAGAAAAAGTTATCAAACCCTCAGATAAGGGTGGAAACATTGTAGTGATGACTCATAAACAATATAAACCAATGTGCCTTAATGTGCTGAGCAACACCCAATGATATTGTCCTATAGCAGAAGCTGATTTTGCTGTGATCTTTGAGAACTAATTCCGCTCCCTTTGCGTGAATGCAGTTATTGAAGGACTGATCAACAAAGACACACTTGATTTTCTAAACACCAAACACCCTAGAGTTCCCACATTTTAAACATTACCTAAGGTACATAAGAACTTAAGAAACCCACTGGGGAGGCCCATCATCTCGAGAATTGGGTCCCTAACAGAAAACGCAAGTAGATATGTGGACTCTTTCCTGCTCCCATATGTCTTACGCTTACCCTCATACATACGGGACACAACAGACCTTCTTAGAGGGGATTCAGGTTTCTCTGGATGCCCTGCTCATTGCTGTGGAAATCGAGGCATTGTACTCGAGCATCCCGCACGAGCAGAATATTCGGATGTCCTTTCTAAAACAGCAAAATCGATCGACCTGGCCTCTAATTAATTTTGTTGTACAAATATTAAAGTTCATTTTAACTAGAAACTACTTCACCTTTTTAGATCATCTTTTCTTACAAACCCAGGGGGTAGCCATGGGCACTTGCTGTGCACCCTCATATTCAAATCTCTATTTAGGGGGATGGGGAAGGCAAATCTTCTCTGACAGTCTGATTGAAAGCTGGTTGCCACATATATTTTGTTGGTATCGATTTATTGACAATCTATTTATGATATGGACTGGCACCTATGTTATTTTCTTAAAAGCGGTAGTAAAATGCATATTTTTTTTTAACCCTGCAAGACAATGTCATAATGTGCTAATATGCATTGCATACTAGAACATTATGAAATACTTATCTTAGAACTAAGCCATCCAGCGGCACTCTGTCACTGCTGACAGGTCTTCCTTCCAGATCCCTGCAATACATGTTCAATTTTCTTGTACAATTTTCAGTTTGATTTACCACAAACCACATAATATGAGGTCAAAGCTAAACAACACTTTCACTTGTATCCAATTAGGCAGGCCTGTACCACAAAATTGAAGGTAAATTTCAAGAAAAATTGTACAGAAAATTTTAAGAAAATCGTGTATTGTATGGTCAGTCTTAGTCTGTAGGTAAAAAAGGTTTTAAAATTATGTTCCTGACAGTACCAAATTCCTGAGAAAAAGCGGTTACAAAGGTGACAGTTTTGCACGTATTAGACCACAGAATTTGTTCACTGTTCCTTTGTTTCTTTGACGTGCAGCCTAAAAAAGTGGGCCACTCTGTCTATGTGCCATTTCTTATAGCCACATGCTTTAAACTTAGATGTAATAACATTACACTCTTTAGAAAAACTTTCTTCATTAGAGCAGTTGCGTCTAGCTCTGAGACACTCATCTACGGGTATAGATCGTATGGTGTGTGCCAGGTGACAACCAGTGGCTAGAAGCTAAGAAATTCCAGCACATTCCTTATGGATGGTGTGGTTATGCACCACACCATCACAGCTATCTCCCACAACAGTGATGTCTAGAAAATTGATAGTGTTAGGATGGCAATCAACACTGAATTCTAGATGTCATCGGCTGCATGCATTCTGAATATCTCCTAAACAGTGCAAGTTTTGGGGATATTCACAGAGATCGACCGATTATCGGCAACACCGATATATGGAGGGCTGATATGCACTTTCCCCAATATATAGGAATCAGCCCCGGAAGTTACCGATATTGCAGATATTGAGCGCAGCGCACATGTGACATCATTCTCCAGCGCGCTGCACACGCTCTGCCTTCTAAGACCGCCTCCCACACCTCAGTCAGCCTCGTGTGCAGCCAGCTGCAGTCTGGTCATGGTGCCAGCCAGCCACCCAAAGGGCCCTGGCCTCAGCCTCCCACCCACCAGGGTGCCAGTTAGCCAGCCACAGCAGGGTACCAGCCTCCAGCCATTGACCCACAACAGGGTTCCAGCAAACCAGCCACCCACAACAGGGTGACACCAAGCCAGTCAGCCACCCACCACAGAGTTCCAGCAAGCCAGCCACCCACAACAGGGTGACACCAAGCCAGCCATCCACCACAGTGTTCCAGAAAGCGAGCCACCCACAACAGGGTGACACCAAGCCAGCCAGCCACCCACCACATTGTTCCAGCAAGCCAGCCACCCACAACAGGGTGACACCAAGCCAGCCACCCACCACAATGTTCCAGCAAGCTAGCCAGCCACAACAGGGTGACATAAAGCCAGCCACTTACAACAGGGTGCCAGCAAGCCACCCACACTGTCAGGCGTCAGCCACTGACCAACAACAGGGTGCCAGCCAGTCACCAACACTGCCAGGCATCAGCCACTGACCCACAACAGGGTGCCAGCCAGCCACCCACACTGCCAGGCATCAGCCACCGGCCCACAACAGGGTGCCAGCCAGCCACCCACACTGCCAGACAACAGCCACCAACCCACAACAGGGTGACAGCAGCCAGCCACCCCACAACAGGGTGCCAGCAAGCCACCCACACTGCCAGGCGTCAGCCACCGACCCACAACAGGGTGCCAGCCAGCCACCCACACTGCCAAGCATCAGCCAACGACCCACAACAGGGTGCCAACCAACCACCCACACTGCCAGGCGTCAGCCACCGACCCACAACAGGGTGACAGCAGCCAGGCACCCCACAACAGGGTGCCAGCAAGCCACCCACACTGCCAGGCATCAGCCACCGACCCACAACAAGGTGTTAGCCAGCCACCCACACTGCCAGTCAGCCACCGACCTACAACAGGGTGCCAGCCAGCCACCCACACTGCCAGGTGTCAGCCACCGACCCACAACAGGGTGACAGCAGCAAGCCACCCCACAACAGGGTGCCAGCAAGCCACCCACACTGCCAGGCATTAGCCATCGACCCACAACAGGGTGCCAGCAAGCCACCCACACTGCCAGGCGTCAGCCACCGACCCACAACAGGGTGCCAGCCAGCCTCCCACACTGCCAAGCATCAGCCAACGACCCACAACAGGGTGCCAACCAGCCACCCACACTGCCAGGCGTCAGCCACCGACCCACAACAGGGTGACAGCAGCCAGGCACCCCACAACAGGGTGCCAGCAAGCCACCCACACTGCCAGGCATCAGCCACCGACCCACAACAAGGTGTTAGCCAGCCACCCACACTGCCAGTCAGCCACCGACCTACAACAGGGTGCCAGCCAGCCACCCACACTGCCAGGTGTCAGCCACCGACCCACAACAGGGTGACAGCAGCAAGCCACCCCGCAACAGGGTGCCAGCAAGCCACCCACACTGCCAGGCATTAGCCACCGACCCACAACAGGGTGCCAGCAAGCCACCCACACTGCCAGGCATCAGCCACCGACCCACAACAGGGTGCCAGAAAGCCACCCACACTCCCAGGCATCAGCCACTGACCCACAACAGGGTGCCAGCCAGCCACCCACACTGCCAGGCGTCAGCCCCCGACCCACAACAGGGTGCCAGCCAGCCACCCACACTGCCAGGCATCTGCCACCGACCCACAACAGGGTGACAGCAGCCAGCCACCCACACTGCCAGGCGTCAACCACCGACCCACAACAAAGATTGCCAACAAGCCACCCACAGCAGGGCAGGGTCCCAGCAGCCAGCCAGCCAGCCATTTTTTTAACCTTATTGTCTCTTTCAAATTGCAATGGAGATGGATGAAGACAGAAAAAGTAAAAGTAAAAGTGTGGTCTGGGACTATTTCTCGTCTCAACCATCTCCAGGAAAAGCAGCAGTGTGCAACACATGCACAAACAATCTACTGTCTAGCTTTTTTTCTAGCAGTTTTGCACTTACTGCAGTAGTTGCAGTGAGTGTACTACTGCAGCAGTAGTCCACTGACTCCAGTCCAATCCACTGTCTAGCTGTTGTCTAGCTTTTTTTCTAGCAATTTTGCACTGACTGCAGTAAATCATTGCAGTGAGTGCACTACTGCAGCAGTAGTCCACTGACTCCAGTCCAATCCACTGTCTAGCTTTAGCCTAGCTTTTTTTCTAGTAGTTTTGCACTGACTGCAGTAGTTGCAGTTAGTGCAATGCTGCAGCAGTAGTCCACTAACTCCAGTCCAATCCACTGTCTAGCTGTTGTCTACCTTTTTTTTCTAGCAGTTTTGCACTGACTGCAGTAGTGATTTAAAATCATTGCATTGAGTGCACTACTGCAGCGGTAGTCCACTGACTCCAATCCACTGTCTAGCTGTTTGTCTAGCTTTTTTTTCTAGCAGTTTTGCACTGACTGCACTGTAGTAGGGATTTAAAATTATTGCAGTGAGTGAGTGCACTACTGCAGCAGTTTATGCATCATTCACAATCAGATGATGTGAATTTCTGATGTCTCTGCAAGTGCAGTTTTCCTATCAGTTTACATGTTTTCATGCAGTTAAGGTGTGAAGAAAGAGCCCTTAATGTTAAACATGTTAATAAATAAACATTAACATGGTCAGTAAGCCCCCGTTCACACTGGGGCGACCTGTGAGGCGACCTGGTCGCCTCACAGGTCGCCGCAGGTCGCCTCCCATAGGGAAGCTGCGGACCCGTTCTGATCGGAGCGACACAAGTCGCTCCGACTCAGAAAAAGGGTCCGGAGCTTCTTTGGGGCGACCAGGAGGCGACCGCCATAGACTTCAATGTTACGAAGTCCGTGGCGGCCGCTCCGAGGTCGCTGTGCGAAGTAGCGTCGCCCCAGTGTGAATGGGGGCTTACAGATTTGTGTCGAAATTTGTGTTTATTTTGCAAAACTTTAAATGCTCAAAATATGGGCGCATATCGGCCAATACTGATATGCATTGGCCAAAATATCTGTATCGGCAACAAAAAAACAATATCGGTCGATCACTAATTCACAGTATCTACAGGTAAGCCTTATTATAGGCTTATCTGAATGTATAAGTGGTGTAACAGAGTTTACAACCACTTTAAACAAAAGGGGTTTACTTCCACTTTAAAGACATCCAGTCCTCATGCTTTCTCTCATATCCGTATACCTCCTACTCCCTTCTTCTTTCCCCCTTCTTTTTTTGTCTCTCCATTTTTGTCTACCCAAGTGAAAACACTTTTTTTTCTCCCACTTTTCTTATCCTTTCTTTCCTATACTTCCCATGGACTTGAATACATTCTTTAATATGCTCAACCTGGATTCTGGACTTTCACCCACTAAGCCAACACCTTGCAGCTGACTGCTAACAGGGGCTCTCAAAGGTTATCACTCAATAAATATTGATGGATTGCCTACTAACTGAACATTGCTATAATTCCGTATATTATCTGCTTTTAGGTTCAATATTTACAGTTATGCCTGTACTAACTCATATTCTTGATGATGTTGATTAATTGACCACATGATCAGTTATCTCATGTGTGAAAGCCAAATACCAGGTGATTTACTGTATTGTATCCTTGGGGAAAAAAAAACATTTGAATGAAAATACATTTAAACAAAAAATAGCAGTTTTGCTAGCTTCATATCATTTGAAAAAAATATGCCGTATTTGGGTTAATATCAAAGAAATGTGGCAGAATACATATTGGTCCACGTTTTTGAAGAATGATTTATTTGATATGTTTTATAAAAAAAGTATAGGATACTGTTTTTTGTTTTGTTTTTTAAATCTTCAGTCTTTTTTTCTTTCTTTTAGAAATCTTTTAGTGGAAAATCCAAAAGGAAAGTATCAGGGCATAAACATACAATGTTTACAAAGGTACATATAATTTGGTTACAAAATGAACCTGCATGTACAAGTACAATAGCATATAGTGCTGAAAGACAGGCCCGAAGGAAAAAAAAAAAATAGGCATAGGGCCTCATGACAGGGGGGACATGGAAAACCGGGTAGGATGGGGTTAAAATATCAAAACACTGGTATGGGTGGTCACTCACAGTCATTGGTGGGGTTACAGAGGGGAGGAGGGGCTGCTGGGGTGAAGATCCCTAAACAGGTAAAATCCTTCAGAACAACAGACGAGCCCCATGGCCAATTTGGACCTCATCTTGGATCAGCTGCGGTCGGCCGCTGCCTCCCAGGGCACGGCCTGGCTGCACCAGCAGTTCTCTGCAATGTTCGGTGGGGAGCCTCCTGCTGGGGGGGAACTGCCTCGCCAGAGGTCTCTGCCTCCAGAGCGCTTTATCCCCCAAGTGTCCCCAGGAACTCAGCGCCACAACAGGAGCCCCTTCGGGGACCCCACAGGCCCACCGACACAGCAGTTTCTCGCTGTTAGCGGTGCGTGCCCTGGGGAGAATCTCTAGAACAGCGGAACTCCTCCAGATGGTGCCGATCCACCACCAGGCCCTTGTCCTGTGTGCATTTCGTGGGAGTCAGGACTGTGTGGCCGCCCCTGCCTGTGATGTTTTGACCAGCAGGGCAGCCCATTGCGGGAGAGTGTCAGCCAGGACATCTGGCTGCGGGTTGAGGCCTTCCAGGCACAGCATGGGGGGCAGATAGCCTGTACCCTCGGTGCCACCCAGCATTCGCCAGGACGACCAGACCATGGAAGCTGCAGCCAGGTCTGAAGGGGAGCTGCCTAGCTCCGAATATGGGGAAGCACCTGGACCCTCCCCCTCCCCGTGGATTCTGGAGCTGTGGCTGAGGGGCTTCACCCTGGTCAGCCTGGTGAGTCCCTTTTATCTACTTGTAATTTTTTTCAGGCTGCCTTACATGCTGTTATAGATTTGAGGTTAGGTCCGGGGAGGTGGCGGGTATAGGGGGTTCTCCTCTAACGGCACCTGCACCCTCCATTCCTCACATAGTAGAATCTGGGTCTGCTGCATCCAGTGCGGATTCAGGCCTGCAGGGATTATTGGCGGGCTTCACACTTTGGTTGTTTGGTTTGACGTTGGAGTAGCAACCCCCATGGCCGCTTTGGTGCCAGGGGCTGCCGCTAGGTTGTCCGGTGGAGACACAGCAGGGTCAGGACCCAGCGCAGCGTCATCTTCAGTTGTGCTGGTGTTGTCACAGGGGGGGCTCAGTTGACTGTGACATTGATGGGGATATGGCAGGGGAACCCAAGGGAGGAGGTAAGTCCACTGATGCTATCTGTTTGTCAGATGCGGCAAAATGCAAAGTATATCTGCGCTTTAAGGGCCCTTTGGGGGCGCATCTCAAGTCGGAGGTGCGGAAAATTTTTTGAAGAGACGAATACGTGGAGATATTCACGTAGCTCCCTTTGGAAAAATTGAATTTGGACAGGCAGAAGCCTGAGGAATCCAAGGAGGAGGATGAGGATAAGCGACAGTTCCGGTTGATCCCGCACACTTTTAGTAATTGGTTATCATGGCCAGCGTGATAGGGGAGAAGCATCCGAAAAACTGTTCGGCTCTCTTTTGATGCTTGGATGCTATCAGTAAGGCCCATAGGGTTTATGGAGGAGTGGCATGGCTTCGGTATGATGAGCAATTTTGACAGCGCAAAACCACCCGCCCGGCTAAGAATATCAGCTTATGGATGAAGCTGATGACTTCAGCACGGGCTTCTTCATCCTTTTTTACAAACGGGGCCAGTAGTCTAAACACCCCAGGGCAGTCAGCCACAATTTAATGAAGGGATGTGTCAATTCAGCACCGCGTGCCACTTGAAGCACGATTGGATGTGGGGGTGCACGTGCTCTCCCTTGATGTTTTAACCACTTGCCGTCTGCCCACCGTCAAAGGACAGCGGAGAGGTCCAGCTCTCGTTCTGGGATGCTGTCATATGACGGCACCCCAGAACGGCCGCTCTCGTGCACTCACAGGCGGGCACGCAGTGCGGTGATCGCAGCAGCGCTGTGTTCCCAGGTTCCCGGTGCCCATCAGTGCTGCCTATCAGTGCCACCTATCAGTGCCCATTAGTGCTGCCTATCAGTGCTCATCAATGCCTCATATCAGTGCCACATATCAGTGCCCACCAGTGCTGCCTCATCAGTGCCCATAAGTGCCACCTCATCAGTGCCCTTCAGTGCCACTTCATAAGTGCCCAAAAGTGCCACCTCATCAGTGACCATCAGTACAGCCTGTCAGTGCCCATCAGTGCCACCTCATCAGTGAAGGAGAAAAATTACTTATTTACATAATTTACTGACAGAAACTAAGAAAAAATTTTTTTTTTTCAAAATTTAAGGTCTTTTTCTTTTGTAAAAAAAAAAAAAAACTGTGGTGATTAAATACCAGCAAAAGAAAGCTCTGTTTGTGTAAAAAAATTATAAAAATTTCATTTGGGTACAGCATTGCATGACCGCATAATTGTCATTCAAAGTGTAACAGTGCTGAAAGCTGAAAATTGGCCTGGGCAGGAAGGGGGTGAAAGTGCCCAGTAGGGCAAGTAGTTAAGCCCAGTAGGGCAAGTAGTTCGCAAGTAGTTAAGTAGGGCAAGGGTCGTTCCGGAGATACTTCAAGTAAAAGGGACGACCCCAGTGAGGGTGGAAAGGATACCTATTTAGGTACCCAATTCGGGTGCCCGGTTTTTGAAAACAGTTTTTTCACTTGGTTTTGTTATTCCTTGCTCTTTGGCCCACATTCCCCCCATGCCGGACAACTTGCGTTCGACCAGGGAGAATCCGGACGTGATTTCGGAGAAACTTGGGTTGCATGGCTGGCCTTTTGGCTCACCCACCTGGATGAATTTGTGGTTCCCCCCTTTGGTCTTGGTTCCCAAGAAGGAACCTAACAAGTTTCATATGATCCATCATCTGTCCTTCCCTAAGGGTGGTTCAGTTAAGGATGCGATCAACCCAGAGGCGTGCGCTGTGTCTTACACTTCGTTTGGTGCTGCCATTTTTTAGGTACGACACTATGTACGAGGTGCCCTCTTGGCAAAAAAACGGACATAGAGGTGGCTTGTCGGTTGCTGCCTGTGCATCCACAGAGTTTTCACCTATTGGGTTGCCGGTGGTTGGATTCATTTTATGTCGACCGCGTTTCCCTATGGGTTGTTGGATCTCTTGTGCGTTTTTTGAAATGTTCAGCTCGTTTGTTGAATGGGTAGTGCGTGAGGTGTCGAGGGTCAATTCTGCCATACATTATTTGGATGACTTTTTGGGCGTAGGTCAACCCTTGTCCAATTTATGCGGCATTTTATTGGCCATGATTTAACATGTTAATGAGTGTTTTTGTATTCTGCTTGTAGTGGATAAGGCGGAGGGTCCAACTGCAACAGTTAGTTTTTTGGGGATAGTTATTGATTCGTTAGCCATTGAATGTCGCTTGCCTGAGGACAAATTGCTCATCCTGAAGGCTGAGATTTGCTTGATGGTCAGTAAATGAAAAATTCAACTTCAGCAGTTGCAGTCTCTCCTCGGCAAGCTCAACTTTGCGTGTCACATTATACCAATGGGCAGGATCTTTTGTCGCTGCTCGTCGGCGGCCACCTCGGGGGTCTCCTCGCTGCGCCACTTCATCACACTCATGACACAGTCATGACAGGGGGTACAGGGAAAACCAGGTGGTAGGATGGGTTAAAATATCAAGACTGTGATATGGCTGTTCACTCACGGTCATTGGTGGTTTTGCAGAGGGGAGGAGGGGGTGCTGGGGGGCATTCTAGGGTGGAGATCCCTAAAATCCTTCAGAGCAATGGACGACCAGAAAACCCCGCCCCTCCATCCTGTATTGCATTGGTTTATCAGTGGTTCTTCAAGTTTTGGCTGTTGGGGGTCTTTGGAGGCATTAACATGTTGGAACAGTTCATAGTGTGACCCATCTAAGGTATGGTGTCCTCTGTTGGATCCCAGTTAATGGTAAATTAACTGGGAATTGATAAAAAGGAGGCATCTGTGGTGGTGTGTGTTGGTCCCTGAGCTGGTGTTGCGCAGCTTGAGATCGTTAAGCAGTAACGCAGATACACAACCTGAATTTGGTGCTTTGGTGCCTCCTAAGACCGGAAATATTTATGTTACGGGTACTGGAATATGTTTATTGTTTCTGTTTTAAAGAATGTTAATTTTTTTATAGTTAATAAATGGCCAAACAGTCCATTTAGCAAAGACTATAGAAGAGTAGAATACATATATTGTATTAGACCCATAGAGAAGGTATCAGAGTGCCATTTCCTCTTAATTTATTTTGGTAAAAATAGGGAGGAATCATGGCATAAAGTGTCTCATTTGCATGTATCAGAAGTGTCCACGTAGCAATATATCATGACAAGTGTATAACTGTTGGAAGGATATCTGACTGATTAACCTCCCTGGTGGTAATCCCGAGTGTGGCTCGGGGTTAACTTTCAGTACCAAAAGCAGCAACTCCGAGCCACACTTGGGATTACCCTGTAGTAATTATTTACCTGGTCCCTGGGGTCCCTTGATGTCCTACTGCTCTGTCCTCCGGCCGATGCCGGCATTCATCTTCCGGGTTCCCTTTCCTGCTAGTGCCGGAACACAGGGGGGTGGAACCTGGTGGGAATTTAAAAAAATAAAAACAAAAACACACTTACACATTGTAATACATTGTAATCTGTCATGATTACATTACTGTGTGAAACCATTTTGTCCCTAGTAATTTTGTCCAGTGCCCTGCCTGCACTTTTAGTGTTCCTTCTGCCTTGAAACTTGAGAACATCCATGGCATCCAAAAAGCGTTCTTTAGGTCAAAAGCGGCTAGAAAACAGCGATAGTGAATTGGAATTACTTGAAGAATTGAGCGATAGTGATTAATGGGAAAATTCGTCATCGGACACTGAAAATGACCACATCGACGATTCTGCGACTGACCTCGGTGATGTGCGAACTTGGTGCTCTATTGACTACAGTATGGATCAGGCAGCGCCCCCAAGATTCCCATTTACTGGAGCACCTGGTATGAAAGTAGACGTTAAACACGACAACCCCTTTGCATACTTACAATTATTTCTGACCAATGAGGTTATTGAAAAAATAGTTACTGAGACAAAACCGGTACAAAGAGCAACAATAAGCTACTCTGCATCAGAAGTTTTCAAGAAGCAGAAAGTAGCAACCAGTGACCAAAGAGAACATTTGGAAATTTCTGGGCCTAATAATACTTCAGGGAGTGGTGGGGAAACCCCTGCAGGAGTGGTATTGGACAATTAATAAATTACTTGCCACTCCATTCTTTGGCACGGTCATGTCAGAGTACAGACTTTCCCTGATCACTAAATATTTACACTTTGAGAACAACGAAGAATTTGATGAAACTACTCATCCTGCACCAAAACTAAAGAAAATGTGGGAAGTATCTCAAATGATTCTAAAGAATTTCCAATGGAGCTATGTAATATAAAACAAGAGTCGCGCTAAATGTGCAGAACTGTGAACTCATATAGAGAACTAAAGTCCATAAACCATGCGTAACACCAAAGGCTAAGACAGAGGGATAAGACCATCAATACAGTTCCAAAGAGATAACAAGTAGATGAAATGAAGTTCATATGGTCGTCCACCCAGGTGTATGTATATAAACACAGACAATCAGTGAAACCTCCACCACATGAAGCCTCTTACCAGAGGAAGGAAGGGTTAAAGCAGTAAGTAGTTATGGGACTACTACCACCCATATCCTGCAAGGCAGCTCCTAGAAAGTCCACCCGAACTTGTTCAAAAGAAGCGAACCATCTGGGATGAATTCCAAATCCACTGGAATGGGCTGGATCCACTTTTAGCAAAGTATGCATATAATACAAAACGGAAACAAGCCCATAGCGTGATAACGTTTAAAACATTTAATGAAAGATAAAAGACATGCACTCACCCTGAGGTGAACGTAATACAGCAAAAGTGTAAATAGATGACACCAAGGCACAGGGCGGGCAACTCCGGTATTCGGGCGTGATAAGGAGTGTAGACTCAGCACCTCCCGAAGCTTTTCGTCCACCGACGTTGTCAATGGAGCTATGTGCCAGAAAGAGATATCAGCATAGAAAGTCTAATGGCCTACAAGGGAAGGCTCAGCTGGGTACAATACATTGCATCAATGAGGGCACTATTTGGCTTAAAATCCTACATGCTATGCGAATCGTCAACTGGCTACATTTGGAATTCAGTCATATACACTGGAAAGGAACAAAATTCAATCCAAAATACAGCAACTATGGAATGGCAACATCTTGCGTTCTTTCATTCATTGAGCCATTGCTAAATCAGGGCTATTGTGTAACAACCGATAACTTTTATACATCTCCTGAACTTTATGAGTTTCTTCTGCAAAACAAAACAGATGCCTATGGAACCAATGTTTGGCAATAAGAAGCTGAAGACTGGAGAAACAGTTGCCTGGCAGAAAGGCAAAATGATGGCACTGCGATGGTGTGACAAGAAAGATGTGTGCCTAATGAGTACAGTTTATAATGCCTCCACTGTTATGGTACACACGAAAGGTGGGAAAGAAAATGTGAAGCCACAAGTAGTGATAGACTACAATAACACCATGGGAGGTGTCGACAGAACCGACCAAGCAATGGCATTCTACCCAGCAATGAGGAAACAGCAAAAGAAGTACTACAAGAAGATCTTCAGACATCTTCTTGAACAATGCTTGTGGAATGCCTACATTCTGCTCAAAAAAAAGTGACAAGCCTGTGATTCATTCTGAATTAATTTCGAAAGTTGCGTGAACGTATCTTTGTGAATCACCAAACACCATCAATGGCTGTGAATAGATCTGGACGTCGTGGCGTTGTCAACCCGGAACGCCTGACTGGTCGTCACTTCATGGACTACATCCCACCAACTGAGAAAAAGTCAGCACCTACAAGAATGTGCGTGGTTTGTTGTTTGAAGCGAGATGACAGTGGAAGGAAAATCTGAAAAGGATACAAGGTTCTATTGTCCCGATTGTGACTTTGTGCAGTACCATGTTTCAAAACGTTTCATACCCGAGATGTTTACTAAACCAATATGCAGTGTCTAGTATTACAGTGATAAGTAGAATATTAAACCCTTGTTTGGGCAAATTTCAGTGTTTTTGGGTTGATTACATTATTGAATAAAATGTATTATTATATTATAATTTATGATTTCTTTTTTCAAACCCGGGATTTCTACTAGACTCTTGTTTGGACAGATTTAAGTGAGTTATTCCTAAGAATTACAGGCCTACAATATAAAACATCAGATTTCCATGCAAAACAATGTACCACTTTGACATTCAAAAATACTGACATAATCAGACCGCCAGGGAGGTTAAGGAGCGAAAATATATCCTGAATACCATGTTCTGATCACAATGGAAATTTCATAGGGCTTTCCAAGCCTGAGGTAAATAATGGGCACTTAACCACTTGCCCACTGGGTACTTAAACCCCCTTTCTAACCAGACCAATTTTCAGCTTTCAGTGCTCTCACATTTTGAATGACAATTACTCAGTTAGTCATGCAACACTGTCCCCATATGAAATTTTCATCCTTTTTTTCATACAAACAGAGCTTTCTTTTGGTGGTATTTAATCATAATTGGGTTTTTTTATTTTTTGCGCTATAAATGAAAAAAGACTGAAAATTTTGTAAAAAAAATGCATTTTTCTTCGTTTTGGTTTTAAATTTTGCAAATTTAGTCATTTTTTTCATAAATTTTAACTAGAATTTATACTGCTACATATCTTTAGTAAAAATAACCCAGATAAGTATAAATTTTTTGGTCTTTGTGAAGGTTATTGAGTCTACAAGCTAAGGTGCCAATCATTGAAAATTGATCACACCTAAAGTACTAACGGCCTATCTCATTTCTTGAGACCCTAACAAGTCAGGACAGTACAAATACCCCCCAAATTACCCCTTTTTGGAAAGTAGATATTCCAAGGTATTTAGTAAGAGTCATGGTGAGTTTTTTGAAGTTGTAATTTTTTCCCACAATTCTTTGCAAAATGACGATTTAAAAAAAAAAAAATTCACAAAATGGTCATATTACGAAGTTATTTCTTACACACTGTATAGGCATACTTGCAACTACACCCCAAAATACATTCTGCTACTCCTCCTGAGTACGGCGATACCACATGTGTGACACTTTTCCACAGCCTGACCACATACAGAGGCCCAACATGCAGGGAGCACAGTCAGGCATTCTAGAAGCAAAAAATTACACATACGTATAATTTTCTGACGACTTATCACACTTTTGAAAGTCCTGGAGCACCTGGACAATGGAATTACCCACAAAATGACCCAATTTTGGAAAGAAAACACCCCAACACATAATCTAGGAGGCATAATGAGTCTTTTGAACATGTCATTTTTTTTCCCACAAGTTTTTTGAAAATGTGGAAAGAAAACCAAAACGCATTTTTTTTACACAAAGTTGTCCATTTATTAGACATTTCTAACACACAGCATGTACATAGCAAAAATGATACCCCAAAATACATTTTGCCACTCCTCCTGAGTATGGCGATACCACATATGTGACACTTTTCCCCAGCCTGGCCACATACAGAGGCCCAACATGCAGGGAGCACCGTCATTTCCTGACTTCCCATTACAATTTTGTGAGACACTGTAGGGCACCGATAAGCATTGTAGTGGCACTTATGTGGCATGGATGTGGCCCGGATGAGCACTGACGTGGCATGGATGTGGCACTAATGAGCACTGATGTGGAATGGATGTGGCACTGATGAGCACTGATGTGGCATGGATGAGCACTGACGTGGCATGGATGTGGCACTGATGAGCACTGACGTGGAATGGATGTGGCACTGATGAGCACTGATGTGGCACGGATGAGCACTGACGTGGCATGGATGTGGCACTGATGAGCACTGACGTGGGATGGATGTGGCACTGATAAGCACTGATGTTGCATGGATTAGCCCTGACGTGGCATTGATGTGGCACGGATGAGCACTGACATGGCATGGATGAGGCACAGATGAGCACCCTGACGTGGCATGGATGTGACACAGATGAGCAGTGACATGGCATGGATGTGGCATTGATGTGGCACAGGTGAGCACTGATGTGGCATGGATGTGGCACGGATTAGCACTGACGTGGCATTGATGTGGCATGGATGAGCACTGACGTGGCATGGATGTGGCACGGATGAGCACTGTTGTGGCACGGATGAGCACTGAAGTGGCATGGATGTAGCACGGATGAGCACTGAGGTGGCATGGATGTGGCATGGATGAGCACTGACGTGGCATGGATAAGCACTGAGGTGGCATGGGCGGGCACAGATGTGGCATGGATGAGCACTGAGGTAGCATGGGTGGGCATGGATGTGGCATTGATGAGCACTGAGGTGGCATGGGTGGGCATGGATGATGCATGGATGAGGCACGGATGATGCATGGATGAGGCATGGATGATGCATGGATGGGACACGGCTGAGGCACTGATGGGGCACAAATGAGGCACTGATGGGGCACAATGAGGCACAGATGGGTCACAATGAGACACTGATGGGGCACAATGAGGCACCGATGGGGCACAATGAGGCACAGATGGGGCACAATGAGGCACAGATGGGGCACAATGAGGCACAGATGGGGCACAGTTAAAGAGGAAGTAAACCCTCCTCAGGAAGTTGTACCTATAGGTAAGCCTATGATAAGGCTTACCTATAGGTACTGTAAATATCTCCTAAACTTACACCGTTTAGGAGATATTTACCTTTAATGCAGCCAGTGACGTCACTGGCGCATGCGCTCTGAAGGAACGGCTGATCGTGCCGTTCCTTCAGAGCCCCGTGCCGTGACCGTCGGCTCCCGTGCGCGTGCGCGGGAGTGACGTCACCGCGGCTCCGGCCAATCAGATGACCGGATGCCGCGATCCCGGAAGACGGGCGACATGTCATGTCGCCCGTCATACAGGTAAGAGAGCGGCACGGCGGGGGCTCGTTCTAAGGTAAGTATTTCATAATGAGCTAGTATGCGAAGCATACTAGCTCATTATGTCTTTCTCTTGCAGGTTGTAAAAAAAAAAAAAATTTTTTTAAATGAGTTTACAACCTCTTTAAGGCAGAGGAGGCGTGCAGCAGCGGTTTCTCTCCTCTCCTCGCACGCTGTACCGATTGCTGTGTACAGCGTCTGAGGAGAGGAGAGAAATGAACCGGACATGCGCCGGTTTGTTGTGATGTGATCGCTCCGTCATTGGACGGAACGATCACATGGTAAAGGACCGCTCTCATTGGCCCTTTACCACGATCCGTGATGCGTCGGGTCCCCTGGACCCGGCGAGCACGGACACTCCCGTGTGCGCGCCCCAGGGGGCGCGCGGGAGCGCGATTCTGGGAGGACGTCCATGTACGCCCTCCCAGAACTATACAACCACTTTGCGGCCATGTTTTAACAATGGGCCGGTCGGAAAGTGGTTAAACAGTTTTAATAAAGGAAGAAACAGGGAGGCAAGGTCAGAAAAAAATTGTCTTGGGGGGCCAAGCCCAACCCCTAAAAGATAACCTCACACCATAATCCCCCCTCCATCAAATGATTTGGACCAGGTCAATAAAGACATGGATGAGGGAATTTGGGGTGGAGGAACTTGACTGACCTGCACACAGTCCTGACCTCAACCCGATAGAGCACCTTTGGGATGAATTAGAGTGGATACTGTGGGCCATGCCTCTCGTCCAACATCAGTGCCTGACCTCACAAATGCATGTCTGGAAAAATGGTCAAACATTTCCATTGACACACTCCTAAACCTTGTGTACAGCCTTCCCAGAAGAGTTTAAGCTTTTACAAATGCAAAGGATGGGCCAACTCAATATTGAACCCTACGGACTAAGACTGGGATGCCATTAAAGTTCATGTGCGTGTACAGACAGGTGCCAAAATACTTTTGACAATATAGTATATGAGTTTGCTTGGAACATTGAAAATGAATAGAAACAGTGTTTTTGGTTTGTGGAGCCCCTTTAGGCGTAAAGGACAGGACTGGGTTGAGGGATCGTGGCCGTTGATATGGGGGAAACCATGGAAGAGAGAATAGGGGTACAGGATGGGAATCAGGAATATCCATATAGACTCATGAGGGAAGATTACATGTGGCATGAAGATAAGTTATTGGGACTATATTAGCAGCCAGGTAATAATGCAATATATTTGGAATCGCAAGCCCCCCAGATACCCTAGGAGTGAACATAATACGATTATTTACCCTGGATTTTGAGTGATCCCAAACAAAACCTAAAAGTTTCCATTTTTGGATTTGCAGGATGTGCATAGGAATAAGTAAAGAAGAACCTCAAATGCATATTATAATTTTGGGAGGTACAGGATGTCATTTTAATTGTGCGTTTTCTCCCAAAGCATTATATGGGAAAGCACACAAGTCCAATATTGTGTTTGGCTGTCTAAACAATGGTAGAAAGTTTGCTTGATGCAGAGTATTATATGAGGGGGTAAGAACTATGCCCAAAAAAGGTAAGGATGACGGACCAATAAAAGGGATATGCATTGCAAATTGATTCGAGTTTGAGGCAATAAGGATATTGACATGACTTTGGATGTGGTCAGATTAATGTGTATTCCCGAAAAGAGGGTGAACCGATCCAATGAGGAGATAAGATTTGGTAAAGAAGTCGAAATAATACATTGTCTTCTTTTGAAAATCTTGTACAATATTTGCCAAGGAAAGTAGGGAAATAGTCATTATCCTGGGGAAAAAGTTGGTAACAGTGATTTGCAAGAGTTTAAAGCGGTTGTAAACCCTTAAAAAAAAAAAAAAAAAAAAAACCTGCAAGACAAAGGCATAATGAACTGCAAGACAAAGGCATAATGAACTAGTATGCATCGCATACTAGCCCATTATGTGTAACTTACCTTAGAACGAAGCCCCGACACGGACCCCCGGACATCGCATGCGCGCGGGAGTGATTTTCCGGCAAGCTCCCGGCAAACATAATTGAAGGTCCCCCCGGACCCTCAGAGCGCATGCGCCGCTCGCGCGAGAGGCTGCATGCACTGCAAATATCTCCTAAACCGTGTCGGTTTAGGAGATATTATTTGTACCTACAGGTAAGCCTTATTATAGGCTTACCTGTAGGTAAAAGTGTCAAAAAGCGGGATACTACCGCTTTAAGAGAGAGTCGTGGTCGGACCATAGTACTGTGAGGATAGAAGCTGAGAGTATTATTGAAATAAATTTCTTGTGGATAAAAGTATGGTCAACAGAGCCACTTATAAGGCAGTACAGCCAGCCCTCCTGTACTGGGCCTGGTCCCCATCATTAAAAAAAGGGGGGTCCAGGCACCTGCCAAGCAGGAGGGCCAGCTGTACTGCCCTTTTGCTGACACTGATCCATGTGTACACCCCTAGCCACTGCCTCTGTTGCTAAAGGGGGTAGTGGATGATGGGTGGTAAAAGCACAGTTTAACTATTGGGTCTTTACCACCCTCCAACCTCATGTGTAAATGAGCTCTAAGGCTCATTACCACAGGTACTTTGGCCATGTGAATGAGTGGTTGGTCATGCAGCTGGAGCCACTTGTTACTCTTATGCCCCATACACACGTGCAGATTATGTGCAGACTTTTGTCTGCAGACTTACCAAAACCATATAATATGAGGTCAAACCTAAACACTTTCAATTTGTATGCAATCTGGCAGGCCCTTGCACTACATAGAAAAGGTAAGTCTGCAGACAAAAGTCTGCGGATAATCTGCACGTGTGTATGGGGCATTAGGGGACAAAGTAGCTGTACGAACACAGCCACAGGTCTTAATTTGGCAGGTGTACAGGTGTGGGTAAGTGGCTCTGAATGCACACAGTCATAAGCTGGATACACACTTTCCAACTTTTGTTGGTAGATTTCCTTCAGATTTACCTTTTCTATGTAGTACAAGGGCCTGCCAGATTGCATACAAATGGAAAGTGTTTAGGTTTGACCTCATATTATATGGTTTTGGTAAATCTAAAGGAAAAAGTCTTCAGTAAATCTAAAGGAAAAAGTCTTCAGAAAATCTTATAGTGTGTATGCCCCATTAGGCTGCTTGCGCACAGTTCCAGGTGCCAGCTACCTAAACAAACCACTGATTCACACTGTACAAAACACAATGCCCATGTGAATGCTCATTTACCAATACCTCATTTACACACAAAACTTTAGCAGGAATTTGGTTATGTTTGTAATGATTTTAGTGTATTTTTAGCGAAAATATAATTTGATATTTCTGGGGCGGGGGTCTGTTAGGTAGGTTATACGGGGCCTAATGATTTCTAAGAATTGTGAGGATGAGACATTTACTAAATTATGGGAGGCCAGCATTTGAATGACCCTATTGGAATACACAAATATTTGTCAAATTTAGAATTAGGTTTGAGTCTCCTGACAATGAAGGGGTACCCTTTTGTTGACGTTCAGCAGTGAACAGACATGGTATAAATGGGATTACCATTAGAAGCATAACAAGTAAAGGTCTGTACACACGATAATAAATCGGAAGTATAATTTAGTCCGATAAACGATCTGCCGATTTTCGCATTGTTATTATAGTGCTTTCGACAGCTGATTATGAATTTTTGTATGACAAAAACTGGATGTGCAGGCTAAAAAATTTTTATCGTACATGAACATGTCATCCAATTTTCGTTTGATTAGTACAGTTTTCGCTTGAAAAAAATCGTAAGACCAAGAATACGCATGCTCAGAAACAAAAGAATACATAAAAAACAATTCAAAACATGACATCACTTCTGAAGTTGAATTCTGTCGTACGAGAATTTTCGTATAAAAGTATCCATATCCCATATGAGACTAGCATGCAACAAAAAAAACAGACGAAAATTCCTCTGATAATCTGATCGTGTGTACAAGGCTTTAGAACTATAATCTCTGTATCTCGTATTGTGCCTTGAAGGAGTAGGAATCTGCTCCTTCATATATTAACTCAATTTTTACAAAGAAAACAAAAAACATTAACTCGCTTTTGTGGGCAATTTAACCCTTGTGCATTCAGGGAAAGCCAATTTAAAGCCATCATGGAGAGACAAGAAGATTATATTAAAAAAAAAGAAAGGGGGGTAAAAAGCAATTGCAAATTTTTTTTTACCCTACTTGTCTTCTTTAGAATTGTTTTTTTTTTTTCTTTTTTAATCTTTTTTCTTTACTCCTCCTTCCTTTTTTCCTTTCTTTTTTTTTTTTTCAATTCTATCTATCCTCGCATTGATTGGCCTTTTAATTTATCCATTTGCGCCCCTATGTGGGGTCAGCTCTGTTCTCCAACCTATACAAGCAGTAATTTTTGTCTACAGAGTAGAGCTGCACGATTCTGGATATAATGAGAATCATTATTTTCTTGCTTCGAATAAAGATCACGATTCTCTCATGATTCTTTCACATTCTTTCCCATTATAAAAAAAAAAATTGGGCTAACTTTACAGTTTAACTTTTTTTTAATCATTGAGTTTTATTTTTTACCAAAAAATTGCATTTGAAAGACTGCTGCGCAATTACAGTGTGACATATAATATTGCAATGACTGCCATTTTATTCTGTAGGCTCTTTGCTAAAAAAAAGAAAATAATATATATATATATATATATATATATATATATATATATACAGTATATATATATATATATTGTGTGTGTTCTAAGTAATTTTCTAGCAAAAAATACTGACTTGTAAGCATCAAATGTCAAAAAAAGCCTAAGGCCCCTTTCTCACTTGTGCGACTTGTAATGCGATTTGGGACTGCAAAATCGCATGACAAGTCATTCTCCATGATTTCCAATGAGCTCCATCCATATCTGTGCGACTTGAAGTCGCACCGACTTCAAAGTAGTCCATGCACTACTTTTGGCATGATTTTGATGCGTTTTGAGTAAAAGACAATATAAGCCCAGTCAAACTCCCATCAAAATCGCGGAAAAAAGTCACATCAAAATCGCGGTAAAATCGCGTGACTTTGAAGTCGCACAAGTGTGAAAGGGGCCTTAGTCTTTATGCTTTAAGTGGTTAAACTGCCCTCATTTACTGAGGTTCATCCCTTTGATCTAAAAGAGCCAAATGATACAATGTTTCATTTTATCTCAGGCTGAGCAATGTTGTGATAAACTTTGCCAACTGCCTTTTTTTTTGTCTTTGACAGCTGTCAGCTGTGAGCAGAGAATGGCTCTTCATTGAATCATAGAAATGCCTGATAAGGATTGTGAGGGGAATAAATTGAGATAAAGATTTTTTAACGATTAATCGTGCAGCTTAACTACAGAGAAAGTGATATGGTTTTCTTATACTTGTAATAGTGTTGTTAAAGGTTGGATTTGTTATCTATTTGAAGGTAAGTAGTCTAAAAAAACACAGACTACCTATAGCGCTTGCTTAAAATAAATATATAAATATACAAATACAAATTATTAAATAAATAGTGTTGGTCCAATAAATACAAAATCTCCAGTGAAAACAATATCCAGTGAAAGTCCCAATATGATTATAAAAATATAAATGCAAAAATTGTAAATATATAGTTCTTCTGTGCAAAATTTCCTTAAATAAAGTGCAAATAGTGAATCCAAATACCAAAGGTAAGATTCAATCACTCACCAAACGTTGTGGGTCATGTGTGCCTTATAGCACCAAGACCTATCAGACTTGTGTAGCCCTCCAGGCTAAAAAGCGACCTCTTTGTCTTGCTTCTGGGTGGGTGGAATGATGGGGTTTCCCTCCGTCTCCTCTCCCCTCGCCCCAGCCAAGATATGTAGAAAAAAATGAAGCTCCAGATGGTGTATTACCTTTTGTAAATTTTATTCCCAACCGGGTAAAAGTATATACATGCAAAAAAAACTTTTTTGAACTTCAAGCCAAACAAAACTTCAGGCCAAAAGGAAACAGCAAACTTCAATCAAAAACCGCCAAAAAACATCCAAAAAACATTGCAGGGGAATTCATATAGGTCCTGTTAATGTTACAGCTTAGTTAGGCTGCTTGTGATCGTATGTATACAGTGCAAGCCGATCGGCGTGGACGCCAGCGAGAGAGCTTCCGGCTTGCGTTCCACCCGTCACATACGTCACTACGCTATGCGTTCCAATCTTACGCGTTTCGTCACTTCCGGTGACGTCTTCGGAGACGTTATCTATTTGCTCGGTATTTTGTTTCTATGCTTTATCTTGTTTATATGAAAATCTAAATTTAGATTGAAAATGAAAGGGAAGAAGAGAGGGTAGGCATAGAAGGAAGAAAAGAAAAAAAAGATGCAATGGGATAAAATGGAGAAAACAGTAGAGAAAGATGTATCTAATGCAGTGCTTTATTTTGGCCTAGGCCTAGGCTGATAAGGCCCAGGCCTAGGGCGGGACTTTGCGGAGGGGGGGTGACAAAAAGGCCGCCCCAGCATGAAAAAAAAAAAAACATCCGTCCTCGGTGTCCCAGTTCCCATTTCTGCCTCCTACGCCCGCCTCCTGCACATGTACAGTCCCTGGCGGCTTGCTATACAGTGGCACTTATCGTCATTCGGCAGTGAGTAAGGGGCGTACTTTGTCAGAGAGGGAGGGACTGGCATTCCCATAGAGCGGCAGGTGACTGGCCAGACTGGCTGCACGTAATTCAATGGGTGGGGGCAGAGCCTAATGCTCCACTTACCCTCCTCCGCGCGGCATCCTTACACACTAACTTCTCACCGGGGCGGGGTCTGTCTATGTCGAGGAGGAGGAGGAGAGAGAGGAGAACAAGGGAACCCCCATACCAAGACAGCAGGTAGGAATCACAATTTTAGATTACCGTTACTATTACTCTCTCCAATAATCACATTTAAACTTTGCAGTAGATGCATTTTCAATGAATATGGACTGTTTAATGCCTTTGCATTAATTTCAGCATGCATGGAGCACTTTGCAGTACATGAACTTTCACTGAATGTGAACTGTTTAATGAGTTTGCATTGGTTTCAGCAAGTGCTCCATGCTTTAACCACTTCTTTTTTTACATAGTAGGTGAAGTTGAATAAAGACAATAGTCCATCCAGTTCAACCTGTGTAGGTGAGTGTGGCTGTAATCATCTCACATAGCCCTTAATGTCCTGATCCTTGAGATGTAAGTCTAAGAGTCTTTTGAAAGCCACCATACTTCCAGCAGAAACCCCCTCTTGTGGTAGAGAATTCCACAATCTTGTAGCCCTAACAGTAAAGAACCCCCCACGTTGCCTGAGGTTAAAACGCTTCTCCTCTAATCGCATTGTATGCCCTCTTGTCCTCATGCAATCCCTTCGAACAGCTTTTTTTCTAAGCTGGGATCCCCATTGAGATATTTATAAATTGCTATCATGTCCCCCTCAGGCGTCTCCTCTCCAGGGAGAATAAATTGAGCGATTGCAGCCGCTCCTCATAGTTAACATAGTTAAGGTCCTCCAATCCCCTAATCAGTTTAGTTGCCCTTCTCTGGACTCTCTCCAGCTCCAACACATCCTTCCTGAGGACTGGCGACCAGAACTGGACAGAATACTCCAGATGCGGTCGGACCAGAGTTTTATTAAATGGAAGGATTATAGTCTTATCTCTGGAATACATCCCTTTCTTTATGCATGCTAATTTTCTGCTGGCTTTGGCAGCTGCCGCTTGACATTGCATGCTGTTGCCTAGTCTATCATCAACCAAGACAGCCAGATCCTTCTCCATCTACTTCTGGACCGGAAGGTTTTCTCCTTTAATGACCAGGCCATTTTTTGCAATTCCGCACTGCATTTCTTTTTAACGGACAATTGCGCTGTAAACAAAAAAGAGTGACAATTCTGAGAAAAAAAAAAAAGATTTTTTTTCACTTTCTGCTATATAACATTCCCAAGATAAAAAATCTATTTTTTTTCATACTTTTTGGCCAATTTGTATTCTGCTACATATTTTTGGTAATAACAAAATCCCAATAAGCGTATTTTGATTGGTTTGCGCAACAGTTATCACATCTACAAATTAGGGGGAAGATTTGTAATTTTTATTTATTTATTTTTTACTAGTAATGGCAGCGATATGCGATTTTTAGCGGGACTGCGACATTGCAGCAGACAGATCGGACACCTAACTGACATTTTTGACACTTTTGGGGGGACCAGTGACATTATTACAGTAATCAGTGCTAAAAACATGCACCGTCACTGTACTAATGACACTGGCAGGCAAGAAGTTAACCTAGGGGTGATCAAAGGGTTAAGTGTGAGCCTAGAGGAGTGTTTTCTAACTGTGGGGGGAGGGACTTGTGAAATGAACACAGAGACCTGTGATTCTAAATAGGAGACTAACAGGCGCTATGTGGTAAACAGGAAGGGGGGTGGCCTTGACAGGAACACGAGTTTAGTCTGGCCTAGGGCAGCACAAAACCTAAATACACCACTGATCTACTGCAAACATAGTGTGTGTCCAAGGACACGTTCTGTGGTAGTAATGCACATGACCAGGGCCTTTGCAAGGATTTTTGTCTACTTAGGCGAAGGTGCATTTTAGCCCCCCCCCACCCCATCCTGGTGTCCTATGCAGAGCAGACAAAGAGACAGCTGGTTGTAATCTGACTTCATTGTCCATTTACCCCCAACTACCCTCCGATCTAATCAGACAGAGGGGAACAATTGCCCTTTCATTTGTTTTTAGCAGATCAGAACAGATTGGAGGTAGATGGGTGTAAATAGACACAAGTCTCTTTACATACACTGTACCATTGAGGAGAATGGAGGGTTTAATCCGTTCTGCCTGAAAAATGGAAAGATATATAGTGTAGGATCAGCATCCCTAGGCAGGGATAGATGGTGTATGTTGTTCCTCCTGTCCCCTGATGTTTCCCTGTTTTATCCTTTCCCCCCCCCCCCCCCCCCTGCTTTCCTCCTATGCTGTGCGTGCCTGGAAAGCTGTCCCTTGTCTGCCCAGTGAAGAGCTCTGTAGCGGTAAAACTTTCAATTCAGGTGTGAGAAAGAAAAAAGGAAAAATTCCTTTCAATATAGTGTCTATGGGGGTCCCCTTAGTCTACCTGGAAAGTAGCACATCGGTACCGTGTATAGAAGCTGCTTGTCAGGAAGCTAGTACAGTTAATTCTAATCCTTCTGCAGCTAATGCGAATCCTTCTGCAGCTAATGCTAATTCCCATGCAGTTAAAGCTTGTGCATGTATACCAGCACACAGACGAGCTCAGGCTAATGTCCAGCATGTACTGACATGTAGGTGCATCTCCGAGCACCAACGTGCACCAGCGCACATGTCTTCACGCATTTGCGCCAAACGGACTATTTAAAGGACACCCTGATGGATGCTAGCTGCTGGATGTTCTTCAGCTTCCATTGATCCTTGGTTTTGTGTTCTTATCTATGCTGACTGATCTTTCATTCTTGACCCGGCTTGCTCATAACCTTGCTCTGTGGATTCTGACCTCGGCTTGCCTCTGACTAATCTCTGCCTCATCTCCTGGTTCTGACTTTGGCTTGCTACTGGACCTTGCTCTGCCTGCTTCCCTGATACCGACCTGGCCTGCCTCTTGACCATACTGCTGTCTTACAATGTATGACCCTGGCTCACCTTGACTACGTCCCTGACTGTGGCAGTCACCTGCTATCAAGCTACCGTCACCCGTGCTTCTTTGAGCCTTGTACCTTTGTCACCACCTCCAGGGGTGCTAAGGCCAGAGCCACAAGGGAAGCCCTCTCGTCAACTCGGCCTCCAACCAAGGTACGTGACAGAAACATCCAACAATGTCTGAGGCCGATAGAGGTGCTTCCTCTCTCTCTTTCTTTTTCAATGAGAACCCTTTAAGGACATTTAGGTTTTGAAATAAATGACATGGACCATGGATCTCAGTATACCATAAGGGGCGAATATGGCTCAGGATTTTAGCACCTAGGATGGATAAAAGAAATTATCAATAGGACATGTCTTATTATCACAAAGCTCATTAACACATACTAATTATTAGTGCTTCAAGGATCCAAATGTTGGGATGGGGAAAATCAAAAATAATTACCCTATTTCACCTGTTGATCATAAACCATAATTTATAATGGATGATGAAATACAGACACAGACCATGAAGAGGAGGTCAATTAATAACTCCCCTCTCCATGAGTCACCATCTGCCACTATATCACCCTCCTAAAATAAAGAAAATAAAAGGGAGAAGGGCCCTGTAGTAATGAACTGTGTTCTGAAAACTAAACATACATGATCAAATAGTGACCACAAACAATAGTAGGAATCAATTCAAACCTACCTAAATGTCCTTCCTTCATTCACAGTTCCATCCCAGAATGCACTACTTTCCCGAGCCTCTTTTATAGGCCCCTCACCTCCAGCGTTCATCAGGACGCCATCACCCCTTATGGTATACTGATAGCCATGGTCCATGGCATTTATTTCAAATCCAAAATGTCCTTAAAGGGTTCTCATTGATAAAGAAAGTTCTGGAATCCCAGAGATAGAATACAGCAAAAGGGATTATTGAGTTTTCCATAACGGATCCAACAATTGTAAGCACTGATTCATGTTTAAAATGTGATTGGAAACAAATGTTTGTATATTATGAATTTTTTTTTTTTTTTAATTTAGGATTTTTTCAGTATGTTATGCTAAATTTTGTATTTATATCTTAGCTTATGTGAGCACTATCCAAACCAATTCTCCTGAAGAAACTATACATATAAAGCGAAACATGTCGAGAGTCAAGATTGTAAATTGTTTTTAATTCTATTTTTTTGAGATTTTAAAATAATTTTCATAATAAAATATTGATTATTTTACTAAATGTGTTTTTTGATCGATCTGGTACCTTAAAAGCCCAAAAATCATTGGTAATAATTTTTTATAGATCTTTTCCTAGTCGTGTACCTTGACGATATCTTGATTTTCTCTCCATCTCTGGAAATGCATCGCATTCACATAAAGAAAGTTTTATCTGTCTTGAGAGTGCATGGACTGTACGCAAAAGTGGAAAAATGTGCCATTCAGTTTCTAGGGTTGTTGATCTCTACTGAAGGAATTGCTATGGACCCTCAAAAGATGTCCTCTATCCTTGAACGGCCATCACCCAAAGACAAGAACGGAATCCAGAGATTTGTGGGATTCGCACATTTTTATCACAAATTTTTAAAAAGCTTCTCTGCCATCATTACACACAACTTACTCGCCAACCCTTGAATCATCTTCATCAGGCACCATCTTGTCATCTCAGAACTTTTTGTTGATACAGCCAGACCTAATATCTTCTATTAAACAAGCTTCTGCAGGCTGTCCTGAACTTGACAGCTCCATTTGTCAGAAATGAGAAGGTATGAGGTGGCGCAATAACAAAATCTTTGTTCCACAGGAGGTTCGTCCACGAGTGCTCAGCACTTTCTATGATCACCCACTGTCAGGGCACTTTGGGACATATAAGACATTAAAGGTGGTCCAGTGTTCCTTGTGGAGGCCGAAACCTAGCCAGGATTGTAAGGACGATGTGACGTCATCCACAAACTATATTCGCAACAAGGGTGATCAATCTAAATTATGGGGCTTACTAATCTAAATTATGGGGTTTACCTGTTCCCAAATGCCTGTGGGAAATTATTTCTATGGATTTCATCATGGACCTCCCTCCTTCTGAAGGGTTTACTGCTACCTTTGTGGTCATAGACCACTTGTCCAAAATGGTCCACTTTATTCCTATGATTGGCACTCCTACAGATTCAGAGACGGTACATGCCTTTCTTAAAGAAGTAGTGCAGCTACACAGGGTAACAAGGAATACAAGGAACATTGTGTCTGACAGAGGTGTACAATTCACTTCTAGATTTTGGATATCTGTCTGCAAGGTGCTGACAATTGAGATCTGCTTATCCTCTGCATATCACCCTCAGAGTAATGGCCAGACAGAGCGTGCTAATCAAACCTTGGAGCAGTATCTCAGAGGTTTTTCATCCTTTTCACAGGATGATTGGGCCTTTCTGCTGCCCCTTGCAGAATTTGCATACAACAATGCAGTCCATTCTTCCACAAATCAGGCTCCATTTTGGGCTAACCATGGGTTCCACCCTACCTTCCTACCAGACATCATGAAACCGAGTTGCCCGCAGTCAAGGATAAGCTATCTTTTCTTCAGTCTAACTGTCAGGGCCCAAACAGCAGGAGAAGGGCTCTAGGAACCAGCATCTCTACCAGCACTTCTCCTCAGGGCCATCTTACCGAATGGGCACACTGGGCAGTTGCCCGGGGGCCCCACTTGACCTGGGGGCCCCACCTGCCCAGCAAACCAGCCCCAGCCAAGCATTAGTCCCGATTCCCGTGTGCATCCCACCACCGAACTTAGCAGATGGAAAGCGCCTGTCGGCCCCGTGCTGCTGTCAGGCCACTTGGGAACAGGCACACACAGGACAGTGGAGTCTGACTCCCGTCCGTGTGTGTGTGTTTACCGGACCCAGCCGCCGAGCTTGGAAGCTGTGATTAGCCTGGCACTGCTGTACCAATAAATATCGCCTTATCGATAATTTGCATTTTTCTTCTGGTGAGTGATTGTGTAGGCGGGGCCCTAGTGCACTGCATTGCCCGGGGCCCTTTAATGCTCTTAAGATGGCACTGCTTCTCCTGGGCCTTTATAAGGAGGCCTGCCAGTGATTTTGGTTGCTGGTTGATCTTCGGCTCCTCCAGTGGGTTATCTCTGTGATATTCCTGTTCCTGTGTCTCCTGTTACCGACCCGGCTTGTCCTTGACCTGTCATCCGCTTGACTCCTGTGTTTGACCTCGGCTATCCACCTGACCACATCCTCTCTGGTACCCACCTGGCTCCTGATCTCGGCTATCCATCTGACCACGTCTGCTCTGACACCCACCTGGCTCCCGACCTAGGCTTCCTTCTTCTAGGCGCTCAAGTCTCAGCTCACAGGTGCCACATGTCTGCTGATTCTACGTTAGCACATCAGCTATACTCTGGAACCTCCTGCACACAGTCCAGCAGGTGACCCATGCTACTTTGGGCCTGACCTCCCCTGTTTTTACCCTCAGGGGGGGTCAGGAACTTAGCCGAAAGGGAAGCCCTCTCTCCCCATTGGCCTCCAGCACCAGGTACATGATTCTAACTCTCAGCTACTCCAGGAAGTCATGCAGAAAGCTCAAGAAGACAGCAAAGAATACTATGACAGAAAGTGGAGGGGGCAGTTGGTTCTACAAAGAGACAAAGTCTGGCTAACCACTGCTAACCTGAAGCTTGCATGTCTTTTACGGAATTTGGGTCCCAAATATATTGGGCCCTTTGAGGTAAAAAAGGAAAATCAATCCTGTGGCCTATGAGCTGGTATTACCCAGCACTTACAAAGTTCACCCAGTGTTTCACCTCTCACTGCCTAAACCAGCTGTGCCTGATACCTTTCCTGGGAGAACTGTACCACCATCTCCAACTGTAATTGTAGGTGATGAATTGGAGTTTAAAGTTGAATCCATCCTGAACTTTAGAAGGAGAGGAGGCCAAACTCAGTATCTCATAAAACGGAAAGGTTTTCCCCCTGAAGAGAATTCCCGGAAGCCGGAAGAGAATATTCATGCCTCTGAGTTACTCTGGGACTTTGCCAACAGCTTCCCAGAGAAGATAGTCAGAATGGGCATCCAGAGGCTGCCCATTGGGGGGGGGGGGGGCACTTTTAGGAAGCTAGTACAGCTAATGCTAATCCTTCTGCAGCTAATTCCTATACAGCTAATGATCATGCATGTGTACCAGCGCACAGACGAGCTCATGATAATGTCCACCGTGCACTGACATGTAGGAGCATCTCTGTGCGCCAGCGCACACCAGTGCGTACATCTTCACTCATTGCAGTCAAAGGGCCTATTTAAAGGAGACCCTGATGGATGCTTAGCTGCTGGATGTTCTTCAGCTTCACCTGATCCATGTCCCAGTGTTCTTATCTGTGCTGACTGATTTTCAGTTGCTGACCCGGCTTGTTCATATGCCTCTGCCTGATCTCCTGGTTCTGACTTGGGCTTGCTACTGGATCTTGCTCTGTCTGCTTTTTTGATACCGACCTGGCCTGCCTCCTGACCATCCTGCTGTTTTACTGTGTATGACCCCAGCTAACCTTGACTATGTCCCTGACTGTGGCAGCTACCGGCACCGTGCTTCTTTGAGTGGTGTACCTCTGTCACCATCGTCAGGGGTGCTCAGACGCAAGGGAAGCCCTCTCATCAACTCAGCCTCCAACCAACGTACGAGACACTGCTTCAGCAATAATTGCATTTCTGAAGCCCAAAAAAATGACATTTTCCCTGCAAGCTTTCTTTATTTTGTAAACAACACTTTGGGGAGCCAGTCTGTATGATAAGGCAATAATGTACTGCACTAGGAACAAGATTAGAGATTTTTTGGATAAATTCTGGTGTCTCTTCCGCAGTCTTTGAATAGAAGTAACAGGTGTGGAAAAATTGGTCTTTAGGTGTTGGAGGTGCCTTCACACCGTAACCCTATAGAGGTACTCTTGATGAAAGCAAGAATTGGCCTTGCTGTCTAAAAATTTAAAATGATATGCACCTGTCAAACAGGTGCAGAAAAATTGGTCTTTGGGTGTCAGAGGTGCCTTCACACCATAACCCTATAGAAGTACACTCTCCTTGTCTGTCTGTCCACCTGCAAGGTGATTAATGTGGCCAGTCTCTTGGTGGAAACCAAACCTGTTTTAAGCCAGCCATACACTCGCATGCTTGTGATAGAAAGTGATACATGTGTAATTCCTGATCAAGCTCTCCTGTCTGTCTGCCTTGCTCTGCTAGATTGGATTCCCCTGTGTATAACTTTGGACCGGATATTGGACTATTTCTTGAGCTCAGCCTGCCTTCTATTTGGACTGTCATCGAACCACTCTGCCTGTCTGCTAACAGCACGTACGTACCTTGCTTAGTTTGCGCCTACCCTGGCGTTGTGGCCAGGCACTAAAGCATTGTGTATAAGACCTGGGGGCATCCAAGTACCGGTAGGCCTGCTTGCCTTATGGGAAAGGGGGCTGCTATAGGTGAAGAACACAATAGCTAGCTATAGTGTCTGGCCACCTGCATTGGGGTATACGTGACGTTATCACAAGCCTTTAACAAAAAAAAAAAAAAAAAAAAAAAATTTCTGTGAATATGAACAGAAGTAACAAAAAAAAGTGATAATGTTACAGAAAATGTGAGGGGTGTACTAACTTTTGTGAGATACTGTATGTAAAATGGTAAGGAGGCCAGCACACTGATAATTTGCAGTAATAAACTTGATTAATTAAGATATAGCACCAACAGCATTTCAGGGCTACGCAGGGACCCCTTATTAGGGTGACAAACCATTGATAAAGGTATCCCTGTGCAGCCCTAAAACATTGTTAGTTTTGCAGTGCCTCTGCTGCTGTGCCTCCAGGGAGCAACTGTGTGGGAGAGTCTTTGTGTAAATCTTAAATATGTATTGCTTTTATTTATCACAGGTACTTGTATAGCACAGCTAATTTATGCAATGCTTTACATATATTTTGTAAATTCACATCAGTCCCTGCCCTTAGGGAGCTTACAATTTAAGGTCTCTAACTCACATTCATACATACATACACATACTGGGGTCAATTTAGATGGGAGCCAGTTAACCTACCAGTATGTGTTTGGAGTGTGTGGGGAAACAGGAGTACCTGAAGGAAACCTACGCAAGCACAGGGAGAACATGCAAACTCCATGCAGGTAGTGACATGATTGGGAAATGGAGTGAACATCTGTAGACGACTACTCAAACAGTATGTTTTTCTGAATTTGGCAGTATATTAACTGCAATTCCAAGAATGCCAGAATTGCTGTATGCAATATGTAGGGTACACATCCTCTCCTAATGAGAATCATAAATTCCAAACACTATAATGCTGGGAAAAGATCAGCTGCAGCACGTCAAGACATGGCTGTAAGGAAAAATTGGGAGAAACCTTACTCAGATGTGACGTGTCATGGATCTTGTGATTGGGTAAAGTGTCAAAAGTGTAGGACAATGATTCAAGGTTACACTGTGAAGTTGTCTTCCGGTAGAAGGGAATGGGAAAAGGAGAGAAAATGAAGAAATGAAGGATAGGGGCCTGCCGTACTATATGAAGAGACTATTGGAAATGTTAGAGAAATGTCATTAATTTCAAATAAAATCCAACACCCTTTATCATAGCTCAATATTTCCAATTCCAAGACTGTACATATTGTAATTATACCTAAATTGTATGAACTGGTGATGTTACTATTCTGCTAGTCATTGTTCACACCCCCCCGGGCAACCCACATCCAACATATGTCCAATACAACTTTGCAGGATGAACGTCTGTTAACTTCACAATAATCAGGGATGACACTAACAGCATTTGTACTCTATTTTTATTACTAGGAATTATAATAAATACTTTTACCAAGTTATTTTTATGAGCTGCTGATAATATAATTATAGGGTGTATAGTGGAATCACATGTCTACACTGCTCCTTTTCTCTCTCCCCCGTCCAGCCAGGACTAGCACTGTCTAGCAGGGATCAGTCTGCTTGAAAGTAATATAGGTGTTCCTGGTGGGGGTGCTTGAATGCAGAGAGCACCCACCAGACCTCTTACACCGTGCAAACTATGGCACAGTGTTTTCATGCAGGAGCCACTGTGTGGCAAGCTGCATCCTGCTAATTACATGTGTGTCCTTTATGTATTGAGATATTGGGGGGTTTGCACAAGTGCAATATATTTGGAATTAAAGGAAACCTGTGGTTAAAGCTTTTTTGGCCCTACTTCTCCTATGGATCACAAGAGTGCAGTTTGTTCTACACTCTTGTGACCCATTTTCAGCCAACAGCTGGCTAAAGCCCGCTGTAGCCTGACGTCACTCAGCCGGTACAGGCTCTAAATCAATTCCGACTTCAATGTCGGGATCCACCCAGAAGCCTAGACCGGCAGCTTGCGCAGCCTCTCAGTGACCCACTGAGAGCCTGAGCCAGCTGCTCACACCTCCTCCACATTCCAGTGCTCTAGTGAGTACTGAAGAGGCAGAGCAGAGAGCGGTAATTTACAGTCACCGGCTCTCTGCAGACTGAAGACGGAGAACTGAGTGATCAGTAGCGTTTGATCACTCAGTTCTCAGTGCAGTGCTGGTGGGGGACAGATGCAGCATTGGTCCACCTAGGGGAGTATAAATGTTTTTTTTTATAAACTTAAACTTTTCAATCCAGCCAGGGAAAACTGAAAAAATACTGTCAAATACTTACTGTAATTTTCCTTTCCTGATGGACTCCATTTCACCATATGTTTGGGTAGCTCCGCCCTTGCTCCTACCCCATAGGACCCCACTCCCATAAATGTTTAGATTGAGCCAGAGGCCGCATTCCGTAACTAGCCTACTTATGATTCTGAGAGGGAACTCTTGCTGCCATGGAGTCCATCAGGAAAGGATAATTACGGTAAGAATTTGAGTATTTTACAGTAAGTATTTAGTAAATTTTCCATTGTCCTGACAGATTTCCATGACAGCATACATTTGGGAACTAACTAGCCCAAAAAACAAGGGTGGGTTATCAGAAAAGTCAGTTCAATCATAGCTAACAAACCCCATGGATAGATTTTGACAGCATAAAGAAGTTAGCTACACCCCGCAAAGAGCCAGAACAGCTTTAATGAAAGATATGTCATCCTCCAACTATTCCTGGTGCCCTTTCACAGGGAGCCCACAAAGCCTACACACTCCTGGATGTGTGTGGTGACTGCTTCCATATGATTCAGGCCCTAAACTTTAAAAGCCTAATGACTAGCTGGAATGACCCATCCCACAAAAAATTCTGGATGACATCTCGTTCCTGCTGATGCTACTAGAGAGAGTGAGAAATATGTCCTAAAACTCTGAGCAAAACAGTAGCATGCTTGAAAAATCCCAATATCCATGGCATGGAACCAGTTATTCTTGGTGGTCCTGCATATGGGATGAACAAATCCTTTGTTCTCATAGAATGCCGAAGCCACCTCAGATTGCTGCCCAGTATGGATATAAACACTACCCGGCCTGAGCAGAAAGCCACAAGGATCCCTCTTGGCACAAGGCCAAGAACCCGGCAATCTGACTGAGGAAAATAACCCAAAGAAAGGCTGCCTTCATAACAGACTTTACTCAAAACTGAACTGAAAGAGATTCCACCTGGAGCAGCAAGCTGTCAAGGGGCCTTAAGAGCCCTGATTCTGGCCAGGCTTCCTGCTGGGGATGTAGACCTAGAGAAGTTGACATCATGGCTCAATCCTTACTCCAACTGGACTGGAGGGTATCCCATCTGGAGCTGAAAGTCACCAAAGGATCCTTCCTAGTCTAAAGCTGTAATCTTGGCAAACTTCCTGGCTGAAAGGCTAGCCATTAGAGTGCATGTCTTCATAGCTCAGTCTTTACCCAGGCTGAACTGCAAACCGATCTCATCTGGAGCCAGCAAGAAAGCCAAGAGAAAGAAGTAAACCCTGCCTAGAAAGTAAGGGACAGTTTACCTAGGAGACATTGGATATGACAGGGACTGCAGAGATCTGCCCTCTAAGAGAGCTTTAGGATCAGTTGAAGTCTGGAATGCACCTGACCTGAGGACTGAAGCAAAGAAAACAAAGCAGTCCAAACTGAACAAGCTCTATTCAAATCCTTTTGTAGGATTTACAGATAGTAGCTTAGAGAAACAACCAAACCTGAATAGTCTCTTCCTGCCAGGATGAGAAAGTGGAAGAGCTGAACAAAGCGGGAATATTGCTCTTTATGACAGAAGATCTCATCAGAGAGAAAGGACTTCAATCCGATACCCTGGTATCAAAGGCAGGAACCAATGCCTGTTTGGCCAATAGGGAATTACTGCAAACATTAAAACGGTCTTAGCAACAGACCCCCGAAAAAACTGTATATGGATTGAACTGAAAAGCATATGGCTTGCGAGATCTCTCCTGATCTGACACAGCATCCGTACCCAGGGCTTGGCCCAGGCCCTTAGGGAAAAGCTTTCCAGCTTGTAACAGTAAGGAGATGGTAACAGATGTAACTCTGAAATCATGTCCAGAGATAAAATCCACTAGGAGGGACCTGTAGGTAGGAACCACTTATTGCCCAATTGGGCTACAGAATATGGATTCTTCCCAGAAATTCTATGTATATTTAAAAGAGATAGGGAAGATCCTACTCCACCCAGATCATAGTCATCTCTACCTCTTTTCAGTGGACTGACCCTACAGTTTCTAACCTGCCTCTAATGTAAGACACTGTGAAGTTGTTCAGCCTCACTGGAGGCTAAAAAGCCTGCTGTCAGATGACAAAAGGCCTAAAGGAACATGAAAGATCTGGCCATAAAACCAGAGTGTTCAAACTAACTTGCCAACCTGGGAGTTCTACTGGCAAAACAACTTCCTGACAGGGGAGTCCTAGAGGCAATAACTCAGCAGCACAGATGTATTACTGTGTCAGCACCCACGGCTTCATCTGCTTGTTTGCAAGACATGAATCGCTGGGTGCATGATCAACATTGGAGAAAAAAAAGAAACTCTTTCAGGACAGGAGGCCTATTCCATTGAGCACACATCAATATAGGGATGGGAGAGACCATAGTCCTGATCATCAGGTATTGAGACACTGACAGGTGAAGAAAGGAAAGTCAGGAATACCCAGCATCCTACCACCAGTATACTCTAGAGGCAAAAACTATGTATCCTGAACCATAATGGATTAAGCCCTCAGATACACAAGGATTTGCCCAGCAGTCACAAGAGCCTTTTTGAAAGACTAGCCAATCTCCTGTAGGGTTCTAAGAACTCCCTCCATATACTTGACAGGAATTCCTTTCTAGTGGAGGAGTGGAATGAGAACCCTACCAGCAGACATATATGCTGCATGACGTCTTAATCCATGTAAAAACTGAGGTATGTCAGAAGACAGCTCTGGGGATTGGAAATAGGCATCCCTCTGAGCAACAACATTACTCTTAAAATCACATCTGTTGGAATTGGAATTGCTGTCCCTAGAGACGGGAGGAACCACGTTGGCTACCAGAACTTGCTTATTGTTGCTGGAGAAAAGGATTCCTACTGGCACAGTCAGAGGCTAGATGGTGGCTGATTGACCAACATGGCCTGAAATGCTTGACCTGAAGGTCCTTCCGTCCGAGACCAAAGCTGTATCTTCCTAGCAGAAGAGGAGCAACCAGGTACCCATAAGATACGTATGGGTGGCATAAATATGAAAAAGGCCAGCAACCTTTTCCCCAGAAGTGGAGCTCTTTGCTGACTAATTGGTTGACGACTCTTTGTCTCTTTGACAAGGTCCTACCTTGCCTTCCTGTTGGCAGCCATCTTGGACATGTGCAGACTGCTGCCCCTTATAAACTCTGTTTGCCTCATCACTTGTCTGCTGCCTGGGCGTCACTCAGTGATGATGTTGCACACCTGACTATATATATCACCTGATGGCTTTTAGACCTTGCCCTTGAGTTTGTGTTCCAAGGTGCATCACTGCTAGCAGTCATCTGGTCTCTGTGGTTTCTCCGTGCATGACTTGGCTTGGCTGATGACCTTTCTGGATCTGCATTCCGCATCGGAAGATGACCCTGCATCAGACAACGACCCAGCTTCGGCAGACTACCCGCTTATGGACTTTATCTTGGCTTGGATGACTACACACTTCTGAACTTGACCCTGGCTGTTCTTGATTTTGCTCCTCTCTCTTGCTGTTCGATTATTATTGTTGCATAAATATATCGCTTTATTTTACATGCATCTTCGTGTGGTCTGGTTTCCCATTACTCTGACAGTACGCAAGGGCCATGAATCCTGACGATGCGGGTATTCCTACTCTTCCCATGCTGGTTACCAGGCTTGATCAACAAGATCACCTTTCGGGTCAGTTTGGTCAGGAGTTGCAGATGTTGCTTGCACACACAGCACGCCTTGCTCCTGGTGCTGCTAGGCCGGTGGTTCCTCCTGTTTTTGCACCCGCTGCTCCTGTTGCCGCTCCTGCAGCTGAAGTCACTGTTACCAGAGGGATGACTGGTTCAGCCTCCCTCCCGCAGTGCTATGGGGTGAACCGAGTCAGTGTCGTGGCTTCCCAAACCAAGTGGGCATTTATATTTAGATGGTTCCTCAGGCATTTCCCTCTGACAGGTCCAAGGGGGGCTTCCTAATCTTGTTGCTCTCAGACAAGGCCTTGGCCTGGGCGAATCCCTTATGGGAGAACAATAATTCCATGATTCTCGATTACCCGAGTTTTGTTGCCTCCTTTCATAGGGGATTCGATGTGCCTGCTCACTCTGCTTCTGCTGCCAAGCTGCTCCTATCCATTCATCAGGGTAGTCGAACCGTTGCCGAGTATGCCATCAAATTTCGTACCCTGGAAGCGGAGGTGGGCTGGAATAATGAGGCTTTGGTGGCGGTCTTCTCTCATGGTCGTTCCGATGGATTCTAGGACGAGATCGCGACTAAGGATCTCCCTGATGAGCTTGAGGCTCTCATTTCCTTCCTGATTTTGATCAATACCAGGCTCAGGGAGAGACCATCATTTAAGGAGCGCCTGCGGAGGCCTCCTACCAGATTGGCTCCTATGTTTTCTTTCCCACCCATTCCTCCCTCACCTCCCACGCCTCTTGGGGATAGTGCTTCTGGCTGTGTACCCATGCAGCTAGGGTACACTCGCCTTTCTGAGGCTGAGTGGGCCTTTAGGAGGAGGGAGAGCAGTGTCTGTATTGCGGCTTTGGTGGACACTTCCTGAAATCTTGTCCTACCCGTCCGGGAAGCGCTCGCACCTAAGATCCTGTCGGGGGCAGATCTTAGGTAAAATTTCCCCATCCCCGGTTTCCCGTAAAGATAAACAGCTAATCACAGTTATCCTCTCCTGGGCAGAAGGCTCAGTGGTTACCCAGGCGTTGGTAGACTGTGGTGCTGGCAGTTACTTTATTTACAGTACGTTTTCTGCTGCGAATTCCATACCCTTGCAGCCCCCTGTTGCTCCACTGGTCATCGAGGCGATTGATGGCAGACCTCTGCAACCGGCACAGGTTACCCATGAGACTGTTCCAGTTGATATGGATATAGGGGCTGTTCACAGGGAGTCAGCCTGTTTCCATGTTATATCGTCCCCACACTACTCTGTTGTTTTAGGGTACCCTTGGCTTCAGAAGCATAATCCGACCTTTGATTGGCAGTCAGTTGAGATCCTCGCTTGGTCTCCACAGTGTGGCGCTGTTTGTATCCATGGGCATGTTAAGGTACTTTGTACCTCCTCGAAGTCAGTATTGCCTACTGAATATCATGAGTATCAAGATGTATTTGACAAGGTGTGCGCTGGTACTCTTCCCCCTCATCGTCTGTACGATTGTGCCATAGACTTGCAACCTGGTGCCATTCCCCCTCGTAGCAGGGTTTATCTTCTCTTGGTTGCAGAGAATACGGCCATGGAGGAGGACGTGGTGGATGTGCTTGCCTGAAACACATTTGCAAGTCCACTTTTCCAGGGAGTGCCGGATTTTTCTTCGTAAAGGAGAGGGGGGGGGGGGGGGTTGAGTTGAGACCTTGCATTAAATATAGGGGTCTCAATCGCATCACGGTCAAGAATGTATACCTGATTCCGTTGATTACTGAATTGTTCGACCGGCTCAAGGGAGCAACGATCTTTACCAAGCTTGACCTAAGAGCCGCATATAACCTTGTAAGGATCAAGGAGGGCGATGAGTGGAGGACCGCGTTTAATACCAGAACCGGTCATTACTATTATTTAGTAATGCCATTTGGCTTATGCAATGCACCCGCTGTCTTCCAGGAGTTCATCAATGATGTCTTTCATGATATGTTGCAGCAATGCATGGTAGTCTATCTGGACGACATTTTGATTTACTTGGATTGCATTGAATCACAATACCTGGATGTCAGACGGGTGCTGCAACGGTTACGCGAGAATGGGCTTTTCTGTAAGCTTGAGAAATGTGAATTCTATCTGTCTCAGGTTGCCTTCTTGGGCTACATAGTTTCTGCTGAGAGGTTCTCTATGGACCCTCAGAAGGCTTTGATTGTTCTACAGTGGCCTCGCCCTAGTGGTCTCTGTTCCATTCAGCGTTTCCTTGGGTTTGCCAACTACTATCAGAAATTTATCAGGAACTTTTCCTCTTTGGCCAAACCTATCTCAGATCTGACCAAGAGGGGCAGCGATCCCCACAATTGGACGCCTGCTGCTATCCAAGCTTTCAAGGCCCTCAAGTCTGCTTTCGCTTCAGCTCCCATTCTGTCTCATCCCAATCCTGGTTTGCCCTTTTGTCCTAGAAGTGGATGCGTTTGAGACGGGACTCACGGGAGTAGGTGCCCTCCTGTCTCAGCCTCGGACACCTGATGGACCCTTACTTCCTTGTGGTTTCTACTCCAGGAAGCTGTCTCTAGCTGAATGCAACTACAAGATTGGAGACAGAGCTCTTGGCCATTACCCTGGCTCTCAAGGAGTGGAGACACTTGCTGGAAGGTTCTTTTTTTTTAATAATATTTTTTATTGAAATTCAACAGGGTACAGAGGAAAATAATGTACATTAGTAATCACATTAAAGACAAGGAAAAACTTACAGCATACATTAGCGCCCAACTAGGGGGAAGTAAGGGAGGGAGGGAGGGGGGGGGGTGCTGTTCCACAACAAGGAAACCGTACACACAACTTATAGCTACATTAACTGAAATGTGCAAAATTCAGAATACTGAACTTAGAATACTGAACTACTGAACCACCCAACTCATAGGTACCACCAGAACCAAGAGGTACAAAAGGGTATAAGTTATCAAGAGTAGCAGGAGGCGGGAGGGGACGGCGCCCCCTCCTATTGTGGCCCCCAAATGGGAACATAGTCGCCACAGGAAGAAGCACCGTCCCGCCCCCTCACCCCCGAGCTCTCAAGGGGACCAAGTTGAGCCTATCAAGGTAGGTTATTCCAGTATTGCCAGTCTTCCTCAAATTTAGAGAGAGTAAGGGCATTGACTGCCAACGCCCGTTCACAAAGGTAATTCTCATTCACTAACTTAATTACGTCCGTGAAGCTCGGGATCACTAGGGACCTCCAGTTACGGAGTATCAGCTTCCTGGAAGCCAGTAAAATTTGTGTGATCATGCACCGAAAGCACTTAGGATAGTTGTCAATGTCAATGTTCAGTAGGGCCATAGCTTTCCTGGGTGGGTGGAGGATGCCTGTACACTCCCCTTTGCAGCGAAATATCCTAGACCAGTAGCTAGTCAGTGAGGGACACTCCCAAAGCACATGGGCCAATAGAAATCTTGAGCATCTGTTCCCAATGGGAGGTACAATGGGAGTAACGGTATGTGGACATAAAGGCTCAGGACCACTGCTCAGGGGTAAATGTGCAGGCCAGATCCCTCTCCCAACGCAACATAGGAGGTGTTTTAGAGGGATGGGGCCCTCCCAAGAGACACTCGTAGAAGAGTGATATGCCCTTGCCCCGGTTGACAACACTGTGCAGATAGTCCCATATACCTTGGGAGAAGGGTCTGGACGTCATAGGATGCTTTGACAGGAAGCTGTGTACACGGAGTACCGTGAACGTCGAGGTACCAGGGAGCTGATAGGCACGCGTCAAGGAGGATGGGGAGCGGAGGGTACCCGACAGATAGAAGTGGGATAGCGTAGTCAGTCCCTTCAGTTTCAATTGAGAAAGGTTGAGGAAAGGTAGGTAAGCTCCTAGGATGTCAAGCGGCAGGGAAGTTGAGTCGTAGGGAACAAGTCCTGCCCGATCCCCCTGCGCCACCCCCAATCTGCGCCACGCCAGAAGGGAGGCCCGCATAGGAGAGGAGATTCCCGAGAGACTCCAGGGAATCCAGAGGTCGCCCAGGAGGAGCAGGCGGAGGTTCCGAGTCGGCGAAAAGTGTCTCTCAATCTGCGTCCAGGGGAAGTCGGAAGAGTCAAAGAACCAGGGCCTGAGCTGGTCCAGTCTCGTAGACCAGTATTAGAGAGAGATGTCGGGCAGCTTTGCTCCACCCAGACACTTAGGTTGCGTCAAGACTGAGGTGGCCACCCGAGCTCTCTTTCCACACCAAATGAACTGGCGCATTCCTCTCGTTAAGGCATCTAGAATTTCGTAGGGAAAGTCAGGGGAACTGCTCTAAAAATGTACAGGATTTGGGGCAGTATTGACATCTTGTACGCTGCCATCCTACCGCTCCAAGATAGTTCAACCTTGGCAATGGAGGCCATCTCCTTGGTAGTCTTTTTTGAGGAGAGCGTCAACATTCGCCGAGAGGAATGTCGAGACTCGGGGGGCGATGTTAATACCCAAGTACGGAATATACTCATCCGTCCAGGGGTAAGGGAAGGAGGATTGGAGAGTCGCTAGTGTACGTTTATCTATACCCAAGTTGAGTGCTAAGGACTTAGTCGTATTGACTTTGTGGTAAGAGACAGCCCCAAAGTCAACTAGAATACGGTGTACTGCTGGGAGAGACTGCAAAGGTTTAGTGAGGATTACTACAATGTCGTCCGCAAAAAGACTCACCGTGTGTGTCACATCACCTACCCGAAGACCCACAACCCTGCTGTGTGACCTAATGGCCTCCGTTAGGGGCTCAATCATCGAATTGAAGATCGAGGGGGAGAGAGGACACCCCTGGTGGGTGCCATTAGAGATGCTGAACGGAACCGAAGTCGTACCTGAAGTAAGAACCTGGGCAGAAGGACAGGAATACAACGCGAGGATCGGTGAGAGAGACGGGCCAGAGAAGCCAAACTTCTCCAACGTCATCCTCATGAACAGCCAGTTGGCCCTGTCGAACACCTTCTCCGCTTCCAGGGTGAGGAGCAGAGAAGGCGTTCGTCTAGTCTCGGCCAGGTGAACAAGATTAATGATTCTCCTAGTGGCGTCGGACGTCTGACGTCCAGGCATAAAGCCCATCTGATCCTGATTGATAAGGTGGGGGAGAATAGGCTGGAGGCGGGCAGACAGTATCCTAGCATAGATTTTGACGTCGCTATTGAGGAGGGATATAGGCCGATAGTTGGCAGGTAAACTGGGGTCCTTACCCGGCTTAGGGATAGTGGATATATATGCAGATAACATGTCAGGGGGAAAACGCGCCGTTGACGCAGCCTTATTGAAAACATCTGCTAGAGTAGGACTAAGGAGAGAAGCATGTAATTTGTAATATTCATTACAAAGACCATCAGGTCCAGGGGACTTCCCGGTCGGGAGCGTGCGAATGGCCTTGGAGATTTCCTCCGGCATGAAGGGGGAAGATAAGGATGACATGTGGGATTCGGACAGTACGGCAATCAAAGCTTATCCAAGAACTCGCGGACAAGCTCCGGGGTAGGGTGTACCTTGCTGGGGTCCTGGGCCAGATTATATAGGGAGCTGTAGAAGTCCGCAAACTCATTGGCTATGTCTCGAGGATGTGACAGCCTAGCGGCGGTGGTTTTGTGGGAGAGGTAGGAGATACGGGAGGTGACCCGGCGTTGTTTAATGCGAAGGGCCAGGGTTTTACCGGCCTTGTTGGCATGGGCGTAATATTTAAGTTTGAGACTTTTGAGGTGACGGTCATAACGGGACATAAGATGAGATTTCAGGGAGTCCCTTTTTTGGGAAAGTTGCGAGAGCACAGTCTGTGAGAGCGAGGTCTTGTGTATGGCTTCAAGATCCCTGATATCTGCCAGGAGGGTGATTAGCGTCTTGTTGTAGGCTTTCCTCATCCTTGCAGACTGCTGGATGCAGACACCGCGAATAAACGCCTTGTGCGCACCCCACAGAATCCAAGGATCCGAGACAGAGGAGGTATTCAGTTCAAAATAAGAAGACAATTGGTCCTTGACAAATTTACCCGAAGAGAGGTCCTGCAACACCTTTACATCACATCTCCAAATCGACGTCCGTTCCCTGGGGCCAACCTCCTCCAACACCATTTCAACTGCCGCGTGATCCGACCAGGTGATGTTCTGAATTTGCGGAGGAGTAGACTTTACCCAGCAAAGGGAGATCTGTCAAAAACATATCAATTCGCGAATATGAACCGTGTCTGGAGGAGTAATAGGAATAGTCCTTTTCAGAGCCATGTAGGCACCGCCAAACATCATAAAGCTGTTCCCTCAGTAGAAGGGATTGGAGGGAGAGTTGTCGGCCTCGGGCGGGCGCCGAAGCATCAAGCCCGGGGTCGACCACCATATTCATATCCCCACACACAACCAGATTACCGTAAACATTTGAAGTAACCTTTTTCAGAAGCCTGTGGAGAAAACGCTTTTGATGACAGTTCGGAGCGTAAACAGCAACAAGGGTCAGGGGAGTGGAGTTAAAGTCACCTTGAAGAATAAGAAACCGTCCGTCAGGATCCTGGGTGAGCGAGCGAAGCTGGAATGCCACAGTGTCCCTTATTGCGATCATCACTCCCCTCTTTTTTTCAGGAGCACTAGAAAAGAACAGAGCAGGAAAGTTCTTGTGGGAGAAGTTCGGTTGGCTGCCAAGTTTGAAATGGGTCTCCTGGATAGAGACAACATCAGCTTTACTGTTGCACAGTTCAGTCCACAAGGAGAACCTCTTGACCGGGTGGTTGAGACCATTAACATTCAGGGATAAAAACTTGATGGTCATGGTGGATATTTAAGACAAACTGGATGCTTCTGGACGTATGAGTCAGGAGACAGAGGTGCAGGGAGCAGGTGTTCAGTAGCACAAGACAACTGGAACCATAAGTAAACTCTGGAACAGCGGAACAGGGAAAGAATCAAGGCACAAAGTGCGCAAAGCGCAGGGTAGAGCATAAGAAACAGTCCAAGGGCAGGCCAGGCCTGCAACAGAAGAACAGGGGCCATATAGGTCAGAGACGCTAACTAGGCCAGGGACAAAAGCAGTGCCGGCGGGGTGTCTTTCCCACCCCCAGGAGAGAAGTTCCTGGCATTGGATCTCTTGCGGGAGAAGATCTGCCAATCTCCAGAAGGTGCCGAGGCGGGCAAGGGAGCCACAGGAGGGGTAGGATGGTCCGCTAGGATTCCCCATCTGGTCAGCAGAGACATACCCTCTTCCAGTGAGGAGATGGTCACCGTGGAGTTCTGGTGCGTAACGGTGAGCAAGGCAGGGTGCTTCCATTTATGGGGTATACGGTGATTGCGCAGAGCCTTGGTGATGGTGGCTAGATTTCTGCGCTTCTGGAGCGTATGCCGGGATAGATCCGGGAGGATTTGGACATTGGGGAAGTCCCCGGGCATAGCTTGAAGTTAACGGGCAGCTTGGAGGACTCTGTCCTTCGCCTGGAAAAAATGCACCGAAGGAGGACATCCCTGGGTAAATCAGGGGCTATAAAGCCCGGCTTGGGGATCCTGTGCATCCACTCAATCTCCAGGTCAGAGGCTGAGAGGGAAGGAACCAAAGCAGAGAAGAGGTCAGTTGCTACTTGCCTGAGATTTTGTGGCTGGACCGACTCTGGGATCCCCCTCAGCTTCAGGTTGTTCTGACGGGATCTATCCTCAAGATCCGCCACCTTGTCTCTCAGCCACGCAATGTCCTCAGCATGGCCGTTGTGAGCAGCAACCATAGTGTTGAGCGAGAGAGTGCATTTCTCCATAGAGGTCTCCACATGCTCCACCCTGGTTTACAGTTGCTTCACCTCCCTTTTGGTCTGAGTGAGGCCTTGAAAGAGATCCGAATGGAGGGAGGACCACAGGGAGTGAAGCATGTCCTTCAGCAGAGAGGCTGACACTGGCTGATCCCCAGCGGGGAATGCTGCGAAGGGGTCCATGGAGGGCTGTGCAGGGATCCCACCCTCCTGGGGAGAAGCTGCAGTTTGATCCATCCCACAGGCCTGGTTAGGGTCCGGTGGTGGGGAGCTCCATCTGGGCTTCTGTTTGGCAGGGCTCCTGGCCGAGGGCGAGGGAGGAGTGGAGGAGCCGGACGAATTTCCACTGTCCGGATTAGCTACCTGTCGCGGCGGGGGGCCGCGACTCTCCCGCCCGCCGGAGATGTGAGAGGCGTGCTGCTGCGGCCTACCCGCGCCATGCTGGCGGAGGCCCGCAGCGGAAGAAATGAGGAATCCGTACAGGCGATTCGCCTGCGAGGAGCCCTTCTTCCCCTTCATCCTTCTTGGGGGCTATAGGAGTGTCGTGTAGGTGAGTAAACCTGCTGTGTGGGCTGCTGTGAGCTGTAGTCCCGGATGGCCGAGCGGAGCTGCCGGTCTAAGCGTCCATCTTGCATTGCCGCAGGCCACGCCCCATACTTGCTGGAAGGTTCTGTGGTTCCAGTTCTCATTCTCACCGATCATAAGAATCTGACGTATCTCTCGGAGGCAAAGAGGCTTACATCCCATCAGGCCAGATGGGCCTTATTCTTGTCTCGTTTTAACTATGTGGTCTCCTATTTGCCCAGCTCCAAGAATGTTAAAGCTGATGCCTTGTCTCACCAGTTTTCTGAGTTGTCCAGGGAGGACACCGTGCCGACACCGGTCATACCCTTAGATCATATCCTGACTGCCATCCGCACCAACTTAACCTCTCCTCTTGGGGAACAGATCTTGGCTGCCCAATCTGTTACTTCCACTGAGAGACCTGATGACAAATGTTTTGTACCTGAGGGGTTGCGCATCAGACTGTTGCGCACGTACCACAATTCTGCCGTTCATCCTGGTAAGAACCAGATGTGTTGAAAGTATATTGTTTATCTCCTATTTGAATTCAATAAACGAATATACTGATACTTAAGTGTCATTGGTGTCTTTAAATTAATATGTCAGATCCAATAGTGCCTAACGGGTCGGAGCTACCTCATGGTCCAGGGAGGGTGGAGGAAGTGAACATACTCAGCAGCCCCCGAGGGGGCTGTGCTTCATGTATGTACAGTATGGACTCTGCACAGTACCACTTCTCTTGTCCTATATGCTGGGTGTATTTCTCAGTATCTGTTCTTATTCTGTATGTATGGACTCTGCACAGTACCACTTCCCTTGTCCTGTATGCTGGGTGTAATTCTCAATATCTGTTTTTATTCTGTATGTTTGGACTCAGCACAGTACCACTTCCCTTGTCCTGTATGCTGGGTAAAATTCTCATGCTTTGTATTTTCTGTACTGGTCCACGTTCATAAAAACTGGAAGAAGGAAAAACTGAAATCAGCTTCAATTTCCACAAGGACAGGAGAAAATAGAACTAAGGATGTATTGCTTACCATAGGCAACACATAGTGTATAGTTTTTCCTTTTTCCAGTCTGTATGGATTTTCCACAGTTTATTTTATTTAAATACTTTTTTAATTCTGTTTCTCCATAATTGCTAGGCAATTTGCATTTTCAGAAGAGGTCAGCAATTTCATCTGCCTTTTACCTCTCACGACAGGTTTCCTTTAACTTCTTCACATCCGCGCAGAGATGTATAGTAACGAAGTAGAACTACTTAAGTACTGTACTTAAGTACCGAAATGCGGTATCTGTACTTTCCTAGAGTATAATTTTTTTCTCCTACTTCTACTTTTACTTCACTACATTTTTTCGATGATTTCGATACTTCTACTCCGATATTTTTTTTTTGTGCTGCATCGTTACTCGTTACTTTTCTCTGCCTTTCCCTTTTTCTTTTTTGTTTGGTTTCCCTCCTTACTGCTCTCTCCTACTCTTTCAATTATCCTCCCTATTCTGCCTTCCCCCTCCCCTTTTCTATAGGAAGGCAAAGGTAAAGATACCCCCCTTTTTCATGGGTACCTGGTCTCTGGCCATTTGGGTAGCGTTGTTGTGCTCCAGGCTTCCGCTGGGCCGGCGTGGAGTGCTCCCACATGCGCCTCTCGGCGCACTGACATGTGTGGCGGCCTTCGGCCACTCCGCTCCTCCCCTCCTTGTCTCCATTCGCTGACGTCTCAGCGCTGGGAGGCGGGGATTCCGGCGGCCGCGCAGTAGAGGCACGTGCGCATGCGCAGTGCGATCGAGGCACTGGCGGCCATCTTGGTTAAGGGAAACATGGGGGGGTCTCTGATGTAAGGGGGGGCTTTGTGTGGGCGGTCTCTGATGTAAGGGGGCTTTGTGTGGGGGGTCTCTGATGTAAGGGGGGTCTCTGATGTAAAGGGGGCTCTGTGTGGGAGGGCTCTGATGTAAGGGGAGCTCTGTGTGGAGGGGCTCTGATGTAGGGGGAGCTCTGTGGGGGGCTCTATGGGGGGGCTCTGATGTAAGGGGGGCTCTGTGGGCATGGTCTCTGATGTAAGGGGGCTCTGTGTTGGGGTCTCTGGATGTAAGGGGGGCTTTGTGTGAGGGTTCTCTAAAGTAAGGGGGCTTTGTGTGGGGGGTCTCTGATGTGAGGGGGGCTCTGTGTGGGGGGTCTCTGATGTAAAGGGGGCTTTGTGTGGGGGGTCTTTGATGTAAGGGGGCTCTGTGTGGGGGGTCTCTGATGTAAGGGGCGCTGTGTGGAGGGTCTTTGATGTAAGGGGTCTCTGTGTGGGGGGTCTCTGTGTGGGGGTCATTGATGTAAGGGGGCTCTGTGTGGGGGTCTCTGATGTAAGGGGTCTCTGTGGGGGGGTCTCTGATGTGTGGGGGTCTCTGATGTAAGGGGGCTCTGTGTGGGGGGGTCTCTGATGTAAGGGGGACTCTGTGTGGGAGGGCTCTGATGTGGGGGGCTCTGATGCAAAGGGGAGCTCTGTGTGGAGGGGCTCTGATGTAAGGGGAGCTCTGTGGGGGGCTCTATGGGGGGGCTCTGATGTAAGGGGGGCTCTGCGGGGATGGTCTCTGATGTAAGGGGGCTCTGTGTTGGGGTCTCTGATGTAAGGGGGGCTTTGTGTGAGGGGTCTCTAAAGTAAGGTAGCTTTGTGTGGGGATGGTCTCTGATGTAAGGGGGCTCTGTGTTGGGGTCTCTGATGTAAGGGGGGCTTTGTGTGGGGGGCTCTGATGTAAGGGGGGCTCTGTGGGGGGGTCTCTGATGTAAGGGGAGCTCTGTGTGGGGGGGGGTCTCTGATGTAAAGGGGGCTCTGTATGGGGGTCTCTGATGTAAGGGGGCTCTGTGTGGGGGGTCTTTGATGTAAGGGGGGCTCTGTGTGGGGGTCTCTGATGTAAAGGGGGCTCTTTGTGGGGGCTGGGGGGTCTCTGCTGTAAGGGTGCTCTGTGTGGGGGGTCTCTGATGTAAGTGGGGCCTCTGTGGGGGGTTTCTGTTGTAAGGGGGCTCCATTGGGGGGTTTCTGTTGTAAGGGGGGCTCCGTTGGGGGGTCTCTGATGTAAGGGGGGGTCTCTACTGTAAGGGGGGCTAAGTTTGTAGTGATCATAAAAAAGAAAAGTCAAATGAAGTGCAAAAAAAGTGCAAGAAAAAATGTGCAGGGCGCTGGTGGGGGCGCCACAGGATCAGCTCGCACAGGGCACTTGAACACTTAAGGCCGGCCCTGGTTGGGAGGTTCTTTCCCATTAACAGCAGATATGAAATTATATTCATCTTGTTTTGTCACATATATATATTTGAAGATTCACAATATTTTGAACTTTTTATTGACTTAGATTCCATACACTCTTCCTTTATTTCATTATTGGAATATATTGTTGTATATCACATTGGTTTATATATGATTTTGCACACCAATAAGCTGTGGAGAAAAAAAAAAAAACAGGCAGGGAAGAGAAGGAGGGATGCTTTAAAAGGGGAAGGGAGGGACATACTTTATCTGTTTTTTGTTTACAAAAAGTTACAGCCTAAGGAATTGTGATTGTCCTAGGTTAATCATTTGAATAAATCATTTGAAATAATAAAAAACAATATGATGTTCAAACTTTTGACTTCTTTCTTTAATAACTACATAACACAGTACTTCTACTTCTACTTTCAGTACTTGAGTAGAATTTTTTTTTCAAAACTACTGGTACTTTTTACTTTTAGTACTTAAGTAGCAATTTTTTTGAAAAAACTACTTGCAATACTTAAGTAAAAAAAATGTTGAATACTTTAGTACTTCCACTTAAGTAACTTTTTCTGCGAGCACTTCCACTTCTACTTAAGTCACTTTTTGATCGAGCACTTGTACTTTTACTCAAGTAGAAATTTTGAGTACTTTATACAAGTCTGCATCCGGGCTATAGCCGAAGTACGGCTACAGCGCGGACTCGAATTTCCGGGAGGCTGTCTTTAAACGGCCTCCCAGAGACAGGCTCCCCGCGCGCTCCCGCGAGCGCGTATCGGGAAAATCTGTGCCGGCTGTGTCCCTTGGACACAGCCAATCACAGATCGTGGTAAATGGCCAATCACATCCGCCATTTACCACGTGATCGGCCCATGCAATGAGAGATGATCTCATATGTAAACATATGAGATCATCTCTCATCGCCAGCGCTCCTTCCTCACACAGAGACTGCAGTGTGAGGAAGGAGGAGAGCCGATCAGCCGTCGGGGACACAGAGGAATGTAATCAGGGCACTGATCACCAGTGCCCTGATTACACAAGGTAAATAAAACACACTAAGTGCCCACCATCAGTGCCCACAGTGCCCGCCATCAGTGCCCCCCATCAGTGCCCACAATCAGTGCCCATAGTGCTGCCAGTCAGTGCCCATCAGTGCCTGCTCATCTAGGCACTGATGAGCACTGACTGGCAGCACTATGGGCACTGAGTGTGGGCACTGATGGTGCTGCCCATCAGTGCTCATCAGTGCCGCCCATCAGTGCTCATCAGTGCCACCCGTCAGTGTCCACCAGTGCCACCCGTCAGTGTCCATCAGTGCCGCCCATCAGTGCCACCCGCCAGTGCCAATCAGTGCCATCTATCAGTGCCCATCAGTGCCGCCCAGCAGTGCCGCCTCTCAGTGCCCAGCAGTGCCACCTCTCAGTGCCCAGCAGTGCCACCTCTCAGTGCCCAGCAGTGCCACCTATCAGTGCTCATCAGTGCCGCCTATCAGTGCTCATCAGTGCCGCCTATCAGTGCCGCCTATCAGTGCTCATCAGTGCGGCATATTAGTACCTCCTCATCAGTGCCACCTCATCAGTGCCCCTAAGTGCCACCTCATCAGTGCCCATAAGTGCCACCTCATCAGTGCCCATCAGTGCAGCCTATCAGTGCCCATCAGTGCCACCTCATCAGCGTACATCAGTGAAGGAGAAAAATGTATTTATTTTCAAAATTTACTCGCAGAAAATAAGAAAAACTTTTATTTTTTTTTCAAAATTTTCTGTCTTTTTTCTTTTTTTTTGAAAAAAATAAAAAAACCCAGAGATGATTAAATACCACCAAAAGAAAGCTCTATTTGTGGGGAAAAAAAAGGACAAAAAATTCATATGGGTTCAGTGTTGCATGACCAAGCAATTGTCATTCAAAGTGTGAGAGAACTGAAAGCTAAAAATTGGTCTGGATGGGAAGGGGGTTTAAGTGCACAGAAGGCAAGTGGTTAAAGCTGCAGCACTGCTGTTTTAGGCTCTGCTGTTTTTTTTATGATACTCTTCTGCTACTCTTCTCTGGCTGCTGAGTGTCAGCACCTTCCCACATATTACAGAAACTCCTGTGTTTGTTTCGAGGAAAAGAAAACTCTCTTAGCTTCCATGACTGCATATGTGCTGCATATGTATTATTATCAGACTTGTATAAAGTACTCGAAATTTCTACTTGAGTAAAAGTACAAGTGCTCGATCAAAAAGTGACTTGAGTAGAAGTGGAAGTGCTCGCAGAAAAAGTTACTTAAGTAGAAGTACTAAAGTATTCAACATTTTTTTTACTTAAGTATTGCAAGTAGTTTTTTCAAAAAATTTGCTACTTAAGTACTAAAAGTAAAAAGTACCAGTAGTTTTAAAAAAAAATTCTACTCAAGTACTGAAAGTAGAAGTACAAGTACTGTGTTATGTAGTTATTAAAGAAAGAAGTCAAAAGTTTGAACATCACATTGTTTTTTATTATTTCAAATGATTTATTCAAATGATTAACCTGTGTTTGTTAGTAGTTTCTTGATGCACTTTAAGCGCTGTAGCACCATTTATTTGTTTGTTTCATATTTTCTTTTTATTGGAAAGATTTGGTATAGCAGCTTTTATTATACACAGCCTTTATTTTCGTATGCGCTGATTTACAAATGACATTATACACATTTTTTTGAGCTTTATGCAACCTGCCATCTACTGTTCTGGCAGTGGTAATTTTTTTAAAAGTAACGAGTAACTATGCAGCACAAAAAAAAATACTTGAGTAGAAGTATCGAAATCATCGAAAAAATGTAGTGAAGTAAAAGTAGAAGTAGGAGAAAAAAATTCTACTCTAGGAAAGTACAGATACCGCATTTCGGTACTTAAGTACAGTACTTAAGTAGTTCTACTTCGTTACTATACATCTCTGATTATTATAGAAAACAAATCTGTCTGTATGCATTCTAAAACAGGCACTTGTGACCTTCAGAAAAAAGATAAAAGGCGCCCCCTAGTGAATATTGATGTGTTTGACAGTTTTATTCTTTTTCTTAATGTAACAGGTCAGATTGATGGTTTTATACATTTTTAAATCAACAAACAAAAATAACAAAACAACTGAAAATCTAACTTTTGAACTGAGGCCTTTAAATTAGAAAGGGAATTTAGGAATAAAAACATTTGAATAAAGTATGATCTGAGAAAAATAAGAGCACCTTTAGTAATTCACACAGAATCATAAAATGATTTGCTACTCAAGGGGAGAGAATGACATTTGCAACAAAGTTCTAATATTTGCAAAACCAAAAATCCATATTTCCCCTCATGTATCCTGCTTAAATGGAAGGTTGACAAAAATCACAGATAAACCACAAGTCTCCAAGGACATTTCACCCAAAAATGAATTGAATGTATAAAATTGGCAGTGCAAATTCAATATGCTGCCCCAATGTATACTACTGTATGTTATCAATATAGCAGGTAAAATATTATCTGCTTACTCCATGCAGATATCCAACATAGCTGCGAAATATGTGGACAAGTATTGTGTACATTCGCTACTTGACAAAGTACATATAAAGTACACCAGTGAATCTTAAGTCCTCCAAACATGTGCTCTATCCACATAGAGGTTATGATATATAGTATATCTACTTACATAATATGTGTAGCAACTTTACAAGTTACTAGTTATAATAGAGGGGTGGGCAGCTATATGGCAGATGAGGTTCAATGTAGGAAATGTAAAATGATGTACTTGGGAGATAAAAATATGCATGCGAGTTACAGGCTAATATAGAAACAATTTAAAGCTCATAAATTCCCAATATATTTGAAGTGGAGAAATTTTAGGCTGGAACAGGCTTAGAGGATTGTTGCGTTTGAGGATGAGGTGGTTCTGAACACTCTATAAGTTGTATACATTTGAACTCCACACAGGTTAAAGAAATGGAACTGGCTCACTTTGAATATGATGACATTTTCACAGCATAGAACAGCCTTTCTCAAACTTTACAATACAGTGGAACCCTTGAAATACCTTTTTGGTCTCAGGGAACCCCTGCTAAAAAATACTATATCAACTCAGTCATGATACATTAATGTAATCATCAGCGGGAAGTATGCTCCATTACATTTATAGTCAATGGAATGAATTACCTCCTTACAGATAGCTAAAAAGATCAATGATGTCAGTGGAAACTTATCTGAGAGCAACGGTGTACCAACAGGGGGGGGGGGGGGGATGGCGTTCCGCCCCAGGTGCCACATATTGGGGGGTGCCAGGGAGACCCAGGGTGACACCCAGGGCTGGCCGCCACCACCGCCGAACTGCCTCTGCCACTCACTGACTCAGGAGAGCGGAGCAGGAGGCAGTGAGTGTAAAGCAGAACAGCACAGAATCATCAGCGCTGGATATACAGCGGGGCGGGCACTGCCGGAGTTAACTTTCTAAGTTAATGAGCAGGTGATTGGTTGCTAGGACCCCCTAGCAACCAATAACCTGCTGTTAACTAGCAAAGTTATCTTCGGCAGTTCCCGCTGTATATTCAGGGCTGGTGATGATTCTCCCTGTCCCCTTCTGCTTTACACTCACTGCTTCCTGCTCTGCTCTCCTAATACGGTAGGATGGGAGGATGGGGGGCTTTTGCTGTATAGTGCAAATGGTTCTTTGGTGTGGGGGGGCTGTATATATAATCTAAAGGGTTCCATGGGATTGGCTGCCTTTAGCCAATCATTGCCCAGGGGCTAAGTACACGCCCCACACTACATAAAGGCTGCCCGCGCAGCCTCAGCGTGTAGTGTGATTGTGCGGTCGAGGAGACAGGGAGAGGAACGTGTTTGAGGCAGGGAGAGAATCATTTTTTTTGCAGTTTGTCAGACAGTGTGGTGAGACATTCCTAGCAGGGAGGGAGAGGAACGTGTTTGAGGCACGGAGAGAATAGTTTCTTTGCAGTTTGTCAGACAGTGCAGTGAGACATTTGCTAGCAGTGTAGCAAGGGAGAGAGATTTGTGCTTTTTACAAGTTCAGAGATCAGATAGTGAAGTATATTCAGTAGTGCATACCATACACAGATCTCTATCTATATATAGGGCTATTGATTACATCATATTAGGTCATTGCTTATTTTATCGGTCACTTGCGTAGACCCTATATCCATCTGATCTATATCCATATATAGGGCTATCGAATACATCATATCAGGTCATTGAGTATCTATCAGTCAGTTGCGTATACCCTATATTGATCTCTATCAACATCATGTCCGAAAGTCCAACAAGGAGAGGCAGACGCTCATAGGCCACAAAAGAGGGCAAACAGCCTCTGTGTCCACTGTGAAAAATGGTGATCACAGTCGGCATGGTGCACCCTCAGCAGGCGGGGCACGCGTCGCCCGTCCTTTATTTCTGGTGCTGGCAGTCTTATTCAGCCACAACATGTGGAAGAGTTGGTGGAGTGGATAAATAAGCCGTCCTCATCCTCCGCGTCCTCTGATACCCATGATCACAGTAGTTTGCCTTCCACTGCAGCTGCCAAAGCAGCCCGTTCCACAGCTACTCCTTTTCTCACCCCACCATCATGCACGGAAGAGTCACCTGAACTATTTGATCATAGTGTCAGTGACATGCTGCTGGAGGATGCACAGCAATTTGAAAGCTGTGATGTTGGTTCGCAGGTTGATGAAGGGAATAAGGTAAGCCTAGAGAGAGGGGGTGACAATGACGGACAAGAAACCAGCAGTCATGTTGCCACAGCTGAAGCATACTGCCAAGTTTGCTCCATTGACAAGGAGGGAGGGGATGATGAGGTCACTGACTGTACTTGGGTGCCTGACAGGATAGAGGAGGAGGAGGAACAACTCAAACAAGGCAGGATGTGCTCCAGGGGCCGCCATAGGAGTAGCCAACCTATTGCGTCACAGCACAGAGCTCCACAGGTGCAGGGTGCTGCAAACTCCCCATCGACTCCCAAAAGTTCATTAGTGTGGGCAGGGCCGGCGTTAGGGGGGGGCAAACTGGGAAAATGCCCAGGGCCCCGAATGTCCAGGGGCCCCGTGTCACTGTCAGCCAGGGCCGGACCGGGCACAGACACTAGAAGACAACATTCCCTCACTGCGGGCGGCCGCCGGCCGGTGTACTTGCCAGCTACACCGGCTCCGCGGCCAATCAGCCTTCTGTTCAGGGGGGGTGTGGGTCACACCCCCCCCTGAGCAGAAGGCTGATTGGCCGCGGAGCCGGTCCGGAAGTCAAGTAGTCAGTGTGTGTCTGTGTGTTCCTTCCCGCGCGGCCGCCGATGATTACTGAAGCCGCTGTAGATGGGAGCTCCTTCAGCCCGACTTCGGGCTGCTCGCGGGGGGGGCGGCTGCGGGGAGAGAAGGTAAGTGACTGCCACTGCAGCCTGTGCTGAATAGGAGGGGGGTGGGGTGGCTCGGCTGCATATAGAGAGGATTTGATGTCTCCTTATGCTGCTGGATGGATGGATTCTTCTCCCTTCTGCAGGCATTCTGCTGCTGCAGGAGAGATATGGAAATATCAATTTCTCTATATGCAGCTGAGCTGTCCCATCCCCCTCCTATTCAACTTCTTTTACTGCCCCCCCCAGTGATCTTAGCCCCCCCGTGATCTTAGCCCCCCCCAGTGTTGTGTTCTTAGCCCCCCCAGTGATCGTAGCCCCCCCCCAGTGATCGTAGCCCCCCCTCTCCAGTGATCTTAGCCCCCCTCCCCAGTGATCGTAGCCCCCCTCCCCAGTGATCATAGCCCCCCTCCCCAGTGATCTTAGCCCCCCTCCCCAGTGATCATAGCCCCCCTCCCCAGTGATCATAGCCCCCCTCCCCAGTGATCTTAGCCCCCCTCCCCAGTGATCGTAGCCCCCCTCCCCAGTGATCGTAGCTCCCCTCCCCAGTGATCGTAGCCCCCCTTCCCAGTGATCTTAGCCCCCCTCCCCAGTGATCGTAGCCCCCCTCCCCAGTGATCGTAGCCCCCCTTCCCAGTGATCTTAGCCCCCCTCCCCAGTGATTGTAGCCCCCCTCCCCAGTGATCGTAGCCCCCCTTCCCAGTGATCTTAGCCCCCCTTCCCAGTGATCTTAGCCCCCCTCCCCAGTGATCGTAGCCCCCCTTCCCAGTGATCTTAGCCCCCCTTCCCAGTGATCTTAGCCCCCCTCCCCAGTGATCGTAGCCCCCCTCCCCAGTGATCGTAGCCCCCCTCCCCAGTGATCGTAGCCCCCCTCCCCAGTGATCATAGCCCCCCTCCCCAGTAATTGTAGCCCCCCTCCCCAGTGATCGTAGCCCCCCTCCCCAGTGATCGTAGCCCCCCTCCCCAGTGATCGTAGCCCCCCTTCCCAGTGATCTTAGCCCCCCTCCCCAGTGATCGTAGCCCCCCTCCCCAGTGATCGTAGCCCCCCTTCCCAGTGATCGTAGCCCCCCTTCCCAGTGATCTTAGCCCCCCTCCCCAGTGATCGTAGCCCCCCTTCCCAGTGATCTTAGCCCCCCTTCCCAGTGATCTTAGCCCCCCTCCCCAGTGATCGTAGCCCCCCTCCCCAGTGATCGTAGCCCCCCTCCCCAGTGATCGTAGCCCCCCTCCCCAGTGATCATAGCCCCCCTCCCCAGTGATCGTAGCCCCCCTCCCCAGTGATCTTAGCCCCCCCCAGTGATCTTAGCCCCCCTCCCCCAGTGCTCTTAAACCCCCTGTACTCTTTAGCCCCCCGTGCTCTTCAAGTCCCCACAGTGCTTTTCATCTCCCCCTATGCTCTCTGGCTCCCCCAGTGCTCTCCACCCCCCTGTGCTCCCTGGCTCCCCCCTAAGTGATTTCCAGTCCCCCCCCCATGCTTTTCATCCCCCTGGTTTTCCCTGCCCACCACACCCCCCCCATGCTTTCCATCCCCCTGGTTTTCCCTGCCCACCCCCCCCCCCCCCAGTGCTATCCACACCCTGCGCCTTCCAACCCCCCTGCAATGCTTTCCAAACCCCCCCTTAATTCTCTCCAGTTCCCCCCCCCTTGCCCTTCAGCTCCTCCAGTGCTATCTGCTTTCCCTGTGCTCTCCAGCCCCCCTAGTGTCCTTCTATCTTCTATCATGTCTGCAGTCTCTGACCTTCTCTTGTATCACATCCGCAGTCTCTGGACCATCTCCTGTACTATGTCTGCAGTCTCTGACCATCTCTTGTATCATGTCTGCAGTCTCTGACCATCTCTTGTATCATGTCTGCAGTCTCTGACCATCGCTTGTATCACGTTTGCAGTCTCTGACCAGCTCTTGTATCACGTCTGCAGTCTCTGACCATCTCCTTTATCATGTCTGCAGTCTCTGACCATCTACTGTATCACGTCTGCACTCTCTGACCATCTACTGTATCACGTCTGCAGTCTCTGACCATCTCTTGTATCACGTCTGCACTCTCTGACCATCTACTGTATCACGTCTGTAGTCTCTGACCATCTCTTGTATCATGTCCTCAGTCTCTGACCATCTCCTGTATCATGCCCTCAGTCTCTGACCATCTCCTGTATCATGCCCTCAGTCTCTGACCATCTCCTGTATCATGCCCTCAGTCTCTGACCATCTCCTGTATCATGCCCTCAGTCTCTGACCATCTCCTGTATCATTCCCTCAGTCTCTGACCATCTCCTGTATCATGCCCTCAGTCTCTGACCATCTCCTGTATCATGCCCTCAGTCTCTGACCATCTCCTGTATCATGCCCTCAGTCTCTGACCATCTCCTGTATCATGCCCTCAGTCTCTGACCATCTCCTGTATCATGTCCTTAGTCTCTGACCATCTCCTGTATCATGTCCTCAGTCTCTGACCATCTCCTGTATCATGTCCTCAGTCTCTGACCATCTCCTGTATCATGTCCTCAGTCTCTGACCATCTCCTGTATCATGTCCTCAGTCTCTGACCATCTCCTGTATCATGTCCTCAGTCTCTGACCATCTCCTGTATCCTGTCCTCAGTCTCTGACCATCTCCTGTATCCTGTCCTCAGTCTCTGACCATCTCCTGTATCCTGTCCTCAGTCTCTGACCTTCTCCTGTATCATGCCCTCAGTCTCTGACCATCTCTTGTATCAGGTCCGTAGTCTCTGACCATCTCTTGTATCATGTTTGAAGTCTCTGACCATCTCCTGTACTATGTCCAGCGGGAACACTCTGCAGCCACACCGCACAGCACACCCAAGGTAAGTGGAGGACTGGAGAGAGGAGTGACTTCTACTTAGGGATTTATTTTGCAGATAGGCTGGGCTGGCACTGGCAGCAACAATTTTATTCAAAGAAATCAGGATTTCTTCTGCAAATATACTGGCACTGGCAGCAACAATTTAATTCAAATCAGGATTTCTTTTGCAAATAGGCTGGCCTGGCACTGGCAGCCAGGCATAGTACTAGTCTAGTACAATGCCTGCCAGTGCCTTGTCTGATCTGATGATGTCACTGCCAGGCTATTTGCAGAAGAAATCCTTATTTTTCCTCATTTTTTTGATCATGTGTCATGATGACATTGGTTTTGGTAATTGTCTGACTCTGATGCCAGCCTATTTGCTGAAGAAATCCTGATTTGAATAAAATATTTGCTGCCAGTGCCAGCCTGCCAGGGGCTGATCTGAGGTGTGAAGGTGCAGGAATTGGGGTGACCTGAGGTGTGAAGGTGCAGGAATTGGGGTGGTCTGAGGTGTGAAGGTGCAGGAATTGGGGTGGTCTGAGGTGTGAAGGTGCAGGAATTGGGGTGACCTGAGGTGTGAAGGTGCAGAAATTGGGGTGGTCTGAGGTGTGAAGGTGCAGAAATTGGGGTGGTCTGAGGTGTGAAGGTGCAGAAATTGGGGTGGCCTGAGGTGTGAAGGTGCAGAAATTGGGGTGGTCTGAGGTGTGAAGGTGCAGAAATTGGGGTGGTCTGAGGTGTGAAGGTGCAGCAATTGGGGTGGTCTGAGGTGTGAAGGTGCAGAAATTGGGGTGGTCTGAGGTGTGAAGGTGCAGAAATTGGGGTGGTCTGAGGTGTGAAGGTGCAGAAATTGGGGTGGTCTGAGGCGTGAAGGTGCAGGAATTAGGGTGATCTGATTTGTGAAGGTGTGCAAAGCTCACTTGATTTCTTATTTATTCTATTTAATGTTATTTAATTAAAGCATATTTTCATGTAGTTGTATGTTATATTTGGCTAAATTTGATTAAATGCGCCTATATTTTTGGTAGAATATAAAAAATTTGGGGCCCCACTTTTAGGTTTGCCCAGGGCCACACTTTATCTAAAACCGGCCCTGAGTGTGGGCTTTTTTCAGCACATGTGCAATAGACCGCAGCGTTGCTGTTTGCAACATCTGTCTAAATCAGATCAAGCGTGGCCAGAACACCAGCCGCTTGGGCACCACATGCTTGACAAGGCATATGATGACCTGCCATGCAGTCCGTTGGCAACAGCACCTGAAAGAGGCACCAGATCAAAACAAGCACACGTCCAGCCACACACGTCTCCACACGTCCAGCCACACACGTCCAGCAGGTGGTGCTGTGCTGCGGACTGGTGCAGTGCGGGAGCTGAGGCTGAGCAGCGCGGGAACATAGGCGGACGTGTGAGAGGAGAGCGTGTGTGTGTTTGACTGAAGGAGTGAGTGAGTGAGTGTGTGTGATCACCCCCCCCCTCCTAAGAAGAGCGGCGGCGAGCGGTGCAAACCCCCCCCCCACTCCTGAGCGGCGGCGAGCGGTGCGAGAACCCCCCCCCTCCTGAGAAGAACGGTGCGAGGACCCCCCCCTCCCCCAGAGGTAAGAGCGTGGTGTGCGGACAGCGAGAGGTGAGGTAACCCCCCCCCCCCTGCAAGGGCGGGCAGACAGAGAGAGGGCAGGGGGGCAGAGGAGACGCAAAATACCTGACCTGGCCATTGACAGGGAGAGGAGCTGAGGGGAGACTGATTGGTAAGTGACAGAGGAGGGAGGCAGGAGCCTAAGCAAGTGTCAGGCTTAAAGGGACACACACACACACAGGACTGGTGACTGAGGTTGAACACTGAGGCTCAGTGAGTACCTGGTGAGTATCCTTGCGACTGAGGAGCATCCTTGCGACTGGTGAGTATCTAGCGACTGGTGAGTATCTTACCACTGGTGAGTATCCCTGCAACTGGTGAGCATCCCTGCGACTGGTGAGTATCTTTGCGACTGGTGAGTGTCCTTACAATTGGTGAGTGTCCTTGCGACTGGTGAGTGTCCTTGCGACTGGTGACTGTTCTTGCGACTGGTGAGTTTCCTTGCGACTGGTGAAGTGCCCTTGCGACTGGTGAGTGTCCTTGCGACTGGTGAGTTTCCCTGCGACTGGTGAGTGTCCCTGCGACTGGTGAGTATCCTTGCGACTGGTGAGTGTCCTTGCGACTGGTGAGTTTCCTTGCGACTGGTGAGTTTCCTTGCGATTGGTGAGTGTCCCTGCGACTGGTGAGTATCCTTGCGACTGGTGAGTGTCCTTGCGACTGGTGAGTGTCCTTGCGACTGGTGAGTTTCCTTGCGACTGGTGAGTGTGGTGCGACTGACCGGGCTTTGCGATTGTGAGTGTGGTGCGACTGACCGGGCTGTGCGATTGTGAGTGTGGTGCGACTGAACCGGGCTGTGAGACTGTGAGTGTGTGCGACAGGAGTGTGGTGCGACTGACCGGGTGGTGCGACTGGGAGTGTTGTGCGACTGACCGGGCTGTGAGATTGTGAGTGTTGTGCAACTGAGTGTCAAGCGAGTGTAGCGGAGTACCAGAGGGTGAGAAGGTAGAGCTAGGAAGCTAGGAAATAGCCACATAGGATAGACTTAAATCACTGAATCCCCATTAGATTAGATTAGTAGGTACAATGCCCGGCGGGTGTGGAGATGCGACTCGGTGTACATCTTGTGATATGTATGCGTTCCTCAGACATGTGATCGAGGGCGAATACAAATGCACAAAGTGTAAGCACGTTGCTTCCCTGGAAGCTCAGGTCCTGAATCTAGGGAAGCAACTGGCAACACTGAGACGAATGTCCATACCGGAGGAGAGCCAGGATCGTACCAGTCAGGTGCAGACAGGGGTCTGCACAGAGGTGGGCGAAATGACGGAGGTGCAGGCAGCAGAGCAGAGTAGACATGTGACAGTTAGGAAGGGTAGAGGGCAAAAAGGCAAGGAGGCTGATCCTGGGCTGGAGCACCCCAATAAATACGCCCCGTTGTGTGATGTTGGGGAAACCAGTCAGGGACCAGCATTGCTGGAGCAGAGTGACACCCCTAGCTGCCAGGGGAAGAACTCCTCCAGTGAGGCCGGGAGAAAGGGAAAGGAAAGACATTTGCTGGTGGTAGGGGACTCAATTATTAGAAGGGCAGACAGTGTAATCTGTGACAAAGACCGTGTGCGCCGAACAGTCTGTTGTTTGCCGGGCGCTCGGGTTCGGCACATCGCGGATCGGGTGAACAGATTATTGGGTGGGGCTGGGGAAGACCCAGCTGTCATGGTACACGTGGGTACCAATGACATAGGCAGAGGAAGTTGGAGAGTCCTAAACGATTTCAGGGACTTAGGCGCTAAGTTGAGGACTAGGACCTCCAAGGTAGTATTTTCCGAAATACTACCTGTACCTCGAGCCACACCAGAGAGGCAGCGGGAGATTAGGGAAGTTAACGAGTGGCTGAGGAGCTGGTGTAGTAAGGAGGGTTTCGGGTTCCTGGAGAACTGGGCCGACTTCTCAGTCGGCCACTGGCTCTTTGGTAGGGACGGATTGCACCTAAATGGGGAGGGTGCAGCCGTATTGGGTGCGAGGATGGCCAAAAAGTTAGAGGGGCTTTTAAACTAGGGAATGGGGGGGAGGGTACAGATGTAGAATTAGCCAGTGGAAAGCAAGTTTCAGAGGGCAGAAATGGGGGCACTAGCTGTAGGGTGTACGGAGCTCCTATACCCAGGATGGGTAGGGGGGAAAAATCAGGAGAGCAGCCTAAAAACATCAAATGAGGATATATGTAGCCGCTCAAAATTAAGAGGTTTGTATACCAATGCCAGAAGCCTGGCCAACAAGATGGGAGAGCTGGAGCTGCTGATGTTTGAGGAGGACTTAGATTTTGTGGGGATAACTGAGACTTGGTTTGACAGCTCCCATGACTGGATGGCGACCATTCAGGGGTATTCCCTTTATCGCAGGGATAGAGAAGGTAAAAAAGGGGGAGGGGTATGTCTGTATATTAAGAACAGCGTACAGGTAAATATGAGGGATGATATTAATAATGGAGCTAAGGATGAGGCAGAATCCCTGTGGGTAGAACTTCAAAGGGAAGGCACGGTGGGGAAGGTAATATTGGGAGTATGCTATAGGCCCCCCAACCTGGGGGAGGAGGGGGAGGCGGACCTCTTTTTACAGATAGGATTGGCAGCAAGGATGGGAAATGTCATTATAATGGGGGACTTTAATTATCCAGATATAGACTGGGCAGAAGGAACCGCGCACTCAGCCAAGGCTAGGCAGTTCCTAAATGTTTTGCAGGACAATTTCATGGGTCAGATGGTGAATGCACCGACAAGAAACAATGCGGTACTTGACCTACTGATTACCAACAATACAGACCTGCTCACGGATATAGAAATACTGGGCAACTTAGGAAACAGTGACCATAGGTCAATAAGTTTCAGTATTAATTACAGTTATAGGAGGCAGAGGGGTAATATAAGGACACTGAATTTCAAAAGAGCCAACTTCCCAAAACTGCGCTCGCTGCTAGAAAATATCAAATGGGATAGAACCCTGGGAACTAAGAACACGGAGGAAAAATGGGAGCGCTTCAAGAGCATACTTAACAAGGGGATTGACCAGTGCATTCCAAAGGGAAATAAATTTAAAAGAGCAAAATTAAACCCTGGGTGGCTAAACTCCAACATAAAAATGCATATTAGTGCTAAAGGAAAGGCTTTCAAAAAATACAAGACTGAGGGGTCATTGGCAGCATTTAAGCATTACAAAGAGTGTAATAAGAAATGTAAAGACGAAATCAGGGCGGCTAAAATAGAACACGAGAGACATATAGCAGAAGAGAGTAAAAAGAACCCCAAGAAGTTCTTTAAGTATATAAACAGTAAGAAAGCGAGGTCAGAACACATTGGCCCCATAAAAGATGACAAAGGAAATATGGCCACTGAGGACAGAGAAAAGGCGGAAGTGTTAAATAATTTCTTCTCTTCAGTCTTCACAAAAGAATCGGGAGGCTACACGAACCCAGCTTGTAAGGCCAAACTAAACAACACACCTCAGGAAGTGCCGCCATGGCTAACTGAAGATAGACTTAGAACTAAACTTGAGAAACTTAACATAAATAAATCACCAGGACCGGATGGCTTGCACCCGAGGGTTCTTAAAGAGCTCAGCCAGGTGATTGCCAGACCATTATTCTTGATCTTTAAGGATAGTTTACAGACGGGTATGGTGCCAGCAGATTGGAAAAAGGCCAACGTAGTACCAATATTTAACCACTTGCCGACCGCCGCACGACTATCTACGTCGGCGGTCAGCCCCTCACAGGCAAAGTGACGTAGGTCTACGTCACTAGCTTGTGAGGGTCTAGGGAGCGAGCGCGCGCCCCCGGAGGCGCACTCCCGCTCCCGAGTGGTCACGGACCCCCCCGCGCGTGTGACCGGCGGACCCGATGTCCGCCGGCCACTCTGCGATCGGCGGGGGAGAGGGAGAAAGTCAGGCAGCTTGTGTAAACAAGCTGCCTGTCATTCTCCTCGCTGTATGAGAGCTGATCATCTGGATCTACTATGTAGATCCGTTGATCACTCTGCATACAGCTGAAGCCCCAGCCAATCACAGTTAGAATCACGCCCCTAGGGACACACACAGCCCCTCCCTCTCAAATAAAGTTAACCCCTTCACTACCAGTGTATTTTTACAGTAACAGTGCATATGTATAGCACTGATTACTGTAGAAATGTCACTGGTAACCCCAAAAGTGTCAAAAATGTCAGTCAAGGGTCCCATCTGTCCGCCGCAATGTCGCAGTACCGCAAAAAAAATCGCAGATCGCCGCCATTACGCGTTAAAAAAAAAAACAACAAAAATGACAAAAATATTTCCCTTAGTTAGTAAACGCAATAACTTTTGCGCAAACCAATCAAAATACGCTTTTTGCGATTTTTTTTACCAAACATAGGTAGCATTAAACAAATTGGCCGAAAATTTTAAAAAATTTTGATTTTTACATTTTTTTTGGGGGGAATTTCATATAAAAAAAAGGGAAAAATATTGCTATTTTTGCAAAATAGACGCTCTTTTTTTGTTTATAGCGCGTGATCAAAAAATCGCACAGGTGATCAAATACCGCCAAAAGAAAGCTCTGTTTGTGGGAAAAAAAGGACGCCAAATTCGTTTAGGTACAGCGTCGCACGACCGCGCAATTCTCCGTTAAAGTCCCGCAGTGCCGAATCGCAAAATACCCCCTGGTCGGAATGGGGGTAAAATCTTCCGGGGCTTAAGTGGTTAAAAAGGGGCCGAGGTATATCCCGGGTAACTATAGGCCGGTCAGCCTAACATCTGTAGTCTGCAAGATTTTGGAGGGGATGTTAAGGGACCACATACAAGACTTTAGTAATGAAAACAGTATAATTAGCAGTAATCAGCATGGATTTATGAAAAATCGTTCTTGCCAAACCATTCTATTGACCTTCTATGATGAAGTGAGCTGCCACCTAGATAAAGGTAAGCCTGTGGATGTGGTGTATCTGGACTTTGCAAAGGCCTTTGACACCGTTCCCCACAAACGCTTACTGTACAAACTAAGGAAGGTAGGTATGGACCATAAGGTGAGTACCTGGATAGAGAACTGGCTCCAGGGGAGAGTCCAGAGGGTGGTGATTAATGGGGAGTACTCGGATTGGGCGGGTGTGGAAAGTGGGGTCCCCCAGGGTTCGGTCCTGGGACCAATCCTGTTTAATCTATTCATAAATGATCTAGAGGAGGGGATATCTAGTACAATCTCAGTATTTGCGGATGATACTAAACTAAGCATGCCAATATCTTCTATGCAGGATGTGGAAACCTTACAAGCGGACCTGAACAAAATAACGGAGTGGGCAACTGCATGGCAGATGAGGTTTAATGTTGATAAATGTAAAGTAATGCACTTGGGGGCCGGAAACCAGAAAGCAAGCTACTCACTAGGGGGGGAACCTCTGGGGGAGTCTAGGATGGAAAAAGACTTGGGGGTACTGGTAGACAACAGGCTTGGCAGTGGCATGCAATGCCAAGCAGCTGCAAGCAAAGCCAACAGAATACTGGGATGTATAAAAAAGGGGATTCACTCCAGAAATAAAGAGATTATTCTCCCACTCTACAAGACTCTGGTCCGGCCACATCTGGAGTATGCTGTCCAGTTCTGGGCACCGGTCCTCAGGAAGGATGTGCGGGAATTGGAAAGAGTCCAGAGAAGGGCAACAAAAATAATTAGGGGAATGAAGGACATCAGCTATGAGGAAAGACTACAAGCACTGAACTTATTCTCTCTAGAGAAGAGACGACTGAGGGGGGATATGATATCAATGTACAAATACTGTACTGGCGACCCTAGCATAAAGAACAAACTATTCAAAGTAAGGAAATACAACAAGACACGTGGCCACTCACTAAAACTAGAGGTAAGGCGGTTTAACCTTAAAATGCGTAAGGGGTTCTTCACTGTAAGAGCGGTAAGGATGTGGAATTCTCTACCTCAAGCAGTCGTATCAGCAGGGAGCATCGATAGTTTCAAAAAACTATTAGATGGGCACCTTGGAGACCACAACATACAGGGGTATACAATGTACGGTTAAAAGCAAACACACACACACATCATAGGTTGAACTGGATGGACTGATGTCTTTTTTCAACCTCACTAACTATGTAACTATGTAACTATGTAACCATACATCACCTTGCTCCCCATCTGCTATCTCTAACCCTACTATACCTCATGCCTTCTCAAATACCAGCACCGAGAGGGATGATGATATAGCAATGAGTGGCACAGAGACTCGCACCCAATCTGCTAGCAGTACAACACCGCTTGATTTGAGCAGCTGGCAAATTTAACTACCCCAGTTGCTGAACCATAGAAAGAAATACTGTCCCAGCCATACACATGCTCAGCATCTTAATGCTAGCTTGACCATATTGCTAGCATTACAATTGCTGCCTTTTCATCTGGTAGACACTGCTCCCTTTCGCAAATTTGTGGAATGTGCTACACAACTGTGGCAGGTCCCAAAAAGGCATTTCTTTTCACGTAAGGCCATTCCGGCTCTCTACAGTCATGTGGAAGGTAGTGTTTTGGCCTCGTTGGACAGAGCGGTCAGCAGGAAGGTGCCCATTACTGCTGACTCTTGGTCTAGCAGGCATGGACAGGGAAGTTACATTTTGTTCACGGCGCACTGGGGTTCTCTGCTGGCAGCTGGGAAGGATGCAGGACAGGGTTCGGTGTTGCAGCTTGTTTTGCCACCACGCCTCGAAAAAACCTGGTGCTGGTTCTGCCATATCTGGCAAATCCTCCCCCATCTCTTCCCCCTTCTCCTCTTCCATTTCCTCTTGTGCTCAATTGTTCTCTGAATCAACAGTGCTCCCTAAGCGTTCAAGGGTCTGTGCAAGCAGTCAGACTAAAAGATGCCATGCCGTGCTTCAGTTGGTCTGTCTAGGAGATAGGAGTCACACCGGTGCAGAGATTCTGTCAGTTCTGCAGGGGCAGGCCCAGAGATGGTTGACGCCACGACAGCTTGAGCCAGGAATGGTTGTATGCAACAATGGCACCAAACTTCTCTCCGCCCTCCGACAGGGACGCCTAACACAAGTTCCATGCTTGGCACATGTCCTGAATCTGGTGGTGCAATGTTTCTTGAGCAGATACCCGGGCTTCCAAGATCTCCTGAGGCAGGCCAGAAAAGTCTGACATTCAACAGGGAATTCAACCTGCCCACCAACCACCTCATTTGTTATATGCTCACCAGGTGGAAATCAACATTGGCAATGCTGCAGTGGCTGCAGCATTGCATAGCAGAGGACTATCAATGAGTACTTGTGTGAGTATGGCACAAGGACAGGGTCAGGGGAGCTTGGCTTTTTTTTCGCCACACCAGTGGCTTTTGATAAAGGATGCATGCACCGTCCTGTCACCATTTGAGGAGGCCACAAGGATGGTGAGCCGGGACGATGCATGCATCAGTGACACTATCCCTCCAATCTACCTGCTGGAGCACATGCTGTATGGAATACTGGACAGGGCACTTGAGGCAAAACAGCGGGAGGAAGAGGAGGACTTCCTTTCCTCACAAGGCACCTTTTATGCCGATATCATTGCTGCAGGGACACAAAACACACAGGAGGAAGAGGAGGAGGAGGATGAGGATTTCGGCAGCATGGATGTAGAGGATAGCATACAGCAGGTTTTGATTCCCCAGAAACCCCAGGAGTTGTACGGGGTTGGGGAGAGGTTGCTCCTGCTGACAATGTCATCCTTAGTGACCCAGAGGACTCAGAAGCTCATGCCTCGTCCAACTTACGTTGCATGGGCTCGCTGATTCTGCAAAGCCTGCAAAAGGACCCAAGGATTCGTGCTATCAAGGTGAGGGATAATTACTGGTTGGCAACCCTTCTTGATCCACGTTACAAGGGTAAAGTTGCAGAGCTCATCCTGCCTTTGCAGAGGGAGCAGAGGATGAAACTTCTTGAGGAGGCCTTGAAAAAAAATGTGTGTACCACCTTTCCAGACAACATTCTCTGGACGTGTTTCTGAGTCATCGTTCAGCCAAAGGAGGAGCGGTGGAGAAGGCGGCTGGCTGACCGATGCCTTTAAACAGTTCTTTAGTCCTCAGCAGCACCCAGGGCTGTTAGGTTTAAGTAACCATCGGCAGCGTCTCCATCATATGGTGCATGATTATCTAGGCGCAAGAGCAGACTTGGAGACCTTTCCAGCTGAGCATCCACTGGCTTACTGGGTCTTGAGGATGGACCACTGGGCAGAAATTGCTCAATATGCAATGGAGCTATTGGCCTGTCCTGCTTCCAGTGTGCTTTCCGAACGCACGTTCAGTGCTGCTGGAGGTTTTGTGATGGACAAAAGAGTGTGTCTGTCCACAGACTCTGTTGACCAGCTGACTTTTATCAAAATGAACCAGTCCTATATCAACAAGAGCTATTAAGTCCCTGATGCTGATGTAACTGATTGAATTTGCTAGGGTTCTGCCATCCCTTGAAGACTGCATATGCTGCCTATCCTATTCCTCAATTTTCATAATGCAAGCTTCCAACAATGTTTTTGGTTTAGGTCACTACCAACCCCCAAGGCCTAATTTTTCTGCACTTGTATGACAAGTGCATACAATTTAAATGTCGTATGTCATTTTTAACAGCAGGCCCTGTCCCTGTGCCCTAACTGTGGGGGGTTATGGTGTTCAGGCACCACCAACAACCAAGGCCCAATTTTTCTGCACCTGTATGACAAGTACATGCCATTTGAAATGTGCATGTATATTTGTATATGACATTTTTTTCCTTTAGAAATGTCAGTATTGCTGCAGCAGGCTACATACATCGTAGAGATGCACTATTTTACAGGCACATTCAGGGAACCCCCCAAGCACGATATTTACAGGAATTTTTCATTTTTATAGTTTCACTTTAAGCCTCATTAAAATCAGTAAATCACTGCTCCTTTAAAAACAATTGTTTTTAAAAACTTTTTTTTTTTCATTGCTACATGTTCCCCAGGTCAGTACCCGTACCCCATACAATTTTTTGGGGCATAACTTGCATTTAAGCCTTCAAAATGAGGCCGTTTGATTTTCGAGGTTTGAATCCCATAGACTTCAATGGGGTTTGTTTGTTCGAACAAACTTTTCCACTGTTCGCGGTGTCCTGGTGCGAACCGAACCGGGGAAGGGGGGGGGGTTGTTCGGCTCATCACTATTCTCTACTTGCTTTATAGCGTTCCCTGACCAATGCAAAAGACATGGGCTACCAAATTCAGATCTTTTCTGATACCTACAGATTATCAAGTGCAAGTTTTCCCTGAATATTGGGCATAAAATAGTTGTTAATAATCAAACTTTGAAAGAATATGCAAAATTGACCCTCACGCTGAAGGACTTGTTTCGACTCTTTATGCCCAACTCATTAATATGCCCAACTCATTAATAAACCTAATTCTGATCCACCTTCATATGTAGCTAAGTGGGAATCTGATCTTGGACTTACGATGGAATCAGTCGAATGGGACAAAATCCAGAATACTACAAAATCTTCACAAAATATAATTGCATTAGGGACCAATTAAAAAGTGCTCACATGCTGGTACTTGGTTCCAGCCAGAATTGTGAGGTTTGCCCCCAATTACTCCTCTTCCTGCTTTCGAGGCTGTACTGATCTTGGCTCACACCTTCATGTCTGGTGGAATTTGTTCAGTAGTCAAAAAGTTTTGGACAGATATCTTTTTACGATCTCAACATTGTTTGCAATGTCTATTTATCCTGATCGTTTAATATCGCTCTTAAACTTAAAACCGGCAATTCTTTCCCATAACTAGTTCAAACTTCTGCTACAAATCACTACAGCTGTGAAACAAACTATTGTGATATTAACTGAAATCAAACATAGAATCAATCAAGCTATGATTCACGTCAAATAGAGGCTATAACCCAAGACAAAATATATAAATTTAAGAAAATATGGCTCCCATGGATGACTTACTATTTGATGAATCCTTGTTGATGCCTTGGTAATTTTTCCCATATACACATTCTTTATTTGAACATTATATGATTGGTACCACATTTAACCCCCGGTATTTCTTCTCTTTCTCCTCTTCCTCTCGCTTTTCCCTTTTTTTTTTTTTTTCTTTCTTTCTGTTGCATCATTCATTTTCTCTTTTCCTCCTTTTCTTCAGGTTCAAATGGCAGTACCTTTAATTATTCATTTTGGTTTCACAACATTTTTGACATAAGCTCCTTTATGTTTTATAAAAAATTAATATCTTATTATCCTTATTTACTATACAGTAGATTCTTGATAACTGCAACTTACTAAGTTTGAGTCTTCCTTATATTTTTTTTAATTGTTCATGATTAGTTCTAGCCTCTCTTGAATAAGATAAAGAATTGTCTTTTGAATTACTGATGCTACATTAGGTTATACGACATATACAATTTTTCAGTTATAATACCGAGCTTTAATCCTCTAATGTACCCTGACATGTATTTCTCCTGTACTGCTTTTGAACTTATCCTTGTAAGTTGTTAAATTTCAATAAGCAAATTTGACAAAGAAAATGACAGTATGAATCTGGTACAAAGCATTGCAAAGTTATTTACAAATGAATGAAGTAGTTTTGTTTTAAATTTTGTGTTTTTCAGTGTGAAATGTGTAAATATGTGTGTAAAAATATTAGAGCAAACAAAAGCAGAAAATAGGTAGAATATTAGTTATTAAAATAGAAACAAATCACCACGAAAATGGAGAATGGAGGAGAATAAAGAAGTTAATTAGGGCTGATAAATGTAACCTAAGGTTAAATATGGGGTTCAACAGAGGAACATTTATTACTTGTCAGGTTGCTTTAACTGACTTAATCTACAGGTTGAAGTTCATCCGTTTGATCTGTAGATGTTTCATTGCAGCTTTCTGTTTTTTAGAGCTGAGCAATGTTGTTGATAAACATTGCCAGACTGCTTTTTTTTTTACAGCTCCTGCTTCTGGGACCTTCTCTGTACTCAGCAATGCAGTTGTGATTAATCACAGCTGAACTGCATTGTACTGGGACAGGCAGGGCTGCTGTTAGAAATCAATGGGCCTCATACAGCCTACCTGACAGGGCCCCCCATTCCCGGCTGAAAGTGACTAAGGACATAGATTTATTAGTCCCTTTCTTTGCAGCCTCACCAGCACAGATCAATAAATAGGAATGCTCTGAGGCTTCCTGCTCATTTACAAACTGAAGCATTAGTAAACACGGTTTACCATGCTTTGGTGATGAATAGACACAGGAGTGATTGGTACCGATCGCACATTGTTAACCCAGGAATGGAAGGGGCCAGGAAATGACATTTACTAGCCCCTCCCAATCTCTATCCTGGAACCTCTCCCTTTGTGCCCACAGGAGAGGAGAGAAGCTGGCAGTGCTGCAGGGGAAAGGGGCACATGTGCTTGGACCAATCCTGCAGTGCAGCCAGAGGAAGAGAAGCTGGCAGCGCTGCAAGGGGGTTGCAGAAGAGGAACAGAGGCTGCAATAAGACAGTACAGCCTGCCCCCCTGCTTAGCAGGTGCCTGCCCCCCCCCCCTTTTTTTTTTGAACTGATGATGCCTGGGCCCAGCACAGGAGGGCTGGCTGTACTGCATATCAGCAGCCTTGCTTAGAATTTACAACCTAAAACAGATTCTACTACTCCTGAGTAAGGGGATACAACGTGTGATACTCATTATGGATAGATTATGGACCAGATATTGCATCTTGTGTATTACAAATCAACCAAATGTACTGTAATGGTCAGGGAATTTAGTGTAGTGTCACAGTTCCTACAAGTCTAGCAAGTCTGGCCTACTGGTACATGGCTGCCCCCCCAAGAATGCCATGTTCACTGGCCAGAAGTACAGGAGGCTGAAGAGAGGAAGAGCTCCTGTGGTTCCAGGTATGCAGAGGATGGCTAGGATTGGCATCTCACAATAATGTAGTCAGCAGGATGTGCAGATAGGTAAACAGGCAAAGATAACACTGCACTGGTTGTGGTGGTGATCTGAACACGGTTGCTGGCATACACTGGTCTGAAGACATTGGGGATTAGTGTGGCCGCAATCAATGGCAGTGATTAGGGATACTGACTGGCAGCACTGGTATTGCACTGCTGTAATCAGACAGTTGGTGGCACAAACATACAGTGATATCAGAGCAGACAGCAATCACATTATTTCAAAGCCAATCACAGTGGGCCAGTACACTGGGGGATCTGTATGCAGAACTAATCTCATTGCACATTGACACCAAGGAAGCACTGGTGTGTCCTTTTAGAATGATGTCCATCCTGCCCAGGCATGTGTGTATTGGCCAGGTGGGAGGTAGCCAATGAACATTCAGGAGTTTGAAGGTTATGTGTAATCTTGTTGTAAATTGATTCTACAATTTTAGTGTAGCAACCCCCTAGGTAGGTGCCAGGCAAAGCATATATGTGGCTCTTGCTGCTTATCAGGAGAGCCTGATTTGTTAGTTTAGCCTGTCACATGTTTCCAAGTGTGATTCACTGGGTCTGAGGGAGTGTCCCCACTGCAGCCAATGAGGGAGCTCATTGGACAGTGGAGGAAACCTAGCCAGTGACTGTTTTATGTCAGTTCCAGTGGGAGGGAATTCCTGCAATGCATCCTGGATTGCACATAATTAGAAAGGGGGCATGTGACAGGGTGTCTTGATGGGAGCAGAGTCCCAGGACGGGTGTCTCTCCTCCTGCTCAAGTGAGGAAGGTGTTCCAGGCAGCCGGTCTAGGGACCAAGGGTTGAGCTGGGCTGCAGAGGATCCAGTGTGTACTGACCGAGTGGAGCTGCTGGGCAGAGTTCTGGAAAAACAGTATTGTGAGTACTAAAGATCTGCTCAGGGGTCCGCCTAAGAGAGGGGGCCACTCCAGAGCGGTCAAGGGAATCAAGGAGCCAGCTAACCCAGAGTGTACAGTAAAGGGGGGGGCCAAGTAGTGAAACCTTGAAGATTAGGGGGTAAGGGCCCTGAAGTATCTCAGCAGTACAGTCTGCATCACAAGTCAGCTACCTCAGGAAGGAGTACCTTAAGGAGCTTAAAGGACTTTTCACAGGCAAAGGTGAAATTAAAGTAAGCAGCCTAGCTGTGACCAGCGTCATTCAGTGTTAACCATCATCAAACAGTATTCTCTATAAAGTCCCTACCTTTTCTTGTGCATAGTTTAGTTGGAGTATCCCTCTCATCCCTTCTCCTATCCAAGTTCTCAATAAATCCTATAAACCAAAGAAAACTGATTGGTCCTTGTCACAGATGAAAACACTAGGAAAAAATGTCTGAATGCTTTACTGTTACTAATGGTAACCCACACTCAGCAGCTCCCATGGGAGTAGTGCTACATTAGTATGCATCTCTTCCCTACCTGCCTGCATTTTCCTCAACTAGTCTAGCTAGTTGAAGAAAAACTACCACAAGAGGACACAGTTTTAAATTAGAGGGGCAAAGGTTTAAAAGTAATATGAGGAAGTATTACTTTACTGAGAGAGTAGTGGATGCATGGAATAACCTTCCTGCAGAAGTGGTAGCTGCAAATACAGTGAAGGAGTTTAAGCATGCATGGGATAGGCATAAGGCTATCCTTCATATAAGATAGGGCCAGGGACTATTCATAGGATTCAGATATATTGGGCAGACTAGATGGGCCAAATGGTTCTTATCTGCCGACACATTCTATGTTTCTATGTTAACACAATAACTTTTAGTAAGAGGACCCACCATCACAAGGCCCAATTGTTAACTTTAGTGGTCAAATCCTAAGCCAATGTTGTGCATGGTATGTTATGCTGCAGGGTAGCTGATATACATTTTAGATCATGCAATGCATTTTGAATGTTAAACAAAGCTGGAATAAAACATTTTTTATTAGGTGCATGCGCTTATTCTGTACCAATAAAGTCCGATCACTTTTTTCACTCTCTTTTTTTAAGTTGGTGGCTTAGGTAGAAAGCAGATGAATCAGCCAGGTTTATGTTAAAGCAAACTTACCATATTTTTCCATAAGGTTTAATATACTGTATAGCAGGGGTTGGGAACCTTTTTGGCTGAGAGAGCCATGAACACCACATATTTTCAAATGTAATTCCGTGAGAGCCATACACTATATTTCAGGGTCGGGAACCTTAATTTAATATTCATATTAATGGGCCGCAGCTATACAGTGAGTAGATGGAGCCATGTGAAAGTGCCTGGAGTCCGGTCGTGAAGAGAGCAGATCAGGCAGGTATGCAATGAGGCTGGAGTGGTGAAGCGCCTGCAGGCCTGCGAGTGATGAAGGTGAGTATAGGCCTTCAGAAAATGGCGGCCGACCGCTGAAGGCCTCAGAAGTGGATGCGAGAGGCAGCTCCCGCGGGTCCCCGGGTGTCAGAGGGGAAGGAGATCGTGTCTGTCGGGGGAAACAGGGAGCGGATGGCAGGTCTCCTTACCGGGCGGTGATTGCCAAGGCCCTCAGATGCACAGCACATGAGCCGGCGGCGGTACCACAAGTAGGCCGCGGGGTCCGTAGCACGGCAATCCGGTCACTCAGAGACTAACTTAGGGTAGCGGTGGGTAGCCCACAAAGTGTACCGTCAATGGGTGCAGAAATCTCCTTGGCACCGGGCACAGCTATGAACTACACTTCCAGCACGGCTCACGTCCGGACACGCCCCCCTTTATTAAAGATTTGTCTGCGAGCCAGATGCAGCCATCAAAAGAGCCACGTCTGGCTCGTGAGCCATAGGTTCCCTACCCCTGCTGTATAGGGTAATGCATTTATAACAAATGCTGTTGCTTTGCTTTATCTTCTTTATTACCACTTCCTAAACTGTATCTATGCAAATATTTCAATATATGACTTTTTCCTCAATTACAGTATGTTCCACAGAATTCTAAATTAGGTAACAGTGGGTACTGACTGTGGAACCAGAAAGAATGAAAATAATTAAAAATAGTGTAGCCCTCTTTTTGAATATTGCACTAACCCTGTAGGTAAATAAGCAAATCAGAACCTTTGCTAAGTGGAAGAGTGGGTTTTTGGGAAATCACCCAGTAATTTAATCCAAGTAATTGGGAAAAGAGGAACTGTTGCAACCAACATATAACATTAACCATAAGTATAAAGATACACACCAGTATGGTAATAAAATTAGCTTTATAATAAAAGGTTAAACTGATACTTAATATACATGCAGTACTTTTTATCAGCGCAGCCACAGGCAATCCACTGCCTCACACCACACTGCCAACAATTGAACTTTATGAAATGGACATTGTGACATCGCAATAATGTTCATTTAAAAAAAAAAATGAAGAGTGCTGTCCACTGAGGCCCAGTGCTTTATCACTGCGCCAAGTCAGATCACACTGCACACCAGCCTCTGCGCTGCAATAAAGTGGCTCATGTAAACCATCCCTTACATCAGTGTTGGCGAACCTTGGCACCCCAGATGTTTTGGAACTACATTTCCCATGATGTTCATGCACTCTGCAGGGTAGTTGAGCATCATGGGAAATGTAGTCCAAAACATCTGGGGTGCCAAGGTTCGCCATCATTGCCTTAGATAAATGTAAAACAATTTGATGAATGGTAATGCGGACAGTGATCAGAAATTGAAAACTTTTCAGATAACAGGAACAAGAGGGGAGGGGAAATCTTCCAATGGAGATGCCTATTCTGGTGACCACTGCCTAAGAGGACAAAGACAGGAATAAAAACTGACTGGGGTCTTTAACCACTTGACCTCCGAAAGGTTTGCCCCACTTCATGACTAGGCCATTTTTTGCTATACGGCACTTTGTTATTTTAACTAACAATTGTGCGATCGTGCAACACTGTATCCAAAAATTTATGTAATTTTTTCCTCACAAATAGAGCTTTCTTTTGGTGGTATTTGATTACCTCTGCGGTTTTTATGTTTTGCGCTATGAATAAAAAAAGACAGGCAATTTTGAAAAAAAAAAAAAACAATATTTTTAATTTCTGCTATAAAAAATATCCAATAAAAAATTGTAAAAAAATCGAATTTCTTCATCAATTTAGACCAATATGTATTCTGCTACATATTTTTGGTAAAAAAAATTCCAATAAGCGTGAATTGATTGGTTTGCACAAAAGTTATAGTGTCTACGAACTATGGGGTATTTTTACTTTTTTTTCCCCTTTATTTATTTATTTTTACTAATAATGGTAGCGATCAGCGACTTTGCGATATTGTGGGGGAAAAAATATTTTTGACACTTTTTGGGGACCAGTGACACTAATACAGTGATTAGTGCTAAAAAATTTGCACTGTAACTGTACTAATGACACTGGCTGGGAAGGGGTTAATATCAGGGGCAATCAAAGGGTTAACTGTGTGCCTAGCCAGTGATTCAGTGTAGTGGGGGGAGGGGCTTTGACTAGAGGAAGGAATGGAGCGTTTTCCCTGCTTTACAGAAACACAGGATCCATGCCTTCTGTACTGACAGAAAGGCAGCCTGCCTTGTTTACATAGGCAGACTACCGTTCTGCCAGTGTACGAAAGCATAATTACAGCGGGAGCGGGCCGGCAGTGACGTGCACATGCCCCAGACCTGAAAGTGTTTGATCACATCCTAAACATATGTCAAACACAAGGCCCGCGGGCCGAATCCGGCCCTACAGACCATTCCATGTGGCCCTCGCACTTCTAGAGCTCCAGCCCTCCTTTGGGCTTCCTCAAAGACCCTGCAGTTTCTGCTTCCCAGATCAGACCCCAGCTTCTTCCCAGCAACAACACAGGGTAAGGGGGTGCACTTTGATGTAAGGGAGGGTAGGGCGAGACCCTTGACATATGATGTAAGGGGGGTGGGATACTCTGGACATCTAGTATTACAGATACAACCTGCCCTTTAAGGGCAATCCCAATGCGGATGTGGCCCTCGATGAAGTTGAATTTGACACCCCTGACATACTAGGTACATGATCTGGTGCAGAGCGGCCACCCTGCCACAGTATAAGTACGGTGGTTGGTCGGCAAGTGGTTAACATTCTCTTTGCTGAATCTAAAAAAAAAAAAAAAAAAATGTTTTGGCTATACATACATTTTAAGCTACCTGAGTAAACTCTAACAATAAACTTCTCTTATTTGCTTCCTTTGGGTCTGTTAAAATATATATAGTTAAATGTGTTTTGTTATACAGTAGCTGTTCATTAAGTGCAAAAATACTCATTGATTTTGCCAGAAAACTTAAGCTAATAAATAATTCTTGTGCTCTCTGCCAGAGAAGGAGTTACGGATCCCCATAACCCCCCCCCCCCCCCGGCAGAGAGTCTGGGGGGGGGGGGGGTTGGATGAAGAGAGATCTTTGTTCTTTATAATTCATCAAAATTGAAGAAGGCAGGGCTGACACCACATGCTTAGGAATTCAGCGCTCTCTTGTTATTGCAAAAATAAGGCAGGAGCACACAATATTTATGGCATATCAACAGTTTTTTTTTTCTGTACATGCAGCGTGCTTAAATGAATAAGACATGGGAAAATGTGCATGTATTCCAGAGATGCACTAAAAATGTTTGTCTTGACATATACTTTAATGAGCCTAGAAACAAGAATGGGTTAGTTGGGGAAAGTCTCAAGGGCACCGCATCCCAGATACATAGGAAGCAAGAACAAAAAGGAATGCTCTCACAAATATATGAGAGCTTGGGACTTTTAAGGTTCCAATAACTGTAGTCAACACATTAAGTAAAATTCAAACATTTTAATGATATTTACTAAAAAACATGTAGTGACCACATATTAAAAGACAAAAGGACCAATCTCAAGTCGCTGTTCATCAAAGTGATTTAGTGCGATAAGGAGTCGTAGTGTAGCAATCCCGACATGTTTCACCATAGGTTTGGTTTCTTCAGGGGATATATTTAGCTACACCAAAGAAGGAGAGCAATGTTTGGGGAGAGAGCACAAAACGTATCCCAAATTCTGGAGTCGGCGGGGAGCTGTGGGATGCTCAGTGCCTTCATTCATGACCTAAACGCCCACCTTTACCAAACAATTGCGGTCAGCTAATGGCTGATGTATATCGCCCTAGGAGGATTTCTAGTACATAGGGGCTTCAACCACAATGCTGGAAACCTGGATGTTGCAATATTTTTGAATCAAGAATAAGAGTCCTTCTCTGTGCTCTATTTATCCCTCCTGTGGTTGGTTGCTATACCGGCCACCACCTGTGGACTCTTAATTTGGGATACGTTTTGTGCTCTCTCCCTTTTTGCTCATTGCTGCAATATACAAACCGGATCTTACTCTATATCTCAAACATTGTGCTCCTTCTTTGGTGTAGCTAAATGTAAATATGAATTTTACTTAATGTGTTTTTATCATAAATAATCAGCGGACGTTTGTATTCCTCTCAAGTTGACCAAATAATGTAGAAAAATCACAATATCTCCTAATAAAATATCAATTCATATATGAATTAGCAACAAGGTGAAATAAAAAATTTGAAAAAAGCTCCCTATCTGGTGAGTTTAGCTAGGGAGAATATGGTGGAAGGAGCACAATCGGGTGTTTTCTCACAAGTGAATACAGTGAATAGAGCATTGAGAATCACATATTGATCTCAGCACTTCTGGTACTTTTGGGACTTTTATATCACTGATTGTTTTTATTTATTTTTTTTATTTCTTAATATATTTTTCTTATAATAACTTTATAGATATTGATTTTGAACACATACACATTTAAAAAAAAAAAAATCAGATTTTCATCATATTTAAAGACTTATATGAAATAATTATGTACTTTTTGGGGTTTTAAGTAATCTTTATCTATTTGTCCTTGCACTTTTTTTTACACTTTTTTTTTTTTTTTTGCACAGTATATATTTGATTTTTCATTTACTTTTTACAAATTTTAAATTTCACCATATTGCTCGTGCATATATGAATTGATATTTAGTATTAGGAGATATTGTGATTTTTCTACATTATTTGGTCAACTTAAGAGGAATACAAACGTGCGCTAATTATTTATGATAAAATCCTTTCCGTAGTACATACATGTAGCAGCATTTTGAGGTAACCTCCCTTTCCTTGGGTTGACATTTTAACCATTGATTGACTAGGCTCTTGATCAGAAAACTTTTCATTGTACTTAATGTGTTAACTACAGTTATTGGCACCTTAAAAGTCCCAAGCTCTCATATATTTGTGCGAGCATTCCTTTTTGTTCTTGCTCCTTTTATTGAGCCTAGCTTGCAGTATTTTTGTTTAGTAGACACATGTTCTGATTTTGATAATGAGGCACTTCCCTGCTGCCAATTGCATTGATGCTCCACCTTTTCATCAGGGATCATAAAACCAGCAACCATTCCAGCCACTGTAGTTTAACATGTTAGAAAAAAAATCACCAACCAATTTGCAATTAGGCATTCAGCATAATATGCATTTTGATAAAATAGTCACATCATACCTGGACTTTTTCTTTTCAGATAACTGCAACCTGTAACTCAATAAACTTTTGGGTCAGTAAACGTGACTACACTTGCTCAGTAGTAAACTCACGTAAAAAATATAGTAAATTAGTAAACTGCACATATTTGAACTTCCTATTTATATGCATCAATATTTACAGTATATAGTAATCAGAGAATACAATACCCAAATCATTGTGGATTCCAAAACTGCACAGTTCATACAGATGTACTTGAAAATATTTGGGTGAACCAAACCTCCTCAAAATTGATGAGTCTCCTGCTTTAGTCAGTTAATTTCCTCTAGTGTCTTTCTTAAAATAATATTTGTCAGGTGGTGATATCTTTCCAGGGTTTACATGATTGTAATCCTCAGGGGTTGAAAAATCAATTCTTCTAAAAATGAATAAATTAAGGATATGAAGTAATTTTCAGCCATTTCTACATTGTTTTATAATATATTAAAAAGTTTTAGGCATGTGTGAAAAAAATGCTGTAGATTAGGAATACTTTCAGAAATAGAAGTATTAGAGAAATTGTTTATTTTTATCAATTAACAAGATGGAAAGGAAATGAACGGAAGAGAAATCCAAATTACTGTATATCAATAGTTTGTGTGAAACAGCTTTAATTCTCACTTGAACACAGTTTGTGAAGGAACTCGGCAGGTAGGTTGTTCCAAACATCTTGGAGAACTAACCACAGATCTTCTGTGGATATAGGCTGCCTCAAATCCTTCTTTCTTTTTGTGTAAGCCCAGACAGACTCAATGATGTTAAGATCAGGGCTCTGTGGGGGCCAAACCATCACTTCCAGGACTCCTTGTTCTTCTTAACGCTGAAGATAGTTCTTAATGACATTAGATGTATTTTTGGGGTCATTGATCTGCTGCAGAATAAATTTGGGGTCACACACCTCCCTGATGGCATGGCATGATGGATAAGTATCTACCAGTATTTCTCAGTAATTGAGGACACCAATGATCGGGCAACATTGATGCAGAAATGCAGTGGTTGGCCAAATTTGAAAGGAACCTCCACCATGCTTCACTGTTGCCTGCAGACATTTATTATTGTACTACTCTCCAGAACTTTGGCAAACACAAAAATGCAGTTTTAATTTTAGTCGTATTTTAGCCATCTGAATTTTTTACTTTTAGTCGTATTTTAGTCAACTAAAACCCTCAGTACATTAGTTGACTATATTCAGATGCAGTGGAGTAGTCTGCCACTAGGTGGCTCTGTCTCAAAATAATGTGGTAATAGGGAATCATGTAATTGGGTTAGACAAATCCTCCTTGTAGTAATGTAATATAAATGCCAGGGTTAGAGGAGCCTTAGTCAGATGGCACATGGGGCCCAAACACCCCACTGCCATGAAGATCTAGTCAGCTACTTTATATGCCCTGCACGGGGCAGAAGGCCCAGGGAAGGAGCTTAGGCAATTTGTAGCCAACAGTCAGCTAATCAGAAGCCCCTTTACATCTCTGGCAAGGTCGACAGGATAGGACACACCCCTGTGACATCTGTTCACTCCAAAGTTTTAAGAAGGAGATCAGGCGGTGAGACTGAGGATGGACTGAGACAGATGCAACAGCTTTCATTATGCAACATTATCGCTACACTGTGGCTAGGGTGGCACAGCCCCATTATGCACCACCTATCATCCAAGGCCTCTTCTTGGATACTGGTCTGCAGGTGATGGTAAAAGGGCCTTGTGGTGTTTTGCACTGGGGCTGTTGAAATGTTTGCATCGGTGTGAGTTTGGGACCCTAACATCTGTACTGACACCCTGAGCCGATTGTGGAAATTGCCAGGCATTCTCATTTAAGCTGCTCCCAGCTAGGGAAGATCCATGTTAACGGTGGTTTCCCATTGCAGGAAGATGCCCCATGGTGAGCTGCTAAAACAGACATGCTAGCAGTGGAACTGCACTCAGGTTCTCCAGACCTGGTGGTGCGGGAGGAGAATGTCACCCGACAGCCTCCACCAAGGACAGTGGGGATGAGCATTCTCCCATCACCAGTGGGGTCAAGCTCTGCAGATAGACTGCAGCGGAGGATCAGCCAGAACATGTGCTTGTGACTGCTGCTACCCTGTTACCCAATAGTGGAGATACCACTCAGCCTGCTACAGAATCCTGTTCCCTATTATAAACAGAGGAACAGGTAGTCGTCCCACCCGAGAAAGACCCGATGAGTCCTCAGTCAAGGAGGAGGGGTCTGAGGAGTAACTAGATGCTTTGTGCGGCGCCCTATAGGATGCTGCAGTGGCCTAGGAGTCTTTGAAGCCTGCAAATGTTGCCACACCATCCACCTGTAGTGCAATGGAATCATCAGAGAGGGGGCAATACTGTAGTCCCCAATACATGGGAGACCTGGTGTCCAGGGCTGGTGCAAGGATTTTTGACACCCTAGGCGAAACCTCATTTTGCCGCCCCTTGGCTCCGCCCCTGACACCGCCCCCTTTGCCCTGCGCATGTACACGGTGGAGGTAGCAGGGGTCAGGAGTGTGTAATACACAGAATTCACAGGTCAGGAGTGTGTAATGCACAGAATGCAGGGAACCTGAGTGTGTAACTCATAGAGTGCAGGGGTCAGGAGTGTGTAATACATACACTCTTTTACTACATAAAGAGTTGTGGGGTGCGCTATGTACTGAGTGCAGGGTTGTAGGGTGCACTAGATACTGAGTGCAGGGTTGCAGGGTGCGCTAGGTACTGAGTGCAGGGTTGCAGGGTGCGCTAGGTACTGAGTGCAGGGTTACAGGGTGCGCTACGTACTGAGTGCAGGGCTGTAGGGTGCGCTACGTACTGAGTGCAGGGTTGTAGGGTGCGCTACGTACTGAGTGCAGGGTTGCAGGGTGCGCTATGTACTGCGTGCAGGGTTGTGGGATACGCTATGTACTGAGTGCAGGGTTGTGGGGTGTGCTACGTACTGCGTGCAGGGTTGCGAGGGTATGCTATGTACTGAGTGAAGGGTTGAGGGGTGTACAATGTACTGCGTGCAGGGTTGAGGGGTACGCTACATACTGCGTGCAGGGTTGAGGGGTGTGCTATGTACTGCATGCAGGGTTGAGGGGTGTGCTATGTACTGCGTGCAGGGTTGAGGGGTGTGCTATGTACTGCGTGCAGGGTTGAGGGGTGTGCTATGTACTGCGTACAGGGTTGTGGCGTGCGCTTCATATTGAGAACAGGGTTGAGGGGTACACTATGTACTGCATACAGGGTTGTGGGGTGTGCTACGTACTGAGCTCAGGGTTGAGGGGTGTGCTATGTACTGCATGCAGGGTTGAGGGGTACACCATATACTGTGTACAGGGTTGTGCGGTGCGTTCCGTACTGAGAGGAGGAGGAGGGAGAGAGATGAGGGGGGAGGAGAGTGAGAGACAGGGGGGCAGGGGAACACAGTACAGAGGGGGGGGGGGGTGTTACAGAATTCTGTGACCTTGAAAAGGCATAGTACCCAGCCAGGAGTAAAGGGTCAGGCTTACTGTGACCATCTGAAGAGCAAAGTCATCCAGGACTCCTGTGTGCAGCTCCAGGTGATCTGACTGCTCTCATGCTTCTCAGTGGAGGGGGAGATAACACACAAATTCTGCAAATTCTGACCTGTCTTTTATCTGCTCAGCCAGCTGGTATGTTCTTTGCAGGCAGTGTGGGGAGAGGACACCTCTCTGTAAGCACTGCGCTTTGAACTACATGTGGCAGCGGGAAAATGCCAGGCTTCCGAGATCTTTAAACACAGTGTCCGCCCCCGAGTGTCACCAGACTGCACTCTGAGCATTAACCCAATCCAAGCTCAGCTGATAAAGAACGGCTGGCTACTGAACTGTGCACATGATGTTTGTATTTGCCGGCAGAACTGTCATTATTACTGACATGCAGCTCCCCCATGTTCACGGTCTCCTGGAAACCAAGCGGCTCTAGCAACCTCCACTGCCACTGTGTGGGTTACGCTGCAGAGACGCTGGAGAGAGAGAGAGCGTCGGGCGGCGGCGGCCACAGAGTCAGATCGGATGCGGGCAGCACAGCTCCGAATGATGATGACGGCCCGGGTCACTCACTCACTGAACAGTAGGTGAGTGTGAATCTGCAAAGTGCGCCCCTAGGCGGCAGTGCGCCGTAGGCGGCTGCCTAGTTCGCCTAGCGGGAGCACCGGCCCTGATGGTGTCCCACATGCATGGAACTTGAGGAAGAAGAGGAGGAGGGGGTAGAATTGAGTAGTACTCAGAAGACACCCCAATGACCAGCCTCCTATTTACCTCCGGGGCAGGGGCAGAGTTGCTACCTTGCACGTCTAAACATGATCAGCTTTGTCCAGAAACTTTATAGGCTTGAGTTCCCCTGTGTTTCTGAGCCTCTTTTTTGCTTTTTGGAGTCACGGAGACAACATTGGTATGGGACCGCAGTATGGGATAATTTGCAAGTGCTCACCACCTGTACCGCCACCTGAACTACCTGTACCGAATTTCACCAAATGTACAGAGAGTGGAACTATGGTGGGTGGGTGTGTCCCACCTTAATTCTGAGGATATCCAGTATTATGTGGTCAGGCAGGTCCCAGGTCTGGTAGAGTGGAGGAAATACCCAGATCCTAAGTATTATGTATAATGTGGTCTTGAAACTTTTTCATCTATTTTGTTTCTGTGGCTCTAATATTCCGTATTATAATTTGCATACCATGTATTTTATATATATAAATATACAATATATTAAATATATATATATATATTTTTTTTTTTTTTTTTACTGCCTATAATGTAAAGTGGGGCCTGTTGCCCAGGGTTAACATCTTATTGTTTAAAGGTTTTATTATACCTTAGGGAAGTGATGGCGAACCTTGGCACTCCAGATGTTTTGAAACTATATTTCCCATGATGCTCATGCACTCTGCAGTGTTGTCGAGCATCATGGGAAATGTAGTTTCAAAACGTCTGGGGTGCCAGGGTTTGCTATCACTGCCCTAGGGTAGTTGGATATTTCTGCCTAGCGTTTGTTAAGCTTGCAATGTTCAAGAATTGTGCCAGGTACATAGACTATTATAAAAAAGAAGTGTAGCACTTCTTAATTAAAACACAAATACAAGCTAAAATCCTGCCAAGGTGAGTTATAATGTGCAAACATCAAATGTGCCCATTCATAATCCACATGTGGTGATCAGTGAATGATAGGTGATAAGAGATAAAGGATAAAGCCAGATAAAAATTCTCCACTGCCAGGGAGTCAGACACAGCCTCTTGACCACCTAATAACAAGGAGTCAAAAAAGCTCAAAGGTACTCCAAAGGGTTATGGTTTAGTGGCTGACGAAACACATTGGGCGGGACTTTCCGAGACACATCATTTCTGATTAGTAGAATGCAGGTGGAACACAAACCAGAGTTTATTTTTCTACATATCTATGATACTACTTAACCGGTTGCCGACCGCCGCACGACTATATACTGCGGCGGTCAGCCCCGGCCAGGCAGAGTGACGTATCGGTACGTCACTCGCCTGTCACTGACTTGCGAGCCTATCGCGGGCGGGCGCCCGCCGCGGCTCGTTCACAGGCAAGTCAGTGCGTGTGACCGGCGGACTCGATGTCCGCCAGTCACACTGCGATCGCTCCTGTGAAGGGAGAAAGACAGAGCAGCTTGTGTAAACAAGCTGCCTGTCAGTTCTCCCTGTGTAAAAGTGAAGATCTGTCCGTTCTACTATGTAGAACGGTTGATCTTTGCTTTTACACCAATAGGAATGTCCCTACACAGTTAGAATCACGCCCCTAGGACACACTTAACCCCTCCCTGTCCAATAAAGTTAACCCCTTCCCTGCCAGTGTCATTTTTGCAGTAACAGTGCATATGTATAGCACTGATTACTGCAGTAATGTCACTAGTAACCCCAAAAGTGTCAAAAATGTCAGTCAAGGGTCCGATCTGTCCGCCGCAATGTCGCAGTACCGAAAAAAAAATCGCAGATCGCCGCCATTACGCATTAAAAAAAAAAACACCAAAAATGACAGAAATCTTTCCCTTTGTTAGTAAACGCGATAACTTTTGCGCAAACCAATCAAAATACGCTTTTTGCGATTTTTTTTACCAAACATAGGTAGCATAAAACAAATTGGCCGAAAAATGTTAAAAAATTTAGATTTTTACTTTTTTTTTTGGGGAATTTCATATAAAAAAATGTGAAAAATATTGTTATTTTTGCAAAATTTACGCTCTTTTTTTGTTTATAGCGCGTGATCAAAAAATCGCACAGGTGATCAAATACCACCAAAAGAAAGCTCTGTTTGTGGGAAAAAAAGGACGCCAAATTCGTTTAGGTACAGCGTCGCACGACCGCGCAATTGTCCGTTAAAGTCACGCAGTAAAAAATCGCAAAAAAACCCCTGGTCCTTTAGCAGCCAAATCCTCCGGGGCTTAAGTGGTTAATGATGTAAATGCAATTTTAATTGTCTCCTAATAAAATTTGAATATGCTATACTTTGAGAGATCCCTTTACATTTACCCTCTGCGAATGAGGCACATACAGCATTTCTTAAAAGCATAGGAGCACTTTACAAGAGTTGACCCTATTTATCCAGCTAGAAGCTTAGGATTCCACTTATGGATTGAGTATATGTTGTATCTGGTGATATACTTACCTTTAAGTGAGTTTGACCTTCTTTGCGAAAAGAGATTATACATTTCTGGTGACTGCGGAGTGTTACTATCTGGTGAAGAGGAAGAGGACTGTTTGTTGTTTTGGGTGTCATTTCTTTTTCAAGAAAGTCTTCAACACTTCTTACTTCAAGCTGTTTTGATTTGGAACCAGCACTTTTCTTGGGGATTTTTTATGTATTTAACACCTAATGTGGTTATATACACTGCTCAGAAAAATTAAAGGAACACTTTCAAAACACATCAGATCTCAATGGGGAAAAATATTATGCTGGTCTGGATATCTATACTGATATGGACTGGGTAATGTATTAGGAATGAAAGTATGCCACATTATTTGATGGAAATTAAAGTGATTAACCTACAGCTGAATTTATAACCCCCCCCCCCCCCCCCCATAAATCAAAGTGAAAAAATGATGCAGATTTCTTTGCAGCAACTCAAACTGGTACTCAGTAGGTTGTATGGCCCCCACGTGCTTGTATGCATGCCTAACAACATCAGGGCATGCTCCTAATGAGACAATAGATGGTACCCTGGGGTATTTCCTCCCAGATCTGGACCAGGGCATCACTGAGCCCCTGAACAGACTGAGGTGCAACCTGGTGGCGTTGGATCGACTGAAACATAATGACCCAGAGGTGTTCTATTGGATTTAGGTCAGGCGGGCGTGGGGCCCATTCAATGGTATCATTTCCTTCATCCCCTAGGAACTGGCTGCATACTCTCGCCACATGAGGCTGGGCATTGTCGGGCACCAGGAGGAATCCAGGACCCACTGCACCAGGGTAGGTTCTGACAATGGGTCCAAGGATTTCACCCCAATACCGAATGGCAGTCAGGGTGCCATTGTCTACCCTGTAGAGGTCTGTGCATCCCTCCAAGGATATGCATTCCCAAACCAACACTGACCCACCACATAACTGGTCATGCTGAACGATGTTACAGGCAGCATAACGTTCTCCATTGCTTCTCCAGACCCTTTCAGATCTGCCACATGGGCTCAGAGTGAACCTGTTCTCATCTATGAAAAGCACAGGGTGCCAGTGGTGGACCAGCCAATTCTGGCGTTCAATGGCAAATACCAATCAAGCTCCACGGTGCCGAGCAGTGAGCACAGGGCCCACTAAAGGATGTCGGGTCCTTAGGCCACCCTAATGAAGTCTGTTTCTGATTGTTTGGTCAGAGGAATTCACTCCAGTGGCCAACTGGAGGTCATTTTGTAGGGCTCTGGCAGTGCTCATCCTGTTCTTCCTTGCACAAAGGAGCAGATACTCATCCTGCTGATGGGATAAGGGCCTTCTACGAACCTGTCCAGCTCTCCTAGCATAACTGCCTGTCTCCTGGAATCTCCTCCATGCTCTTGAGACTGTGATGGGAGACACAGAAAACTTCCTGGCAATGGCACGTATTGATGTGCCACCCTGGAGGAATTGGACTGCCTGTGCAACCTCTATAGAGCCCAGGTATTGCCTCATGCTACCAGTAGTGGCACTGACCCTAGCCAAATGCAAAACTAGTGAAAAACAGTCAGAAAAAACGAGTAGGGAAAAAAAATGTCAGTGGCCTCCTCCTGTAAAACCATACCTGTTTTGGAGGTCCTCTAGGGCACCTGTTGTTAATTTCATTAACACCAAAGCAGTTGAAACGTATTAACAACTCCCTCTGCTACTTAACTGACCAGATTAATACGCCAGGAGTTTGATTGACTTGATGCTATACTCCTAATTAAAAAGTGTTCCTTTCATTTTTTTGAGCAGTGTATATTTTTAATGAGTGTGGTATAGTCTTTATAATTTAAAGTAACATCAGGAGATATATAAATATAAAGAAAGCTCAATTGTTTAATAGTCTGGGGTTACAGAGGCAAGGGTCAGGGGGTTTGAAATCCAACGATCCCAAATAGCATTGAATAATCAAGGTTTTTTTTGGAGTCCAAAAGGTAATTTATATAATTCTTTTTTTTTTTTTTTAATTTATATAATGACAGAGGAAGCTCTTTTCCATATTAACAGAACTACCTTTCTAGCATAGAATACAGGATATGTAAAAGGTGCTTCTGATATTTGGAAACAGACAAGTCACAAAATATATCAAGTAAACAGTTTTTGGTATATGATATGTTAGGGAGACCAAGGGCTGAGAAGATGAAAGTATTGACATCAGACCAGAATGTGTGAAAAAACATGAAGGAAATTAGCTGAATCACCACAGCCCCTAAAGCAATTAGCGTTAGGGCATATGCCCCTTCTTGTGCAGCTTAGCAGGCTTAAAATTAGTTTGGTGAAACAGCTTAAGTTGTATGATCTTATCTTTTGAGTAAACTGTGAAAAAGATTGATAGGACCTCCCAAATTCAGACCAGTTTGAGTTGGTAATCTGTAAATCTAATGACATCCATTTATGTTCAGCCATCATGTACCTGGCATTTGAATCTGAGTTAAGATCACAATAGTATATTGAAATTAATCTATTGTTATCAGGTCTGCGTAACATTTTTCTAGGGGTGTAACCTCTATCAGGTTAGTGAGAGAGCAAAATTGTGTTCTAGCAGCAAAATAGGAAGTTAGTAGGAAGAGCAAAGTCCTCAAGTAATTGGCAAACGTTTTTAAACCCAGTGGAGTATATAAATGGTACTTGACGCCCCAGGGGGACTATCTCTTTATATCTGGAATAGTACATAATATGGGAAGACAAGGATTGGATCATAAGGGGGAGTTAGGTCTTGTCAACCATTGGGCAGGCATAAAATGCTTTTTGACACGGAGAAACAAGGAGAGTATAGTTTTAAGTAGTGTCCTGCCTTGAGGGGGGAGACTTCACGTGATAATAAACAATATTATGCAAGGATTCAAAAGAGAAGTCTATAACAGCCTCAGTGGAAGTAGAGGCATTAGCTGAGGTGGGTCATTCATGGACATTAACAAGTTGGGATTAGTGATGGACGAACATCGGGCGGGGCGGTTCGCTAACGTCAGCCGCAAATTTTCTTAAAAGTCCGCGAACCGTGAGTTCGCGGTGGGCCCCATTGATTTTAATGGGAGGCAAACTTTAAAAACCTTTAGGTCATATTTGCAGCCACAAAAGACTTACTAGCTGTGCACAAATAGTCACATGGGTTTACCTGACAGCTTAGAATGTTGTATTCTGTGGCTGAAGGTACATTAGGCATTCACAGGATACAGAAGTAAGTGACGGCCAGTATAGGCCCCAAAAATTAAACCACATGGGTTTACCTGACAGCAAAGAACGTAGTATTTGGTGGCTGGAGGTACATTAGGCATTCACAGGATAAAGAAGTAAGTGTCGGCCACTTCAGGCCCCAAAAAGTAGCCCACATGTGTTTACCTGACAGCTAAGACCGTAGTATTTGATGGCTGAAGGTACCTTAGGCATTCACAGGATACAGAAGTAAGTGTCGGCCAGTATAGGCCCCAAAAATTGGACCACATTGGTTTACCTGACAGCAAAGAACGTAGCATTTGGTGGCTGGAGGTACATTAGGCATTCACAGGATACAGAAGTAAGTGTCGGCCAGTATAGGCCCCAAAAATTAGCCCACATGGGTTTATCTGACAGCTATGAATGTTGTATTCTGTGGCTGAAGGTACATTAGGCATTCACAGGATACAGAAGTAAGTGTCGGCCAGTATTTGCCCCAAAAATTAGCCCACATGGGTTTACCTGACAGCAAAGAATGTTGTATTCTGTGACTGAAGGTACATTAGGCATTCACAGGATACAGAAGTAAGTGTCAGCCAGTATAGGCCCCAAAAATTAGCCCACGTGGGTTTACCTGACAGCAAAGAACGTTGTCAGATCACTGGGTGGAGGCCGATGTGCTGAGAGGGCTTCCCTTGCAGCTCGGTGCGAATCACCCCTGGAAGTGAGACAGGAGGTGACGCGACCCAAGTAGCACTGGATGCTTGTGGTGGTGCAGGTGGATGGCTGAGAGGGATATCCGGGTCCCTTCTGAGAAGCTCCAGTGAAAGCAAGCAGTGCAGTGGTAAATGCCAGGCCGGGGGTCATACACGTGTGGTCAGTCCAAGTAACAGCAAGCCGGGGTCAGTACACAAGTTAGCAGGCAGAAGCAGATCCGTAGAGCAAGCCGGGGTCGGTAAACAGGTTATCAGGCAGAGACAAGTCCGTGGAGAAAGCCGGGGTCGGTACACAAGCAAACAGGCAGAGACAAGTCCGTGGAGCAGGCCGGGGTCACAACAGGAAACAGGAAGCAGGAAGCAGGAAACAGGAAACAGGAAGCTGACGATAATCCAGCACGGGATGAGAGGGTGAGCGATCCTTAAGAGGAGGCTGGGTTGGTACGATGTGCGACATGACGCACACGCATGCGCACTCGCCTAGATGGATCGTAGGCTGCACAGCGGCGTCTGAGTCCCTGACAGTGCCCCCCCCCCCCCAAAGGGCAGCCTCCGGATGCCCAACTGGGCTTGTTTTTCAGGGAACTTGTCATGGAATTCTTTTATGAGTTTAGGGGCGTGAATGTTACTTACAGGTTCCCATGAATTGTCCTCAGGGGGGTAACCTTTCCATTTGATTAATTATTGCGTAGAATTACCCTTCTTCCGACAATCCAGGATGGACTCGACCTCGAATTCCGATTCCCCCTCCACCGTGATTGGGGGTGGAGGCGGCTCTTCCCTCCCTGGGAAGGGACTAGGCATTGCAGGCTTCAGCAGGGAAGCATGGAACACAGGATGAATCTTGTAGGAGCCTGGTAGGGCCAGTTCAAAGGCCACAGGGTTGATGATCCTCCTGATCTTGAAGGGTCCGATAAACCTTGGTCCTAATTTCTTAGAAGGACATGAGATCTTTAGGTTGATTGAGGAGAGCCAGACTTCATCCCCAATCTTAAATGCAGGATTTTCCTTTTTCCCGAGATCGTGGAATCTTTTGTACTCCTGTTGCGCTTTTGCGATGTTATCCTGTAGCAGTCGATAATTGGTTTTAATGGTAGTTATCCGATCCTGTACTGCAGGAACTAATGACTCAGGTAAGATGTTGGGTAAAAAGGATGGATGGAACCCGTAGTTTGCCCAAAACGGAGTCTGGTTAGTTGCAGAGTGCAAAGAGTTGTTATATGCAAACTCCGCGCAGGGAAGAAGCTGGACCCAGTTATCTTGAGAGCAGGTACAGAAGCAACGCAGATACTGTTCAAGGGTCTGATTGGTTCGTTCGGTTTGCCCATTACTCTGCGGATGATAGGCAGACGATAGGCAAACCTCAATAGACAGAGACTTACAGAGTTCTCTCCAGAATTTGGAAGTGAACTGAACACCTCTATCAGAGACTATACTGTCCGGGAGTCCGTGTAGCCTGACCACTTCTTTTATAAAGGCATTGGCTGTGTCAACTGCAGAGGGTGTGCCCATCATGGGCAGAAAGTGAGCCATCTTAGAGAGACGGTCTACAACCACCAGAACGGTGGTAAACCCTTCCGAGGGTGGCAGTTCCACTATGAAGTCCATGGAGATTCCCTTCCATGGTTGTTCAGGGATTGGCAGTGGTCTCAGTAGACCCCAGGATTTAGTTTTAGCTCCCTTATTCCGCTGGCACGTGACACATGAACTTACATAGTTGGTACAGTCCCGGACCAGATTTGGCCACCAGAAGAGACGCTGAATGAGCTCACACGTCTTCTTGACCCCGAAATGGCCGGCCAGCTTGTGGTCGTGTAAGGTTTCCAAGACCTGTAGTCTAGCTTGTGCTGGGACAAAGATCTTTTCACGGTACCATAAGAATCCTTCTTGTCGTCTCAAGGAAGAGACACCCGGCTCTATACAGTGAACGGAAGCTTGCTGGATTGCTGACCGTAAATCAGTTTGGATAAGTAAAAAATTTTGAGCCGAAAGAATGGTGTTAGGCTCAGTCGTATTTGGAATGTCTGGAAACATCCGGGAAAGGGCGTCTGCCTTCCCATTCTTTGATCCTGGTCTGTAGGTTAGGTGAAAGTTAAATCGAGAAAAGAATAAGGCCCATCGGGCCTGACGGGGTCTCAGGCGTTTAGCTGTCCTGAGATACTCCAGGTTTTTGTGGTCTGTGTAAATCATGATGGGATGAGCAGCCCCTTCCAGTAGGTATCGCCATTCCTCCAAGGCGCATTTTATGGCCAGAAGTTCCCGGTCCCCCACATCATAGTTCCTCTCAGGAGGAGTCATTTTCCGGGAGAAAAAGGCAACGGGGTGAAGAAGGGCCTTTGGGCCTAGACGTTGAGACAGAATTGCTCCAGTGGCTATTTCTGATGCATCTACTTCAAGCACATAGGCCATGGTTGGGTCAGGATGCTGAAGAATAGGTGCCGAGATAAACAAGGTTTTTAACTTGTCGAAAGCCATTTGAGCATCTTGCGACCAATGGAAACGCACCTGTTGACGAGTCAGCTGGGTAATAGGTGAAATAATTGTGGAGAATCCTTTTATAAATCTTCTATAGAAGTTGGCAAACCCCACGAATCGTTGGACCCCCTTCTTATCGGTGGGGGCTGGCCATTCCAGGATGGACTTCACCTTTTGTGGGTCCATGGAAATGCCGTTAGTGGAAATAATAAGCCCCAGGAATTGGATGGAGCTCTTTTCGAACTCACACTTTTCTGCCTTTACATAAAGACCATGTTCCCTTAGGGTAGACAGTACTCTCTTAACATGGACCCGGTGGAGCTCGAGGTTGGGAGAAAAGATGAGTATATCGTCCAGGTAGACGATGAGAAAGTTATCCAGAAATTCCCGGAAGATATCGTTGACCAGATGTTGGAAGGTGGCCGGAGCATTACATAGCCCGAAGGGCATGACCAAGTACTCGAAATGGCCAAAACGAGTTCTAAAGGCCGTTTTCCATTCATCTCCCTTCCGGATGCGGACCAGGTTGTAAGCTCCGCGGAGATCCAATTTTGTGAAGACCCGGGCTGAGCGGAAGCGTTGGAACAGTTCTGGAATAAGGGGTAGAGGGTACCGATTTTTAATAGTGATCTTATTAAGTTCCCTGTAGTCCACACAGGGTCTGAGGGTACCGTCCTTCTTTTCCACAAAGAATATGCCCGCTCCTGCTGGTGAAGAAGAGGGGCGAATAAAACCTTTTTCCAGGTTTTCATTAACATAGACTCGGAGGGTCTCCAATTCTTTTTCTGACAGAGGGAATATCCTCCCGAAAGGAATCTCTGCACCTGGAAGAAGCTCGATAGGACAGTCGTAGGGTCTGTGCGGAGGAAGAGCTTCGGCCTTTTTCTTGTCGAAAACGTCTGTGAATTCCCCATAGACTGTGGGGACGTTTTCGGGAAGATCCGATACTGGACCGACGGCCAGGCAGGCAGCAGGGATATTGGATCCTGAAGGAAGGCAATGATTCAGACAATAGTTAGAGGTAAAGGCGACCTTTTTATTAACCCAATCAATTTGCGGATTATGGGCCTGAAGCCAAGGAAGTCCTAAGATGATAGGAAACATAGGTGAGGACAGGACATCAAAGCAAGGAACTCTTGGTGATGGGAGTCCGTTGTGGTGAAGATAGGGTGTGTCTCTTCACTGACTGGTCCAGAACTGGGCAGGGTGCCATCCGCTAACAGGATATGGAGTTGTTGCTTCTTGGCTTGCAGAGGGACACCCAATCTCTTGGCTAGTGAGTGGTCCAAGAAGCAGCTGCTTGCCCCAGAGTCAATGATTGCCAGGAGCGGAATCTTCTCTTCTGCTACCTGTAAAGAGACAGGGAGAACCAGATGAGCAGGGGATGGTTTGGCAATTTGACAATTCAGCAGAGGTCGGGTGTAGCACTTACTGGGCCTTACTGGGCAGCTGCGCAAGAAGTGGCCGGATTCCCCACAGTAAAGGCAGAGATTGGCCTGGCGTCGACGTTGCCTCTCTTCAGGGGTCAAAGAGGAACGGATCAGCCCTATTTGCATAGGCTCCCCCTCAGGTCCCGTGGTGGCAAAAGGCTCAGGATGCGGTGAGGCAGCAAGTGGAACCTTGGGCATTACCCAGGTGGGCCGAGCCCCTTGAAGACGCTCCGAGCGTCTCTCTCCCGCAAGCGCCTGTCCAGCTGAATCGCTAGCGAGATCAGGTCTTCCAGATATGCGGGGGCCTCTACCCGAGCTAGTTCGTCCTTAAGGGCTTCAGACAGTCCATGTCGGTACTGGTACTTAAGGGCTGCCTCATTCCAGTCCGTGTCCGCGGCCCATCGGCGGAAGTCAACGGTGTAATCCTCCACAGGACGTTTATTCTGCTGTAGGGCGTGCAGAGCGGATTCGGCCGTGACTGTACGTTGCGGATCCTCATATAGTTGGGCCATGGCCTCAAAGAAAGAGGTCACGGAATTCAGGGCTGGACTCTTTTGCTCCAGGAGGTTATGAGCCCAGGTCTGGGGCTCTTCAGCCAGCAGAGAGATTATAAACCCCACTTTGACCGTCTCGGAAGAGAAGGTTCTAGGTTGAATTGCCAAGTACAGAAGACAGGCGTTTTTAAAAGACCTGAATTTTCTTCGCTCCCCACGAAAGCGTTCAGGAGTGGGGACCCTGGGTTCAGGTGTGGTAGCTGTAACTGGTCCTTGCGGAGGGGAGACAGGCACCGAGCTGGCAGGAGGTTGACTGGGGTTAGCAGGAGGTGGTGAGCCTGCAAGATTTAATACTCGACCCTCCTGCTGGAAGTAGCCATCCTGCAGTCTTTGAACTGCTTGGGTCAGACTGGAAACTTGCTGACACAGTGCCTCGAGCTGGGAAGCGCCTCTGTCGGCCTCTGACATGGCTGGATTATACTGTCAGATCACTGGGTGGAGGCCGATGTGCTGAGAGGGCTTCCCTTGCAGCTCGGTGCGAATCACCCCTGGAAGTGAGACAGGAGGTGACGCGACCCAAGTAGCACTGGATGCTTGTGGTGGTGCAGGTGGATGGCTGAGAGGGATATCCGGGTCCCTTCTGAGAAGCTCCAGTGAAAGCAAGCAGTGCAGTGGTAAATGCCAGGCCGGGGGTCATACACGTGTGGTCAGTCCAAGTAACAGCAAGCCGGGGTCAGTACACAAGTTAGCAGGCAGAAGCAGATCCGTAGAGCAAGCCGGGGTCGGTAAACAGGTTATCAGGCAGAGACAAGTCCGTGGAGAAAGCCGGGGTCGGTACACAAGCAAACAGGCAGAGACAAGTCCGTGGAGCAGGCCGGGGTCACAACAGGAAACAGGAAGCAGGAAGCAGGAAACAGGAAACAGGAAGCTGACGATAATCCAGCACTGGATGAGAGGGTGAGCGATCCTTAAGAGGAGGCTGGGTTGGTACGATGTGCGACATGACGCACACGCATGCGCACTCGCCTAGATGGATCGTAGGCTGCACAGCGGCGTCTGAGTCCCTGACAAACGTAGTATTTGGTGGCTGGAGATACATTAGACATTCACAGGATACAGAAGTAAGTGTCGGCCATGAAAGGCCCCAAAAATTAGCCCACATGGGTTTACCTGACAGCTAAGAACGTTGTATTCTGTGGCTGCAGGTACATTAGGCATTCACAGGATAAATAAGTAAGTGTCGGCCAGTATAGGCCCCAAAAATTAGTCCACATGGGTTTACCTGACAGCTAAGAACGTAGTATTTGGTGGCTGGAGGTACATTAGGCATTCACAGAAAAAATAATTGTCGGCCATGAAAGGCCCCGAAAATTTGGCATTCCATGAACATGAAATGCCTTTTATGCCGCTGTATTTAGGGAAAAAAAGGACCAGGAATTGTTGTGGGTGGATGGCGGTCTGGTGGATATTTGTGGCCTGCCATGAGGAATTTCAATGAAACATGGTCTACTGGTCACATGTGTTGAATTCCTCAGAGATCTATGCCTCATTCATTTTTATATGTGAGGTAGTCTACACTGTCATGAGTTGGCGAGTGCGCTTATCGGTCACGATCCCCCCTGCTGCGCTGAACGTCCTTTTGGACAGGACACTGGATGGGGGGCAAGCCAACAGTTCCATTGCAAATTGTGCAAGCTCTGGCCAGAGGTCAAGCCTGCCCACCCAGTAGTCCAGGCACTCCTCAGAGCGTCCACATCGGCCGTTAACCCGATGTAGTCAGAAATCTGACGGTCTAGGTGTTCCCTGATGCTGGATCCGGAGTACAGCTATCGATGGTTCGGCTGAAAGAAGGATCTCATATCTGAAGTGACCAAGACATCTTCAAACCACCCTCTTCTTGCAGGCGCTGTTGGATTGCTACCCGCAACTGTCTCTCTGTGACTGGAAATTCCTGTGCCAGCGCACTCAAAAGCATAATGCACCATTTCCCACAGCAAGGCCTGGAAGAGCTGCATTCTGCCCGCCCTCTGTGATTGTGGTAACATTTCCGCCATTTTTTGTTTGTATCGGGGGTCTAAGTACCTTGCCACCCAGTACTGGTCCTTGGCCTTTATGCTTTTTATATGGGGGTCCCCCTTAAAACACTGGAGCATGAAGGCCCCCATTCGCACTAAACTGGAAGCGGTGTAGTGGCCTGCTTCCAGCTCATCATCCAGGATAATGTTATCCTCGTTCTCCTCCCCCCCCATCCACGGATAACTCCAGGGATCCCAGAAAGGTTTAAAGCATGCTCTTCTTGCTCCTCCTCATCCCCCCGGCACCATCCTCCTCTGACTCCTCTTCAGACTCCTGTTGTTGACTTGTCTCAGATGGAGTAGCACCCACTGGGAATTCATCCAACATCATCTTCCTGCTCCTGCTTCTCGACGGCTTGATCAATTACACGATGCAATGCACGCTCCAGAAAGAAGGCGTAAGGTACAATGTCACTGATGGCGCCCTGGCCGTGACTTACCAGTTTGGTGATCTCATCCAATGGCCGCAGAAGTCTGCATGCGTCCCGCATGAGCAGCCACTGGCGAGGTGAAAAAAACCCAAGCTCCCAAGAACCTGTCCTGCCGCAGTGTTCGTACAGGTAGTCGTTAACTGCTCGTTTCTGCTGGAGCAGCCTATCAAGCATATGCAACGTTGAGTTCCATCGTGTCGGACAGTCACAAATAAGATGCCTGACAGGCAGGTTGTGTCGCCGCTGAATGTCAGCAAGGCGAGCCATGGCTGTGTAAGATCTTCTGAAATGGCTCGAGATTTTCCTGGCCTGCCGCCAGACGTCCTTGACCCCAGGGTATTTGGCAACGAATCGCTGCACGACCAAGTTCAGGACGTGTGCCATGCATGGCACGTGTGTTATTTTGCCCTGTTTCAGCGCTCTCAGCAGATTGGCACTGTTGTCGCACACCACTTTACCAACTGTCAAATTGAGCGGTGTCAGCCACTGATCTGCCTGTGAACTCAAAGCTGAAAGGAGTGCAGGACCAGTGTGGCTCTTGGCTTCCAGGCACAACTGACGCAGCGCAGCATGGCAACATCTCACCTGGCATGTGGAATAGCTTCTGGGGATCTTGGCCGGCGCAGCGGAAGAGACGGTAGCAGCGGAAAAGGAGGAGTCAGCAGAGGAGGAGAGGGAGGATGGAGGAGGAGGAGGAGAAGAAGAGGCAGGCCTGCATGCAATCCGTGGCCGTACAACCAAATCTACACGGGTGCCACGGGTTGGGGGTGCACACAGCAGAGAGTGAAGAGGGTGCAGATAAAGAGGATGAGGAGGGTTCAGAAGAGGAAGGCTGAGTGAGCCACTCAACCAAGTCTGGTGCGTCCTTTGACGTAATCGAACGCACCTTCTGAAACTTCACACTTTGGCTCCGGCCTACTGCTCCTGCCCTACCCCTACCACCCCTGCGGAAGGGCCTGCCTCTTCCTCTGCCTGTCATTTTTTAAATTACCCTGTGACAAAAGTCTCTAGAGAATTGCAGTATATCTGGAAAAAGGTATATAACACCCCGCTTCAATCTGTGGAATTGGGCAGTAACTGTTGTCACTGTGTGTAGCACAGTTAACACAGCAAAAGAGGCCAAATATTTGCAGGACTAAAATACACTCTTAGAAAAGTATAATGTTAAATAACACCCCACTTCAATATGTGGTATTGGGGGGCCACTGGTTTATCACACCAGTTGTTCACAAAATTGGCCAGTGAGTTTGGCACTGTGTGTATCAGACTTAATGCAGCAAAAGAGGCAATATTGTCGCAGGACACAAATACACTTATGAAAGTATACTCAAATAACACCCCACTTCAATATGTGGTATTGGGGGGCCACTGGTCTATCACACCAGTTGTTCAAAAAATTGACCAGGGAGTTTGGCACTGTGTGTATCAGAGTTAACGCAGCAAAAGAGGCAATATTGTTGCAGGACACAAATACACTTAGGAAAGTATACTCAGATAACACCTGCTTCAATCTGTGGTATTGGGGGGCCACAGGTTTATTACACCAGTTCTACAAATAATTGGCCAGTAACTGTTGTCACGGTGTGTAGCAGAGTAAACACAGCAAAAGAGGCCAAATGTTTGCAGGACTAAAATACACTCTTAGAAAAGTGTACTGTTAAATAACACCCCACTTCAATATGTGGTATTGGGGGGGCCACTGGTCTATCACACCAGTTGTTTAAAAAATTGGCCAGTGAGTTTGGCACTGTGTGTAGCAGAGTTAACACAGCAAAAGAGGCAATATTGTTGCAGGACACAAATACACTTGTAAAAGTATACTCAAATAACACCCCACTTCAATATGTGGTATTGGGGGGCCACTGGTCTATCACACCAGTTATAATACATTAAAAGTGCTTTTGTCACTGTTTGTAGTATTGCTGCAGCAACGCTCAGTCACCACACCAGTCACAATGCTGCACAGTGAACAATACAAATCCACTATGATATGCTTTCTATAATACAAAGTATATTATACCGTGGATTACACATCTATATAGTGCACTACACACCTATATCAAATAAATAGCAGCCCTTGAAATGACTTTTGTGGACATTAACAGAGCAATTTGTGTCACTGCTGATCTCTGTCCCTGGAGCACACTGGATACCTGTCCCTAAACTGAAAAACTGCACACCTATACCAAATATATAGCAGCCCTTGAAATGACTTTTGTGGACATTAACAGAGCGATTTGTGTCACTGCCGATCTCGATCTGTCCCTGATGAACACTGCATACCTGTCCCTAAACTGAACAGAAACTGTACACCTATACCAAATACCAGCCCTTAAAAGGACTTTTGTGGATCTTAACAGAGCGATTTGTGTCACTGCTGATCTCGATCTGTCCCTGATGAACACAGCATACCTGTCCCTAAACTAAAAAGAAAGTGTAGTAGACCTATACCAAATACCAGCCCTCAAAAGGACTTTTGTGGATCTTAACAGAGCGATTTGTGTCACTGGCAATCTCTCCCTGATGCTCACAGCCAACCTCTCCCTATGCTGGCAAAAAGCAGAATGTGAAATGGCTGCCAGTTCTGGTCTATTTATAAAGTAGGGGGCATGAACATGTGCTGAAATGTTTCAATTGGCTGTCCCGTTCCACCTGATGGCTGTGTCATGGGTCAAAGTTCTCCCCAATGTAAACTAATATGGCCGCTGCAAACAACTCCAGGTGTTCGCAAAATTGGCAGGTAGCGAGCCAGCAAAATTTGCCGGGAACCGACCGCCGGGAGAACCGCGAGGCCACCCCTAGTTGGAATGCGAAGTAATAGACATAAAAGTTTGGAAAGGCCAGGTCCACCTTGGAGGAATTAATTAAAGCTAAATCAATCACAGTCACATGGGTCAAATGAAGAAAGACAGGTGGATTGCTAGTGAAACTGCATATTAACTAAAATGTATTTAATGTATTCTCTTTCTTAACTACTTGCCGACTGACCTATAGCACATTTATTGCTACAGGGCAGCTGCGCTACACTTCAAGGTATTGGGCGCGAGTGCAGGCGGTGGCTCACTCGTGCTATGATTTTACACAGTGGGAGCTGATCAGCAGGTACTGCCAACCCTATGTCCGCCAACACCTGCTGATTATTTGGTACACAGGCAGTACACAGCAATAGCTGATCGGCGGGTACAGCGGACTCAATGTCCGCCGGCACCCGCCGATGCTTTGGTACACAGGCAGAACTGCAGTCTGCCTATGTGAACATGGCAGATTGCCGTTCTGTCAGTACAGAAGGCATGGATCCTGTGTTCCTATAAAGCAGGAACACCGATCCATGCCTTTCACTAGTAAAAGACCCTCTTCCACTACACTGAATCACTGGCTAGGCACACATTTAACCCTTTGATTGCCACTGATGTTAAACCCTTCCCAGCCAGTGTTTTATCCCTGTAATAATGTCACTGTTCCCCAAAAAAGTGTCCGTTAGGTGTCTGATTTGTCTGCCGCAATATTGTAGTCCCGCTATAAGTCGCTGATCGCCGCCATTACTAGTAAAAAAATAAATAAATAAATAAAAATGTAATAAATATATTCCATAATTTGCAGACGCTATAACTTTTGCGCAAACCAATCAATATCCGCCTATTGGGATTTTACCAAAAATATGTAGCAGAAAACATATTGGCCTAAAATAATGAAGAAATTAAATTTTTTAAATATTTTTAGAGCAGAAAGTAAAATATATATATATAGTGTATATATATATATTTCTTTTCAAAATTGTTGGTTATTTTTTGTTTAGAGCTTCAAAAAAAAAAAAAAAAAAGCGCAGAGGTGATCAAATACCACCAAATGAAAGCTCTATTTATGGAGAAAGAAAGGACATACATTTTTGTTTTGGGTATAGCGCCACACGACTGCGCAATTGTCAGTTAAGGTAATGCAGTGCCAAATAGCAAAAAATGGCCTGGTCAAGACGGGGGGTATTCCTCACCTCTTGTTCCTGTTATCTAAAAAATATTGGATTTCTGATCACTTGTATCACTTTGTATGTATAGCCAAATTATTATTATTATTATTTATTTTTTTTTTAGTTTTGAACAGAATATCCCTAATCGCAGCCAGATCCTTTTTTTTTTTTTTTTTTTTTTGCTGTCTGTGTACTATTGAGGAAATGTACCTTTTCGTCCCCAGAGACACAATTTAGAAGAAATCTCCCAAAGGTTTCCCCTTACCCCTTGCTCTTACATTTTACTCTGCCTTTCTTTTACAGTGACAATGGCCATCAGCAGAAATAGAGGGGCAAATCTCCCCAATGAGGACACAAATAGCAATATAAACTTGGCATAGGGTCCAACTCTTTCCAATTCTATCCATAATTTAAAAAAAAATGTCTGTAGATATATTTTAATTGTATACGTCAAACATTTGGATTTATTGTGCATCGTTTGTATCTCTTGCACTATGTAATTGTAAATGATACAGAAATGGATATTGACAGATTCTATATGCCTACATACATACATAGATACAAGTTTGTTAGCAGCTTGCTCTTTCGCACAGGAAGCTACATGTGGTGAGACTTTTTTCTTTTGGCAGGAAGTATGCATGAAACACATCAAGATAGGCAGATACACATATGAGCACAAAGAGATCAAGATACACAGATACAAAAGGTACCAAGAACACATACCAGTAAGTGAAAGACAAACATGTAGAAATAGTGCACCCGTTAATAATTTCATATCACCATATTTACACTCACTAAAATTTAGACTGTTTCCAAGATGTAATTAGTTCCAAAAAAATTCTTCTTACATACACATGAGTTGTATACACGCTTACTGGGAGAAGAAGAAGTGAACTGTGTGGCCGCTGCTGTTGTATATTTGCAAGAAATTGGTACAAGACCGTTTATAAGGTAATGAAGTTGATTTTTATACAAAGTTATAAATATATTTTAATTGATCTTGCTGACACAAAATTATTGAAAAAAATTGTAGCATTTTCAGTCTGGTATCACTACAAGTCCAATGTCAGTCGTTTTCTAAAAATGATAAAAATCATGAAATAGTCGTGCTGTTGTCATGTTCATTTTTGTCTGTGATTGCACAGGTCTATAGTGAACTTCTTATGACTTTAGAACATGCAGTTTTTTTAGGAGGCTGTTTAAGGCAGAGCTAATCAAGGCTAGTTGATGGAGGTTGCTGATGGGGATAAGAAAGCCCCTGGCATGAAATGCTTTTTTTACGTTTTAGATTAATTTACTCTACATAACTTTTTTATTGTTTGTAAATTAGTGTCAGTAAACATTTCTCTTTACTTTCTTGCTGGTTGTAGGCTTTGATAGGAGTCCATTGTCCTTTTATGATAAAGGGTGATGTCTTTTACATCCAGTCTACTATAGCAAGCAATAGGGATTTTGCACTGCTTAAGATAGACAAGGACAACATTAATTCAGGTTGGTTGCTACCGGCTTCTGCAGTTAAGAATTAGCACTCAAAAGGGGCCTTTCACACGGGCTTTCCGATCAGGTCCGCCTCTCAGTAGACCTCAGTAGACCTGATCGCACCCTCCATTCACCCCTATGGAGTGGAGGATGTCAGCGGTGACATGTCTGCTGACACCAGCTGCTATACGATTCGATCCTGTCTGCCATATCCAGACGGATGGTGACCCTATTTTCCATCCGTCTGGAGGATCGAATGGGATCAGATGAAAACAGACAGGTGGTCTGTTTTAATCCGATCTCCCTATAGAGGAAAGCAGGACCCTGACAGTGAGTGGAGATGGATCTGTCATCCGCCTGCTCAGCGGCTGAGAAAAGCGGAGTCCGGGGAGTGGACAGCTCGTGTGAAAGGACCCTCCATTCAATGAGGTTGTATAGGTTTGGTCTTAGGCTTGGATAAGGGTCCACAGTTAGTCTCAGGTTTAGAGATGGCCTTGCCGTTCGTGGCAAATTTTGCTTGTTCGCTGCCCGCCAAATTTTCGGACACATGGCGTCGTTCGCGGCGGCCATATTTGCTTACATTGGGGAGAACTTTGACCCGTGACACAGCCGTCAGGTGGAACGGGACAGCCAATTGAAACATTCCAGCACATGGACAGTCCCCCTACCCTATAAATAGACCCGATCTGGCGGCCATTTCACATTCCGCTTTCTGCCAGTGTAGGGAGAGGTCTGCTGTGCTCGTCAGGGAGAGTTTGCTAGAGACATATAGCGTTGTGAAGATCCACAAAAGTCCTTTTCAGGGCTGGTATTTTTCGGTATAGGTCTACTAGTATCTTTTGAGCTTAGGGAGAGGTATTCAGTGGTTGCTTTAAGGGCAGTTAGAGATCGGCTGCAGTCACAAATCGCTCTGTCAATGTCCACAAAAGTCCTTTTGAGGGCTGGTATTTCGGTATAGGTCTAGTATCTTTAGAGCTTAGGGAGAGGTATCCTGTGGTTGCTTTAGGGGCAGTTAGAGATCGGCTGCAGTCACACAGAAATCGCTTTGTCAATGTCCACAAAAGTCATTTAAAATGCTCCAATGTAGTTTTAGGGTCTATTACAGTCTCTTTACTATAGGGCCAGGTATCCTGTGGTTGCTTTAGGGGCAGTTAGAGATTGGCTGCAGTCACACACAAATCGCTTTGTCAATGTCCACCAAAGTCATTTAAAATGCTCCAATGTCGTTTTAGGGTCTATTACAGTCTCTTTACTATAGGGGCAGGTATCCTGTGGTTGCTTTAGGGGCAGTTAGAGATCGGCTGCAGTCACACAGAAATCATTCTGTCAATGTGAATGGACCCTATATGTATTAGACAATGTATTTACTGGCTGCAGTCAGTTCTGGCTGATTTATGAAAAAAATATATATATTTTTTGCTGTAAAAAAAAAAAAAATTTTAGGGCAACTTTTTCAATTGCAATACTTCTGTTATGACATTGTCCATGTGCTGGGACTATTTCTGCACAGCTAGTATGTATTTTGTGGCTGCAAATATGACCTAAAGGTTTTTAAAGTCCGCCTCCCATTAAAGTCAATGGAGCCTGCCGCGAACTCGCGGTTTGCGGACTTTTGAGAAAATTTGCGGCTGGCGTTCGCGAACCACCCCGGGCGATGTTCGTCCATCACTACTCAGGTTAGGACAAGAGTTCACAGTAGGTTCTAGGTTAGGGCATGGGTTCATAATTCGTCTCAGTCTAGGAAAAGGGTTCACAGCTGGTCCCAGGTTAGGGCAAGGGTCCACAGTTAGTCTTAGATTAAAACGAGGGTTAAATATCAACACATTTGCCCTGAGGTTTGTAAAATGATATCTTATTACTCAAAGTCTAAGCTTCAGAGTACTATGTTTACCTACGTATTAAAAACAGATTTGTCTGCAACTCTGCAATGTATATGCAAAGCACACACCATGGGCTGTCTACTGATAAATTCCCCTTATTTGGTGAAGTTCTAATTATATACAAAGTGCAAAGTAAGATAAGGTGACCAGATTTTGAAAATGAAATCCAGGGACATTTTTTTTTTCTTATTGGCAAATGGTAAACAATTTTTAAGCATATTTTCCTCAAAGTATATATGCAGTGTATGTGATATGTGTTGGAATGATTGTATGATACATATACACATTATTTCTCACATTTAGTCTAGGGGTGCACCGATCCAGATTTTCTTGTCCCGATACCAATATCTGGCATTGTGTATCTGCCGATACCGATCCGGAACTACACACATACACAATATGCATGCGGCTTCAGTACAGAGCAAAGTCGCTGCTTCATGTGTATGGCTCCTCCATTCACAGGCGGAGTGCATCTGATATCACTCCGCCTGTCAGCCAGACCTATACAGGAAGTAGCGGCTCCCATCCCATACTACTACTACACCAAGTAAGGGACGGCTGAGCCGGAACTCAGCAAAACCGGATCGGCCCGTGGATCGGCGGCTCCATGCAAGTAAGGGGCAGCTGAGCCGAGACTCAGCAAAACCGGATCGGCCCGTGGATTGGTTAATTTTACCGATCCCCCGATCCAGATATTGTGGCAGTATCGGCGCCGATATCCGATCCTAATATCAGATCGGTGCATCCCTAATTTCGTCCATGGGAGGTTAAAGTTCAAAGGTCAGGAATATGTCATATACAGCTCAGCATACAGAGTACAGTGGTCAGGAGCAAGTCATATACATCTGAGGGTATAAAGTGCAGTGGTCAGGAGCATGTCCTATAAAGCCTGGCATACAGAGTTCAGTAATCTGGAGCATGCCATATACAGCTCAGCATACTCAGTGCAGTGATCAGGAGCATGTCATATACAGCCCAGGGCACAGAGCAGTAGCATATCATCCATGTGTGCACAGTGGGGATGGGGCCCATTTTTTTTCGGACCCACTCTGCACCCATGGATGAGACATGCCTGAATCGCTGTAGTCATGTCACTCACCCAGATCCTGTTACTGTAGCTAGAGCAACTAAAGCTAGTGGTGGGTTTCTCTGTGGGGAAAGGGGTGTTGATGTCATCCACTGGAGCCTAGAAGAAAGAAGTTCACTATGTGTGTAAGAGAGATCTGAGACTGATGTGAATTTAGAGAGTGGAGGGGACTGTGCAGATGAGCTGGAGGGGGCTGGGAAGACTGAGGATGGGGGAGGGGGGACTGAGGATGGGGGGCTGTACAGTCTGAAGATGGTGGGGACTGTGAAGCCTGAGGATGGTGGGGGGAGACTGTGAGGACTGAGAAGGAGGGTAATGAAGCCTGAGGATGTGGGGCCAGTGAAGCCTGAAGATGGGGGGCAGGAAGCCTGAGGATGAGTGGGGCAGTAAAGCCTGAAGATGAGTTGATAGTAAAGCCTGAGGATGGAGGGCATTACAGTCTGAGGATGGGGGGGCTGTGAAGCCTGAGGATGGAGGGACTGTGCAGATGAGCTGGAGGGAGCTGAGAAGACTGAGGATTGTGGCTGTAAAGCCTGAGGACGGGGGGAACTGTGAAGACAAATGATGGGGGGAACTGTGAAACCTGAAGATGGGGGCTGTGAAGCTTGAGGATGGGGAGGACTGTGCAGATGAGTTGGAGGGGGACTGAGAAGACTGAGGATGAGGGGGACTGAGAAGACTGAGGTTGAGGGGGGACTGAGAAGACTGAGGATGGGAGGACTGTGAAGCCTAAGGATGGGGGGGGGACTGAGGACCGAGGATGGGGGGCAGTGAAGAGAAAGGATGGAGGGTCCAAATGTAGCGCCACCCCCATTGGAGTCACTGGATGATGCTTGTCCTCTGGTGCTGCCCTGACCTTGCAAACTACTCAACCCTACTGACACTCTAGGTTCAGACATTGTTAGACGGTAGACCAAATATGTTCACCAAACCGGTTACCAGTGTAGCACCCTCTAGTGTGTGCTAGGTGTAAGATAGGTTTTTTAGAGTAGGTATTTTAGTGTAGGAAAATTCAGTTTAGCTCAGGGCTAAGCCTGAGCTGTGAATCTGGGTCAGGGTTCAGTTACTCAGGGCTGAATGACTCATCTGTCAGTTCCCCCTGGCACTTCCCCCTGGTCTAGAAATTTGTAGAAACTTCCAGAGCTGGAAGGTGGGAGTAAGGAGGGGCTGCCTTGTATATTTTTGAGGCCTCAGCCATATTCCAGCAATGGGCCAGCATAAATAGACATAGGCCATGCCAGCAGGGGCAATCAGGTGGAAGAACGGGATATAGTGCTGTGGAGACTGTTGGTGGCCCTCTGGGGTACCCCCTAGTCTGGGGGGGGGGGGCCTTGGACCGGGGCTCGGGTGCTGGGAGGATCCTGATATAACACACAGAGAAAGCCCTTCCTGGAGGCACGGGAGCAAGTGCGAGGACAGTGTAAACACAGCAGCACTACTGGAGACTTAGGAAGACTGGGGGAGACTTCCACATGTAGCCGGGTTTCCCTGAAGACCGCATTGTGCCAAGTCTTTAATCAATTTCCTGGGAGATCTCCTGAGAGTCAGCTGGGTGGGCTGGTGAGAGACAGTAAGGAGGACTGTGGAGGAATGTTAGCCTAGAGGGCTAGTAAAAGGGGTAGCTGCAGCCAGGTGGGTTGGCAGTGCCTGGAGAGGTAGTTCTGGGAGGAGTAATGAAAGCTTATCACTGTAATTTCTACACAACAAGGGGCTTCGAGTTCCTGCCTGCAAAGGGACATTGCCAAAAATTTGACTGTGACTGTCAGATCCACAAACAGTGTTTCAGCTGGGAAGTGTATATAGACTGTGTATATGAAAGATGTCCCTGAAGTGTTGCCCAGTTTGTTTGCTGAAGTCAAGTGGGCATCCAATAAATTTCCCATCCTCCCCCAAGTATTAACCCTCAATAAACCACAAAACAAAGCTGCAGACTGTTCTCTGTTTTTGGAGTGCCTGTGAAAATCTGATGTGCCTTGCTGCGCAGGGTAGGGAGATTCCAGCTCATCTGCAGCTCCTTAGGGGGTGTGCTACACCAGTATTACCCAGCATAGAGAAAAAGAAGGGTAATGGACATAATATTTAAAAAAACACAGTTGTTTTGAATACTTTGAGAATGGCTCAAGTTAGCACTTAGAGGGTTACAAACTATTTACAGCAGTATACTCAATTCAAAGGTTTTAGCATTAGCAATACATGACTAAGGCACCCCAGATGTAATCCTCAAACTCATCTTAACCTCTAACCAACCCAATATCCTTTTACCTCAACTCTGTAGAAAAAATGTCAAAACACAATCCTTGGTGTAAAAATTGGCCATAACGGCCATTTATTAAAACCAAACAAAATATAACAAACATTCCTTAAAACAGGAACCAAAAATAATAATACAATAACAAGAAACATGAGGTTGCCGATCTTTGGAGGCACCAAGTATCAATTATCGACTTTGTATCTGCGTAACTACTTAAATGGTCCCCAGCCACACCACACCGGCTCGCGGATGACCTCAACATTCTGCAGATACCTCACAATTTTACCAGTTAAACCACCATTACTTGGCATTCCACAGGTGACTCCATACCTTAGATGGGTCCCTAAACTGATAAGCACAGCAGATTTTTTTAACGCCTCCAAAGACCCCAACCGCCAAATCATGAAGACCACATACATAAGCATAAATCCGATATTTGGGCGGGAGGGAACGTTCCTCCCCACATGTTTTACAGAATGCTGTGAAGATGTACTGCCCTCTCCAAGACCACCCTACCAGTCCCTCCCACAGGATAAATAAAAACCCCTAATTGGGTAGAAGACTGACTGAACTTTTCCTGAACTTTCTTAACCCTATCTCTCCTGCTTACACTGCCTACCTAGTCATGCAAGCCCTTCGCTTATTTTTTTATTTTTTTTTGCTTCAGAATGTACTTGACTAAGGCACACCAGATGTAATCCTCAAACTCATCTTAACCTCTAACCAACCCAATCCCCTTTTACCCCAACTCTGTAGAAAAAATGCCAAAACACAATGGTTGGAGTAAAATTTGGCCGTAACGGCCATTTATTAAGACCAAACAAAATATAACAATCATTAGTTAAAACAGGAACCAAAAATAATAATACAATAACAAGAAACATGAGGTTGCCGATCTTTGGAGGCACCAAGTATCAATATCAATTATCGACTTTGTATCTGCGTAACTACCTAAACGGTCCCCAGCCGCAGCACTCCGGCTCAGGGACGACCTCAACATTCTGCAGATACCTCACAATTTTAACCTACCAGTTACACCACCATTAACTGGCATTCCACAGGTGACTCCATACCTTAGATGGGTCCCTAAACTGATAGGCACACGCCTCCAAAGACCCCAACCACCACAGCACAAAGTGGGAAACCTCACACCTTTGTGCCCCTCCAAAAATGCAAGGCCCTCTGCACCCCGTCCTGTAAACCAAGGGACCAGAGATCTTTGCCCACTGCGTTAAAATGCACACCGCCACCGCGTAGATACCGCCAGGTATCATCTCAAGCTATCTCTGCCTAACCACGATACCACCGTTACGCACAATGAACCTGCCCACTTCCTTATTAATCTTGACTCTAGCCTTGTTCAGCTTGTCCATGGACCTAGCAAAACGCCAAGTCGTCCGGCCAACAATGTCTGACCAAACCACCACCGTGTCAGGAAACTCCATCCGCAGTCTAAGGACATAAAATTTGACGTCCCAAATAAGATGGTGACATGATATAACACCAAGGTAATTTCCACCACCATGTATAACCAGGACATCAGGAGCCCTGTCCCAACGGGAAACTTTGTGAACTTCCGGGACCACCCTGCTCTACAACATACCTGGAATACCTATCCACCTGATACTCGCCTCATCCCTGGAGATGCCCAACTGACGACCATTAGGCTGGACATCAGCCCTTCTGGCCCCCCAATACACAAAGGAGTGATCCAATATCCAAACGAGATGAGCAGCATCTGAAAAAAAATATACCAAAACAGCACATGACCAAAATTGGCAACTGTAACATATAACCAAAATATACAAAGATCTACATAAGAACCCCACCAAAAACGCAGTTGGTAAACCAGGTGAAGGCGGACATAAAGTTTGAACCTAGCCGACTCCCCCGTGCCAATACACTGCAAAAGAGAATCGTTCAAGCCCCACCTGGCGGCTTCTGTGGCCGTCCCGATGCAGAAGGAGTGGGAAGTATAACTGCAGACTAAACCCGCTGCTGTCAGACAGTGCCGCAGAACCGAAACGAATTGAAAAGTGGACAAAGCTGAACCGTCTGGATGAATGAGAAAAGAACCAGCCCCCTCAGGATGAAACTGTAAATACTCAAGTACCAAAGAAACCGGGCAAATTGGCGAGCCATACACCTGGAGCAGCCGCAAATGACTTGATTCGTCTTTGATTGGGAGATAAACAGAACCACTGAAAAACCGTCACAGCAGACATTCTCCGCCCGCAAGCCCCCGTGAGCAGCCTTAGATGGGCTGACCAACTCGCTGACCCTAAGAGCCCCATAAAAGGCTAATGCAAAGGCCGTGAGGAACAAGAGGCTTTCATAACTGGAACAGCAAACTTAACGTGCTCGAATAATGTCCTCAGGATGTCGAAAATGATTGGCCGGTACTCATCAGGCCTCCGGAAACCTTTGCGATAACCTCTCAAGGCCTGTTTCACCAAAAACTCTTTGGTGAAATCTGGCAATCCACACAACTTAAATAGGAAGGCCAAACCGGACAACTTGCGGTTAATGGCAGCAACTGACACACCCTCAGGAAAATTCAAGCAGATGAAGTAAATCAAAACATTTCTAACCTCCATACTGGCCACGTCAACCCCAGCCTGCTGTAAAAGCTCCCACCACTCACGCCAGACCTTGCTGTATGCAGACCACGTGGACCCACTCAAGGAATTGCGAATCAAACCAGAGGCGATGCCAACACAATCTGTCATAGTTGCTATGGACTAGGTGCTCCGTGTTGCTCCGCGCAAGGGCACCAAATCCCAGAACCTGTCCAACTGAAAATGGGATAAAGCGTCAGCCAAAGTATTTTTGACACCTGGAAGATGAACATACAAATGACATTCAGTTGCAGACAATGCAAACAAGATGACGCAGTAGCCTGACCACTGGCGGAGAAGACCCAGGAAGTGAATTAATGACTTGAGCCACCCCCAGGTTATCACAGTGGAGTCTAACCTTCCGGTCACGAAACGACCCGCCCCATAAGTCAATGGTAACCAGCACCAGAAAGAGTTGCAGAAGAACCAAGTTCTTCAAGAAACCTACCTCCTGCCATGCGGAGGGCCAGCGTTCCGCTCTCCACGGCCCCCCAAAAAATGCTACACACCTGGTGGAGCCTGCTGCGTCAGTGTAAAGATTAAGATCGCAGTTGCTAACCGGCCCATCCATCCAGAGTGACCGACCATTAAAATTTGCCCAAAAAAGTGCCATACCTATAAGTCTTCCATGTACTCCTTAGTTAAACTAATATAATGACCAGGGGAACGTACTCCAGCCGTGGCAGCAGAAAGCCGACAGCAGAAGACCCTGCCCATTGGCATAATGTGGCAAGCGAAATTCAGCTTGCCAGGCAGCGACTGCAAGTCTTGCAACATGATCTTTTGCTTGCCATACACTAGCTGAACCTCAGCTTTGAGAGCACCTAGTCGTCGTCCAGCAGCCGACATTCCATCGCCTGCAAATTGATGACTATCCCCAAAAACCGAATCACGGACGTTGGGCCCTTCATCTTGTCGGCCACAAGAGGGATGTCGAAATGCTCCGCGATGTGCTGCACGGTTGCCACCAGCACGCCACACAATGTGAACGCAGGAGGGTCAATGCACAGGAAGTCATCCAAATAATGTTTAATAAATTGACAACCGCCACGTCCCATACCACCCATTCGACAAAAGAGCTAAAGGTCTCGAAAAGGGCGCAAGATACAAAACAACCCATAAGGAGACAGCGGTCAACGCAAAAGGCTCCGACCCATTTGCAACCCAAAAGTTGAAAACTACACAGGTGAACCGGCAACAGCCGTAAGGACGACTCAATGTCCGTCTTAGCAATGAGGGAGCCCATGCCGTAATGCTGCACCCACAAAACTGCTGCATCAAAGGAGGTGTACGACACCGCACATGCCTCAGGGTCAATAGAGTCGTTAACAGACCCGCCTTTCGGGAACGACAGATTGTGTATCAAGCAGAACTTATTGGGTTCCTTCTACTGAACCATACCCAACGGCGAGATGACCAAATCCTTGAGGGGAGGATGAGAAAAGGGGCCACTCATACCCCCCAAAGACAGCTCCTTGCGAGTTTTTCTGAAACCACCTCAGAGTGCAACTGAGCCGACAGCAAATTGTCGGCTAGAGGCAGGATCCGGGTAAGGGAGCAAGGAATAACAAAGCCCACCGAGAAACCCGCCTCCAATAACCGGGCAGCCCGCAGATCCGGATATGTACTTAGAAAGGGGGACATCCTGTCCACCCTCACTGGAGTCATGCCTTTTTCCCGTAGTGTCGCCGGAACGGACTTACCTGCTTTGAAACAGCGAGACAGGGGGTGGGCTCCCCTACAGTGGGAACATTCATGTTTAAAAACGGCAACCAGTGCCAAATCTACATGCGCCTTCATTAAATTGCCAGCAAAAACTCTGCCTTTTCGCTGTCAGGGGGCAGTCAGACTCCTGGCCCTCCCCCCTGGAAAAAACGAATTGGGAGCCTGCGCCAGGGTCATGAGGGTCATCCATAAGCAGATGTCCTTATGATCCCAGCGTAACGACGGCCTAACAGCCTTACGCTGACTAAACTGTTCATCGTAGTGCAGCCATGCCATGCCCCCATACACCCTGTGGGCCTCACCAATGGCAATCAGATAACAGAACAAAGGAGAACATTTCTCTGGGGCTTTCTCCCCCATGACGCTCGTAAAAAAGGGCGAATGCCTGTAGCTAGTTACTGAATGTCCGTGGAATCAAGCGGTACTGACGCTTCTCTTCATCCTCCTTCTTCTTTCCCCTCTGTTCCTTTCTTTTCCTCTTCTATCTCCCTCCCCTGTCCCCATCCTGGTCCCATGGGGACATTTTTGTGTCTCTCCTTTGAACCTTGGGGTGAGAACATATACCAGTGTTCAACTTTAATTATTCTATTGGGTTGAGGTCAGGACTCTGTGCAGGCAAGTCAAGTTCCTCCATGCCAAATACGCTCATCCATGTCTTTATAGACCTTGCTCTGTGCACTGGTGCGCAGTCATTTTGGAACAGGAAGGGGCCATCCCCAAGCTGTTCCCACAAAGTTGGGAGCATGAAATTGTCCAAAATGTCTTAGTATGCTGACGCGTTAAGAGTTCCCTTCACTGGAACTAAGGGGCCAAGTCCAACCCCTGAAAAACAACCCCACACCATAATTCCCCCTCCACCAAATGATTTGGACCAGTGCACAAAGCAAGGTCCATAAAGACATGAATGAGTGAGCTAGGGGTGGAGGAACTTGACTGACCTCAACCCGATAGAACACTTTTGCAATGAATTAGAGTGGAGAATGCAAGCCAGGCCTTCTTGTCCAACATCAGTGCCAGACCTCACAAATGCGCTTCTGGAAGAATGGTCAAACATTCCCATAGACACACTCCTAAACCGTGTGGACAGCCTTCCCAGAAGAGTTGAAGCTGTTATAGCTGCAAAGGGTAGGCCAACTCAATATTGAACCATACAGACTAAGACTGGGAAGCCATTAAAGTTCATGTGCGTGTAAAGGCAGGCGTCCCAATACTTTTGGTAATATAGTGTGTACAGCGCCTTGAAAAAGTATTCACACCCCTTGAAATTTTCCACATTTTGTCATGTTACAACCAAAAAAGTAAATATATTTTATTGGGATTCTATGTGATAGACCGACTCAAAGTGGCACATACTTGTGAAGTGGAAGGAAAATGATAAATGGTTTTCAACATTTTTTACAAATAAATCTGTGAAAAGTGTGGTGTGCATTTGTATTCACCCCCCCCCCCAAATCAATACTTTGTAGAACCCCCTTTCCCTGCAATTACAGTGTCTTTTTGGGGATGTCTCTACCAGCTTTGCATATCTAGAGAGTGACATGTTTGCTCATTCTTCTTTGCAAAATATCTCAAGCTCTGTCAGATTGGATGGAGAGTGTCTGTGAACAGCAATTTTCAAGTCTTGTCTCAGATTCTCAATTGGATTTAGGTCTGTACTGTGACTGGGCCATTCTAACACATAAATATGCTTTGATCTAAACCATTCCATTGTAGCTCTGGTTGTATGTTTAGGGTTGTTGTCCTGCTGGAAGGTGAACCTCCGCCCCAGTCTCAAGTCTTTTGCAGACTCTAACAGGTTTTCTTCTAAGATTGCCCTGTATTTGGCTCCCTCCATCTTCCCATCAACTCTGACCAGCTTCCCTGTCCCTGCTGAAGAAAAGCATCCCTACAACATGATGCTGCCACCACCATGTTTCACAGTGGGGATGGTGTGTTCAGGGTGATGTGCAGTGTTAGTATTTCCCCGCACATAACGTTTTTTCTTTTAGGCCAAAAAGTTCAATTTTGGTCTCATCGGACCAGAGCAGAGAGCACCTTCTTCCACATGTTTGCTTTGTCCCCTACATGGCTACTCACAAATTGCATACTGGACTTCTTATGGCTTTCTTTCATCAACGGCTTTCTTCTTGCCACTCTTCCATAAAGGGCAGATTTGTGGAACGCACGACTAATAGTTGTCTCGTGGACAGATTCTCCCACCTGAGCTGTGGATCTCTGCAGCTCCTCCAGAGTTCCCATGAGCCTCTTGGCTGCTTCTCCTAGTTCTCTGATTAATGCTCTCCTTGCCCGGCCTGTCAGCTTAGGTGGACAGCCATGTCTTGGTGGGTTTGCAGTTGTGCCAAACTATTTCCATTTTCCGATGATGGATTGAACAATGCCCCGTTAGATGTTCAAAGCTTGGGAGATTTTTTTATAACCTAACCCTGCTTTAACCTTCTCCACAACTTTATCCCTGACCTCTTGGGTGTGTTCCTTGGCCTTCATGATGCTGTTTGTTCACTAAGGTCCTCTAACAAACCTCTGAGGGCTTCACAGAACAGCTGTAGTTATACTGAGATTAAATTACACACAGATTGACTCTATTTACTAATTAGGTGACTTCTGAAGGCAATTGGTTCCACTAGATTTTAGTTAAGGGTATCAGAGTAAAGGGGGGGGGGAATACAAATGCACGCCACATTTTTCACAGATTTATTTGTAAAAAAATTTGAAAACCATTTATCATTTACCTTCCACTTCACATTATGTGCCACTTTGTGTCGGTCTATCACATAAAATCCCAATAAAATACATTTACAAGTTTGGTTGTAACATGACAAAATGTGGAAAATTTCACGGGGTGTGAATACTTTTTCAAGGCACTGTATATACACTGCTCAAAAAAATTAAAGGAACACTATTTAATCAGAATATAGCAACAAGTCAATTAAACTCCTGGGATATTGATCTGGTCAGTTAGGTAGAAGAGGTTGTTAATCAGTTTCAGCTGCTTTGGTGTTAATGGAAGTAACAACAGATGCACTAGATGAGCAACAATGAAATGACCTCCAAAACAGGAATAATTTTACAGGTGAAGGCCACTTACATTTCTTTCCCTACTCATCTTTTCTGACTGTTTTTCACTAGTTTTGCATTTGGCTAGGGTCAGTGTCACTACTGGTAGCATGAGGCGATACCTGGACCCTATAGAGGTTGCACAGGCAGTCCAACTCTTCCAAGATGGTACATCAATAAGTGGCATTGCCAGAAGGTTTGCTGTGTCCGGCACAGAGGAACTTGATTGGCATTTGCCATTGAAAACCAGCATTGGCAGGTCCGCCACTGGCCCCCTGTGCTTTTCACAGATGAGAGCAGGTTTACTCTGAGCACATGTGACAGAGGTGAAAGGGTCTTGAGAAGCCATGGAGAACGGTATGGTGCCTGTAACATCGTTCAGCATGATTTGGTGGTTTGGTGGTTGGTCAGTGATGGTCCAGGGAGACATATCAATGGTGGAATTCACAGACCTCTACAGGCTAAACAATGGCACCCTGACTGGATGAAATCCTTGGACCCATTGTCAGACCCTAGGCTGGTGCAGTGGGTCTTGGATTCCTCCTGGTGCATGACAATGCCTGGCCTCATGTGGTGACTGGTGAGAGTAAGCAGCCAGTTCCTGGAGGATGAAGGAATTGACACCATCGAATGCCCCCCACGTTCACCTGACCTAAATCAAATAGAACACCTTTGAGACATGTTTCGGTCTATCTGATGCCACCAGGTTGCACCTCAGTCTGTTCAGTCTGTGAGCTCAGTGATGCCCTGGTCCAGATCTGGGAGAAAAATCTCCGGGACACTACCAGTTGTCTCATTGGGAGCATGCCCCAACTTTGTCAGGCATGCATACAAGCATGTGAGGGCCATACAAACCACTGAATATCATTTTGAATTGCTGCGATGAAGATTCAGCAAAATGGGCTAGCCTGCTGCATCATTTTTCACTTAGATTTGGGGGGGGGGGGGTCTTTGAATTTAGCCCTCTATAGGCTGAAAATGTTTATGTCCATCAAAAAATGTGGCATCCTTTTGTGTTCATGTCACATTACCCAGTCCATTGCAGTATAGATATCCATTGTGATATTTTTCCTTATTGAGATCAGATGTGTTTTCAAAGTGTTCCTTTATTTTTTTTAACAGTGTGTGTGTGTGTATATATATATATATATATATATATATATATATATATATATATATATATATATATACACACTCTGTATGTAATACAGTTTCCCTTTACAAAACTAGAAAAAGTGTGGCCGTTGGTTGAAATCTTTTTCCTGAAAACATTTTCTAGATGTGTAGAGTTTTGCACAGTCTGGGGAATGTAATGTAATACTTAGCATATCAAGTAGTAGTTAATAGTTTGTGGCTTGTAGCATTTTAATTATAGTTTCTCAAGGCATCAGGAAATGGGGCATTAATAGATTAACAGAGTTTAACAGAGTGTAATTTCCTAATACAGTAAAACCTTGGATTGGGAGCATAATTTGTTCCGGAAACATGCTTGTAATCCAAAGCACTCGCATATCAAAGCGAATTTCCCCATAAGAAATAGAATGGAAACTTAGATAATTTGTTCCACAACCATTTATTCATAAATCCTTCAGTTTATAGTCCATATAAAAAGATTATAGCAATGTGATAGGTTGTGTAAACATAAAATGTCCATCCACAAATGGCAGCCTACACAAGGATTAGGAATAAAAGCCAGCAGCTACAGAGTATAAAAGAGATGAGAGGCCCCTCTAAGTGTAGAAATATGGTTACATTTAATGAAGATTCACCATTTAGTAATGGTTGATGATTAAAAGAGGCATATCTAATGTTTGCAGGCATTCGGGGTAAAGCTGTCCAAATAGACCATCCTCCTTGCTGCTGGCTCTACCCTACAGTAGAGCGATCTGAAAGCGAGGCTTGAAGCGCTCGTGGAGCGCAGTGTGGAAGGGATGACGTCAATGGTGGTGTGGAGGATGGTCTATGTGGACAGCTTTACCCCGGATTCCTGCATACTTAGATGTGCCTGTTTTAATCATCAACCATGTGAGTTGCTAAATGTTGTGCCTTGATTAAATGTAACCATGTTGCTACACTTAGAGGCGCCTCTCTTCTCTTTTATGCTCAGTTGTGACGCCACGCTACTTGTATACAGTATATATCAAGACATCGCTTGTTCATTAAGTCAACATTTATAAAAATGTTGCTTGTCTTGCAAAACGCTCTCAAACCAAGTTACTCTCAATCTAAGGTTTTACTGTACATATTTCTTTAGGTTTTATCACAAATATTTTTACATTGTATATGGATTATGCCCCCATGACAGAGAGACATTACAATATATTTTTCAAGAGAGTAGCCGCAGGTTAAAATTACCTGTCTGTCTATACTTAGCCTCTCAGCCATAAAGTGGTTCTAAAGCCTAAAGTTTTTTTCCCTTGATGCATTCTATGCATTAAGGCAAAACAACTGTGTAACAGAATCCCCCCCTGCCCTCCCTTATATTTACCTGAGCACATTTAGGATCCAGCACTGTGCATGAGGCTCTTATAGCTCTGTCCCTTCTCCCTGGGCAGATTGATAGCAGCAGGAGCCATTGGCTGCTGCTGCTGATGCTGTCTGTCAAAATGCTGTGTCAATAGACGCAGACAGGGTGGCTTGGGAGTGAGCCCTCAAGAGTTCCCCCATAGGAAGCTGCTTCCTATGGGGACACTTGCCAAAAAGGAGGAACCAGGAGCACAGGAGTCCCCAGAAGAAGAGGATCAGGGCTGCTCTGTGTAAAACTATTGCACAGAGCAGGTCAGTGGGACATGTTTATTATTATTATTATTTTTAAAAGAAGCTATTAATATCACTTTAAAGCGGAGTTCTGGCCTATTTTGCAACTTTAGTGATTCCTGGAGTGCTCGCTATGCTGATCAACAATTGGGCATTTTCAATTTTTTTTCGGGGGTCTCTTACCTTATTTTCAGGGCATTTTTGATTGTACTTCCTCCTTCTCCCCCCTCTGCGGCCACCGACGTCACTTCAGCCTTTGCATTGCATCCTGGGAGCTGCTTGTCATCACTCCCAGGAGGCTGGAATCAGGAAGAACTCCCAGAACACTCCCTGGAATCAGGAAGAAGGACACAGCAGATTACACTGCAGCTTCAGATGCCCACATCCAAGATGGCCGCGCTCAGACAACTCAGACAAGTACGATTTTGACTAAAATCCAATACTATACACCATGTAAGTATGAGAATAGCGGTTCTGTAAAGGGCGATGGATTAGTATTATAGGGGTATTTTTAATTAAAAAAGGTATTTGAGGCCGGAACTCCGCTTTAATTCAGAAAGGCTAAATATAGGCAGACAGGTCATGTATATGGTTATGCATACTCTGCGCTTATTAAATTCAAAGAGTATTGCCAGTCTTCTTTGGCAAATTTGTGAAAAGAAACATATTTTGAAAGAGAAAGGTACTTACATAGGAACCTGAGCATGCACTACTTATGGCGCTTTTCCACTGCATGGAACCGTACCGGTTCGGTACGCTTTTGTGCTTTTCCACTGCGGTACCGCATGGTATAGGGTCGGAACGGTTCGGTACGGTACGGTATAGGTTTGCTTTTCCACTGCATGGAACCGAACGGTACGGTACGGTACGGCTCTGAAAAAACAGTACCTACTCGATTGTGGTTCCAACAGGTACCAAACTGGTACCATATCCCACAATCCTTTGCATGCAGTCACTATTAGCCACTGATTGGTCAGAGAATCACACCCACCCCGTTGTTATCCCACCCACTTAACTTTAGTACTACTTTAGTGGAAAAGCAAACCTATACCGTACCGTACCGAACCGTTCCGACACTATACCATGCGGTACCGCAGTGGAAAAGCAAACCGGGCCAAGCAGGGCCGAGTAGAGCCGAGCCGGTACTAGCCGGTACTTGCAGTGGAAAAGTGCCAATACAGTATGTACCGATCACAGGTACACGTTTGTGCTGTACTTCTTGGTTGGTGGACACGGTTTGTTTTACTTTCTTTACAAAGGCTCCTGATCAATATCCTATGTGTCTTAGCAGTCCAACAGGGATCTAAAGAACAAGATTTTTCCAGAGTCGGTTTCCAATGTACATGAGGGATGACAGGATAATGGATTCTTCATAGGGTAGAAAGTATAGTGAGGGAGATTTACTAAAATGTTTTTAATTTAGTATGTTTTGTGATGTTTCTACAGATGTCCGGTGAAGATGCTCCACTTTTATGTGGTTCTCATTCTTGCAGCAGCTACTCATCTGCCACTGGCTCTCTCAAGATACTCCTTTACTCATCTACCCTGCCATCAACTTCTGACTCATCTAACTCACAACTCATATTTCCTGGTGGACAGTACTCTGCGGAGTATCTGTGCATAGCAGCTGCCAAATCATGTGGTAAGAACATATGAGTTAGACTTTACGTATACTGAGACATGAGAAATACCTAGGCTGCCTGGATTACTGAGGTCCTTCTGGAAATGCTGAAAGTAATTGTAAATGCATTTTTTAAAATAACAAACAGGTTTATACTTACCTGTTCAATGCAATGGTATAGTGAAGGAATGGAAGTAGTGTAAGTAGTGTATAGTGGAATTGCACAGAGCAACTTCGAACCTCCTCTTCTCGGGTCCCCCGCCGGTGCTTCCGGCTCCTCCTCTCCGCTTCCTATGGGGGCACATGTGTGAGCGACCTCCCAAGCCTCGTTGTCTGCATCGATAGACACAGACAGCAGGCCCTGCCCCCCACTTCCTAATCACTGACTTTGATTGACAGCATTAGCTCCCACTGCCTCAGCAAAGCCTGTGAGACCAGGAAGTGAGGAGACAGAAGAGCTGCAGATGGGCACATCGCTGGATCAAATGAGGGCTCAGGCAAGCAAAAAGAGGGGGGGGGGGGCACTGATGCCTAAATATTTTTTACCTTAATGCATGGAATGTTCTCTACAGGTTCATGTTGGCCCATCAGTATTATAGACTGCCTCACTAGCAATTAGGTGTCGCAATCACAACTCCCCTATCTCTCTTTGCTGTGGGCACTTCCAGGTTTTGCCCAGAGTGTTGCAACAAGTGACATGAAGTGTTGGGGTAGTTACTCAAAAAATTTAACTAGTTACTAGTTACTTCTGTAAATTGTAACGAGATTACTTTACTAGTTACTGCATTTGAAAAGTAACTTCACTACTTATTACTTTACTTTCCTCTTTCTTAATTGACCGTGTAGAAGAAGATACATGACACTCTTTCTGCATAGAGTTTATTGTATAAACACAGGCTTTGGGAAACATGAGAACAAAACCTGAAAAAACAGAATAAAACATAAAGTGCAACAAAAAGTCATAAACTTCATCCCTCTCTATTCTTCGAAATAACGATTGTATTGCACGGATGGGTAACGCAGGAAAGCGCGTTCCTATAGCCTAGTAAAGTAGTGTAGTTACCTCCTATAGCCTAGTAAAGTAGTGTAGTTACCAATTTTAGTATTGTAACTAGTTACGTTACTTTGTTACCAAAAAAAGTAATGTAGTTACTGTAATCCGTTACTATGTAACTCTTTACCCCCAACACTGGTGACATGGCAAAGGACATGTCACATGACTGCATCCTTTATTTAAGCCTAAGGCCCCTTTCACACATGTGGACCTGATTGTACGTTTGATCAGTTTAGTCACTTTTTTTCAAAGAAAAAAATGGATGAAGTTTCTAGCACTAAAATTAGTGCTAGCATTATTGCGCTCACTCTAATGTTTGCGGCAATGCCTCATATGTGTGGGGCGAATACCGTATACATATGTGTGTGCAACTTACGCATTCGCTTCTGTGAGTGATGGAGGCGCTTAAAAATTTTCGTTCTCATTTATTTAACTTTCTCTTTCGTTCATTGACAGACACAGCACTCCATAAATCATAACTACTGGGTTATATTGTCTCCTCCAAGAGTAGGACTAGGGTCGCCCTCAGCTATATAACCCCCCTCTCTTCTACATGGGACCCAGGCAGCACTCAGAGTGGGGCGGCCCCCGGCCGCCTCTTCTCTTCTTCGGCTAGCTAAAAAAACTTAGTGTGCATGTGCATGTCAGGCCGGCCGCTGACCTTGTTTTTTTGGCGCCGGGCAGCCCTGCTTTCTCCTGTGCCATGCCCGCAGCCCTGCATTCTCCTGTACCATGCCCACAGCCCTGTTTTCTCCTGTACCATGCCTACAGCCCTGCATTCTTCTGTATTATGCCCGCAGCCCTGTTTTCTCCTGTACCATGCCTACAGCCCTGCATTCTTCTGTATTATGCCCGCAGCACTGCATTCTCCTGTACCATGCCTGCAGCCCTACATTCTCCTGTAGCATGTCCGCAGCACTGCATTCTCCTGTACCATGCCCACAGCCCCACATTCTCCTGTACCATGCCCGCAGCACTGCATTCTCCTGTACCATGTTTGCAGCCCTGCAGGGCACTGTGGCACTATAGACAGTAGAAAGCCTGGTGCGCTCATCTGCCCAGTGTCTACTGCTCTGTCCTGCTCTTGCTGTCACTCCATACACACTCACACTCCTCTGACTGCTTTCATAGTCCTATAGAATGTGGGGGCCTCTTGGAGGGCGTGAATTTTTTTTTTTTTGGGGGGGGGGGGGGCAGAATTTCATTCTCGGACCCAGGCAGCACAATGTCTTGGGCCAGCCCTGAGTAAGGGCTTAGGCTCCCGGCTGGGATCTCTGGTCCTAGCAATTTTTTCTCCTTCCTTACATCTTTTTTGTTGTTTTCTCTCGGGAGATCTACAATCAACTTCCGGGCTAGGCAACGGGCTGGATAATCTAGATCCAGTGGTCCTCCCAGCCCAGCCAGCCGACCGCAGCTACTCACTAGGTTGGCTGTGACATAACCTCACGTACAGAGGCTGGCCTGCGAGGTATACCTTTCGCAGGCTCACATACGACCTGGTGTGGGTCTAAGTCGCAGCGGTCCCTTGGCCGACAGCTCCCCTACTTCGGTGGTGAGGATTCTGTCTGGAGCGCTACCAGCACCATGGAAGGGTAAGTACAGTCCAGTCCCTCCTCTCCCATTTTGGTGTTTTTTTGGGGTAGACGTGGGTAACCTCTAGGGACGGTTGGACCTGCCTGCAGGTTCCCTCCTCCCATCCTTAAATCCCTCAGTGAGCTGGGCTTCCCTCACTCCCTTTGACCTGGAGCCTGGTGGGGGTCCCAGGGCAGAGGATGCAGTGGAGACCCCTAGGGTCTCCCCCACTATCCCCACTCTGTAAGGGTCCCAGTGTAGGAGAACCCTAGGTGCATGCAGTGCCATCTTAAGAGCCTTATAGGCCCCTGGGGAATGCAGTGCACTGGGGCCCCCTACCTACACAATCACGCACGAGAATAAAAATGCAAGTTATCGATAAGGCGATATTTATTTTTATTGGTATATACCTTACTATATACATATTACAGGGACCAATATATACTACAAGAGAGTACAACTACCTGGAGTATATACCTTACTATATACATATTACAGGGAACACTATATACTATAAGAGTCTATTGTAGTATATAGGATTCCCTGTAATATGTATATAGTAAGGTATATACTCCAGGTAGTTGTCTCTTGTAGTATATATTGGTCCCTGTAATATGTATATAGTAAGGTATATACTCCAGGTAGTTGTACTCTCTTGTAGTATATAATGTTCCCTGTAATATGTATATAGACTATATACACATTACAGGGAACACTATATACTACAAGAGAGTACAACTACCTGGAGTATATACCTTACTATATACATATTACAGGGACCAATATATACTACAAGAGACAACTACCTGGAGTATATACCTTACTATATACATATTACAGGGAATCCTATATACTACAAGAGTCTCTTGTAGTATATAGTGTTCCATGTAATATGTATATAGGTATATACTCCAGGTAGTTGCCTCTTGTCTTGTAGTCTATATTGGTCCCTGTAATATGTATATAGTAAGGTATATACTCCAGGTAGTAGTTGTACTCTCTTGTAGTATATAGTGTTCCCTGTAATATGTATATAGACTATATACACATTACAGGGAACACTATACTACAAGAGAGTACAACTACTACCTGGAGGATATATACCTTACTATATACATATTACAGGGACCAATATATAGTAAGGCATATCCTCCAGCCAGGACAGGTAGTGTCATCGATTTGATCCCATCATTGCCATGAGAAAGTTAAAAAAAATATAATTTAATCAATCAGCCTGGCAGGCTGTGGCAGCCTTACCTTTACAACGGCTGCACATGGGAGGAGGTGGGTGGAGGCGGAGGCGGAGCCAGTCTTCTAGGGTCGAGATGGAGCCGGAGGAGAGGAGTGAGGAGGAAGAGCCGACGAGTAGGAGGATCCTTCTCCGAGTCCTCCGCTGCGGCGTTGTGCATCCTGGGTCTGCTCTGCTCATGTCACTGGTTGCTAGATGCCAATCGGGCTGGCCTTAGCAACCAGTGTGCACTGCAGTGCAGACTCGAGCCACGGCCACTGCCGGAGGGGAGGAAGCAATAAGGGGGGGGGCCCGGGCCGGCGGACAACGGAACAGGGGGGCCCTAGACCACCAGGGACATGCCACCATCCATGTGGGGCCCCTTGGCAAGTGGGGCCCCCGGGCAACCGCCGGGCATGCCCAGTGGAAAAGACGGCTCTGGGTGCATGCCCTACTGTTTGCAGTGTGGGTATAGTGAAGAAGAGTCCCAGTGCAGAGACCAATGCAGAATGCGCAGTGGAGTCTCCCCTAACATGTGTCCTACCTTCAGGGGGGGTCCCCTTTCAGAGGGTGCAGCATTGCAGAGGGTGCAGGAAAGATTTTGGCAGCATGCTTCATCATCTGTAGCTGATGGCAGCCATTTTCCCTTAGTCTGTCTGGTCTCCAGCTGGCGGCCATGTTTTTGTAGCCCGATGATGTCACGGGGCCAATTTCCCTTAGTCCGTGAGACGCTGGAGATGACCGAAGCCCCATGGGGATGCAGAAGCTCCTCCTCTTCCTCCTCAGTTTCCTCTTCCTGTGCCTGAGACATATGAACAGGGATGGCGTCCATGGTGATGCTGGGTCCGAATTCTGCACCCTCCTCCAATCAGTAGGGTGAGTCCTTGGGGGTCCCTATTATCTCTCTCTCTGCTGATAGGTACCCTGAGCCTTGGGAGGACCCTTTAATGGTGCCAAAAGATCGTTTTTGTACTGCAAGGTCTTCTTTTCCTTATGGAGCCTCAGGGTCATATCTCCCTCACTGACCCCCTTAGGGGGAGGTAGCAGGTCCCTCGGAACCCCAGCTTCCCATGGTTGCACTGACAGTGGTCCTGGAGTCCTTAATGTCCTGGGTGGAAGTGGCGTGTGGGCAAAGGCCCAGGAGGAAGCGTCCCCCGCCTTTCACTGCTCAGTCTGTCTCATCTGATTCTGAGCCTGATGCCACTGTGGATGCGGCCTGTTCAGGCGTGCTTAATATTACACCCCCAGATCCATCCGATAGTGAGGATGATTCCTCCATGGTTGCAGCAGAAAATGAAAAAGTACTGGTAGACGCACATATCACTGCAGTGTGTGAGACTTTAAAAATGGAGGATGCGGCTGATTTAGCCACAGACATGGCTGTGTCGTTTGGTACGCATAGGTCACCTCATACTCCAAAGGTGTTTCCTCATGTGCCTTATTCTGACAGGTTTTCCTGTAGGGAATGGGAACAACCAAAATTACCCTTTGTGGTCCCCAAACGTTTTGCTGTACATTACCCTATTGAGGAGTCACTTTTAAAAAGTGGACTAGTCCACCAGTGGTGGACCCTTCTGTTTCCAGGTTGAACAAAGCTACCATGATCCCAGTAGAGGAATCACCATCCTTTAAGGACCTGGCTGACAGGAAAGCGGAGGCTGTGGCATGCAGCATGTTTACTATGGCTGGTTTGACATTGCTGCCAGTCTTTACCTCAGCCCTGGTGTCTTAGACCCTAACCGAATGGGCAAAGCTTTTGCGCCAGGGCCTGGGGGGTGAGCAGGTCCGTGCTGCTTATGTTGATTTAGCAGACCAGTTGCTCCATTGGCTGCAGTTTATTTGTGATGCAGCTTTGGATACAGCTCCTGTGCTGTCCAAACAAACGTGTGATTAGGCACGTGCTGTGGCTTAAGAATTGGTCCAAAGACCAAGCCTCTAAGAAAGCTCTCATTGACCTGCTCTTTTAAGGCAATTGCCTGTTTGGGGCTACCCTGAATGACATCATTAAGGGTATCACGGGGGGGAAGAGTACCTTCCTGCCATAGTCTAGGAAAAGGAAGGAGCCTTGTCGCAGATGGGGGGCCCTCCTTCTCAGCACATAGAAAATAATTTTGTGCTTCTGGGACGGAGAATAACGGAAATAGATTTTTCAAATCTTCCTTAGGACGTTCCAAGCATCCTTGGTCTGGTAAGCCTAGAGCTAGCTTCTCCGGACAGCATGAAGGTCTGCCCTCACCCATTATTGGGGTGGGGGGACATCTTTGCTGGTTTCCGGCCTTGTGGTCCTCCTTCATGATCGTCAAGGAGATCCGCAAAATGAGTATTTTGGGGGTACCCAGAAAGGGTGACAAAGCTTGTCCTTTTCAGTTTTTTTTAGGTCCTGAGTCTCCTTGTGCGGATTTAATTCCTGCAAAGATTCAGGTGATGTCCAAACTACCTAATGTCCCCCCTGTCCCTGTCCAGGGAATTGATTTACCTAGGTTTGATTCTAATTGGTGGCATTATCCTGTCGCAGTCCCTATTTAGTGGTCCATAGGAATAAAGTGGCTCTTCGTCCCTGTCCATCATTCCTGCCCAAAGTTGTCTCTGACTTCCATTTGAATGAGGACATTGTGTTACTTTCCTTGTGTCCCAAGCTGGCTCATCCCAGGGAATTTGCTTTGCATACCTTGTGTGGTTCATGTGATTCGGGTGTATCTGGCAGCTACTGAGTCCTTTGGGAGATCAAACTCGCTTTTTGTGGTTACGGAGAGACCAAGGAAAGGGCTGGCTGCTTCTTCAGCTTACATCCCCAGATAGGTCTAGCAGGCCTATTCCATTAAAGGTCAGGTTCCGCCTTTCCCTGTCACGGCAAATTCTACTCGGGCACTGGGTACTTCTTGGGCCTTTTGTCATCAGGCACAAATATCGCAAGTTTGCAAGGCAGCCACTTAGTCATCGGTGTATACCTTCACAGAGTTCTATAAGGTAGATACTTTGGCATCTGCAGATGCTTCTTTTGGCCGCAAAGTTTTGCAGGCTGCTGTTTAAATACCTCCCACCTGGCCATTGTACATATACGGCCGGGTGGGAGTCTCGTCCTTCTGAATGGACGTTCCGGAACGTCCTTCAGAAGGAGCGAGATCGCGTCGCCGCGTGCACGCGCAGCGGCGCGATCTCGATGTGCCTGTGTCCCTCGGACACAGCGCAACAAGATGCGTCAGGAGGGCCCTGTGATTGGCCCTCCTGATCACATGACGGCTGTGTCCAATCACAGCCGTCATGCAATGTAAATACAGCCGTTGTAACGGCTTCGATCTCTTCTCCTCCCTGACAGATCCTGTCAGGGAGGAGAAGAAGAGGATCGATACTGGAGCTGGGGTGATCAGTGAGTATTTCTAAGTACTCACTGATCACAGGGGGGGTCTGTGCTGGTAATCAGAACATTGATTACCAGTGCAGCCCTGGGGGGGGTGGGGTGCCACTAGAGCCACCAGGGATGCACACCCATGACCACCAGGGATGCCCACCATGGCCACCAGGGATGGCAAACAGCCTGCCAGTGGTGCCCTCCTATCAGTGCTGCCCACCAATGCCATATATCAGTGCTGCCCACCAGTGCCCGTTATTGCCATCCACCAGTGCCGCCCACCAGTGCCCATTATTGCCCACCAGTGCTGCCTATCAGTGCCCATCAGTGCCCCCCATCAGTGCCAATCAGTGCCGCCCATCAGTGCCCATCAGTGCCACCTATCAGTGCCCATCAGTGCCGCCGATCAGTGCCCATCAGTGCTGCCTATCAGTGCCCATCAGCGCTGCCTATCAGTGCCCACCAATGCTACATATCAGTGCTATCTATCAGTGCCACATATCAGTGCCCATCAGTGCTGCATATCAGTGCTACCTATCAGTGCCCATCAGTGCTGCATATCAGTGCCACCCCATCAGTGCCACCCTATCAGTGTCTCCTCATCAGTGCCTGTCAGTGCGGCGTCATCAGTGCTCATCAGTGCATGAAAAAACGTATCTATTCACAAAATTTTATAACCTAAACAAAAAAACTTTTTTTGTTTTTTCAAACTTTTCGGTCTTTTTTTATTTGTGCACCAAAAAAGAAAAAACCTGGCAGTGATCAAATACCACCAAAAGAAAGCTCTATTTGTGGGGAAAAAATGACACAAATTTGGTTTAGGCACAATGTTGCATGACCGCGCAATTGTCATTCAAAATGCAACAGCGCTAAAAGATGAAAATTGGTCTGGGAAGGAAGGGGGTTTAAGTGCCCAGTATTGAGGTAGTTAAGAGAGGCTGTTCCCTCTTGAGGGGTGTTTTTCTTTAAACTTTTATTTTTCAGATGGGGCTCTTGTGACCCAGTTAAGGCTCCTGTGTCCTGGTGAAGGGCTCTTTTGTTTATCCTTGGGTTATTTTCCCCATCCCTCATTTTTCTTTTGGCACTGATTTTGGATGTCCCAGTAGTTATGATTTATGGAGCGCTGTGCCCGTCGATGAACAAAAGAGAAAATGGGATTTTTGTACTTACCGTAAAATCCATTTCTCCGAGTTCATCAATGGACACAGCACCCACCCTCTATGGAGTTCTGATACTCCTAATACTGCTTGCTACCAAACTGATTACCTAGAGCAGAGAGAGGGGGGGTTATATACTAGCTGAGGACAGCCCATTGGCGCAGTGTTAATTTCGTCGACTAAAACCGACTAAAACGTTTTCGTCGACTAACACAATTCAGATGACTAAAATACGACTAAAACTAAAATGGCATTTTAGTCTTAAAACTAAAATACGACTAAAACTAAAATGGCATTTTAGTCAAAAGACTATAACTAAAACTAAATCGAAATTTGCTGCCAAAAATTAACACTGGTGCATGCTCAAAGCATAAATAATAACATATTCGATTTTTCACTCCAGGACCAGCAGTAGTATATAATGAGTTTGGAAATTGTAGAGAAATGCTTAAATAATGCATTACAAATTACAATTGAACTACACCCATTCGATTATAGATGACTAAAATGAGTTTTAGTCGACTAAAATGTAGGGCGTTTTAGTCGACTAAAATATACTGGAGTTTTAGTTGACTAAATACGACTAAAACGAAAACACTTGCAGAAGACTAAAATAGGACTAAAACTAAAATGCAATTTTAGTCCTAAGACTAAGACTAAAACTAAATTGAAATTTGCTGCCAAAATTAACACTGCATTGGCGTAGCCAGGTGTTTTTTGTTCTGCCTAGTCCTACTCCTGGAGGAGGCAATATAACCCAGTAGTTTATGGAGTGCTGCGTCCGTAGATAAGCTCAGAGAAATGGATTTTACGGTAATTACATAATCCCTTTTTTTTTTTTTTTTTTTTTTTTACACTGTCCCTTGTAAACATCCCTTATAAAAGAATTAAGGATCTGTGTTTCATCCGTTTTTTTTTTTTTTTCATCAGCCAGCCAGAGTCCTTAACCACTTGAGTCACGGAGCCATTTTTTCATGCAAAAACAGGAAGTTTGTCCATTTACATCAGTGTTTTATACGATCCGTTTTTTAAATGGATGAAAAATAGGGCTTTCATCTGTTCAAAAAAACAGATGTTCACGAAACCGGATGAAAACGAATGATCATCCATTTACATTCAATTTTCCATAGGAATGCATTGAGGTCTGTTTCTCATCCGTCAACCGATGGATGAAAAATTGATAAACGGTGCGTATGTATGAAAGGGGCCTAAGTGTAATATGTTGTTACTGCTTGAGCATGGAGCCCAATGTCTCTGCTGAGCTGCAGAAGCTATTCACCTCAGCAATCCACCGCTAAGCGCCCACAGTTCCCGCAGCCAAGTCCCGCAGCACCCACTACTTCACTGTATCCCTGCAACATTCCAAGTCTCTGCTACATCTCCACTGCACCTCAGAAAAAACTACAGTCTCTGCTGTACCCCAACAGTATTCACAGTCTCTGCATCTCAACTACACCCACAAACACTGCTGCATCTCTACTGTTCCTATAGCTCCTGTTGCATCTCAGCTACACTTATAAACTCTCTCAAACTCTGCTTCATCTCTGCTGCTTTTGCACTCCAGAAGCATTCCCAGTCTCTGTGAAAGTAAGTATCCCTTTTCTAAGAAAGGTTATACTCCCCGTGCCTAGGAGTTTCTTATTTTTATAAATTACCTTTAAATATGTGAAAATATGTGTAAGATATATGAATGTGGTGATAAAATATATAAGAAATAGCAGCAGCAGTAGTATGAAAATGTAGAAATTTGGTGCAAAATAATCCTAGTGTAAGGGCTATCTACAGCGCTTGCTAAAAAATTAAATAAGTGAGTGTAAATTTATATTTATATATAAAAAATGTGCCAATGTGCAGATGTATATACAAATCAAAAAGTCAATAAAACCAATAAAATATATAGAAAATATGTAAGAAATAGCAGCAGCAGTAGTATAAAAATGGAGATTGGTACAAAATAGTCCTGGTATGAGGGCTATCTACAGCGCTTGCTAGAAATTAAATAAGTGAGTATAAATTTATGTAAATATATATAAAAATATATAAAAAATATATAAAAAAAATATAAAAAAAACACCAATGTGCAAATAAATATGCAAATCAATACTTCAAGTCCATGCATAAATCAAAAAACTTTTTTGTGCAATATATGTTTAAAAATTCAAAAAGAAAGTCCAGAAAAAACATTTCATGAGGTGTCCGTGACAATCACTGCAGAGCGTGCAGAGTGGCGAGTGGAGGAAAACGTCACCAGATGTGACGAAACGCGTCAGAAGGTGGACCGCACAACGTAAGTCACGTGACTTTCTTTGGAACGAAGCCGGATTTACCTCCGCTCGCCACTCTGCACGCTCTGCAGTGATTGTCACGGACACCGGCATTGTAGCTCCTTGCTGGAGCCTGCTATTATAACATTGTCAAACCTATTTTTTTGGATTAAACCTCAATTCCAAACTATATCACACTATCTGGAGTTTTCTTTCCTTTTATCCTCATTTGGAGTGACCTCTATAAAGAATGCTGGGGAGAGAGACCACAGCACAGGAGAGGCTTAAAGGGAACTTACCATTAAGCGGTTTTGGTCTCAATATTATAAGATATGTGAGACCCACTTCATCTGGTAAGTTACCCAATTTATAAATTACTGCACGGGAAGAAAGGTTTTAAGATAGTTTTTTGAAGCACCTGCTTTTTACTAGTCACCGCAAGAGCACGCTGCACATTAATTCAAGGAAAATTTATTTGCAAAAAGTTTTTTCCTCATGTTTTTTCTGGACTTTCTTTTTGAATTTTTAAACATATATTGCACAAAAAAGTTTTTTGATTTATGCATGGACTTGAAGTATTGATTTGCATATTTATTTGCACATTGGTGGTTTTTTTATATTTTTTTTATATATTTTTTATATATTTTTATATATATTTACATAAATTTATACTCACTTATTTAATTTCTAGCAAGCGCTGTAGATAGCCCTCATACCAGGACTATTTTGTACCAATCTCTATTTTTATACTACTGCTGCTGCTATTTCTTACATATTTTCTATATATTTTATTGGTTTTATTGACTTTTTGATTTGTATATACATCTGCACATTGGCACATTTTTTATATATAAATATAAATTTACACTCACTTATTTAATTTTTTAGCAAGCGCTGTAGATAGCCCTTACACTAGGACTATTTTGCACCAAATTCCCAGTCTCTGCTGCTCCTCTGCTGCGCCTGCAGCCTCTGCTGCACCTCAGAATGATTGTCAGTCTCCGTTGCACCTCCACCATAACTCAGCTACATCTACAGACTCTGCAACATCTCCACTGCACCTCTGCTGCTTCTACATACCTCCCAACTCTTTGAGATGGGAATGATGGACACCTATTAGCAAAGGTATGCAGACATAGGACACACCCCCTTAAAGGAGAATTATACAAAAAGATGATGAGGTAAACCCACAAGTGATTTTTTCTTTTTTTTAGCACTACTATTCCTTTATTCTGGCTTTTGAAATTTACAAATACAGCAATTTTAAAAAATTGTATGAAAGGTTTAGCACTTTTGAAAGATAAAAATTGCATTTTATATACAACTATATAGATCAGACCATGAGGAACAAATGAGGAGGAAAGAGGGACAGAGTGACTTTGTTCCAAATCAGGGACAGTCCCTCAAAATCATGGACAGTCCCTCGAAATCAGAGACAGTTGGGAGCTATGCTTCTACAATGTGAGCCTCTGCTCAGTGCGACGTGCCTCTCTCATGCTGAAGTTCCCTATTACCTGGCACTAACCTTTCTCTGTTCAGTGACCTGGGGCAGCCAGAGACTAAGCCCAGGGAATCTTTGGCAGAACCCCAGCTACCTCTTAGAATCCGTCTCACAAGCGAGCAAGGTCCACATCAATGGAAACTCAAACATTGGATACTCCTAATTGTCACGTTTAAGACGTGTTTCTGCCCAAAAGCTCCTCTCAAAAACAGAATTCTGATGGGTTTTTTTTCTGCCTGAAAACACTTCTGTGCCAGAATGCCTGTAAATGCCCTCATGTGCATGGACAAGCAGGCTAACCAGGGCCGTCTTTATTATGGATTGGACCCTGGGCAAACATTTTCTTGGACCCTCCCAAATCCACTTATCAACTATTTTCAGGCAGTGCTGGCTCAAGGGGCAGCTGCTTTGGGCCCCACAACAATGACTGGGCCCGGGGCAGCTGCCCCTTTTGCCCTGCCTTAAAGACGGCCCTGAGGCTAACATAGAGCTGCTTATACAGGCTGAAGAAAAAAAATGCTAAAATCCTGTAGAAGGAGCATTTTTATGCCCAGTGTGCATTGACCCTGAAAGAATATTTCCACTTTTGCAGTCAAAAACAGAAAATAGTTTAACAACCTGATTTTTCCGGCATTTTTTGTTTACAAGTTTAAATCAGTATTTTTTGCTAGAAAATTACTTAGAATCCCCAAACATTATCATTTTTTTTTTTTAGCAGAGACCCTAGGGAATAAAGCGACAAACTCTATTTTTTTAGGTCACGCAGCAATATTTACTCCAATTTTTTTGTATAATGTGAAAGATGACGCATGCCCGTGGAATAGCCACAAACTTTGATACTTGCTTTTTATTTTTACACTTTTTATTTTATTTTACACTGTCCCTTGTAATAGAATTAAGGATGACAGGTCCTCTTTTATGAAGAGATCTGTGGTTAAAAAAAAAAAAAAAGGTTCTTCCAGCCTGGACAGGAAGTGATCTCATTGTGTCCTACAAGACCATAGAGGTGATCAAAGAGGATCTACTCTTTGATCACCTATAGGAACAGCTGGCAACACAGTCGGATCATTTATCGGGCGAATCGGCAGAAACGGTAGGGAAGGGGAGGCTATTGTCCCATCCCGCCTCTTCAGAAAGCATTCCAGCGTTGATATCTTCAACCATAAACCCGATAAACCACTTGCAAACCACAACAAATATACAGTATCTCACAAAAGTGCAATGTAAAGTAGTGAGTGTACAGCTTGTATAGCAGTGTAAATTTGCTGTCCCGTCAAAATAACTCAACACACAGCCATTAATATCTAAACCGCTGGCAACAAAAGTGAGTACACCCCTAAGTGAAAATGTCCAAATTGGGCCCAATAAGCCATTTTCCCTCCCCGGTGTCATGTGACATGCATAAGTGCTGCCGGCATTCGTGATGTCATCATGGAGGAGTGGAAGAGGAATCTAGTGGCAACCTGTGAAGTTCTGGTGAACTCCATGCCCAAGAGGGTTAAGGCAGTGCTGGAAAATAATGGTGGCCACGCAAAATATTGACACTTTGGGCCCAATTTGGACATTTTGACTTAGGGGTGTACTCACTTTTGTTGCCAGTGGTTTAGACATTAATGGCTGTGTGTTGAGTTATTTTGAGGGGACAGCAAATTTACAATGTTATACAAGCTGTACACTCACTACTTTATATTGTAGCAAAGTGTCATTTCTTCAGTGTTGTAACATGAAAAGAATAAAATATTTGCAAAAATGTGAGGGGTGTACTCACTTTTGTGAGATACTGTATATACGTATAGCGGTGGGCACGGGGTTAAGGTTTATGTATAGCTAACACAGGGCCGGTGCTACCTATAGGCAAGGTAGGCGCTGCCTAGAACACACATCAGTCAGGAGCGCCCAACCTGCCACTGGGAGGGGGCCCGCCTGCCAGTCTGTCTGCCCATCCATTCCGCCGCTAAGAGAGGGCCCACCCACCCATCTATTCCGCCCGTCCCTTCCGTTTCTGAGAGGGGACCACTCCGCCACTGTGTGATGGGGGGGGGGGGGCAGCCACGGTTGTCCGCTCGCCATGGAGGGAAGGCTGAGCAGTGTCACTGAGGACCGCACCACCTATCCTCTCTGCCCATAGCTGCAAAGAGAGAAGCTGGAGACTTTAGGGAGGCAGGAAACTAAAGGAGAAAGTCAGCTGACCAGCTGACGAGCAATACAGTGATGGGGGAGGAGATCTGCGTTCTTCTAGGAGACCCCATGTCAGAAGAGGCATCCCCAGAGACATGTATGAATAGGTAGAGGCACTGAGGCTGAGCGGCTGAGGGGGAATCAACTAACAAAGTGAGTAAGTAATTTTTTTATTTATTTTTTTATTTCAGGTACTTATATAGCGCTGTCAATTTACGCAGCGCTTTACATATACATTACACATTCACATCAGTCCCTGCCCTCAAGGAGCGTACAATCTAAGGTCCAGTGCAATTGATCCTATCCTCCACCACCACTAATTCTTGCTGATGCCACCCCCCCCCACAGATTTCATCCCTATTGGAATCAGTAAGAGGCAGCGGTGGTGGTGAAGGGGAGGATGGCACCACCACTGCCTCTGATCCCCCATCACCACTACTGCTGGCACTGATCTCACCCCTCTCAAGACCACCAATGCCACTGATCCCACCCCCCATCACCACCACTGCCACTGATTCCACCCTCTCATCACCACCTCTGACACTGATACCACCCCCCTCACCACCACCGCTGCCACTGATCCCATCCCCCTCACCATCATGGCTGCCACTGATTCCACCCCCCTCACCACCACGGCTGCCACTGATCCCATCTCCCTCACCACTACCACTGTCACTGATTCTACCCCCCTCACCACCACAGCTGCCACTGATTCCACCCCCCTCACCTTCACAGCTGCCACTGATCCCACCCCCTCACCACCACCACTGCCACTGATTCCACCCATTTCACCACCACTGTTGCCACTGATCCTACTCCCCCTCACCACCACTGCTGCCACTGATCTCACCCCCATCAATACCACTGCCACTGATTCATACCCCCTCCCCACTGTCGCTGCCACTGATCTCACCCCCATCACCACTGCCACTGATCCCCCTCACCACTACAGCTGCCACTGATCCTACCTCCCTAACCACCACCGCTGCCACTGATTGCACCCCCCTCATTAGCACCGCTGCCACTGATCCTTCCTCAATACCACTGCTGACACTGATCCCCCCTTACCACCACCGCTGCCACTGATCCAACCCCCCTCACCACCACCCCTGCCACTGATCCCACCCCTCTCACCTCCACTGCTGCCACCCCCCTCATGACCACTGCTGCCACCTATCCTACCCTCCCACACTACCGCTGTCACGGATCTCATCCCCCCTTACCACCACCACTGCCACTGATCTCATTCCCCCTCACCACCACTGCTGCCACTGATCCCCCCTCACCACCACAGATACCACTGATCTCACCCTCCTCACCACCCATGCTGCCACTGATCCCACCCTCTTACCTCCACCACTGCCACTGATTCCACCCCCATCAGCATCAAAGCTGCCACTGATCCCACCTCCCTCACCACCACCACTTTCATTGATCCCACCACCACCGCTACAACTGATTCCACCCCCCTCACCACCACCACCACTGCTGCCACTGATCCCACCACCAACGCTGCCACTGATCCCACCCCCCTCACCACATCCACTGCCACTGATCCCACCCCCCTCACTACTGCCACTGATACCACCCTCCTCACCACCACCACATTCAGGGCTGCTGTGAGAAATCATGGGGTCCAGTACAGCCTACCTGACCTGCTTTTCCTCCTGAAGCTTTCCCCCCCTACCCTGCAGCAGCCGGCAGGAGGAAAAGGAGAAGAAGCCATCAGCAACTGAAAACTCTTGGGGGAGAAGATGAAGCCAGCAGCGCAAAGGCATGGGGGCACATAAAGGGGGGCCCAGGCAGCAGGGCAAAGGGGGAATCTGATCATGGACAGGAAGAGGTGATCAGTATGGAAATTGCAGGAAACATTGCCCTGTATGCCTCTACCTGCAACAGCTGAAAGCCAGCAGCAGGGGGAAGAAGAGAAGCAAGTTTTCAGCTGCTGCAGGAAAACCCATACAGGGGATCGGTTCCTGTAATTTCCTCCCTGCGGCACCAGTCCATGATCCAATTCCTCCATGGATTTCTGAAGGGTGTCTATAACACCCTGCACAAATTTCCCCTTTTGTTGCTGAGGGTTTAAAATAATAAAATAAAAGTATGTGATAACCAATATTTTACCTTTTGACTAATTTAATCAATTACTGCCTTGTAGGAGTCTTGCCAGTCTACCAGTCATTATTTTCTCTGGCATCTCCAGATCTGAAGACATGGTATAATCCAAACTACATATTCACTGTGGATGGTGGAGTTACTTACATTGTGGTCTATCGAATCAGGTATCTTTTCCCTGTTTGGCTGGATGCGCTGTTTATGGTTAAAAATTTACTGAAGCCTAATTTTTTTTTTAGTTTTGGATAGAGTGGAGAGTGGTTAGATCACCTGTCAGTTTTATTGCGGTCTGTGCCCCTCTCTATTTGTACTGTTTACCATTATCATCGAAAGTGAAAGAAAATCCCTAATTTTGGGTTAACATCAAAACAGTAATAAAGGGGAAATCCTTAAAGAGGAAGTAAACCCTCCTCTGCAAGTTGTACCTATAGGTAAGCCTATGATAAGGCTTACCTATAGGTACTGTAAATATCTCCTAAACATGTACCGTTTAGGAGATATTTACCTTACATGCAGCCAGTGACGTCACTGGCGCATGCGCTCTGAAGGAACGGCCGCTCGTGCCGTTCTTTCAGAGTCCCGTGCCGTGACCATCGGCTCCCGCGCGTGTGCGCGGGAGTGACGTCACCGCGGCTCCGGCCAATCAGATGGCTGGATGCCGCGATCCCGAAAGACGGGCGACTGGACATGTCGCCCGTAATAGAGGTAAGCGGGCGGCACGGCGGGGGCTCGTTCTAAGGTAAGTATTTCATAATGAGCTAGTATGCGATGCATAATAGCTCATTATGTCTTTCTCTTTCAGGGTGAAAAAAAAAACAACCTCTTTAAGAGCCGGTTCACATTAGCGCGACTTGTCTGGCGATTTGACAGCCTGACAAGTCGCGCTCCCTCGCGGTCCATTGACCGCTACAGGACCCGTTCTAATAGGAGCGGCACAAGTCGCTCCGACTTAGAAAAAGGGTCCTGTACTATTTCGGGGCGACCTCGGAGCGACTTGCATAGACTTCCATTATGTGAAGTCCCTGCAAGTCGCTCCGAAGTCGTGGTGGAATGTAATGCACAAGTCGCCCCCGAAGTAGTAAGGAGTCGTGTCGCCTCAGTGTGAACCGACTCTTAATGGGGATACTAGTTCTGATGACCCTGGTGACACTTTGGGGTTCCTTACTATGGAGGCATTTTCTCTCACTTCCTAACAGGTGGCAAAAAAAACCTGACAGGGGTTTAAACCCTCCCAAACGAATATGCCTTTGGTCACTTTAAATGAAGATTTGATATTACAGTACTTGCTCGTAGACAGGTGCGGTCTTTTTTCTCCATTGTTAGTGGCGCTTGACCGCAGCAGCATTGCAGTTGGAGGGGAAGTCAAGTGGAACATGGTTCCTCTATGGTTTCCTGGGTCACTGGGAAAGCTATCCAGTTGCGTGCTTGCAGCTCCATGTGACTCTCGCAGCCATTTTGGCTCAGGCAGAGCCTATCCCAGGCTTGGTATGCATTTCGCGTGTAGGAAGTGTAGGGACAGGTCAACTGTCTGACAGGGACAGAGATTAGTGGCAGGGAGAGGTTTCAGATTAGTAAGAAAAGGATAGGGACATGCAATCCATCCTGGAGACCTCCCCAGTTTGGTATTGGCTCCGCAGGCCGAGTTCTGTTCCTCAAGGCAGAAGCTGTTGTCGTGTCCGAGACCTGTTCTGCTACACACCCCTGTTACATTCTGTGAGTGTTCCCAGTCTGGCACCTTCCCGCTGGGCTTGTTGTGAATTATTGAACTTCAACATTAATACAAGTACTGTTCTTTGGAACTGGACTCTGAGTGTTTACTGTCGCCGCACCATGCTGCACCTTCCCACATGCTGAGCTTTAAAAGTAAAAGATAATCCAAACAGAAAATAAGGGTATGTTAGACTATTACAAAAAGACACTAAGCTTTGAAATAATTTCAGAAATGTTTAATCAAACATAATCAAACATTCCTTTTACCATTGAAAATTAATGTTGTTATCCTTTAACAATTCACATTGGTATGTGTTGTATATCCTTCTTTGGCTCTTATGTTGTACTGCTTGTTCAGAACTATCATAATAGTTTGCCAGACAAGAGCAAAAAAAAAAAAAAAAGTCAGCTCAAAGATACAACTTTTTATGACTATAGGGGACTGATTTTATTCTAAGACCAATATGTACTTTAAAGAAACAAATGTAGAATTTTCAGTAAATACAGTACATGTGAGATATTATTGTGAAGTATAGCTAAAAGTCAGTTTTATATACACAGTTTTACCTGCTTGAATTGTCACATTGATTACTCATATACATTTTCAAAGATTCTTAATTGAATGGCTATTTTCTTCTAAAGGTATCCCTGCTAAATAACTGCTGCAATAAAATACAGTAAATTACAACATAAGTTACCCAGAGATTGCATTGTGTTTATTGTAACACTGCAGGGTTAATTTAATATATAGATTAGAACTAAAAAAAAACAAGAGGAGAAAAAGAACAAAATGTATGCAGCATCTATAAGGAATCAACGTCACATCTACCCGAGGGTTAAGGCCCGTACACACGTACCGATCGTCGGCATACAAACGTCGGCGGACGAAAGATCTGCCGATTGTACGCGTGTTAGTATGGTGCCTCCGACAGCTGTCTGCGCACAATCCGCGGACAAAAGTCTTTCTTGCAAACATGAAAATTTTTGTCTGCGGACACCAGAACGGACTGTTCGCCTGTCAGTACAGAATTCGGCCGACAGACCGCAGATTTGCAAGACTGGGCATGCTCAGAAAATAAAAAACACAGGGAAAGTTAACCATTACATGACATCACTTCTGCAGTCAGCTGAAGTCTGCAGACAAAATTCTTGTGCTGTCCTTGTGCTGTCTTTGCACTTTTCAACAGACACCGACATCCCGGGGAGAAAAGACGAACATTTGTATGACGACGATCTGCGTGTGTGTACGGGGCTTTAGTTCACACCAGACTGCTCCATACAAGTTTCCCGAGCTGGGTTCAAACATACTGCAGTTGCAATCTGCAGCAGGTGTAAATATTAAAGTGTCACTAAACCCAGGACCCTGCATTCGCTATATCTGGTCTCCCACAGTACACAGAATATAAAAATGCAATTATTTTAGTAAATATAAACTCCTAAATATAAATATTAAGCTCTAACGAACAAGGCTCTCTGATTCCTACTGTATTATAGTGTATTGTATTTGTATTGTCTACCCTCAAGTTGTAAAGCGATGCATAAACTGACGGTGCTATAAAAAATCCTATATAATAATAATACAAATAATAATAAATAAATATATATTTATAAAAAATAAATACTTGTGACTTCTATCAGTGTCTGGTTAAAAGAAGGAGTTATCATTCTACTCTGACTGTCCTATGAGGCTGCAGGACCACTGACCCTCTGTCTGAACAGTGCTGATTGGTCCTGTGCTGATTACATGCATCCTCCCAAGAAAAAAAAAATCAATCTAGCCATACACACCAAACTGAGCATGTGCAGAGTGACTCCAAAGGTTCTGTACTATCAGGAGATAGATTGGGGACAGTGTAAGAAGGGGAGGATCACAGAAGGCAGGATCAAACAGCCTTTTTACACAAAGCGCAGTATTAACCCCTTAAGTCCCACAGTGAGTATAACAAGCCTGCTTTACTGCATATACAGACTGACTTTACCGTTGTGGGTTTAGTAACACTTTAAGTTAATGACACCCCAAATACAGGTCACAAACGCAGTGCTTATGTCCACACTGGACTGCACAGTACAGAGGTTGTAGTGAGTTTTTCAAGGTAGTGCATGTGCTACTTTTGGTACGTTGCAATTTCAGCCTATTCAAAATGAATAGGCTGAAATGGTACTGCACAAAAGTGCATGTGAATGGCACAGGAACACACAGAGCGTTCCTGTGTGATTCCTGGTGTGAACCGGCCCTAAGTAAGTAAAATAATTTAAAAGATATATTAATTCTTAAATATAAAGGGCTCGGCACGCCTATATATTCCATCGGGATGCAATACCACAAACATGTTATTGTGCATATAAATAAGAGATGTATGAGGGCCCTTCCGTGGGGTGAAGACCTGGATCTAAGTGGACAGCGTATGGATATCTGCACCCAGGCAGCACTTGAGAGAAGAAGCAGCTCTATAGGAAGGTGAAGGAAAACAAGGCGCCTCTAAGTGCAGTATCTTACATTTTATTGAAGAAAAAGGGTTAAGAACACTTACAGAAGGTAAGCAAGAATAGGTAGAAGGGGAGCTGGAATAGATCCGTGATACCGTCCGGGATCAGGTGAGCCGATGCTCGGATGAGCGGATGTCCGGTACACTGCTTTCTGTGTGGGCGTGTACTGCGCGGGGTGAAAGCTTCCCACTACGACGCAGACGCATACAGCCGGCATCTGATTGTGCGGGTGGATGGCAGGTTACAAGTTTCGGAGCATGCACAGCTCCTTCATCAGACTTCCACCTGCTGAAGATCTATGGTGCATATATATGAGCAGATGGGGTCGGGAATGGGAGGAGCCAATTAACTATATGTGCTATTTTAAAAACAGCAACAAAAGGAGGGGAGCAGGTCGGAGAGCTTACACAATGGTATTGCATGTACACAAAACAGGCATATTATACAATGACAATAAAAAGTGCTATAAGCAGGAATAAAATCATAATAATACATGAAAAAAATATATATCTCAAGAAATATCAAAAAGATTATGTATATTAGGTATGATGTATGAAAGAAAAAAAAAAGGAGTTATTACTTTACAATGAAGATATTCTACAGTAAGCTATTAACTACAAGTTCTTCATTTATGCCTCCAGGTGACAGCGCATCGAGTGCATAAATCCAATACGTTTCTCTGCGGCAGAGGCGCGCAAATCTCTCCGTCTCAGAGAAAGTAGGGGGATGGACTCAAGGATCCATACCTTCAAACCAGAAGTAGATTTGTCATGGTGTTTGGCAAAGTGTCTGGGGACGCTATGTTCATCTTTGCCAGCCTCAATGGCCTGGCGGTGTTCCCCAAACCTCTTTCTCAGCGTTCATATGGTGCGGCCTACATAGTGTAGGCCGCAAGGGCAGGATAGGCAATACACTACATGTTCTGTGGAGCAGGTGTAGAATTGTTTTATAGGATATGTTGTTCCTTTTATAATAAATTATTTTTGTTCATGACGGACAAAGGTACAGGTGAGGCATAGGGTTTTTTTTACATTGATACATCCCAATAATAGAAAAAAATGTAAGTGAGGGTGATATATATTTGTTGGTTTTAAGCTTACTGGGCACTATCTTGATTTTCTATATGCAAATCTAGGTTTTGTGGAATACTATTGTTCAAATGAGGGTCCTGCTGTAATATGGACCAATGCTTGCACATAATGTGTTCCATATGTTTGTGTCAATTATGAAACTGAGTTGTAAAACGAATGGTATTTGTCTGATTACTGACTACCGTCATTTGAGGATCAGGGGTATCGTACGTAGCATATGCCTCTTCTATCAGGGAGGCTGGATAGTCTTTTTCTACAAAATTCTGTCTTAGGGATTGACATTGTGTCTGGTAATCTGTAAATTTGATACAGTTGTGTCAAAGCCTACAATATTGACTCTGGTATATTATTAAGCCAGCATGGTTGATGGCAATTGTTATAGTGCAAAAAGGAATTCCCAGAAGTTGGTTTGTAGTAGTTCTGGAGTAGATCTGGCCGTTGTCCTGGTACAGGTCTAGATCCAGGAATGCCAGGTGTCATGAACAGAGGAAAAGGAGAGGCCCATATTATTATTATTACAATGAGAGACAAAGTTGGGTATGTCATTGGTGTCCCCATCCCAAATGATGATCATCAATATATCGCCTGTAAAAGGCGAAATGTGACATATAGGGATTATGGGTCCAGATATATAGGGATTTCCAATGACCCATCGTAAGGTTGGCATACGATGGGGCAAAACTAGTGCCCATGGCAGTCCCGTTGATTTGAAGATAAAAATGATCTTGAAACTGAAAATAGTGATGTGTCAAACAAAACACTGTGGCATCTAAAATGAATTGAATTTGGTTGGTGGGCAGGGTTTGATAATCTACTAGGAAAGTTTGTACTGCATGCATGCCAATGTTGTGTGGAATAGATGTGTATAGGGACTTGACGTCTAGAGACAGCCAAGAGTAGTTGGACTGCCACTTTTAGGGATTCAATAATTCTAAAAGATGTGAACCATCACAAATATAAGATTGTAAGTCCTGTACAAGTGGTTGGAGAAAGAAATCCACGTACTGGGAGAAGCTACTGGTTATACTGTCCATTGAGGCAACTATGGGTCTGCCCGGAGGTGTCTTGGTGTCCTTATGAATCTTAGGCAGATGGTAAAAGTATTGCGTGTGATGGTATTTCTTGACCAAAAATGATGCTTCATGGGCAGTAATGATCTGTTCTTTCTGTGCCCGGTGTATTAATGTATTGGCTTCTATGGTGAATGTTGGCAAGGGATCCTGAGGTAATCTGGCATATGTGTCCTTGTCCCCTAATAGTCTAAAGGCTTCCCTAATATTGTCTTTCTTATTTTGTATTATGATGCTCCCACCTTTGTTGGCTGGTTTGATAATGATGTTTGCGTTCGTTTTGAGGGCCTCAGGTGCTAACCTTTCAGCTGGTACAAGGCTATGTTGAAAGTGTAAATGTTGATCTCTATTACACATGTTCTGAAATTCTGAATAGACCACTCGATAGAGTGCTTCTAGACACAGGCCTTTCGATTGGGTAGAATAGAAATTGGATGTTGGTTTAAAGGAAGTGTGCTTAATAGGGGGAGAATGAATCAGATGTTGTGTGTAGGTGAAAGCCTCCAATCCTTTGTTGTTAGGATCTAGTAAGGGTCCATTACCTTCTAGATATAGTTCCTCCAGGATATCAAGGGCGATTTGTAAGTCCATAGTGGTATGTGTGAGAGCATCCTGAGGGGGAACCATGCTCTGAAACATGTAACCTGCCATCCACCCACACAGTCAGATGCCAGCTGCCTGCGTCTCTGCGTGGTTGTTGGAAGCTTTCACCCCGCGCAGTACACGCCCACACAGGAAGAAGGGTACCAGACATCCGCTCATCCGAGCATCGGCTCACCTGAACCCAGACGGTATCACGGATCTAATCCAGCTCCCCTTCTATCCGTTCTGGCTTACTTTCTGTAAGTGTTCTTATCTTAACCCTTTTACTTCAATAAAGTGTAAGATACTGCACTTAGAGGCACCTTGTTTTCCTTCATGTTATTGTGTATGTTTCACGCTGTAGCGTGAATAATGATAAGGCAGCTCATTCAGTTGAAAAGAGCTGACAATGTGCAGCAACTGAAACAAAACTGGACCTGCACTTTTTTTTTTTTTGCCCCACAGCCAGGTACACAGTCACAGTCACGCTTCAGCTCAATAAGCAATCCAGGGGTGTTGTATTTGGTGTTTTTATTTAACTTGAGTAGGGTTGGGGAATTGAGTGGGATACTCCAAAAAGAGCTATGTAAACAAAGTGAGAACTGTAAACTTCCTTCTGAGAAACTGCAAGCAAAGTCCTTGTAAAAGCAGACTGTTGACTTGGCTTTGTAGTAGTAGCAACTAAAGGCACAAAAACCTCTTCTTTTGAGCAATTAAAGCAAAGTCCTTTCACAAAGAACTAGATAGGCTAAGCTCTGCAGGACACCAGCCAATGTCCCCTTTAACAAACACACAGCTGTCTTTCTAACACTAGAGGGTTGGCAGCAGCCTACCATCTCTAGAATCTCTCACAGCAGTCTGTACTCACAAAATGTCCTTGAAAAGTTGGTTGCCTCCTTCCAACATCCATACGACACATAATATCCTGTGATACCAGGATAGATCTTCAAACAGCAGTCCCGCAGTCAGCGCTCTGTAACTTCTGCAAATCAGGACATCAGGACATCCACCTGAGGCCTAGCACCTCGCAAGCACATGGCAGGATAGCCTTAGTGGGCAAGCAGTCCCCGTTTAGGTTGTGTTTCTCTCCTACAGGAAAAGACCTGAAAGACCAGCAGCCTTCATGACCAACCTACCTGGGATTGGCCAGGACTGTATACATATTTATGGTGCAATTTGCATTGCTCCACACCTATGATCTAGAGAAATCCAGTTATCCAGAAATCAGACAGAGCGGTCAAACTTTTAGTAGCTAATCAACACAGCTCCACCAATTGCAGTGAGCACAATTAAGTATGCCTAACAACAAAACCCCAGGTCCACTGGATACAATGAGCTAGAATTAAATTTACGTAATCCTATTTAGAAGGGTGCTACAAAAATAATTATAATGCACCATCTGGAGTGTCATGTGTTACCACACAGCACAGTAAAAGGTTACTATTACTGCAATGCATAGTTGTGAAGCCAGCCTAAAACAGCTTTTGATAAGATTATTTTACATTAAGTCATTGCATACATACAAAATAAGGCATGTGTTTGATTGCCTCCTGTACTACTAGCTGGAACATGTTCATTGTGCTCATGATGTATATGTTGCCTCACCAATGGCTAAATTAGCAAAGTAGATTGACTTTCCTAATTTGTGACTCAGATCAGGACCTGCAGGTTTTTATAGAAGAATTAATCAGAACTAACAGAAATGCCACCAGGGACACAATGGGGCAGCTTTGTACACAATGGGGTTGATTTACTAAATACAATTAGGCTGTTATCTTTGCAAGGGAATTTTCCCCAGAGCGTATTGAATTAAGTGAAGCTCTCTTGACGTCCATCATCCAATTATGTGCAATAACATTTTATTTTTCAATTTTCCATGCATGTGATTGGGCATTCTTTGCAAAGTGAAATTTTACCACATTCACTAAGCTCAGGGGAAACTTACCTTGCAAAGTAAAGAGTCTTTTTTCCATTTAGTAAATCAACAACAACGTTGAGCAGGTGAATAAGATTCAGGGGACAATATCAAGAACACAGGAACATGACCACAAAATAGCAGGAGGAAAGTTCAAAACTAATTTTAGAAAGTTCTATTTTACTGAAAGGGTAGTTGATGCTTGGAAAAGACTTAGTGTTTGGAATAAACTTACAGCAGAGGTAGTGAGTCAGTCAACAGTAAGTGGGTTTAAACATGTTTGGGACAAACATAGATCTATACTAAAATGGGGCAGACTCGATGGACCACTTGGACTTTTTTCTGCCATCACTCTTCTGTGTGTCCATGTTTCTAATTCTTTAATAGTATTAATCAAACTGATACATATATATCATTTTAAAGGTTCCTCTTTCCTGAGTGGATTGGCACAGGTGGAGCAAAAACCTCCCGCTGCAGCATCATGAATTTGTCTCCTGACCCTATTCTCAGCTATCAAGTAATAGACTATCTTTTTGCACAAGTGAGTTTATTGCAGTGCAGTATAAAGTAACTGTAAGTTGTACACTCATTTTACATGTTCTTTTTGAAAATACATTTTTTTTTCCGTCTTCATATATTTCATTTTCCTGTTAAATACAATGTATTAGATGTGTGCTGTAGTAGATTTTTGTGGTGAGTGAAAAAAACAAAGGAAATCAAGAAGTCCATTTTCATTCGGTGGATCATGCTAAAATATACATCCCTTTCCATATTTTGAGCCCTGGAAAGTGGTAATAATAATAAAGTAAGGAGCACTATCTGTTGGCTTGAAAAACATTGTGAAAAATTACTGTAACTAATAATAATAATAATAATAATTTAGTTGGTGTTCAGAGCTACAATAAATGTTTAATATTGTTGGCAAAAATACTGTAATAACTTATTAGTACATCCAGTCCATAAAAGTTCAGCATGTAAAAGTCTGGTTGTGGAATGCAAATAGTCCATTGTTAGTCCATCTTCTCCATCAGTCATGGTGCACTCTGAATAAGGGTCCTTTTAGGCTAGCCAGCGCTTTATAACGCAGTGGCTGGTGTGCGGTGTGATGCAGTGGGAATTACGTCTCTGTACCGTACTGATTCTTCTTTTTTTTTTTTAACAAACAATCTGACTTCATTTATTTCATAAAGTTCAATTGGCCGCTGTGCTGAAAAAAAAAAAAAACAGTGCCTGCACACCAGTGCAACACAGTGGTGGAATTCAGGCACACAAGAGACAAGGCATTGTCTTGCAGTGGGACTGCTCTGGAATAACTAGCCCAGTGCAGTCCCACCGCATCAGTTGTAAATGGAGCCTAAATCCCCCTGTTAGCCAACCTCTAACTGACTTCCAATATGTGACAGGATAGAAGCTAATGTTGCTCTTGTGTTTCCTGGTACTCTAATCTGACAATCTGGTACTAAACTCAAAAATAAAAATGTAATTTATTGCAGCTTACTGATTCGTAGATGTGGAAGCTCCATTAGTTATTTGTTTTTAGGCTTTTTCCTTTATTAGCACCTGGTGATCCATGCCTGAAGGTCTGTTCTTTTTCAATCTACCAGTTATGTCTCAAAAGACAAAGTTGGAGGGGCTTTTAAACTAGGTGTTTAGGGGCAGGGCTCAGAGGTAGTGACAGTAGAGAGCAAAGGACAGAAGGTATTGTGGGGGTCAGCAGAGAAAATATAAGCGTAACAACAACTACTGGGGGGAATGTGCGGACAAACCGCAAACCAAGCAGAAATAAGCTTAATGATAAATCACTATCCTCTTCTACAACACTGAGAGGGGTATACACAAATACCAAAAGCCTAGCTAACAAAATGGAAGAATTTGAACTGTTAGTATACGAGGAGGACATAGACCTTGTGGGATTAACAGAAACTTGGTTTGACCCTTCACGATTGGCTGGCAAATATTCAAGGGTATTCTGTGTATAGGAAGGACAGGAAAGGAACAAGAGGGGGAGGGGTATGTCTCTTTATCAAAAATAATGTAAGGGTGGTAGAGAGGAGTGGCATTGTGGAAGGAACGAGGGCAGAGGTGGAATCTGTGTGAGTAGAACTCCATAGGGAAGAAATAAGGGGGAAAGTAATAGTGGGGTATGTTAAAGGAACCCCAACCAAAGGGAGGAGGTAGATCTGGAATTTCTATTGCAGTTGGGAAAAGCGGCAAAACAGGGACCAGTCATCGTATTGGGGAACTTCAATTATCCTGATATTGACTGGGAAGAGGGGACTGCTCACTCATTAAAGGCCCGTCGTTTCACAAATGTTTTGCATGACAACTTCATGTCTCAGTTGGTGAATTCTCCTACTAGAAAGAATGCATTGCTAGATCTAATAATTACGAACGATCCAGGTCTAATCACAGATGTAGGAGTCCGGGACAACTTGGGTTCTAGCGATCACAGGATGATCATCACATTTAGCGTAAATCATAAGATAGCAAGGCACGAGGGGAACATAAGAACCCTAAACTTCAGAAGGGCAAACTTTCTTGAACTGTGCTCAATAATAGTGAACATAAATTGGGACCAAACCCTAGGAACACTGAACACGGAGGAAAAATGTGAATGCTTTAGGAACATATTAAACAAAAGTATCTCACAGTGCATTCCAATGGGAAATAAATTTAGAAGAATCAAGGTCAAACCAGGGTGGCTAAACCGTAATGTAACAATGCTTATTAGAGAAAAAAAAATGGCCTATAAGAAATATAAATCGGAGGGGACATTATTGGGATGGCTAAAATTGACTTAGAGAGACACATAGCAGCGGAGAGTAAAAAATACCCTAAGAAATTCTTTAAATATATTAATAGCAAAAAAGCGAGGTCAGAGCACGTTGCACACATAATTAACGATAATGGGATGTTTACAGAGGACACAGAAGGCAACTGTACTAAATGCTTTCTTCTCCTCAGTTTTACACAGCAAAAAAGGAGGGTTATTATGACCATGACTGTATGGTTAGCAGCACATCACATGACTTGCCGCTGTGGCTAACAGAGGTTGAAATCAAGGAAAGGCTTGATAACATTAACACAAATAAATCACCAGGCCGGGATGGCTTGCACCCGAGAGTACTCAAAGAACTCAGTAGGGTTATATCTAGATTCTAGACCATAGTTCCTGATCTTTGCAGACAGTGTATTGGCAGGAACTGTAACAGGTGACTGGAGGAAAGCCAATGTGATACCAATATTCAAAAAAGGTCGGAGGCATATCTCAGGAAACTATAGGCCGGTCAACCTGATGTCAATAGTATGTAAATGACTGGAGGGAATAATAAGGGACTATATTCAAGAATTTGCTACTTTTAAAAGACTCTTGGATGTGCATCTCAAGGATCACAACATTCAGGGTTATGGGAAATAAATACGTCATTGACACACACACACACACCTACACAGGTTGAACTGGATGGACTGTTGTCTTTATTCAACCTCAACTACTATGTAACTATGTAGATTAAGCTGTGCAGTAAAAATGGCAGTTAGAGAGTTGAGACAAACCATTTACCACTGACAGGGGTGTTTACAGTGGTTAGCTTTTTGGAATTTAGGTTTCAGAAAAAGAATGATTATGAATGATTCATCAGCATAAACAGAAACATTTCAGTATGCAGTGATTACTTGTAAGATTGAAGAACTCTGTAGTGAATTTCCTCCTTTACAGTATACAGTAAATGTTAGGCTTGCTTCACCTTGGCGATTAGGGGCATACAACACATTCCAGTAGCAAGAATGAGCAGATGACAGGTGTATGTGTGCAGCGGTGGCCTGTACAAATCAATGACAGGCTGAGATGAGTTGTCGCTGTTCTCATGTATCTGCACATGTAGCAAAGGAAAGAAGCACTTCCCATTGTGGCAAACGAGTAGAGGAGGAGCCAGGAGTGCCGCTCTGAGCAAACCACTGCACAGAAGTAGTGAGATTATTATTTCAAAAGAAAGTTTGATTTTACAATCTTTTTCAATCAATGAAAATTACTTAGAAGGTACAAAAACATCTAAAGATTAGTGGGACTTTAAGCGAGATAAGCATCCTTGTTACCAGTTAAATAATGCCTTATACATGAAGGTAAATATATATGGTGCTAAATGGGTTTATACACACAAGAACAGTACAAGGAATGTCATGCAAGGTAAGAAAGAAAGGTGAAGTAAACACAGCCAGATTATTAGACTGTCACACATTGTAATCTGTGGAATATGTGGGTATCATAACAGCCCTTTGTTAAATTATCTGATCATGTAATTTCAGTGTCGCAATGACTTCATAAGTGGTCGCATGCAAGTACCAGAAGATTTAGATGTTCAGGAACAGTGTCTAGCTTTAGCCGTTCTAGACATGATGAGGCTGGCACAGGAAAATAACAAAACCTCAAAGCAAATTCTCAGTAGTGTTAGGTAAGTAAAGTTAAACTCAACTGAGTTCTATGGTCACAATATATACTTTCATTCTATAACATCAGCAATGTAATAACAATACAAATATTTTTGACATATTTCAATTGACAATCCAATATAAGCTTACATGAAAAATCTTCTTTCATGTTGTAAGTGCTGTCTGTCATCTGGCCATCTCTTTCCAAACTTCCTGGGTTCCGTGTAGGCATTTTAGCTTCTCCTCTATTTCTAAGGACTACATATCCCATAGTACCTTGCCTGCAAGCAGTGATTCCTGTACTGACTCTGCCTCCTGAAACTCCACCTCTCAGCATCTCTGTAGGTCAGAAGGCAGGCTCTGTGAAATGTGTGACATGGCAGTGCCTATTCACAGGGCATAGTGTCTACATGTCACAGAGTTCAATAAAGTAAATGTGTGGGGATCTTCACAAAGTAAGTTTACAAACTTCAAGATCACTTATAGTAATAGAAGTAGGCTAGAAATAATTGAAATACAATATGGAAATTAATATATGATTTTACATTTTTAGTAGCTGACGATACAAGGCTAAGCTAAGCTGAGCAATAAACGTCACAAGAGGATATTGAAACCTTACAAGAATACCGAGATAAAATAGGGTGGACAACTACATGGCAAATTAGGTTCAACGTATGGAAATGTAAAGTGATGTACTTGGGGGCTAAAAATATGAAAGCCAGCTACACTCTAGGGGAGAACCTCTGGGGGAATCAAGGATGGAAAAGGATCTGGAGGTCCTTGTAGATGACAATACAATGCAAAGCTGCAGCAAACAAGGCCAGCACAATATTAGTCCCCTGCCCCCTTGGGGGCTGCTGGACTTCTCACCTTTTCAGGTCCCCCTGGGTTACCGATCTGCTTGCAGAATCTTAACACTTTACTTTCTTGGCTCAGTCAATGTACAGTCTAGGGGTTGTTGTTTTATTTTAGATGGGGATGGGAGAAGGGATGAGTGGGATAGTCCAACACTTGAACTATTCACAATGCTGAGGACTTCTCTCTGAGAATGCAAGAAGGCCACAGCTTCATCCTGCCACTAGATTAATCTAAAGTAATGTTCTTTGGCACTTTTCTTCAGGGCACTTGCCTAGTACCCCCTTTCTATCAACCAGCTGACACCCGTCCTCTGACTACTCTACTCCGGAGTGGCCTCCTTCCTGGTCAGGCCCTTATACAGGATCCCCTGTACTTACGATACTGCTTTTCATGTTCTCCAGTGTCTCAACTCCTCTTAGTCAGCTCTCCTGGACCTCTGGGTTCAGCTCCTTCCTTCTGGCTCACCAGGCCGACTGCCTGTGACCATACACCAACCACTGCAGAAGAGGAGGCAGCCGCCACCCTCCTTCGGGGACTCTGCTCACCAGCCAAAGACCTTGAGCAAATGTGCTCCTGGCTTTTAGTACTACACCCCACAATGCACCAAGACAGCAGTCTGTGCCAATCCCTGGGCCTGTATCAAAGTCTGTGTACTCATTGGCCAGGTTTCCTCCACTGTACAATTTGCCTCCCCATTGGACCAGTGTGTACTCTCCCTCAGACCACATGAATCACACACTGAGCACATTGAGCAGGCCTAACTCACAGATCCTGCTCCCTGTTAAGCAGAGAGAATATAGAATTTACCTGTTGCTCCTTTGATAGGCAGACAGAGCCAAAAACTATAGTCACTCTCTAGCACCTACCTAGGAGGGTGCTACATTAGCATGCAATAAAAAGGACATTTACTGAAGGAATCAAACTATAATTCTACCACTTTACAAAACTCTGGTTCAGCCCCATCTTGAGTATGCCATACAGTTCTGCTCACCTGTCCTCAGGAAGGATGTGCTGGAACTGGATAGAGTCCAGAGAAAGGCAACAAAACTAATACAGGGGCTGGAGAACATCAGTTATGAAGAGAGGCATTAGGCTTATTTTCCCTGGAGAAGAGACACATAAGAGGAAATATGATAGCAATATATAAATATCTAAATGGTGTTTCCCGCATAGGGAGGAAACATTTCAGTCTTAAGTTGCTCAAGAGGACACATGGTCCCTTAATGAAGTTGAAAAAGCAGTTCACCTTAACCACTTACCCACTGGGCACTTAAATCCCCTTCCTAACAAAACCAATTTTCAGCTTTCAGTGCTCTCACATTTTGAATGACAATCTACTCCGTCATGCAACTCTGTACCCATATGAAATTTTCTTCCTTTTTCCACACAAATAGAGCTTTCTTTTGGTGGTATTTAATTATTGTTTTTTTTTTTTTTTTTTGCGCTATAATGAAAAAAGACCAAAAAGTTTGTAAAAAAAATGCATTTTTCTTTGTTTCGATTTTACAATTTTTCAAATGTAGTAATTATTCTTCATAAATTTTGCCTAAAAGTTATACTGCTACATATCTTTGATAAAAAATACTCCAAATAAGCATATATAATTAGGTCTTTGTGAAGGTTAGAGTCTGCAAGCTATGGTGCCAATCATTGAAAATTAATCACACCTGATGTACTGACGGCCTATCTAATTTCTTGAGACCCTAACAAGCCAGTAAAGTATAAATACCCCCAAAATGGCCACTTTTTGGAAAGTAGACATTCCAAGGTATTTATTAAGAGACATGGTGAGTTTTTTGAAGTTCTAATTTTTTTTTTCCACATGTCTTTGCAAAATTAAGATTTTTTTTCATTTTTTACAAAATTGTAATATTACCAAGTTATTTCTCACACACTGTATAGGCATACTTGCAACTACACCCCAAATTACATTCTGCTACTCCTCCTGACTATGGTGATACCACAAGTGTGACACTTTTACACAGCCTGGCTGCATACAGAGGCCCAACATCCAAGTAGCACCATCAGGCGTTCTAGGAGCAAAAATTACACATATCATTTGCTGATAACCTAACACACTTTTGAAGGTCCTGGAGCACCAAGACAATGGAAACGGCCACACAATGACCCCATTTTGGAAAGCAAACACCCCAACACATAATCTAGGAGGCAAAATGTGTCTTTTAAACATGTAATTTTTGGGGGAAAATGTGGAAAGAAAATGAAAACGTATTTTTTTTTACACAAAGTTGTCCATTTATAAGATATTGCTAACACATAGCATGTACATAGGAAAAATTACACCTCAAAATACATTCTGCTACTCCTCATGAGTATGGAGATACCACATGTGAGAGACTTTTTCACAGCCTGGACACATACAGAGGCCCAATATGCAGGGAACACCGTCATTTTCTGACTTCCCATTACAATTTTGTGAGGCACTGTAAGGCACTGATAAACACTGTAGTGGCACGGATGAGCACTGATGCGGCATGGATGTGGCACGGATGAGCAATGATATGGCATGGATGTGGCACGGATGAGCACTGATGTGGCACGGATGTGACACGGATGAGCACTGACATGGCATGGATGAGCACTGATGTGGCACGGATGAGCACTGATGTGGCACGGATGAGCACTAACATGGCATGGATGTGGCATGAATGAGCACTGATGTGGCATGAATGAGCACTGATGAGGCAGGGATGAGCACTGACGTGACATGGATGAGGCACAGATGAGCACTGACGTGGCACGGATGTGACACGGATGAGCACTGATGTGGCACTGATGAACACTGATGTGGCATGGATGAGGCACGGATGAGCACTGACGTGGCATGGATGTGGCACAGATGAGCACTGACGTGGCATGGATGTGGCACAGATGAGCACTAACGTGGCATGGATGTGGCACGAATGAGCACTGGTGTGGCATGGTGTGGCATGGATAAGCACTGACGTGGCATGGATGAGCACTGATGTGGCATGGATGTGGCACGAATTAGCACTGATGTGGCATGGATAAGCACTGACGTTGCATGGATGTGGCACAGATGAGCACTGATGTGGCATGGATGTGGCACCGATGAGCACTGACGTGGCATGGATGCGCACTTACGTGGCATGGATGTGGCTAAAGCTGAAAATTGATCTGATGTGGCATGGAGGAGGCAGGGGATGAGTTCAGCTGCAGTCTCTCTCCTCTCCTCGCACGCTGTACCGATCGCTGTGTACAGCGTGCAAGGAGAGAACTGAACCGGACATGTGCTGGTTTGTTGACAACTGATCACATGGTAAAGGGCAGCTGTCATTGGCCCTTTAACACGATCTGTGTTGCGCCATGTCCCTTTGACCCGGTGAATATGGACACTTCCGTGTGCGCGCAATTCTGGGAGGAAGCCATAGTACGCCCTCCCAGAATAAGCCGACCGCATTGTAGCCGTTATTCTGTTATGGCCTGGTTGGCAAGTAGTTAAACTGCATAGGGGGTTCTTTAATGTTAGAGAATCAAGGATGTGGAACTCCCCCTCCACAATTGGTGGTAGCGGAACGTGTTGACAATTTAAAAAATGTTTTAGATTGTCATCTAAGCATACACAATATACAGGGATGTGGGAAGTGGTAGATAGATAAATACATACACATACCCACACAGGTTGAACTGGATAGACTGGTGGCTTTATTCAACCTTACCAACTTCGTAACTATGTAACCTTTTGAGCACAGGTGCACTTTAACCGGTTCCCGACTGGCCGCCGCCTTTTTACTGTGGCATTGTGGCTCTGCTGCGCAAATCTACGTAGGTCTACGTCGATCGCAAACAGGCAGCTAGGGGGCGAGCGTGCCCCGCTGGTTGCGCGCTCCTACCCCCACTCGGCAACGGGGAAGCCGATGCACGGGTCAGGCGGCTCTGATTGCCGCCTTACACCCGCGATCGTTCCCCACTGAGAGAGAAGAACGGTCAGCTGTTGAAAACACAGCTGACCGTTCTTCTCCCTGGAATGATCACAGAGCCCCTGTGATCTTTCTATATAGGATCACAGATCTCTATGATCATTTCAGAAGCCACACCCCCCCCCCACAGTTAGAATCGCTCCCCTAGGCTCACATTTAACCCCTTGATCACCCAAAATGTTAACCCCTTCCCTGCCAGTGTCATTAGTACAGTAACAGTGCATATTTTTAGCACTGATTACTGTAGTAATGGCACTGGTCCCCCCAAAAATGTCAGTTAGGGGTCCGGTCTGTTCGCTGCAATGTCGAAGTCCCGCAAAAAATCGCAGATCGCTGCCATTACTAGTAAAAAAAAAAAAAACAATAAAAAATTACATAAATCTTTCCCGTAGTTAGTAGACGCGATTTACTTTTGCACAAACCAATCAAAATACACCAAAAATATGTAGCAGAAAACAAATTGGCCTAAAAAGTTTAAAAAAATGTGATTTTTTTTTTGAGAATGTCATATAGCAGAATGTGAAAATATTGTTTTTTTTTTTCAAAATTGTTGTTATTTTTTTGTTTATAGCACAAAAATTTAAAATCGCAGTAAAATCAAATACCGCCAAAAGAAAGCTCTATTTGCGGGAAAAAAAAAGTATTTAAGTACAGCGTCGCACGACCGTGTAATTGTTCATTAAAGTAACGCAGTGCCGAATCGCAAAATATGGCCTGGTCATTAAGGGGTAAAATCTTCCGGTCCAGAAGTGGTTAATGAACTGTTGCAGCTTCCAGGATAAATAGTTTACCCGGCTACCATTCAAACTCAACATTAATTGATACAATCTGTGTTTTCTTTTAAAGCAGAACGTTACCCATAACAACTTGCTTCTTGCTGGAGGATCCCATTTTGCTGAAGCCCAGAGCCCCCAAACGGCAGTAAATCATAAAGTGGAACTAAACCCATTGATTTAACTGTTTCAAAAAACAATTACATTCCTGAAATACGGGGATTGTTAACTGTCACATTTGTTTGTTTCCTCAACCAAACTGTCAAACCATCAAATGGCTGGTGTTATGCAGCACCATGGCAACTGCAGTTTAAACAGAAGCAGTGTCCTTGGCCGTAAAGGATAGGATGATTTAATTCTGCTTTAGCTTAGGTTCAAATTGAGGCCAGTTTGAAAGTGTGCGAGTTCAGCTGAGCTTGCACAATTTCAACCTGGCATTTCAGTCTGACTTCGGGGGCCATTTCAGAGAGATCTGTGCGGGTTCCTGCACAAATGTCTATGGAAATCCCCCCCCCCCCCATATCGCCATAAGTAGTACAGAAGCTACTTTTGGGAATCGGTGCGGAGCTTCAAAGTCGGCGTTGCACCGATTCGGACAGTGCCATTGCTAGCTATTGCCTCCAAATGTCAAATTGCATGTCAAATAGGATTAATGTGAACATGGACTTAAGCCTGTCAGCAGACTGACCTCAACAAACTCAGCAGTGAATAAAAATGCCTAAAACAAAGAGAAACTGAGCATGTGCAGAGCAGTGTTAATTTCGTCGACTAAAACCGACTAAAACGTTTTCGTCGACTAAATTAACACAATTTTAGTCAACTAAAATACGACTAAAACAATTCAGATGACTAAAATACGACTAAAACTAAAATGGCATTTTAGTCTTAAGACTAAAATATGACTAAAACTAAAATGGCATTTTAGTCAAAAGACTATAACTAAAACTAAATCGAAATTTGCTGCCAAAATTAACACTGGTGCATGCTGAAAGCTTAATACCACCATAAATAATAACATATTCGATTTTTCACTACAGGACCAGCAGTAGTATATAATGAGTTTGGAAATTGTAGAGAAATGCTTAAATAATGCATTACAAATTACAATTGAACTACACCCATTCGATTATAGATGACTAAAATGAGTTTTAGTCGACTAAAATGTAGGACGTTTTAGTCGACTAAAATGTACTGGAGTTTTAGTCGACTAAATACGACTAAAACTAAAACACTTGCAGAAGACTAAAATGGGACTAAAACTAAAATGCCATTTTAGTCCTAAGACTAAAACTAAATTGAAATTTGCTGCCAAAATTAACACTGGTGCAGAGCAGGCAGAGACAGTGTATTACTGGATTTTAAACAGTATAGATATTTGTAATGATTTACATAGCTGTACCTGCAAAAGGGGCCAGCCTGAAGTGATCTAACAGGACTTCATTTTCTGACTAAAGTTCCACTTTAAGTTATACTAAGCCAATCTTTTTTTTTTTTTTCCCTGAACAAAAGGGGATCGGTTCAAACATAGTTAATTGACTATTCACACAGGAAACTTCTAGGGCACATAGAAATCAATTGTTTTCTATACAAAAACTTTAAGAAAGTTAAAATGTTTAAGGCAAAGTTTATATGCCAGGAACTAATCTAATTCACTCAATTTTGCTCCTTTTTTTCTTGCTTTTATGTACAGAAATATAATCTGTAACATAAAAATTTTAAGAGACACTTTTTGAAAGGGACATCAAGTAGAAGTAGAGGCTCAATTTGATTAATATGCATATTGTTCATGATCACATGACTAGGTTTTAAAAACAATCATATAGTATATCACACAAGTGAGTATACCACTCACATTTTTGTAAATATTTTATTATACCTTTTCATGTGACAACACTGAAGAAATGACACTTTGCTACAATGTAACGTTGTGAGTGTACAGCTTGTATAACGGTGTAAATTTCCTGTCCCCTCAAAATAACTCAACACACAGCCATTAATGTCTAAATCACTGGCAACAAAAGTGAGTACAGCCCTAAGTGAAAATGTCCAAATTGGGTCCAATTAGCCATTTTCCCTCCCCGGTCTCAGGTGTGGGGAGCAGGTATGTTAAATTTGGCGACTCCAGACGCAACGTCCACACGCCCCTTGAATCTTTCGCCGGCCTCTACTACTGTGCTACCTGGGACAGTCTGCGGGACGCCGCATATCCATCCCTTGTACAACTATTGTATACATGCCTGGAAGCCTATGTTATATTGTGAGTACCTTTTTTATTAAACAAGATTGTTATTTTTAAACGGGATCACGCTATGGGCCTCGCTTTCTTTTTCCTTTCATATTTCAATTTATGATCGATGAGAAATACTGAGAAGTGCTCCTTTCCTGCTTTGATCCCATGAATCCTGAGAAGTGGTCTATTTTGGAATAAAGCATCCATGTAACATCAGATCTCCAGTGGCCTTGATTATATAGCTGGGAGAGGCTGAGTCATTAAGTTGATCAGCCATGGAAATCTGGTAAGCTGCTGCCTTTATTTCATCACTGAGGTGTGCCCCTTCCTTCACATACCCTTGGTGTCATGGGAAGAAACCCCCCCCTTTTGGATTATCTTGCATGATTTTGGATTTGATTTCAGACCAACCTGTTTTTGGGACTTTATCAATTGGATACTATCTTCCCTTTCACTATTGTGATTAATAGTTTTTCCATTCAGTTGGACACTATTTTTTATATTTTTTAAATTTTTTATTGTTTTTAGCGCTACACTTTATGTTTTAATATGTTAAATTTGGTGTTATCGCTCTCACTCTCTCATATTGGTCACTGGAAGTTCAACATGGCACCTCATGGCAAAGAACTCTCTGAGGATCTGAAGAAAAGAATTGTTGCTCTACATAAAGATGGCCTGGGCTATAAGAAATTTGCCAAGTCCCTGAAACTGAGCTGCAGCATGGTGGCCAAGACCATACAGCAGTTTACTAGGACAGGTTCCATTCAGAACAGGTCTCGCCATGGTCAACCAAAGAAGTTGAATGCACGTACTCAGCGTCATATCCAGAGGTTGTCTTTGGGAAATAGATGTATGAGTGATACCAGCATTGCTGCAGAGGTTGAAGGGGTGAGGGGACAGCCTGTCAGTGCTCAGACCATACGCCGCACACTGCATCAAATTGGGCTGCATGGCTGTCTTCCCAGAAGAAAGCGTCGTCTAAAGACGATGCACAAGAAAGGCCGCAAACAGACAAGCAGACTAAGGACATGGGTTACTGGAACCATGTCCTGTGGTCTGATGAGACCAAGATAAACTTATTTGATTCAGATGGAGTCAAGCATGTGTGGCGTTAACCATGTGAGGAGTACAAAGACAAGTGTGTCTTCCCTACAGTCAAGCATGGTGGTGGGAGTGTCATGGTCTGGGGCTGCATGAGTGCACTGGGGAGCTACAATTCATTGAGGGAACCCTGAATGCCAACATTTACTGTGACATACTAAAGCAGAGCATGATCCCCTCCCTTCAGAAACTGGGCCGCAGGACAGTATTCCAACATGATAAAACAAACACACCTCCAAGATGACCACTGCCTTGCTAAAGAAGCTGAGGGTAAAGGTGATGGACTGGCCAAGCATGTCTCCAGACCTAAACCCTATTGAGCATCTGTGGGGCATCCTTAAATGGAAGGTGGAGGAGTGCAAGGTCTCTAACATCCATCAGCTCCGTGATGTCATCATGGAGGAGTGGAAGAGGACTCCAGTGGCAACCTGTGAAGCTCTGGTGAACTTCATGCCCAAGAGGGTTAAGGCAGTGCTGGAAAATAATGGTGGCCACACAAAATATTGACACAGTTGGCCCAATTTGGACATTTCCACTTAGGGGTGTACTCACTTTTGTTGTCAGCAGTTTAGACATTAATAGCTGTGTGTTGAGTTATTTTAAGGGGACAGGAAATTTACACTGTTATTCAAGCTGTACACTCACCAATTTACATATACGTAGCAAAGTGTCATTTCTTTAGTGTTGTTGTCACATGAAAAGATATAACAAAATATTTGCAATAAATGTGAGGGGTGTACTCACTTCCGTGAGATATTGTAGTTTCAACAATACAAAGGAGGAAAGGTGAACATTAATAGCATCAACATGTATTTTACTATAAATAAGTTGAGTTAATGCATATACCAATCTCATTACCAACAGAGAGTTGTTAGTATCCTAAAATATTTGGGACCCTCTGGGGCACCACCTTGGTGTCATGTAGCAGAGTATTAGCATTTGCACCCACATGGATGTCAAATTGGTGAGCACCACCCTGATGTCCATGCAGCTGCTGCATCCAAGTTCACATACTGGCATAGTTACATAGTTAGTCAGGTTGAAAAAAGTCACAAGTCCATCTAGTTCAACCAAAAAAAAAAAAAAGACACAAAGAAAACCCCCATATATACTTATTCTATCCACACAGTTGATCCAAAGGGGGGAAAATGCCTTCCTGATCCACAATGAGGCAATCTGATATTCTCTGCATCAACTACCCCTGCGGATATTAACCAAAAAATAATATCCAGTTATATATATTTTGGGGATTTAGGAATGCATCCAGCTCTTTTTCTAAACAATCTATTGAGTTAGCCAGAACCAGTTCTTGAGGGAGTCTTATTCCACATGTCCACAGCTCTTCCCCCCAGAGGTAGAGCGTCCCCTTGTCCCCTGTAATGACTTGAAAGTGAGTAACTCTACACCACATTCACTTCATAAACCCTTATGTATTTATACATGTTGATCATATCCCCCCTCAATCTCCTCTTCTCAAGAGAGAATAAATTCAGTTCCTCTAATCTTTCTTTATAGCTGAGCTCCTTCTAGATGTCTCCCATCAGTCTGGTTGCCCTGCCAGACATGAAAAGGACTGCTTGCATGCAGATGCACAGAACACTTGCGCACCTATGTATGGGCAAACATGGTCCTTAACATGGGTGTACGCCTAAGTACACCCGTATGAATGATGCCTAAAAGGGAATTTCAAAATGTTTTAAGGGGTGCTTAGGAAAACTGTTAGCGTGCTGTTTATACAGACAGAGTAGCAGCAACCCTGTTTGTATATCATTCTGAAATTAGTGGTTAGACAATTGTCACAAATACAAGCGCCCCCACTGGAAGATTACCCCTCAATTCTTTTTCTGGTGACACAGAGTAAATCTCCATGGCATGGACACAGACAGCAATCAAAACCATACAGGTAGGTTAACACTGCCCTTCTCAATCCAAAACTAAAATAAAAAATGTTTTCTTAGATTTCTGTATAATAACATCCATACCTCATAGTAATAACTAAATTGTCCTCCTTTCTCCATACAGCTATAAACACTGTGTCCCACAAAGTCTACGACAAAGTATTGTGAATTTGAACTTCTTTTCCCGTAAAAGACTGCGAAGGAGGGTTCAGAACTCTTTGAGGAAGATCCGCGCTAGTACGCTTACTGTTCCCCTCATAAAAATCAAGTATCTTATGGATTTAGAGAAACTGGACCAAGACTTTCAGACTGAGACATTTGAAGTTAAAAGCACACAGAAAGACAGTAAAGACCTGCTTCTTAGGGTATCCGGGAGTGCTGGCATTATCTGGAAAGAGGTTGAAAGTGAGGTAAGCATGTGCATGAGAAAAAAGTGACCATATAAAGTTGGTATATGTTTACCCACATCAGGTTATCCATCTCTTACATGAGTGCTGAGAACTTAGCATAAGCTAATAAACCAATACCTTACCCCCCCAAAAAGGCACAGAAGCTGATTAAGTTGGAAATAGGGCAAGGCTACAGCTTTATTTGAACTTTGCAAAAGTAACAACTTTCCAAATAGACCAAACAACAGTGCCAGTCACGGTTATACTGTGAGCACCCATAAAACATAAACTTACATAGTCTAAGAGGCCTGTCCTTACCATCAGTGCCAGACAGACATTAGACTGACCCCAGAATTTAACTTGAGGGCATAGCCCATAAAGCAACATCAATTGCTGGCAAGGTCAAAACCGCCAATAAAGCTGTGACAAAACATCACAACGGGCGGGGGTGGCCAACTCTTGTAACTGCTGAATCTCCTCAGAGCAGTTGGATGTGCCCCAGCATAGCCTTTTCCTAGAGTCAGGCTCCACCCAGTCACCTCAGGTCTTTGTAGCCAATCCCAAGGGAGCTACTTAACTTCTCTTTTAGGTTCACACCCACAGTGACGCCATGCTTCCAGCAGTTAAGGCTCCCTTTCCCTAAAGGAGGTTCAAGAGGCCTTCAACACTTTTACTGATATTGATGTATTGGTAAAAAATGAATAGATCAATTTGCTTACCAAATCAAGTAACAATGTTTGTAGATATATACATACAAGCATACCTCCCAACTTTCTGAAATGATAATGAGGGATACCTTTTAGCACACAATACTGTATGTAGGCAAAGGACTTGTCCCTGCCACGGCCCTGCTTACACTAGCCACAAAGCTCTAATGTGCAGAAAATAATTGGCTAAACCACACAAATATAATCCATCCTAGATCACAGCGAAAAACAGTGCAAATTAACTAAAATGAATGACAAATGCGAAAGGGGAAACTTCAATACAAATGGTTGTTACAAGCAAGTGCTCAGCAAAAGTCCAAAACAAATTTCAATGTTGATCCAGAAAAGGTGCTGAGGTGCCTCACAACTTCAAACTCATGCAGTGAACTGTGCTTTTCACCGTCTTGTGCTTGCATTTACCAGAAGATGTGGACCCCTTAGCAACATTGCATATGGGTCTATTTGGCTGTTTATGGTAAGTGGGAGGATGTCACATCTCATATATCTTGTGGCTTGGCACTCATAAATGGAGAAGAGAGAATCCCAATAGTGTAATATAGCCTTGTTTATCAGTAAAAATCATTAAAATTACACGTACAGTGTTGCAGACAAAGTATCGCATTGGGTAAAGCCTGAGACCCCGTTCACACAGGTTGCCGTAGGTCGCCTGCCATAGAGTAGCTGTGGACCCCTTCTAATAGGAGCGACACAAGTCGCTCCGACTTAGAAAAAGGGTCCGGAGCTTCTTTGGGGCGACCTGGAGCGACCTGCATTGACTTCAATGATATGAAGTCCGTGCCGGCCGCTCCGAGGTCGCGGTGCGAGCTGCGCACCGCGACCTGTGAGGTCGCCCCGGCAAGTAGTGTCGCCCCAGTGTGAACGGGGTCTAAAACAGCAGGGCAGTCATTCACTCAGTCCGTGCCGTGAGGCGGGCATGGAACGCAAACCTAGCGTTCCATCGCTAGCCAGACGTGATGCCACTGAGGAACAGGAATCTAAGTTGACGCGTTTGGCCACTTATTTTTTTTGAACAGCAGCAATGGTGATTTGGTTTTAGGATTTATTTTATGTTTTTTGGTTTAGTTAAACCACACAAATGCTTTCTTAATCTCCTTTTTTCATTATATTGGCTTTTTTAAAATAACAATTGCAGTATTATAGACATTGGATAAAAAGTTTAGGGCAGCATAACACTTTTGGTAGTAAAAAAAAAAAATACTAGATAAGGTACACTGACTGGGGAGAGGCTGCTCACCCAGGGAAACTGGGAAGAAAAGGATACCAAAGGCATCAACCCCCAACGGGTTTTAAGGCAGCATGTAATATATATATATATTAAATTAAGGAAAAAAAGTATCAAAAAGTTTAAAAAAAATATCATCTTTAATATACAAAAATGGAAAAAAGTGACAAGTGGTAAATTAATATTCGAAGTTAAAAAACAACCCCTGGATGGGGAGTATATTATGAGCTCCTGGTAGCTGATACAAATACAAAGGTAAATGACATTGCAAAATGATAATCACAATAAATACAAAAAGCACCCCAAACACTAAGTGGTGGGGGGGCGGAAACCCCGACGTGTTTCAACTTACTGATGGTCTTCTTCAAGGGGATTGTGATATCTAAAGGAAACATATCATCATTATAATGACATATTCATATCAAACAATAACAATACTTGTTGAGAACATCTTTGTAGTAAAGTTTACCATTGGAGCAATGGACGGCTGGAAGCCAAGGAGCATGTTGGTTAAATGAAGGGTCCTCAAACGTTTAGGAGGCATAGCCTCTTACACCATGCAGGACGGAGTGGGCGTACAGGCCTACAAGGAGTCACCAGTAAAAGGCCGCCATGGAAGGGCAAAAGGCACCTAATAAAAGATACATATATATATATATATATATATATATATATATATATATATATATATATATATATATTGCAATGACCCTATTTAGCCGTATTGACATCTGAATTTGCCAGGCTGGGATAGCGAGGGGAAACAGGGCAGTGAGCAAGACTGAAGGGACACAAGAAAAGAAGAGTGGGGGGGGGGAGGGGGCAAGGGAGAACAGACGCCGAGATCCGCAGAAACTAGGTGTGGAGAAACCAGACAACTCAGAGGAGAGAGGGCGGATGGACCACGAAACAGTGACATGGGAAAAAGAACCCAGATACAACGGTGTGTGTTGGATAGAGACCATGCAAAAACCAAACACCAAGATCAGTGTACAACACAGAGTAAAAGCCATAGTAAGATCTGAGGCTGGAGAGACACCACAAGAAAGAATAATGGGGAAGATGTATTAAAAGAAGAAGCATTGAAATAAAACCTGCACAAAGCCCAGTACTCCACACTCACCCATGTCCGTTCAAGCAGCGCCTGCAAGTAATGTTGTATTACCAGAGAGGAGGATCCTTGTGCCTACGCAATCCTGGTTGCTTAAGTACCTGTATGCGTGATTAACCGCAGGTGCCCTGCATTTCCAGGCCAGTGTTGTCCGCCTCGCCGACCGGGTGACTCCTTCAGCGTTCCGGAAGAGGAAGCGAAAGCCTCCCGCCGGCGTCAGCCGTCACCATGCCAACCCGCCCTGTCCAGTGCGCATGAGCGGGAGAGACACCCGTGCACGCGCAGCAGAGGGGGCCGGCAGACAGGGATCCGGAATGGCGCCAGCATGGGGATGCTCCCCCTAGTGGCCGAAGTCAAGAAGTGGAGGCAGAGAGACGGTCATGGAGTGGCCGAATCTTCTCACCATGCTGGGAGACCTGTGACGCCACAGTCCGTGCCATGGGACAACGGAGGAAGACCTGGTGGAGGAAAGAAGCCTAAACCTCCACAGGGAAACCATAAGTAGCAATTATAACGATATAACCATGAATGGAAAGTTTTTTTCTGCCAACAAAAAGGGCATAGAAATTGGTATAATACACAACATTATTGGTTAAAAGTACTGAAAACAGAGCCATGGAAAACATAAATGCCAAAACAATGACACATGTACAGTATTTGTAATATACATATTGTTACAGTTCAAAGGGTGATCAGTTGAGCATAACCCTGGGGTTCAATAAGGTACCCAGGGAGACCATAGGAATCCTCATTGACCACAGGGAACAAAACATTCATATAACAGATGAGAAATAAATATCAATGATAACAGAGGTAGCAAGAAACAAAGGAGGAGAAAGGGGGACACAGGTAAAGCATTGAACAACATGCAGATATGCTGGTGTAACCTAAGGGAGATTTTTTATTGGCTTTTGCCGGAGGTGAACCCCTTAAGAAAGGGGACAAATGAAATGGATTAATTTAAGCCGGGGGCTACAGTCGCATTCAATTTGTATATCCATTTCTGTTCCAACTGCAATAGGATTCTATTCCAGTTGCCCCCGCGGTCTGGAATATGAACCCGTTCCAGGGCCGCACAGGTAACTTTTGGCATTATTCGATGATGTGCTACTGCCGCATGTCTGCCCAACGGTAAATATAGATTACAGATTTCCATGCTATAAACATGTTTTGAAAATCTCTTCCAGAATTCTTGTTTGGTCTTCCCAATGTAGAATGACCCACATTCACATTGGAAAATATACACAACCCCCTTCGTCTGGCAATTGACAAAATGTTTGGGAATAAAGGTTTCCCCGTTGGGGAGTTTGAATGTTTTGCGCTTCTCTATATATGGACAATGAGAACAGTGCCCACATGGAAAAGTGCCCGTGGTGGTGTTTTTTGTTGTTGTCGCGAAATTCGCTGCATGTAAGCTTGTCTTTGAGTGAGTTTGCGCGTTTGAATGTGACGGCCGGTGTAGGGGGCACAAATTTCTGGATTTTCGGATCATCGGTCAAAATAGACCAGTGTTGATTAATGATGTTGCGCATGGCAGAGTGCTGGCGTGAGTAGCGAAGAATAATGCGAGAAGTATTTCGATCAGAAGTAATGGGATTTGATGGCTTTTTAGGACCAAAGAGAAGTTCTTGTCTAGTTTTTAGTAAAGCTTTATTGTATGCTCTTTTAAGACATGTACGGCTGTACCCTCTTTTTAACAGTCTGTGTTGGAGAAGTGCGGCCTCCCTTCTAAACGACTCATCACTGGAACAGTTCCTGCGTAGGCACAGGTACTGTCCAAATGGAATCAAGTTTTTTAGAGGGACGGGATGAAAACTATCTGCATGCAACAGAGTGTTGCCTGCTGTGCTTTTTCTGTAAAGTGTACTAGAGAGGCGGCCCTGGGAGGTACGTCCAATCTGTACATCGAGGAAGTTAATGATGTTCTTGTCATAGTTTAAGGTAAACTTGAGATTTAAATCATTATTGTTCATCAATTCTACAAAGGACAACAAAGCCGTTTCCGAACCTTCCCAGACGATAAAAACATCGTCGATGTACCTTAGCCAGGTTGAAACCTGGCCAGTGTACTCGACGAGGTCCTCGCCTGAGAGGAGGATACGTTCCCACTCCCCCAGGTACAGGTTGGCGTACGATGGGGCACAACATGTCCCCATCGCCACGCCCTGTACCTGGAGGTAGTGGGAACCGTCAAACAAAAAATAATTGTGATGCAGGATGTAATCCAAACCGTTTACGATAAAATCGTTAAAGGGTTTGTTATGTATAGAGTGTTGACATAAGATGCGCCTTATTGCTGCTAAACCTTTAGGGTGTGGTATACTGCTGTAGAGTGCCCCAACATCCAGAGTAACCAAGAGGGCTCGATCTGAGATGGTGAGTTCCTCTATGGTTTGTAAAAAATGAATTGTATCTTTGACGTATGAGGGCAATGCCTGTACATGCGGTTGAAGGTGTGAGTCAATGACTCTGCTTAGGTTTTCAGCAATACTGCCATTTCCGGAGATGATGGGGTGTCCGGTAGGGTTTGTAGGGTCCTTATGAATTTTCGGAAAGGCTATAAAAGGTCAGTGTGCGGGGATATTTAGTTTTGATATAGTCGTACAAGTCTTGGGTAATGATCCCTGCCGCAAGGGTCTGATCATTGAAGGTATTGAATTTTTCATTGAAGCGGACCACCATACTGGCAGATATCTGTCTGCACCACTCTGGGTTGCCCACTTTTTTAAAGCACATGTCTTTGTAGCCTGTGATGTCCATTAAAACAACATTGCCACCCTTGTCTGAGGGTTTAATTACGATGTTGTTATTTTTTTGTAGATTTTTTAATGCTAAGTGTTCAGAGTTTGATAGATTGGAAGGTGTGGGACATTTCTTAAGGGTCTTTTTGGCTGTCTTCTCCAGTTTGGCTATATCCCTTACAACCTGCTGTAGGAAGATAGCAATATTGGGATTCGTGTTTAATGGAGAAAATTTGGTGGAAGGTTTTTTAAAGAGATGTGGTGTGGGGGAAACCTCTGTCTCAACATTGTCTAAAAGTTCCTCTAGATCTATACGATCAATGAGATCAAGTGTATTGTTCTCTTCGTACAGCAGGGTTAGATCCCGTAGGGCCTTAAACTCTCGCATGCTGTATTTGGACCAATCTGAGGTATCAACATTGGTGTTTGATTTGTCATACATACATCTAAGAAGCAGCCGACGAGCAAATAGATGTAAGTCAGTAATAACTTTGAAGGAATCGAAGTTTTGTTCAGGACAGAAGCTTAGGCCTCTAGATAGCACCTGTATCTCTGTAGGGGTCAGGGCGTACGAGGAAAGATTCACCACATTGAGTGCATTGTCTATGTGCGAATCAGGTGAGGCAATATACCCCTTCCTCCCCTGCCTTTTTGTGGGGGGCCGGTCCCCCGTAGGGAGTTTAAAGGCCCGTGGGCCCCTGTGGGGAGCGATGACTGGCTCGTATTGCTAGATGTGTCTGATAATGAAGACTCTAATTCTAAAGACGGTGTGATAGTAGATGAGGGGGGATGATTGGATGGTGGTTGGGTGGGTTGTACTGTATACGCATAATCCGAATCGGTCTCTACTGTGCGTTTCTTTACATCCTGTTCAAAGGAACCCCTTAAGTTCCTTGTTCTTTTATGTTTACCGCGACCTCTGGTAGAGGATTCGCGGATAGGTTGCCTGCCATTCACACCTCTATTGGTAGATTGGTTTGTCTGGTTATTGTGATAGTAAGACTCTTTATATATTTGGGATTGCTTTGGGACAGAGCCAACTGGATTGTTCCATCTGTAGGCTTTCCCAGCTGAGAAAGCTGTTTTATCCCGCCAGAATTTTTGTTCCTTTTTTTGTAAAATATTTTTGTTGTATAGGGCAAGGTTGTCTTGTAGTTTCCTCTGGAGGCTTGAATATAAAGTGTGTTTGGCAAACGGGATAAGGGCTAATTCGAGATTCTTAATTTCGGCATCTAGAGAGACGGTCTGTTGTTCATATTCTTTTGTTAAGAGGGCCATCATGTTTTTAGAACAATTTTGTAAATTCTCTTCCCAAGCTGCTTTGAATTCATCACCAATTTTATCCAAATTTGGAAAAATTTGAATACGTAGCCCTAGAGGATTTAACGATTCTCTAGTGTAACGATCGAAAGATTTAGTGTGCCAATGTATGGCTGATTTTTTTCTCTAACACTTGATATAGTTTTTGAAATAGGGATGAGATTTGGGTCTCTACCTGATCCTTTTGTTCGAAGTCCGTCTCATACTCCGACATAAGGTCCGCCCATTTCTCACCTTGGTATAGGCTCATGCTTGCCAACTTATTTCAAAATCTCCAGAGGGAGAGAGTATCTGCATAGATGGATATACTACAGATACATAGAATTGGGAAGGTTAGAGTCACAGATCCAATAATAACAGTATGTTACAGATATGCAGATACAGTGCAACAAACAACTTGAGTAATGATATTGAAATAATTACAGTGTCATAGACTGGCAAAAAAGTGATCCACAGCTCATAAAATACTACTCCGCAGTGTTACCAAGGTGGGGGCAAAGAACGGTGTTTAACCACCAAAAATAGATACTAGATAAGGTACACTGACTGGGGAGAGGCTGCTCAACCAGGGAAGCTGGGAAGAAAAGAATACCAAAGGCATCAACCCCCAACGGGTTTTAAGGCAGCATGTAATATATATATTAAATTAAGGAAAAACAGTATCAAAAAGTTTTAAAAAATATCATCTTTAATATACAAAAATGGAAAAAAGTGACAAGTGGTAAATGAATATTTGAAGTTAAAAAACAACCCCTGGACGGGGGTAAAAAAAAAAAAAAGCACATTTTGTATAGAGGTGTATACATCAGACCAAAAGAGGGGCAACTGAGGCTAAACAAGTGACAAGGAAAGATAGAGTTCACTTCACTCCTGTGAAGAGCCTGCCCATGCTGCATGTTATTGTTTACATCCATCTGAAGCCCATACATCTCCCTTCGTGGACTTATCTACCCACTGACCTATGGACTACATATATATTAGTCTATATATAGATATTATATATATATATATATATATATATATATATAACATAATATTTTATGCTTTTACCGCTCTCTTATGTGAAAGTTAACTTGAGCGCTACTATATTTTTATTTTCATGAGGCTGAACTAGTGGCACGGAGATTTGGTCTCAGAAGAGGAACTGCCCCCCAAATGAGGGACACTTGGGAGCCAAGTATAATTTTCTGGAGGTTATCAAGATGCAGCAAGGTACTACTTAGTAATTGCTGGCTTGATGAGCAGTACACTCTTTGAGGTCTAGTTTCCACCGGAATACATGCACTAACCACATGTTGCATTTGTTTATGTTTTTTTTTATACATTTTCAATGTAATATATATATACAAAAACCAGTTTCAAAGAAACGAAAGTTTTAATGAAACATTGAATACTTAACCCCTCCCTCCACGTACCCTCCCTCATTCCCTTCCCCTCATCTATTACTCATCTATTCCACTGTTGTACATCCTCCTCTTCTATTCCATTTGACTACTTCCTCTCTTCCTCCTCTACTCTACCCAAATTTATAAGTATTTGCTGGACTTTTTAAAGTCTGCCCACTTATTTGAAAAACCTTCTGTCTGATCTTCTTCTGCTGCCTAGGTACTCCATATTATATATATATATATATATATATATATATATATATATATATATATTCAATTATTTTAAGCCAGTCTTAGTGTAGGGCTTTCTGGTTCTTGCCATTTTTTTTTGGAATTTCCCCCTTTGCTGCATTTATTAAGTTTGGTACTATTATAATACTTTTTTGTTTTATTGGTTTTGTGGAATAAGCAGACCCATGGGTCATCGATGATATCCATCCCTGTGATCTCCCCAATACTTTGTTGTACCTTCAGCAAGCAGTCACGAATCTTGGGGCAGTCCCACCAAATGTGGAACATCGTGCCCTGCATGCCGCATCCCCTCCAACTGAGTGGAGATTTGTCTGGTTGGTATTTTTGTTACTTTTACCAGCGTTATATACCATCTTGATAAACATTAAGGCCTCTTTCACACGGAGCGGACCGTATTTCGATTCGCTCCGGCTCTTTTTTTTTTTTTTTTACGGACACAGATGACACTTGTGTCATCCGGTCCGTATGTCCGCATATCATCCCATACGTTTGTCTATGGGATTGCAGATTTCAGCGGATGACACCGCTGACATCCGATTTTGCGTCCTTTACGTTTTTTAAATGGAAGAAAAATAGGGTTCTGTTCCGTTCCAAAAAACGGAACAGAACTGAAAGGACGCAAATCGGATGTCAGCGGATGGTCATCCACTGACATCCGCAATCCCATTGACATGCATTATGTCCGTATATCACCCGCATACGGATGGGGTGATATACGGACATACGGAACGCCCGTGTGAAAGAGGCCTAATTTCGATGGTGTTTACGTCGGACGCAGAGTTGTATAAAGCTCTCAGTATTGTGTTTATTTCTTGCTCTTTTAACCGGTTCCGGACTGCCCACCACATATATATTGTGGCAGGCTGGCCCTCCTGCGCAAACCAACGTAGGACATGCCGGCAACAAGGGGGTGAGCGCCGCCTGACACCTGCGATCGCTCCCCGCTGAGAGAGAAGAGTTGTAAACTCAGCTGACCGTTCTTCTTCTGGAATGATCACAGAGCTCCTGTGATTCTTCTATATAGGATCACAGGTCTCTATGGTCATTCTATAAGCCCTACCCCAATACAGTTAGAATCACTCCCCTAGGCTCACATTTAACCCATTGATCACCCACAGTGTTAACCCCTTCCCTGCCAGTGTCATTATTACAGTAACAGTGCATATTTTTAGCACTGATTACTGTAGTAATGTCACTGGTACCCCCAAAAGTGTCAAAAAATGTCAGTTAGGGGTCTGATCTGTCTGCCAGAATGTCGCAGTCCTGCAAAAAAATAGCAGATCGCCACCATTACTAGTAAAAAAAAAATAAAATAAAATAAAAATGACATAAATCCTTCCCGTAGTTAGTAGACGTGATAACTTTTGCGCAAACCAATCAAAACACGCTTATTTTTTTTAACCAAAAATATGTAGCAGAAAACAAATTGGCCTAAAAAATGTGAAAAATATTGTTTTTTTTTTCAGAATTGTCGCTTTTTTTTTATAATTATAGCGCAAAAAAAAATAAAAATCGCAGAGGTGATCTAATACCACCAAACGAAAGCTCTATTTGTGGGGGAAAAAGGACATCAGTTTTATTTGGGTATAGCTTTGCACGACCACGCAATTGTCCATTAAAGTAACGCAGTGTCGAATCTCAAAATATGGCCTGGTCCTTAACCTCCCTGGCGGTATGATTTTGTCAGGAATTCTGTACCAAAAGCGGTACAATTCTTTTCATGGAAATTTGGCGTTATGTATTATAGGCCTACAATTCTTAGTAATTACTGACTTAAACCTGACCAAAACAAGACATCCCAGATGTGATAAATTTGAAACACAAACGCATAAGTTATAATCGAATCAATAATATAATTTTATAATATAATATATAATATATATATAATAAAATTATATTATTGATTAGATTATAATTCATGCGTTATATATTATATATATATGTGTGTATATATATATATATATATATATATATATATATATATGTGTGTGTGTATATATATATATATATAACGCATGAATTATAATCGAATCAATAATATAATTTTATATATATATTTATATATATATATGTGTGTATATAGGTATATATATATATATATATATGTGTGTGTGTGTGCATATATATATATATATATATATATATATATATATATATATATATATACACACATATATATATATATATATATATATATATATATACATATATATATATATATATATATATATATATATATATATATGCATATATATATGTGTAATGTGTTTGTGTTTTGTGCAACGTTTTTTTTTTTTTTTTAAATTTCCCTCCCTAGTTCCGCTCCCATGCAGCATTGCTGCTGCAGGGAACGGAACTTGGAAGTCATCAGACCGACGGAGACCGACGAAGACCGACGGAGAGCGGCGGGGATCTCGGCTGGCGGTCACAGCAATGAGAGATCATCGCTGGATCGCCAGGAGAAGGTAAGAGAACACCGCTGCGCTCTCTGCACATCCACCCCGAGCGTGACTCGGGGTTACCGATCCTGGTATGAAAAATCCACCCCGAGTCACGCTCTGGGTTACCGCCAGGAAGGTTAAGGGGGGAAAATCTTCCGGTCCAGAACTGGTTAATTGTGATTCTATCTCTTTTTCCCATGATTCTATGAATGGAGGCTTTTTCAGACCCTTCATCCCAGTAAGCATTTTAAATATCTGAGATATACTGTGTTTTATTTTTGTTTGTGGGTTACATAATTTTTCCACCAGGTTCAAGTCCTTCTCGGACCTGATGGGTTGTGGCAAGGATCCTACAAAATATTTTAGCTGAAAATATCTCCATTCATACAATGACATGGTTTCCCCCCTTCTTTTAAAGCGTAGTTCCGGCCACAAAATCGACATAATCCATTTTGGGCCATCCTCTTGCTTTTGGTCACCTGAAAAAGAAATGGATAGTTACGATTTTTTTATTTTTTTTACTTACCTTGTTATTGCAGAAAAATATACTCACCTTTCTTCCACTCCCTCCCTCTGTGGCTGAACGTCATCGCTCCCAGGAATCAATGCGCCTACACCGGCCCCGCTCGTCACTTCCGGTGCGGCGTCTCATTCCCTGCTAAACAGCTTCTGGGCATGCCCAGAAGCTGTGGAAAGATGACGCGCCCGCACTGGAAATGACGAGCGGGGCTGGTGCAGGCGCATTCTGGGAGAAGAGGACACGGAAGAGGAAGCAGAAGAGGACGTGCTGGCTTCAGCTGCCCACATCCGAGATGGCAGCACTGGAGAAGACATTTTCAAGGTAAGTATTTCTTCTAAAAGGTAAGTGCGACCCGGGACAGTACAGAGGCTATCCATTGTGGAATGTACTAGCCCTGACTGTCCGGGGGTATTTTTATTGAAAAAAAAATTTAGTGGCCGGAACTCCGCTTTAAGTTCATAATATGGCCTTATCTGCATTCCTTTACGTTGACATAAATCGTGGAAATGTTGCATTGCATTTTTGAAAAACTCAATCTAAATTGACTAAAAGTGCTAAATGTAGGTTAGCACACTCAAATAAACAGTAGTTATACTTAGTAGTACAGTGGAAAAGTAAATTGAAATGATGGCAAAATGTATTTGTAGTCCAGCAGGCATGAGTGAAACTGGTTGAAGGGTGAAAAGTTTAGGGTACAGTGGGGAATTTTTAGGAACTCTGTTACGTTTGTATTGCTGTCTGTGTCCCCACTAGGCAGATTTAAACTTACTTCATGTTCTGGGGACCATTGTCACTGGGGCAGAAATTGATGGACAATCCAAATGTTTACAGTATTCACAAGAACAGCAGGCAAGGGACAATCTGCCAATGGCCATAACTTTCTGCTAACAACTTTCCTTTTAGCAAGAGGTACACTTTGAAACAGATGTGTCAGGGGACTCAGTGGATTGAACTGAATAAAATAAATCTGTCCAGGGCTGCATTAAAGTATAACTAAAGGCAAAACATTATTTTTAGTTTTGGATAGTGGATAGAAGGTTTAGAACATCTATTCTTATTGCTGTCTGTGTCCCCGTTAAAGAGATTCACCACTTGTCCTATTTACCATTATCATAGAAAGTGAAAGTGAAAAAAAAATCCCCAAATTTGGGTTGTCCCCATAAAAGTAATAGAGAGGAAATCTTCCAATGGGGGCACTAGTTCTGATGACCTGGGGGTTCCCAAGTAATTCCCCTAATTTGCAGGGATTTCCTCTCAATTCCTGTTTGGCTATGGGACACAGATGGTGAGAGATAAAAAAAAATTACACAGGTTATAACCCTCTCTTGCTCTATCCAAAATGAAAAAAATGAAAAGTTTTGCCTATATCTGCTGAGGACCTAATCATACCTAAAAATTAGATGACAGTATTTTGGTTAGTAACATGACTAGTGTTGAGCGAACACGGACTGTATTATTCGTGTTCGTACCGAATAATTGGATTTTTGTTACCCGAACACGGACACTTTACTGTATATTCGGGTAAAAATCCGTGTTCGGTCGTTTTATTTCCGGGTTTTGCATGCTTTGGCGCTCTTTTCATGGCGGGCTTTCAACAGCCAATCAACAATCGTTTAACTGGTGTGCCTTAAGCCATCCCAGCCATGCCTGCAAATGTCTCAGTAGCTGTGATTGGCCGTCTGAAGCATGTGACCAAGTCTTTATAAGTTCGAGGCAGCCGCAGCGGCGTCATTATGCTGCTTAGATCAGGGACAGAGCACACATCAACGTGCTGGCTGCTGATTAGGGAAAGATAGGCAGGAAAAAAACATTTGTGTCCGGATAGAATTGAGGGACAGGTCGGAGTGTTTAGGCAGGGCGAGTTGTAGGCATTTTAGGGATAGAGTCTGCTGAATTATAGGGTCAGTGTGTTCTACAAACTACAATCGATATTGCTGTGTGGGGTGGGGTCTGCACTTAGTTCTCCTGATCTACGATCTCTTCTCAATCCTGTTAGGGACAGAGTCTGCTGAATTTTAGGGAAAGTGTGTTCTACAAACTACAATCGATATTGCTGTGTGGTGTGGGATAGGAGATAGGCAGGTGTCAGTGATCCACATCCATTTTTCTGTGTGTGGGCTGCAGTGAACACAATCTTTTTGGGGTGCAGTGAACACAATCCTTTTGGAGTGCAGTGAACAAAATCTTTGTGGGGTGCAGTGAACAAAACCTTTGTGGGGGTACAGTGAACACAATCTTTGTGGGGTGCAGTGAAGACAATCCTTGTGGGGTGCAGTGAAGACAATCCTTGTGGGGTGCAGTGAACAAAATCTTTGGGGGGTACAGTGAACACAATCTTTGTGGGGTGCAGAGAAGACAATCCTTGTGGGGTGCAGTGAACAAAATCTTTGGGGGGGTACAGTGAACACAATCTTTGTGGGGTGCAGTGAACAAAACCTTTGTGGGGTGCAGTGAACACAATCTTTGTGGGGTGCAGTGAAGACAATCCTTGTGGGGTGCAGTGAAGACAATCCTTGTGGGGTGCAGTGAACAAAATCTTTGGGGGGTACAGTGAACACAATCTTTGTGGGGTGCAGTGAACAAAACCTTTGTGGGGTACAGTGAACACAATCTTTGTGGGGTGCAGTGAACAAAACCTTTGTGGGGTACAGTGAACACAATCTTTGTGGGGTGCAGTGAAGACAATCCTTTTGGAGTGCAGTGAACACAATCTTTGTGGGGTACAGTGAACACAATCTTTGTGGGGTGCAGTGAACAAAATCTTTGTGGGGTACAGTGAACACAATCTTTGTGGGGTGCAGTGAACACAATCTTTGTGGGGTGCAGTGAACAAAACCTTTGTGGGGTGCAGTGAACACAACCTTTGTGGGGTACAGTGAACACAATCTTTGTGGGGTGCAGTGAACAAAACCTTTGTGGGGTACAGTGAACACAATCTTTGTGGGGTACAGTGAACACAATCTTTGTGGGGTGCAGTGAACAAAACCTTTGTGGGGTACAGTGAACACAATCTTTGTGGGGTGCAGTGAACAAAACCTTTGTGGGGTACAGTGAACACAATCTTTGTGGGGTGCAGTGAAGACAATCCTTTTGGAGTGCAGTGAACAAAATCTATGTGGGGTACAGTGAACACAATCTTTGTGGGGTGCAGTGAACACAATCTTTGTGGGGTGCAGTGAAGACAATCCTTGTGGGGTGCAGTGAAGACAATCCTTGTGGGGTGCAGTGAACAAAATCTTTGGGGGGTACAGTGAACACAATCTTTGTGGGGTGCAGTGAACAAAACCTTTGTGGGGTACAGTGAACACAATCTTTGTGGGGTGCAGTGAACAAAACCTTTGTGGGGTACAGTGAACACAATCTTTGTGGGGTGCAGTGAAGACAATCCTTTTGGAGTGCAGTGAACACAATCTTTGTGGGGTACAGTGAACACAATCTTTGTGGGGTGCAGTGAACAAAACCTTTGTGGGGTACAGTGAACACAATCTTTGTGGGGTGCAGTGAACAAAACCTTTGTGGGGTGCAGTGAACACAACCTTTGTGGGGTACAGTGAACAAAATCTTTGTGGGGTGCAGTGAACAAAACCTTTGTGGGGTACAGTGAACACAATCTTTTTGGGGTACAGTGAACACAATCTTTGTGGGGTGCAGTGAACAAAACCTTTGTGGGGTAAGGTGAACACAATCTTTGTGGGGTGCAGTGAACAAAATCTTTGTGGGGTACAGTGAACACAATCTTTGTGGGGTGCAGTGAACAAAACCTTTGTGGGGTACAGTGAACACAATCTTTGTGGGGTGCAGAGAAGACAATCCTTTTGGGGTGCAGTGAACACAATCTTTGTGGGGTACAGTGAACACAATCTTTGTGGGGTGCAGTGAACAAAACCTTTGTGGGGTACAGTGAACACAATCTTTGTGGGGTGCAGTGAACAAAACCTTTGTGGGGTACAGTGAACACAATCTTTGTGGGGTACAGTGAACACAATCTTTGTGGGGTACAGTGAACACAATCTCATACTTCTGAAGCTTTGAGGGTGCTGCCTGTTCTATACTCCTCCTCCTCCTCCTCATCCATCCTTTTAGGTGTACAAACAATAGTAATTGGGGCCTAGTGTGCTTCTGTACGTGTGAAAAACATACACTTTTTTTGATCATATTTCCTATTCCGTTATTCAATAAAATCCTTTGGAGCTCAATTAAATTGCGGAATAGTCTGTGTCGGTACGTGTGAGATCCACCTTTCCAAGTTTTTGGGGTTCATCTCATACTTCTGAAGCTTTGAGGGTGCTGCCTGTTCTATACTCCTCCTCCTTCTATTCCTCATCCATCCTTTTAGGTGTACAAACAATAGTAATTGGGGCCTAGTGTGCTTCTGTACGTGTGAAAAACATACACTTTTTTTTGATCATATTTCCTATTCCGCTATTCAATAAAAACCTTTGGGGCTCAATTAAATTGCGGAATAGTCTGTGTCGGTACGTGTGAGATCCACCTTTCCAAGTTTTTGGGGTTCATCTCATACTTCTGAAGCTTTGAGGGTGCTGCCTGTTCTATACTCCTCCTCCTCCTCTTCCTCATCCATCCTTTTAGGTGTACAAACAATAGTAATTGGGGCCTAGTGTGCTTCTGTACGTGTGAAAAACATACACTTTTTTTTGATCATATTTCCTATTCCGCTATTCAATAAAAACCTTTGGGGCTCAATTAAATTGCGGAATGGTCTGTGTCGGTACGTGTGAGATCCACCTTTCCAAGTTTTTGGGGTTCATCTCATACTTCTGAAGCTTTGAGGGTGCTGCCTGTTCTATACTCCTCCTCCTCCTCCTCCTCATCCATCCTTTTAGGTGTACAAACAATAGTAATTGGGGCCTAGTGTGCTTCTGTACGTGTGAAAAACATACACTTTTTTTTGATCATATTTCCTATTCCGCTATTCAATAAAAACCTTTGGGGCTCAATTAAATTGCGGAATAGTCTGTGTCTGTACGTGTGAGATCCACCTTTCCAAGTTTTTGGGGTTCATCTCATACTTCTGAAGCTTTGAGGGTGCTGCCTGTTCTATACTCCTCCTCCTCCTCTTCCTCATCCATCCTTTTAGGTGTACAAACAATAGTAATTGGGGCCTAGTGTGCTTCTGTATGTGTGAAAAACATACACTTTTTTTTGATCATATTTCCTATTCCGCTATTCAATAAAAACCTTTGGGGCTCAATTAAATTGCGGAATAGTCTGTGTCGGTACGTGTGAGATTCACCTTTCCAAGTTTTTGGGGTTCATATCATACTTCTGAAGCTTTGAGGGTGCTGCCTGTTCTATACTCCTCCTCCTCCTCCTCCTCATCCATCCTTTTAGGTGTACAAACAATAGTAATTGGGGCCTAGTGTGCTTCTGTACGTGTGAAAAACATACACTTTTTTTTGATCATATTTCCTATTCCGCTATTCAATAAAAACCTTTGGGGCTCAATTAAATTGCGGAATAGTCTGTGTCTGTACGTGTGAGATCCACCTTTCCAAGTTTTTGGGGTTCATCTCATACTTCTGAAGCTTTGAGGGTGCTGCCTGTTCTATACTCCTCCTCCTCCTCCTCCTCATCATCCATCCTTTTAGGTGTACAAACAATAGTAATTGGGGCCTAGTGTGCTTCTGTACGTGTGAAAAACATACACTTTTTTTTGATCATATTTCCTATTCCGCTATTCAATAAAAACCTTTGTGGCTCAATTAAATTGCGGAATAGTCTGTGTCGGTACGTGTGAGATCCACCTTTCCAAGTTTTTGGGGTTCATCTCATACTTCTGAAGATTTGAGGGTGCTGCCTGTTCCATACTCCTCTTCCTCATCCTCCCTTTAGGGTAGGAAAAAATTTAATCGGGCCTAGTCTGTGTTTGTACGTGTGAGATACACAGTTTTTTATCCTATTCCGCTATTCAATACACACCCTTTTGGTGTAAAAAACATTAAATTGCGGCATAGTTTGCATATTTGACTGTGAGATACACCCGTGCGATACTGTTGTTCTTTTGTTCCGCTATTCAATAAAGACCTTTCTAGGGCAAGATCTTAAATTTCAGAAATATGAGGAGAGCGTCAAATAGGGGCCGTGGCCTGGGTCGTGGTGGTGCTGCTGCTAGAGCTCCTGTTGCAAGGAGAGGACGTGGTCGATCTGTGCCAGCTACACGCACAAGTGAAACACCTTCCTCAAGTATGAGTAGGCGACAGAACCTGCATCAGTATTTGGTAGGGCATCATACGCCCCTAGAAGTGATGAGGCCAGAACAAGTGGAGGCGATAGTAGATTGGTTTGCTGCTGACAGTGCCTCCAGTTCCTTCACATTGTCTCCCACCCAGTCTACTGCAGAAAGGTCACAGTTGGCACCTGCAGCCGATGTCCAACCGTCTTTCACCTCACCCCCTTGCAAATCAGGCAAGCAGTCTGAGCCCCAAGCCATACAGCAGTCTCTTCTTCTTTTTGATGACTCTGTCAGCAGGGTTTCCCAGGGCCATCCACCTAGCCCTGCCCCAGAAGTGGAAGAGATTGAGTGCAGCGATGCCCAACCACTTATTTCTCAAGATGAGTACATGCAAGGATCATCGCAGCACGTCTCCGATGATGACGAAACGCAGGTGCCAACTGCTGCGGCGTTCAGCATTGTGGAGACCGACAAGGAGGGCAGGGGTGAAGACTGGGTGGAAGATGATGTGGAGGACGATGAGGTCCTCGACCCCACATGGAATGAACGTCATGCAGGTGACCTGAGTAGTTTGGAGGAAGAGGCTGTGGTCGCACAGAGCCACCAGCACAGCAGAAGAGGGAGCAGGGTGCAGAAGCGGAGCGGCCGTGCCCTAGACACTACGCCCGCTACTGCCCAACGCAGCAAGGGAACGAGCGCACCAAAGTCAGCTCAAAGGAGTTCTCTAGCGTGGAAGTTCTTTAGAAAATGTGCTGATGACAGGACACGAGTGGTTTGCACCCTGTGCAATCAGAGCTTGAAGCGAGGCATAAACCTTCTCAACCTGAGCACAACCTGCATGATCAGGCATCTAAGTGCAAAGCACGAGCTGCAGTGGAGTACACACCTTCAAAACCAAGAAACGTCTCTGGCTCATCCTGCTTCCTCTTCTGCTGCAGTCTCGGCCGCTCCAGCCACATCTGTAGTGATACCGGCACCTGCCACCCCGCAAACAGACGATCTGTCAGCAACACCACCACCTGGGTCACCAACAACCATCTCCACAATGTCCCGTGGAAGCGTTCAGCTTTCCATCTCCCAAACACTTGAGAGGAAGAGGAAGTACCCCCCTACCCACCCGCGATCCCTGGCCCTGAATGCCAGCATTTCAAAATTATTGGCCTTTGAAATGCTGTCATTCCGTCTGGTGGAGACGCACAGTTTTAAAAACCTTATGTCGGTGGCTGTCCCACAGTACGTCGTGCCCAGCCGCCACTACTTTTCCAGGCAAGCCATCCCTTCCCTGCACAACCAAGTGGGGGAAAAAATCAGGTGTGCACTGCGCAACGCCATCTGTGCCAAGGTCCACCTAACTACCGATACGTGGACCAGTAAGCACGGTCAGGGGCGTTATATCTCCCTAACGGCACACTGGGTAAATGCAGTGGCGGATGGGCCTGAGGCGGATAGCAATTTGGCGCATGTCCTTCCACCACCGAGGATTGCAGGGCGCTTCAGTTTGCCTCCTGTTCCTAACTCCTCCTACTCCGCTTCCTCATCCTCTACCGCCTCCTCATCCGGACAGCGTAACACCTTCACCACCAACTTCAGCACGGCCAGGGGTAAACGACAGCAGGCAGTTTTACAACTTAACAAAAATAATAGAAGATTCAGCGCTGAATGAATATAGACTTAGACCAGCAGCTAACACTCAAGTGTAATCCAACACCCTCAGTACATATATAAATAATAGTGTAGCGCAGTCCAGTATTACAATAAATTATGACAAATTAAAGTAAATCCTTAAAAAGCCACAAACATCATTAAAAACATATGGTAGTAAAAAAGTTCATAGGTGAAGATATAGATGGTAAGAAAAACACACAGTCCACTGGTGATCCGGTGAAATATATAATATGTGTGACTTGAGTGCTCATAAAATCCCATCACCCGGCATTCTCTGCCTCTCACCTCCAGAACTTGACCCCACAGGGTCTAAAAGCATGAATCAATCCCCACGATGATCAGCCAAAACGATATCAATAGGACCAGACAATTGCCTCCAGCATAACGATATCTCAAAATCACAGAGGATACTCTTTCCCAATAAACTCCAAAACATATGGATAAAAGAGGAAACAACCTAGTGCTCTCTGTTGCAGGAATAACATTTTATTGCTCAAAAAATAGTATTGCACTTACATTGTGTCCCGGTTCAATGGGCATGTAAATAGCAGAGCATGCAGCGTGCTGTGAGGTGTCTGGCTTCCGTGTTGTATGGCCGACGGACCGAGTGACCAATCCCCCGTACGCGTTACGTCTGGTGGGCGTAGACTTCTTCAGCGGGGATGCTGATAGGTCAATAGGTCCGGCTCTTTAAGCTTGAGATGGGCGGCGCCTATTTCGTCATGTCCGGCGTTTCACCATCGCCATAGAGACTCGATAGTCTCTCTGGACAGGAAGCGGAAAAGGCGGGCACGATCATGATGTTTACTACAGCTAAGCCACAACTATGTGTATTGCCGTGGAAACGAACGTCTCCGATCATGATACACTCTAAAATGAATCGGCTGCAATTTATGTATTTAAAGGGAAATGTTTTAAAACACTATCTTATATAATTTTTTACTAGCCATTAAAGATTCATCAAATACAATCAATCTTTGATTATAATGATGGTCAATCGGACCTGACGGCCACACTGTTAACCAGTCACTAGATGGCAGCATACTGCATACTCTTAGGACAAACAATAATGAATGCAATATTTTATAAAACACCATGTGCATAATTATTAAAAATACATAAAGGTACAATCAAGATATTGTGACATTGAAACTTTATACTAAAAAGAATATTAAAAACATGTGTATAAAAATTTACAAATAAATAAAATGACCATAAAACTCATCTGTCTGAAATAAAACAATTAAGATCGAAATCAACATTCAAGCCCAAAGGGGTTAAAACCTTCGCCTCATAGATCCAAAAGGATTCGCGGCGACTGAGTTGTCTAATAAAATTACCACCCCTCCAATGGTAGCTGACTTTTTCAATACCCCAGAATTTTAAGGTGCTAGGATTCTTATGGTGGTAATTTTTAAAGTGCCTAGATACACTATGGGTAGTAAGTCCCTTACGTATATTGTTTACATGTTCTCCAACTCTTACATGTAGGGCTCTTGAGGTACGACCTATGTACTGTAGCCCACAGTCACACTCTAACATGTAAACTACGCCTTGCGTAGCACATGTTATCAGATTTTTTATGTTATAGCTAGGGTTGAGCGGACACCTAGATGTCCGTGTTCGACGGGTTCGGCCGAACTTTAAAAAAAAGTCCGGGTCCGTGTCCCGGACTTTTACCGAACTTTTCCCGGACACCGAACCCCATTGAAGTCAATGGGGACCCGAACTTTAAGGCACTAAAATGGCTCTAAAACACCAAAGGAAAGGGCTAGAGTGCTGCAAATGGCAGCAAAACGTAATTAAGAGCATGGCAAGTGCTCTGCAAACAAATGTGGATAGGGAAATAACTTAAAACAACAAAAAAAAACAGAAAAATAAAACAATGTTCTTCTTCATCTCTGAAGGACGAGGCCCATATGGAGTAGGAGGGAGGTTGAGGTGGTGGTGGATGTGGCGGTGACATAGGCGTGCACACAGGGTGTGCTGGGTGTGCCTGGGCACACCCTAATCACCTAGGGCACATAGCATTGCCAGTGAGGAGATGGGAAAGATCTCCCTGGGACCTGCTCTGCTCTATTTCTCCTTGCCTACAGGTACATGGCCCCGATACATTACTCTCCCTGCTGGCAAACACATGCATGTGTATTTCAACTTTGGGGTGCACACCTTAATGCAATAGGCTGCGCACACCTATGGGCGGTGTAGGTGGAAGCGGCGGTGGAGGAGGACCAGGGCCGGATTAACAGCATCATGGGCTTGGTGCTGAGGATTTTGAAGGGCCTTAAGGGCCGTGCCTTGCCATGCACCCAGAGGAGGAAGGGTGCAGCCATGCATGCCTAATTCAACATGGGATGCTGTCTCTGAAGCCCATAAACACATCCATGCATCGCCAACTGTCCCTCCTTGTCCGGCCTTCACGCTGTGTGGGGAGGTTCTGAGGGTGCTGCCTGGGGAAGCGAGCATAGAAGCCAGACTTCTGTGTTTACAAGTGACAGAAGAGCGGTAACAGTGAATATGGCCAACCCGGGGCCTATATAAAAGGTAGGGGCCTGGAGCTGCAGCTCCAATAGCCCCTACATTAATCTGGCCCTGAGGAGGAGGACGAGGTAGCCAACACTGCTTCTTTTCAAAAATTTTAAATGAGGGTACACCCCAAAAGAGTGAGAAAGAGCAAAAATGGAACAATGGGTGGGTAAGGTCGGTATCCATTGCTATTCTGCATAAGGTACGGAAAAGTCCCGTGGGATCCATGCCTGGTTCATTTTAATGAACGTGAGCTTGTCCACATTGTCTCTGGACAGGCGGCTGCGCTTGTCTGTTATAACGCCCCCAGCCGTGCTAAATACCCGTTCAGATAATACACTGGCTGCAGGGCACGCCAGCACCTCCAAGGCGTAAAGGGCAAGCTCAGGCCATGTGCCCAATTTGGAGACCCAGAAGTTGAAGGGGGCAGACCCGTCATTCACTACATGTAGGCGTGTGCACACATACTGCTCCACCATGTTGGTAAAATGCTGCCTCCTGCTAAGACGTTCCATCTGAGCTGCTGGTGCTGCTGTTTGTTGTGGCGTGCTGACAAAGCTTTTCCACATTTCGGCCATGCTAACCCTGCCTTCTGAGGTGCTGGCGGTGCCCTGGTTGCGTTGGCGACCTCCTCCTCCTCCTCCTCTGCCTTGTGCTTCCACTGTGGCCCCGCTGTCAGATGGGAATGCCAGCAGCATGGCGTCTACCAGCGTGCGCTTGTACTCGCGCATCTTGCGATCGCGCTCCAGTGAGTGAATTAAGGACGGTACGTTGTCCTTGTAACGGGGATCCAGCAGCGTGGCCACCCAGTAATCAGCACAAGTTAGAATGTGGGCAACTCGGCGGTCGTTGTGGAGACACTGCAGCATGTAATCGCTCATGTGTGCCAGGCTGCCCAGAGGCAACGAAAGGCTGTCCTCTGTGGGAGGTGTATCGTCCGTGTCCTCTGTATCCCCCCAGCCACGCACCAGTGATGGCCATGAGCTGGCCTGGGTGCCACCCTGCTGTGAACATGGTTCCATCTCCTCCTCCAGCTCCTCCTCCTCCTCATCCTCCTCATCCTCCAGAACTGTGCCCCTGCTGGACAATTGCGTCCCTGGCGTTTGCGTGTGCAGGAACCCACCCTCGGAGCCCCTTGCGAATGACTGCCCTGAAAGCCTTGGAAATGTTACCTCTTCATCCTCCTCCTCCTCCTCATCCTGTGCCACATCCTCTTCCATCATCGCCCGAATTGTTTTTTCAAGGAGGCATAGAAGTGGGATAGTTAAGCTGAGAACGGCGTCATTGCCACTGGCCATGTTGGTGGAGTACTCAAAACAGCGCAACAAGGCACACAGGTCTCGCATGGAGGCCCAGTTATTGGTGGTGAAGTGGTGCTGTTCCGCAGAGCGACTCACGCGTGCATGCTGCAGCTGAAACTCCACTATGGCCTGCTGCTGCTCGCACAGTCTTTCCAGCATGTGCAAGGTGGAGTTCCACCTTGTGGGCACGTCACATATGAGGCGGTGAGCGGGAAGGCCGAAGTTACGCTGCAGCGCTGCCAGGCGAGCAGCAGCAGGGTGAGAACGCCGAAAGTGCGCACAAACGGCCCGCACTTTCTGCAGCAGCTCTGACATATCGGGGTAGTTTTTAAGGAACCTCTGCACCACCAAATTCAGCACATGCGCCAGGCAAGGGATGTGCGTCAAACCGGCTAGGCCCAGAGCTGCTATGAGATTTCGCCCGTTATCGCACACCACCAGGCCGGGCTTGAGGCTCGCTGGCAGCAACCACTCATTTGTCTGCTGTTCCATGCTCCTCCACAACTCCTGCGCGGTGTGTGGTTTGTCCCCCAAACAGGCAAGTTGTAAAACTGCCTGCTGTCGTTTACCCCTGGCCGTGCTGAAGTTGGTGGTGAAGGTGTTACGCTGTCCGGATGAGGAGGCGGTAGAGGATGAGGAAGCGGAGTAGGAGGAGTTAGGAACAGGAGGCAAACTGAAGCGCCCTGCAATCCTCGGTGGTGGAAGGACATGCGCCAAATTGCTATCCGCCTCAGGCCCATCCGCCACTGCATTTACCCAGTGTGCCGTTAGGGAGATATAACGCCCCTGACCGTGCTTACTGGTCCACGTATCCGTAGTTAGGTGGACCTTGGCACAGATGGCGTTGCGCAGTGCACACCTGATATTTTCCCCCACTTGGTTGTGCAGGGAAGGGATGGCTTGCCTGGAAAAGTAGTGGCGGCTGGGCACGACGTACTGTGGGACAGCCACCGACATAAGGTTTTTAAAACTGTGCGTCTCCACCAGACGGAATGACAGCATTTCAAAGGCCAATAATTTTGAAATGCTGGCATTCAGGGCCAGGGATCGCGGGTGGGTAGGGGGGTACTTCCTCTTCCTCTCAAGTGTTTGGGAGATGGAAAGCCGAACGCTTCCACGGGACATTGTGGAGATGGTTGTTGGTGACCCAGGTGGTGGTGTTGCTGACAGATCGTCTGTTTGCGGGGTGGCAGGTGCCGGTATCACTACAGATGTGGCTGGAGCGGCCGAGACTGCAGCAGAAGAGGAAGCAGGATGAGCCAGAGACGTTTCTTGGTTTTGAAGGTGTGTACTCCACTGCAGCTCGTGCTTTGCACTTAGATGCCTGATCATGCAGGTTGTGCTCAGGTTGAGAAGGTTTATGCCTCGCTTCAAGCTCTGATTGCACAGGGTGCAAACCACTCGTGTCCTGTCATCAGCACATTTTCTAAAGAACTTCCACGCTAGAGAACTCCTTTGAGCTGACTTTGGTGCGCTCGTTCCCTTGCTGCGTTGGGCAGTAGCGGGCGTAGTGTCTAGGGCACGGCCGCTCCGCTTCTGCACCCTGCTCCCTCTTCTGCTGTGCTGGTGGCTCTGTGCGACCACCGCCTTTTCCTCCAAACTACTCAGGTCACCTGCATGACGTTCATTCCATGTGGGGTCGAGGACCTCATCGTCCTCCACATCATCTTCCACCCAGTCTTCACCCCTGCCCTCCTTGTCGGTCTCCACAATGCTGAACGCCGCAGCAGTTGGCACCTGCGTTTCGTCATCATCGGAGACGTGCTGCGATGATCCTTGCATGTACTCATCTTGAGAAATAAGTGGTTGGGCATCGCTGCACTCAATCTCTTCCACTTCTGGGGCAGGGCTAGGTGGATGGCCCTGGGAAACCCTGCTGACAGAGTCCTCAAAAAGAATAAGAGACTGCTTTATGGCTTGGGGCTCAGACTGCTGGCCTGATTTGCAAGGGGGTGAGGTGAAAGACGGTTGGACATTGGCTGCAGGTGCCAACTCTGACCTTTCTGCAGTAGACTGGGTGGGAGACAATGTGAAGGAACTGGAGGCACTGTCAGCAGCAAACCAATCTACTATCGCCTCAACTTGTTCTGGCCTCATCACTTCTAGGGGCGTTTGATGCCCTACCAAATACTGATGCAGGTTCTGTCGCCTACTCACACTTGAGGAAGGTGTTTCACTTGTGCGTGTAGCTGGCACAGATCGACCACGTCCTCTCCTTGCAACAGGAGCTCTACCAGCAGCACCACGACCCAGGCCACGGCCCTTATTTGACGGTCTCCTCATATTTCTGTAATGTAAGATCTTGCCCTAGAAAGGTTTTTATTGAATAGCGGAATAGGAAATATGATCCAAAAAAGTGTATGTATCTCGCACGTACAAAACCACACTAGGCCCCAATTACTATTGTTTCTACCCCTAAAAGGATGGATGAGGAGTAGGAGGAGTATGGAACAGACCGCACCCTCAAATCTTCAGAAGTATGAGATGAACCCCAAAAACTTGGAAAGGTGGATCTCACACGTACCGACACAGACTATCCCGCAATTCAATTGATCCTCAAAGGTTTTTATTGAATAGCGGAATAGGAAATATGATCAAAAAAAGTGTATGTATCTCGCACGTACACAACCACACTAGGCCCCAATTACTATTGTTTGTACCCCTAAAAGGATGGATGAGGAGTAGGAGGAGTATGGAACAGGCAGCACCCTCAAATCTTCAGAAGTATGAGATGAACCCCAAAAACTTGGAAAGGTGGATCTCACACGTACCGACACAGACTATCCCGCAATTCAATTGATCCTCAAAGGTTTTTATTGAATAGCGGAATAGGAAATATGATCAAAAAAAGTGTATGTATCTCGCACGTACACAACCACACTAGGCCCCAATTACTATTGTTTGTACCCCTAAAAGGATGGATGAGGAGTAGGAGGAGGAGTATGGAACAGGCAGCACCCTCAAATCTTCAGAAGTATGAGATGAACCCCAAAAACTTGGAAAGGTGGATCTCACACGTACCGACACAGACTATCCCGCAATTCAATTGATCCTCAAAGGTTTTTATTGAATAGCGGAATAGGAAATATGATCAAAAAAAGTGTATGTATCTCGCACGTACACAACCACACTAGGCCCCAATTACTATTGTTTGTACCCCTAAAAGGATGGATGAGGAGTAGGAGGAGGAGTATGGAACAGGCAGCACCCTCAAATCTTCAGAAGTATGAGATGAACCCCAAAAACTTGGAAAGGTGGATCTCACACGTACCGACACAGACTATCCCGCAATTCAATTGATCCTCAAAGGTTTTTATTGAATAGCGGAATAGGAAATATGATCAAAAAAAGTGTATGTATCTCGCACGTACACAACCACACTAGGCCCCAATTACTATTGTTTGTACCCCTAAAAGGATGGATGAGGAGTAGGAGGAGGAGTATGGAACAGGCAGCACCCTCAAATCTTCAGAAGTATGAGATGAACCCCAAAAACTTGGAAAGGTGGATCTCACACGTACCGACACAGACTATCCCGCAATTCAATTGATCCTCAAAGGTTTTTATTGAATAGCGGAATAGGAAATATGATCAAAAAAAGTGTATGTATCTCGCACGTACACAACCACACTAGGCCCCAATTACTATTGTTTGTACCCCTAAAAGGATGGTTGAGCAGTAGGAGCAGGAGTATGGAACAGGCAGCACCCTCAAATCTTCAGAAGTATGAGATGAACCCCAACAACTTGGAAAGGTGGATCTCACACGTACCGACACAGACTATCTCGCAATTGAATTGATCCCCAAAGGTTTTAATTGAATAGCGGAATAGAAAATATGATCAAAAAGAAAGTGTATGTATCTCGCACGTACACCACCACACTAGGCCCCAACTACTATTGTTTGTACCCCTAAAAGGATGGTTGAGCAGTAGGAGGAGGAGTATGGAACAGGCAGCACCCTCAAATCTTCAGTAGTATGAGATGAACCCCAAAAACTTGGAAAGGTGGATCTCTCTCACACGTACCAACACAGACTATCCCCCAATTTAACTGATCCCCAAAGGTTTTTGATTAAATAGCGGAATAGAAAATATGATCCAAAAAAAGTGTATGTATATCACACGTACACAACCACACTGGGCCCCAATTACTATTGTTTGTACCCCTAAAAGGCTAGATGAGGAGTAGGGGGAGTATGGAACAGGCAGCACCCTCAAACCTTCAGAAGTATGAGATGAACCCCAACAACTTGGAAAGGTGGATCTCTCTCACACGTACCAACACAGACTATCCCCCAATTTAACTGATCCCCAAAGGTTTTTGATTAAATAGCGGAATAGAAAATATGATCCAAAAAAAGTGTATGTATATCACACGTACACAACCACACTGGGCCCCAATTACTATTGTTTGTACCCCTAAAAGGCTAGATGAGGAGTAGGGGGAGTATGGAACAGGCAGCACCCTCAAACCTTCAGAAGTATGAGATGAACCCCAACAACTTGGAAAGGTGGATCTCTCTCACACGTACCAACACAGACTATCCCCCAATTTAACTGATCCCCAAAGGTTTTTGATTAAATAGCGGAATAGAAAATATGATCCAAAAAAAGTGTATGTATATCACACGTACACAACCACACTAGGCCCCAATTACTATTGTTTGTACCCCTAAAAGGCTAGGAGTAGGGGGAGTATGGAACAGGCAGCACCCTCAAACCTTCAGAAGTATGAGATGAACCCCAACAACTTGGAAAGGTGGATCTCTCTCACACGTACCAACACAGACTATCCCCCAATTTAACTGATCCCCAAAGGTTTTTGATTAAATAGCGGAATAGAAAATATGATCCAAAAAAAGTGTATGTATATCACACGTACACAACCACACTAGGCCCCAATTACTATTGTTTGTACCCCTAAAAGGCTAGGAGTAGGGGGAGTATGGAACAGGCAGCACCCTCAAACCTTCAGAAGTATGAGATGAACCCCAACAACTTGGAAAGGTGGATCTCTCTCACACGTACCAACACAGACTATCCCCCAATTTAACTGATCCCCAAAGGTTTTTGATTAAATAGCGGAATAGAAAATATGATCCAAAAAAAGTGTATGTATATCACACGTACACAACCACACTAGGCCCCAATTACTATTGTTTGTACCCCTAAAAGGCTAGGAGTAGGGGGAGTATGGAACAGGCAGCACCCTCAGACCTTCAGAAGTATGAGATGAACCCCAACAACTTGGAAAGGTGGATCTCTCTCACACGTACCAACACAGACTATCCCCCAATTTAACTGATCCCCAAAGGTTTTTGATTAAATAGCGGAATAGAAAATATGATCCAAAAAAAGTGTATGTATATCACACGTACACAACCACACTAGGCCCCAATTACTATTGTTTGTACCCCTAAAAGGCTAGGAGTAGGGGGAGTATGGAACAGGCAGCACCCTCAAACCTTCAGAAGTATGAGATGAACCCCAACAACTTGGAAAGGTGGATCTCTCTCACACGTACCAACACAGACTATCCCCCAATTTAACTGATCCCCAAAGGTTTTTGATTAAATAGCGGAATAGAAAATATGATCCAAAAAAAGTGTATGTATATCACACGTACACAACCACACTGGGCCCCAATTACTATTGTTTGTACCCCTAAAAGGCTAGATGAGGAGTAGGGGGAGTATGGAACAGGCAGCACCCTCAAACCTTCAGAAGTATGAGATGAACCCCAACAACTTGGAAAGGTGGATCTCTCTCACACGTACCAACACAGACTATCCCCCAATTTAACTGATCCCCAAAGGTTTTTGATTAAATAGCGGAATAGAAAATATGATCCAAAAAAAGTGTATGTATATCACACGTACACAACCACACTAGGCCCCAATTACTATTGTTTGTACCCCTAAAAGGCTAGGAGTAGGGGGAGTATGGAACAGGCAGCACCCTCAAACCTTCAGAAGTATGAGATGAACCCCAACAACTTGGAAAGGTGGATCTCTCTCACACGTACCAACACAGACTATCCCCCAATTTAACTGATCCCCAAAGGTTTTTGATTAAATAGCGGAATAGAAAATATGATCCAAAAAAAGTGTATGTATATCACACGTACACAACCACACTAGGCCCCAATTACTATTGTTTGTACCCCTAAAAGGCTAGGAGTAGGGGGAGTATGGAACAGGCAGCACCCTCAAACCTTCAGAAGTATGAGATGAACCCCAACAACTTGGAAAGGTGGATCTCTCTCACACGTACCAACACAGACTATCCCCCAATTTAACTGATCCCCAAAGGTTTTTGATTAAATAGCGGAATAGAAAATATGATCCAAAAAAAGTGTATGTATATCACACGTACACAACCACACTAGGCCCCAATTACTATTGTTTGTACCCCTAAAAGGCTAGGAGTAGGGGGAGTATGGAACAGGCAGCACCCTCAGACCTTCAGAAGTATGAGATGAACCCCAACAACTTGGAAAGGTGGATCTCTCTCACACGTACCAACACAGACTATCCCCCAATTTAACTGATCCCCAAAGGTTTTTGATTAAATAGCGGAATAGAAAATATGATCCAAAAAAAGTGTATGTATATCACACGTACACAACCACACTAGGCCCCAATTACTATTGTTTGTACCCCTAAAAGGCTAGGAGTAGGGGGAGTATGGAACAGGCAGCACCCTCAAACCTTCAGAAGTATGAGATGAACCCCAACAACTTGGAAAGGTGGATCTCTCTCACACGTACCAACACAGACTATCCCCCAATTTAACTGATCCCCAAAGGTTTTTGATTAAATAGCGGAATAGAAAATATGATCCAAAAAAAGTGTATGTATATCACACGTACACAACCACACTGGGCCCCAATTACTATTGTTTGTACCCCTAAAAGGCTAGATGAGGAGTAGGGGGAGTATGGAACAGGCAGCACCCTCAAACCTTCAGAAGTATGAGATGAACCCCAACAACTTGGAAAGGTGGATCTCTCTCACACGTACCAACACAGACTATCCCCCAATTTAACTGATCCCCAAAGGTTTTTGATTAAATAGCGGAATAGAAAATATGATCCAAAAAAAGTGTATGTATATCACACGTACACAACCACACTAGGCCCCAATTACTATTGTTTGTACCCCTAAAAGGCTAGGAGTAGGGGGAGTATGGAACAGGCAGCACCCTCAAACCTTCAGAAGTATGAGATGAACCCCAACAACTTGGAAAGGTGGATCTCTCTCACACGTACCAACACAGACTATCCCCCAATTTAACTGATCCCCAAAGGTTTTTGATTAAATAGCGGAATAGAAAATATGATCCAAAAAAAGTGTATGTATATCACACGTACACAACCACACTAGGCCCCAATTACTATTGTTTGTACCCCTAAAAGGCTAGGAGTAGGGGGAGTATGGAACAGGCAGCACCCTCAAACCTTCAGAAGTATGAGATGAACCCCAACAACTTGGAAAGGTGGATCTCTCTCACACGTACCAACACAGACTATCCCCCAATTTAACTGATCCCCAAAGGTTTTTGATTAAATAGCGGAATAGAAAATATGATCCAAAAAAAGTGTATGTATATCACACGTACACAACCACACTGGGCCCCAATTACTATTGTTTGTACCCCTAAAAGGCTAGATGAGGAGTAGGGGGAGTATGGAACAGGCAGCACCCTCAAACCTTCAGAAGTATGAGATGAACCCCAACAACTTGGAAAGGTGGATCTCTCTCACACGTACCAACACAGACTATCCCCCAATTTAACTGATCCCCAAAGGTTTTTGATTAAATAGCGGAATAGAAAATATGATCCAAAAAAAGTGTATGTATATCACACGTACACAACCACACTAGGCCCCAATTACTATTGTTTGTACCCCTAAAAGGCTAGGAGTAGGGGGAGTATGGAACAGGCAGCACCCTCAAACCTTCAGAAGTATGAGATGAACCCCAACAACTTGGAAAGGTGGATCTCTCTCACACGTACCAACACAGACTATCCCCCAATTTAACTGATCCCCAAAGGTTTTTGATTAAATAGCGGAATAGAAAATATGATCCAAAAAAAGTGTATGTATATCACACGTACACAACCACACTAGGCCCCAATTACTATTGTTTGTACCCCTAAAAGGCTAGGAGTAGGGGGAGTATGGAACAGGCAGCACCCTCAAACCTTCAGAAGTATGAGATGAACCCCAACAACTTGGAAAGGTGGATCTCTCTCACACGTACCAACACAGACTATCCCCCAATTTAACTGATCCCCAAAGGTTTTTGATTAAATAGCGGAATAGAAAATATGATCCAAAAAAAGTGTATGTATATCACACGTACACAACCACACTAGGCCCCAATTACTATTGTTTGTACCCCTAAAAGGCTAGATGAGGAGTAGGGGGGGTATGGAACAGGCAGCACCCTCAAACCTTCAGAAGTATGAGATGAACCCCAACAACTTGGAAAGGTGGATCTCTCTCACACGTACCAACACAGACTATCCCCCAATTTAACTGATCCCCAAAGGTTTTTGATTAAATAGCGGAATAGAAAATATGATCCAAAAAAAGTGTATGTATATCACACGTACACAACCACACTGGGCCCCAATTACTATTGTTTGTACCCCTAAAAGGCTAGATGAGGAGTAGGGGGAGTATGGAACAGGCAGCACCCTCAAACCTTCAGAAGTATGAGATGAACCCCAACAACTTGGAAAGGTGGATCTCTCTCACACGTACCAACACAGACTATCCCCCAATTTAACTGATCCCCAAAGGTTTTTGATTAAATAGCGGAATAGAAAATATGATCCAAAAAAAGTGTATGTATATCACACGTACACAACCACACTAGGCCCCAATTACTATTGTTTGTACCCCTAAAAGGCTAGGAGTAGGGGGAGTATGGAACAGGCAGCACCCTCAAACCTTCAGAAGTATGAGATGAACCCCAACAACTTGGAAAGGTGGATCTCTCTCACACGTACCAACACAGACTATCCCCCAATTTAACTGATCCCCAAAGGTTTTTGATTAAATAGCGGAATAGAAAATATGATCCAAAAAAAGTGTATGTATATCACACGTACACAACCACACTAGGCCCCAATTACTATTGTTTGTACCCCTAAAAGGCTAGGAGTAGGGGGAGTATGGAACAGGCAGCACCCTCAGACCTTCAGAAGTATGAGATGAACCCCAACAACTTGGAAAGGTGGATCTCTCTCACACGTACCAACACAGACTATCCCCCAATTTAACTGATCCCCAAAGGTTTTTGATTAAATAGCGGAATAGAAAATATGATCCAAAAAAAGTGTATGTATATCACACGTACACAACCACACTAGGCCCCAATTACTATTGTTTGTACCCCTAAAAGGCTAGGAGTAGGGGGAGTATGGAACAGGCAGCACCCTCAAACCTTCAGAAGTATGAGATGAACCCCAACAACTTGGAAAGGTGGATCTCTCTCACACGTACCAACACAGACTATCCCCCAATTTAACTGATCCCCAAAGGTTTTTGATTAAATAGCGGAATAGAAAATATGATCCAAAAAAAGTGTATGTATATCACACGTACACAACCACACTGGGCCCCAATTACTATTGTTTGTACCCCTAAAAGGCTAGATGAGGAGTAGGGGGAGTATGGAACAGGCAGCACCCTCAAACCTTCAGAAGTATGAGATGAACCCCAACAACTTGGAAAGGTGGATCTCTCTCACACGTACCAACACAGACTATCCCCCAATTTAACTGATCCCCAAAGGTTTTTGATTAAATAGCGGAATAGAAAATATGATCCAAAAAAAGTGTATGTATATCACACGTACACAACCACACTAGGCCCCAATTACTATTGTTTGTACCCCTAAAAGGCTAGGAGTAGGGGGAGTATGGAACAGGCAGCACCCTCAAACCTTCAGAAGTATGAGATGAACCCCAACAACTTGGAAAGGTGGATCTCTCTCACACGTACCAACACAGACTATCCCCCAATTTAACTGATCCCCAAAGGTTTTTGATTAAATAGCGGAATAGAAAATATGATCCAAAAAAAGTGTATGTATATCACACGTACACAACCACACTAGGCCCCAATTACTATTGTTTGTACCCCTAAAAGGCTAGGAGTAGGGGGAGTATGGAACAGGCAGCACCCTCAAACCTTCAGAAGTATGAGATGAACCCCAACAACTTGGAAAGGTGGATCTCTCTCACACGTACCAACACAGACTATCCCCCAATTTAACTGATCCCCAAAGGTTTTTGATTAAATAGCGGAATAGAAAATATGATCCAAAAAAAGTGTATGTATATCACACGTACACAACCACACTAGGCCCCAATTACTATTGTTTGTACCCCTAAAAGGCTAGGAGTAGGGGGAGTATGGAACAGGCAGCACCCTCAAACCTTCAGAAGTATGAGATGAACCCCAACAACTTGGAAAGGTGGATCTCTCTCACACGTACCAACACAGACTATCCCCCAATTTAACTGATCCCCAAAGGTTTTTGATTAAATAGCGGAATAGAAAATATGATCCAAAAAAAGTGTATGTATATCACACGTACACAACCACACTGGGCCCCAATTACTATTGTTTGTACCCCTAAAAGGCTAGATGAGGAGTAGGGGGAGTATGGAACAGGCAGCACCCTCAAACCTTCAGAAGTATGAGATGAACCCCAACAACTTGGAAAGGTGGATCTCTCTCACACGTACCAACACAGACTATCCCCCAATTTAACTGATCCCCAAAGGTTTTTGATTAAATAGCGGAATAGAAAATATGATCCAAAAAAAGTGTATGTATATCACATGTACACAACCACACTAGGCCCCAATTACTATTGTTTGTACCCCTAAAAGGCTAGGAGTAGGGGGAGTATGGAACAGGCAGCACCCTCAAACCTTCAGAAGTATGAGATGAACCCCAACAACTTGGAAAGGTGGATCTCTCTCACACGTACCAACACAGACTATCCCCCAATTTAACTGATCCCCAAAGGTTTTTGATTAAATAGCGGAATAGAAAATATGATCCAAAAAAAGTGTATGTATATCATACGTACACAACCACACTAGGCCCCAATTACTATTGTTTGTACCCCTAAAAGGCTAGATGAGGAGTAGGGGGGGTATGGAACAGGCAGCACCCTCAAACCTTCAGAAGTATGAGATGAACCCCAACAACTTGGAAAGGTGGATCTCTCTCACACGTACCAACACAGACTATCCCCCAATTTAACTGATCCCCAAAGGTTTTTGATTAAATAGCGGAATAGAAAATATGATCCAAAAAAAGTGTATGTATATCACACGTACACAACCACACTAGGCCCCAATTACTATTGTTTGTACCCCTAAAAGGCTAGATGAGGAGTAGGGGGGGTATGGAACAGGCAGCACCCTCAAACCTTCAGAAGTATGAGATGAACCCCAACAACTTGGAAAGGTGGATCTCTCTCACACGTACCAACACAGACTATCCCCCAATTTAACTGATCCCCAAAGGTTTTTGATTAAATAGCGGAATAGAAAATATGATCCAAAAAAAGTGTATGTATATCACACGTACACAACCACACTAGGCCCCAATTACTATTGTTTGTACCCCTAAAAGGCTAGGAGTAGGGGGAGTATGGAACAGGCAGCACCCTCAAACCTTCAGAAGTATGAGATGAACCCCAACAACTTGGAAAGGTGGATCTCTCTCACACGTACCAACACAGACTATCCCCCAATTTAACTGATCCCCAAAGGTTTTTGATTAAATAGCGGAATAGAAAATATGATCCAAAAAAAGTGTATGTATATCACACGTACACAACCACACTAGGCCCCAATTACTATTGTTTGTACCCCTAAAAGGCTAGGAGTAGGGGGAGTATGGAACAGGCAGCACCCTCAAACCTTCAGAAGTATGAGATGAACCCCAACAACTTGGAAAGGTGGATCTCTCTCACACGTACCAACACAGACTATCCCCCAATTTAACTGATCCCCAAAGGTTTTTGATTAAATAGCGGAATAGAAAATATGATCCAAAAAAAGTGTATGTATATCACACGTACACAACCACACTAGGCCCCAATTACTATTGTTTGTACCCCTAAAAGGCTAGATGAGGAGTAGGGGGAGTATGGAACAGGCAGCACCCTCAAATCTTCAGAAGTATGAGATTGTGTTCACTGTACCCCACAAAGATTGAGTTCACTGCACCCCACAATGATTGTGTTCACTGCACCCCACAAAGATTGTGTTCACTGCACCTCACAAAGATTGTGTTCACTGTACCCCCCAAAGATTGTGTTCACTGCACCCCACAAAGATTCTGTTCACTGTACCCCACAAAGATTGTGTTCACTGCACCCTAAAAGGATGTTGTTCACTGCACCCCACAAAGATTGTGTTCACTGCACCCTAAAAGGATGTTGTTCACTGCACCCCAAAAAGATTGTGTTCACTGTACCCCCCCAAAGATTGTGTTCACTGCACCCCACAAAGATTGTGTTCACTGCACCCCAAAAAGATTGTGTTCACTGTACCCCCCAAAGATTGTGTTCACTGCACCCCAAAAAGATTGTGTTCACTGTACCCCCCAAAGATTGTGTTCACTGCACCCCACAAAGATTCTGTTCACTGTACCCCACAAAGATTGTGTTCACTGCACCCCAAAAAGATTGTGTTCACTGTACCCCCCCAAAGATTGTGTTCACTGCACCCCACAAAGATTCTGTTCACTGCACCCCACAAAGGATTTTGTTCACTGCACCCCAAAAAGATTGTGTTCACTGCACCCCAAAAAGGATTTTGATCACTGCACCCCAAAAAGGATGTTGTTCACTGCACCCCAAAAATGATTTTGTTCACTCCACCCCAAAAAGATTGTGTTCACTGTACCCCACAAAGATTGTGTTCACTGCACCCCAAAAAGATTGTGTTCACTGTACCCCCCAAAGATTGTGTTCACTGCACCCCACAAAGATTCTGTTCACTGTACCCCACAAAGATTGTGTTCACTGCACCCCAAAAAGATTGTGTTCACTGCACCCCAAAAAGGATGTTGTTCACTGCACCCCAAAAAGGATGTTGTTCACTCCACCCCAAAAAGATTGTGTTCACTGCACCCCACAAAGATTGTGTTCACTGCACCCCAAAAAGATTGTGTTCACTGCACCCCAAAAATGATTTTGTTCACTGCACCCCAAAAAGGATTTTGTTCACTGCACCCCAAAAAGGATGTTGTTCACTCCACCCCAAAAAGATTGTGTTCACTGCACCCCAAAAAGATTGTGTTCACTGCACCCCACAAAGGATTTTGTTCACTGCACCCCAAAAAGATTGTGTTCACTGCACCCCAAAAAGGATGTTGTTCACTGCACCCCAAAAAGGATTTTGTTCACTGCACCCCAAAAAGATTGTGTTCACTGCACCCCACAAAGGATTTTGTTCACTGCACCCCACAAAGATTGTGTTCACTGCACACCAAAAAGGATTGTGTTCACTGCACCCCAAAAAGATTTTGTTCACTGCACCCCAAAAAGATTGTGTTCACTGCACCCCACAAAGGATTTTGTTCACTGCACCCCACAAAGATTGTGTTCACTGCAGCCCAAAAAGATTGTGTTCACTGCAGCCCAAAAAGATTGTGTTCACTGCAGCCCAAAAAGATTGTGTTCACTGCAGCTCACACACAGAAAAATGGATGTGGATCACTGACACCTGCCTATCTCCAATCCCACACCACACAGCAATATCGATTGTAGTTTGTAGAACACAGTTTCCCTAAAATTCAGCAGACTCTGTCCCTAACAGGATTGAGAAGAGATCGTAGATCAGGATTGAGTGCAGATTCACCCCACCCCCCACACAGCAATATCGATTGTAGTTTGTAGAAGACACTGACCCTATAATTCAGCAGACTCTATCCCTAAAATGCCTACAACTCGCCCTGCCTAAACACTCCGACCTGTCCCTCAATTCTATCCGGACACAAATGGTTTTTTCCTGCCTATCTTTCCCTAATCAGCAGCCAGCACATTGATGTGTGCTCTGTCCCTTAGCTAAGCAGCAGAATGACGCTGCTGCGGCGGCTGCCTCGAACTTATAAAGACTTGGTCACATGCTTCAGACGGCCAATCACAGCTACTAAGACATTTGCAGGCATGGCTGGGATGGCTTAAGGCACACCAGTTAAACGATTGTTGATTGGCTGTTGAAAGCCCGCCATGAAAAGAGCGCCAAAGCATGCAAAACCCGGAAATAAAACGACCGAACACGGATTTTTACCCGAACATACAGTAAAGTGTCCGTGTCCGTGTTCGGGTAAAAAAAATCCAATTATTCGGTACGAACACGAATAATACAGTCCGTGTTCGCTCAACACTAGTTATAGCTTTTTTGTGTGACCGTGGATATGAAACGTTTTCGTTTTTTAATGTTTTTCCTACAGCTTTTACAGGTTGCGCACTTTCCACACGCATAAAAGCCTGCCAAAAACTGAAAAATGCCATTGTTTTTTACCCGGGGTGGATTGATTACTCCTGGAGCTACTTTATCTCTTAACGAGGGGGCTTTTTTGTAGATAAACCTGGGCTGTTCTGACAAGACAGGACCCAAGATCCTGTCTTCTTTGAGAATAGCCCAATGCTTACGGACAATTTTTTCAACTTTTTTGTGCTGGATGTTGAAATCTAAGACAAGCCGGGACTGTGTATCAATTTCCTTAGATCTGGAATTTTCAAGGAGACGATCTCGCTCTGTGTTCTTAACCCATTCTAGTTCTTTCTTTATGTCTTTTTTATCGTAACCCTTCTCCAAGAACCTTCCTGTTAAAGTGTCTGATTGTGCAATAAAATCCTCCTCTGAGGTGCAGTTGCGCCTTAAGCGTGTGAACTGTCCGCGAGGGATATTGCACAACCATTGTCTGTGGTGACAACTGTCCAAGGGGATAAAAGAGTTTCGATCTGTGGGTTTAAAATAATTCCTAGTTTTAAAACCACCATCAATTTTAAAAATTTCCAAGTCTAAAAACACAATATTTTCCTGTTGTATATTCCACGTTAAAAAGATGTTTTTTACATTACTATTTAATCTGTTCATGAAGGCCTCCAAACTTATCATATCACCTTGCCAAATCATGAACAGATCGTCAATGTAGCGACGATAGCAAATAAGCTGTGGGGGCAAGTCTGCAAAAACAGCTTGTTCCTCCCAGTGGGCCATAAAAAGATTGGCCACACTGGGAGCAAACTTAGCCCCCATCGCAACACCTTTGACTTGTAAGTAAAATCTGTGGTCATACCAAAAGTAATTTTTATTCAGGCAGAACTTTAAACTTCTCTGAAGGAACCTAATTTGCTTCCTGGGTAATTGTGTTTGGGATAAACCCCACTTTACAGCACAAAGAGCATCGGAGTGGTCAATTATAGTGTATAAAGATCCAACATCCGCTGTAATCAATATACATTCAGATGAGCTGGGTAACACACTCTCAAGTGACAAGCAGGGTCAGATTGCAGGGTTCAGCATAGCTGCGATCTGTCCCTGTGTCACTCAGTCACCTCCCCCCACACATGTTAGTAAGCACCAGGCATACATTAACCCTTCCCTCTCCAATAAATTTAACCCCTTCCCTGCCAGTGTCATTTTTACAGTAACAGTGCATATTTATAGCACTGATTACTGCAGTAATGTCACTGGTACCCCCAAAAGTGTCAAAAATGTCAGTCAAGGGTCCGATCTGTCCGCTGAAATGTCGCAGTCCCGCAAAAGAAATCGCAGATCGCCGCCATTACGCGTTAAAAAAAAAAAAACACCAAAAATCTTTCCCTTTGTTAGTAAACGCAATAACTTTTGCGCAAACCAATCAAAATACACTTATTGTGAATTTTTTTACCAAACATAGGTAGCAGAAAACAAATTGGCCAAAAATTTAAAAAAATTTAGATTTTTACATTTTTTTGGGGAGAATTTCATATAAAAAAATGTGAAAAATATTGTTATTTTTTCAAAATTTACACTCTTTTTTTGTTTATAGCGCAAAAAGTAAAAATCGCACAGGTGATCAAATACCACCAAAAGAAAGCTCTGTTTGTGGGAAAAAAAGGATGTCAATTTAGTTTAGGTATGGCGTCGCACGACCGCACAATTGTCAGTTAAATTCGCACAGCGCAGAATCGCAAAAAGTGGCCCAGACGTAAGACAGCAAAATGCTCTAGTGGTAAAGTGGTTAATCGCCAATAACTGTCCAGGGAGCACGCTTTCCGCACAGCAATGTGTACATTCTGGTCCACCCGCCAAGAGGCTGTATTGATGCGTGCGTCCGGCGTGAAGAGATTTAGAACTTTCCAAGCTTTCCAGTTAGGGCCGCCTGCCAGTTTTTCTTGTGGACCTAATTGAAAGCACTATTTAGGTTTACACCTAGCGCTATGTCCGTTTAGGATAGAAAAAACTATGGAAAAGGACTGCAACTTTTTATTTTTTTCCAGAGCAGATTTACAAATGGTCACCCATAGAGCCATCACAATTCCACCCTTGTCCATTGTATGGTGCATGCAAACACAAACAGAACAGGTGGAGTCAAGGGAGGGACCAGTGGTGGGGCAGAGGGCGGGCTAGGGGTGGGGCAGAGGGCAGGGCCAAGGGTGGGATCAAAGGGGGCCCCATCAGGTAGGCTGTAGGGGGCCCCATGATTTCTAACAGCGGCCCTGGTTGTGCAATATCCCTCGCGGACAGTTCACACGCTTAAGGCGCAACTGCACCTCAGAGGAGGATTTTATTGCACAATCAGACACTTTAACAGGAAGGTTCTTGGAGAGGGGTTACGATAAAAAAGACATAAAGAAAGAACTAGAATGGGTTAAGAACACAGAGCGAGATCGTCTCCTTGAAAATTCCAGATCTAAGGAAATTGATACACAGTCCAGGCTTGTCTTAGATTTCAACATCCAGCACAAAAAAGTTGAAAAAATTGTCCGTAAGCATTGGGCTATTCTCAAAGAAGACAGGATCTTGGGTCCTGTCTTGTCAGAACAGCCCAGGTTTATCTACAAAAAAAGCCCCCTCGTTAAGAGATAAAGTAGCTCCAGGAGTAATCAATCCACCCCGGGTAAAAAACAATGGCATTTTTCCGTTTTTGGCAGGCTTTTATGCGTGTGGAAAGTGCGCAACCTGTAAAAGCTGTAGGAAAAACATTAAAAAACGAAAAAGTTTCATATCCACGGTCACACAAAAAAGCTATAACATAAAAAATCTGATAACATGTGCTACGCAAGGCGTAGTTTACATGTTAGAGTGTGACTGTGGGCTACAGTACATAGGTCGTACCTCAAGAGCCCTACATGTAAGAGTTGGAGAACATGTAAACAATATACGTAAGGGACTTACTACCCATAGTGTATCTAGGCACTTTAAAAATTACCACCATAAGAATCCTAGCACCTTAAAATTCTGGGGTATTGAAAAAGTCAGCTACCATTGGAGGGGTGGTAATTTTATTAGACAACTCAGTCGCCGCGAATCCTTTTGGATCTATGAGGCGAAGGTTTTAACCCCTTTGGGCTTGAATGTTGATTTCGATCTTAATTGTTTTATTTCAGACAGATGAGTTTTATGGTCATTTTATTTATTTGTAAATTTTTATACACATGTTTTTAATATTCTTTTTAGTATAAAGTTTCAATGTCACAATATCTTGATTGTACCTTTATGTATTTTTAATAATTATGCACATGGTGTTTTATAAAATATTGCATTCATTATTGTTTGTCCTAAGAGTATGCAGTATGCTGCCATCTAGTGACTGGTTAACAGTGTGGCCGTCAGGTCCGATTGACCATCATTATAATCAAAGATTGATTGTATTTGATGAATCTTTAATGGCTAGTAAAAAATTATATAAGGTAGTGTTTTAAAACATTTCCCTTTAAATACATAAATTGCAGCCGATTCATTTTAGAGTGTATCATGATCGGAGACGTTCGTTTCCACGGCAATACACATAGTTGTGGCTTAGCTGTAGTAAACATCATGATCGTGCCCGCCTTTTCCGCTTCCTGTCCAGAGAGACTATCGAGTCTCTATGGCGATGGTGAAACGCCGGACATGATGAAATAGGCGCCGCCCATCTCAAGCTTAAAGAGCCGGACCTATTGACCTATCAGCATCCCCGCTGAAGAAGTCTACGCCCACCAGACGTAACGCGTACGGGGGATTGGTCACTCGGTCCGTCGGCCATACAACACGGAAGCCAGACACCTCACAGCACGCTGCATGCTCTGCTATTTACATGCCCATTGAACCGGGACACAATGTAAGTGCAATACTATTTTTTGAGCAATAAAATGTTATTCCTGCAACAGAGAGCACTAGGTTGTTTCCTCTTTTATCCATATGTTTTGGAGCTTATTGGGAAAGAGTATCCTCTGTGATTTTGAGATATCGTTATGCTGGAGGCAATTGTCTGGTCCTATTGATATCGTTTTGGCTGATCATCGTGGAGATTGATTCATGCTTTTAGACCCTGTGGGGTCAAGTTCTGGAGGTGAGAGGCAGAGAATGCCGGGTGATGGGATTTTATGAGCACTCAAGTTTTACAACTTGCCTGTTTGGGGGACAAACCACACACTGCGCAGGAGTTGTGGAGGAGCATGGAACAGCAGACAAATGAGTGGTTGCTGCCAGCGAGCCTCAAGCCCGGCCTGGTGGTGTGCGATAACGGGAGAAATCTCATAGCAGCTCTGGGCCTAGCCGGTTTGACGCACATCCCTTGCCTGGCGCATGTGCTGAATTTGGTGGTGCAGAGGTTCCTTAAAAACTACCCCGATATGTCAGAGCTGCTGCAGAAAGTGCGGGCCGTTTGTGCGCACTTTCGGCGTTCTCACCCTGCTGCTGCTCGCCTGGCAGCGCTGCAGCGTAACTTCGGACTTCCCGCTCACCGCCTCATATGTGACGTGCCCACAAGGTGGAACTCCACCTTGCACATGCTGGAAAGACTGTGCGAGCAGAGCAGCAGCAGGCCATAGTGGAGTTTCAGCTGCAGCACGCACGCGTGAGTCGCTCTGCGGAACAGCACCACTTCACCACCAATAACTGGGCCTCCATGCGAGACCTGTGTGCCTTGTTGCGCTGTTTTGAGTACTCCACCAACATGGCCAGTGGCAATGACGCCGTTCTCAGCTTAACTATCCCACTTCTATGCCTCCTTGAAAAAACAATTCGGGCGATGATGGAAGAGGATGTGGCACAGGATGAGGAGGAGGAGGAGGATGAAGAGGTAACATTTCCAAGGCTTTCAGGGCAGTCATTCGCAAGGGGCTCCGAGGGTGGGTTCCTGCACACACAAACGCCAGGGACACAATTGTCCAGCAGGGGCACAGTTCTGGAGGATGAGGAGGATGAGGAGGAGGAGGAGCTGGAGGAGGAGATGGAACCATGTTCACAGCAGGGTGGCACCCAGGCCAGCTCATGGCCATCACTGATGCGTGGCTGGGGGGATACAGAGGACACGGACGATACACCTCCCACAGAGGACAGCCTTTCGTCGCCTCTGGGCAGCCTGGCACACATGAGCGATTACATGCTGCAGTGTCTCCACAACGACCGCCGAGTTGCCCACATTCTAACTTGTGCTGATTACTGGGTGGCCACGCTGCTGGATCCCCGTTACAAGGACAACGTACCGTCCTTAATTCACTCACTGGAGCGCGATCGCAAGATGCGCGAGTACAAGCGCACGCTGGTAGACGCGATGCTGCTGGCATTCCCATCTGACAGCGGGGCCACAGTGGAAGCACAAGGCAGAGGAGGAGGAGGTCGCCAACTCAACCAGGGCACCGCCAGCACCTCAGAAGGCAGGGTTAGCATGGCCGAAATGTGGAAAAGCTTTGTCAGCACGCCACAACAAACAGCAGCACCAGCAGCTCAGATGGAACGTCTTAGCAGGAGGCAGCATTTTACCAACATGGTGGAGCAGTATGTGTGCACACGCCTACATGTAGTGAATAAGGGGTCTGCCCTCTTCAACTTCTGGGTCTCCAAATTGGGCACATGGCCTGAGCTTGCCCTTTACGCCTTGGAGGTGCTGGCGTGCCCTGCAGCCAGTGTATTATCTGAACGGGTATTTAGCACGGCTGGGGGTGTTATAATAGACAAGCGCAGCCGCCTGTCCAGAGACAATGTGGACAAGCTCACGTTCATTAAAATGAACCAGGCATGGATCCCACGGGACTTTTCCGTACCTTGTGCAGAATAGCAATGGATACCGACCTTACCCAGCCATTGTTCCATTTTTGCTCTTTCTCACTCTTTTGGGGTGTACCCTCATTTAAAATTTGTGAAAAGAAGCAGTGTTGGCTACCTCGTCCTCCTCCTCAGGGCCAGATTAACGTAGGGGCTATTGGAGCTGCAGCTCCATGCAGGCCCCTACCTTTTATATAGGCCCTGGGTTGGCCATATTCACTGTGACCGCTCTTCTGTCACTTGTAAACACAGAAGTCTGGCTTCTATGCTCGCTTCCCCAGGCAGCACCCTCAGAACCTCCCCACACAGCGCGAAGGCCGGACAAGGAGGGACAGTTGCCGATGCATGGATGTGTTTATGGGCTTCAGAGACAGCATCCCATGTTGAATTAGGCATGCATGGCTGCACCCTTCCTCCTCTGGGTGCATGCCAAGGCACGGCCCTTAAGGCCCTTCAAAATCCTCAGCACCAAGACCATGATGCTCTTAATCCGGCCCTGGTCCTCCTCCACCGCCGCTTCCACCTACACCGCCCATAGGTGTGCGCAGCCTATTGCATTAGGGTGTGCACCCCAAAGTTGAAATACACATGCATGTGTTTGCCTACATGTACATGGCCCCGATACATTACTCTCCCTGCTGGCAAAGAGAAATAGAGCAGAGCAGGTGCGAGGGAGATCTTTCCCATCTCCTCACTGGCAAACAGAGCGATAATGCTATGTGCCCTAGGTGATTAGGGTGCGCCCAGGTACACCAGGCACACCCTGTGCGCATGCCTATGACACCGCCACATCCACCACCACCTCAACCTCCCTCCTACTCCATATGGGCCTCGTCCTTCAGAGATGAAGAACATTGTTTTATTTTTCTGTTTTTTTTTGTTGTTTTAAGTTATTTCCCTATCCACATTTGTTTGCAGAGCACTTGCCATGCTCTTAACTACGTTTTGCTGCCATTTGCAGCACTCTAGCCCTTTCCATTGGTGTTTTAGAGCCATTTTAGTGCCTTAAAGTTCGGGTCCCCATTGACTTCAAAGGGGTTCGGTGTCCGGGAAAAGTTCGGTAAAAGTCCGGGACACGGACCCGGACTTTTTTTTAAAGTTCGGCCGAACCCGTCGAACACGGACATCTAGGTGTCCGCTCAACCCTAAACATGACATTAACAGCTACAACTTGAAACATTGTATCCTTCAGAAAGGGTCAAAGCATTTTATGATGAATCTTTCCGCAAAATGACACAAGGGCTTGTACAACATACTATTCTAAAAGTGGTTGTAAACCCCATTCATGAAACTTGAAATAAGCACATATATCTGCAGTGTTTACTTATCTCTCTCCAAAGCTCTAAGTGTCATTTCTTTCTGGTGCTTTTGTTCCTCTGTTATCAGCATGAGTCACTTCTGACAAGTTCTCCGACACATGAGATAGCATGAGCTATAAATTTTTGTCGGAGAGGGAGCTTAGAGGGAGATAAGCACTGATCTTGTCTATTCAGAATACAGCTCTGCGTGTTCCTTCACTCCTCTGCCTATGTTGAGGGGGGGGGGGGTGTCCCTTTCCTCCAATCAGCCCTCACACAGTGTAAGTGCAGTCTCCCTGTCCTCTTTATTATGCAGAGACAGATAAACATAATCTGTATTTCTGAAAGAGTTTAGAAAGGGGAAGACAGCAGATAAACAAATAAAACCTATGTAGAAGGATTTGTTTAACATCTGAGGCTATTCACTTCACTAGGTATATGTGAGGGTTTACAACCACTTTAAACTGGCTGAGGACAAAAAAATTGAAAAAGGGCCCCATGCAGCCAGAAAAAAAAAAAAAAACAAACCAGTTTTAAATGTATTCTTTAAAGGTGAGACGGGGGGCGTGGCCCGCATGGGCATGTGAGAAGTCGCATCTCACGGAGCTCCCGCCGATAATCGGGTAATTACCTACTTGCCCCGGCTGGCTACCTTATCCTGATCACCGGATTTGGCTTCCTGAGTCTCCTCTGCACGCAGCGATACCTTGCATGCTGCGATCCGGAGCCGCCATGACCAGGGGGAGCAAACAGAAAGAAGGCAGTGGTGCTGTCCCTGTCAGCCAAGATGGCGCCGGCCCTAGCGGGAAGGGTAAATCTTATTTTAATGCCACAACTGTTATACTTCTTGCACAACTCCCCGAATGTCATTACATTGCAGACCTTTCGAATCGTGAATACTCTATTTAGGTCCCTGCTGTGGAAGGGAAAGGCGGCTAGGGTCCGCTTGGAACAACTGCAGAAACCTAGGGAAGGGGGGGGGGCCTTGCCCTCCCTAACCCGTGGCTGTATTATCTGGCTTCCCAACTGCAACACTTAGTGGGCGCGGTCTCGGGGACGCGGGTCGGTGCGGCATTGGTGGTTATGCAGGGTTTTACGGGTGCGAGTGGGATACCGGAGGGACTGGAGGCTCAGCTGCTCACCAAACCCAATAGGCGATACCCGCCGTATCGCCTCATGCAGAAGGTGTGGGACAAGACCAAACAATTGCAGCAAGTGACGGGATACACCAAATCTAGCCCAATCTGGGGTAATCGCACCTATCCAGAATTGTGTAAATTGGACCAGGCTGGTAGATGGCGCTCATTGGGGGTAACTCACCTGCAGCATATCATGCGCAAAGGGGTCTTGCTACCTTTTGAGCTGTTACAGGACCGTTTCTCCCTACCCAACACTATGAAATTTTACTACTTCCAATTACAGCACGCAGTGCGGGCTCAGACTGCCACTGGGCAGTTGCACCTGTCTCCTGCTCCTATTTTTTCCCTTATGCAACAGTTCACTGATACCAAGGGGTTCATATCCAGCTGCTATGCCTCCCTATTGAGCACATTCTTAGAAAAATACCCTGGTAGGGCTTGTGACCAGTGGAGCACTGATGTGGGGGAGATCCCGGGTGAGCAGTGGGAGGAGGCCTTAGAGTCGGTCCGTACGTGCTCCTTGAATGTCTCGCATCAGGTGTCTCAATTGTACATCCTACTCAGGGTCCACCATACTCCTCTGACGCTCCATTCCATGGGCCTCCGGGATGACAACTTCTGTGGTCGTTGTTGGAGGGAGGTGGGAAACTTGATTCACCTGATGTGGCGTTGCTCAAAGCTGCACAGATATTGGACCGCGGTGTGCTCTGCTATTAACAGAACCCTGGGGGTGGACATCCCTGGGGACCCTAAGCACTGTATTTTGGGCATACTAGACCAAATTGTGGAAGACAGATTCCTGAGAGAGGCTGCCTCTCGCGCTCTGTTCCAGGCCCGCCTTCTTATACTGAGACATTGGATTGGACCAGACGCCTACTTACAGGATGTGGCTGGAACAGATGGGGGGCACTCTCAGAATAGAAAAGTTTATATACCAACACAGGGGTTCTACACAAAAGTTTTCTAAAATTTGGGGTGCTTGGTTGAACTGCCCGGCAATGGCCCATAATGACCTCATTCTGGATCGTTTACTATCTTAAATGCATGCTTTTCGGTTAGGTTTGTCGTAGATTGGTTGCTAACCGCATTTGGGGTGGGCAGGGGAGATTTCTTAACATGTATGGTATTTTGGTGATGTGCTAATTATGCTGACCCAGTATCTTTTGAATTAGTTAAGAACAATGCTTTATGTGGGGATGGTGATTCCTTTCTTTGTTATGGTACCAGTATATTGTTTTGATGGTTATTGTGGTGCTGTGTGTTTCTCTCAATAAAACATTTTTCTGATTTAAAAAAAAAAAAGGTGAGACAAACTACACCCGGGAGGTGCTCTGCATAAGTGCATTCAAACAAAAGTAGATTCATTAATTTCCAGAAATATTAAGCTTTTGTGTTTTATTCACAGTCCTGACATATTGTAAAGTTTCATAATATTTTTTTTTCTAGTTGTGGCAACCATTTTGTGACTTTGCAGACATTGTGGACATTAGAATAACACAAGCCAACTCACCAGTAATGCCAGAAGGCCGCATTGTGACAATCACTAAGCAAAATAACAAAGTTCTGGTGAGTATGGATTGGTACTAATTGGATTGGTGTTGCAATTTACTACAGCATGACCACTATGGACAATGTGTACAGTTCTTAACTGTTGACATTGATCGCTTATGAGTATTTGGGAGCCTACTAAATTATTTTCTATGTGTTTGCATGTGTTGATGCAGCTTAGGAAATTATTCTATAAAAGGGTGCATCATTTTGACTACATTAAAATATGCATCTGACCCCCTTCTAAGTTGCATTAAGCTACACATGCATTCCTGTATATATGGGTCAAGAATTAGTTCTGTAAAAAAAAAAAAAAAAAATGTACACAGGTCCTAAAGCATGCATGATAAATTATGTCAAAATAAGCTCTACCTCTGGCTGGGACGAGGTGTAGCCAGAGCCAGCATGCTGTGAAGATGCTGTGAGCTTTTGAGTCGACTGTATATCCTGATAGCATCCTACTAACAGCCCTTGCATAACCTCCAGCCTACTTAATACCCTTGATTTGGTTCTTGGATACCAAAAGTTGGTTAATGTCTTGAGTAACATGTGACCCTCTAAACCCTATACTGTCGCTACACTGCAACCACTTAAAATATATCAGGTTGGGTTTTAGAGTCCCATCATAGCATACAGGTTAAGTTAAATTTTTTTTCACATCCTTTTTATGTTAGTTACTTAAGGCCCTGTTCACAACTGAGCATTTTTCAGCTCGTAAAAGCTCATCTGTGAAGTCTCAAAACGCCCAACAAGCAAAACCTTATTCATTTCAATGTCCCCTGTTCACATATGAGTGTTTTCTTGCCTTAAGCAAAACGCCTGAAGCTCTAAAAAGTACATGAGCTTCTTTTTTGGCAGATTACAAGCGTTTTTGTTGGATGTCAATGCCTGCCTCCAAGCACCTGGAAAATACGCCCAAAAAAAAAACCTTGAAAATGATACGCTCAGGTGTGAATGGAGCCTTAAGGTATGATGATTTAAAGTGCAACCGTGGAGATTGTATTCAGTGACAAATGTAATTTGTTTTTGCATTCTGTGTCCTCACACAGGGGATTTTACGTCCAAACATTTTCTCATTTCTCTAACTTTTTCCGTTATGACGCATTTGTTCATCTGTTGATCTTAATCACCAGCTTTGTACTTTTAATGCTGTGTATACTTGTATGTTGTATGGTTTCATTATTCCTGAGTTTTAATAAAAATACCCTTTTATTTATTTAAAAAGAAGGTCCTTGTGAAGTACGCCAGAAGTGATATCCAAAGTGAGCCCAAGAGTGCTTAAAAGTGCTTCACCCTTAAGCAGTTCTTCCTTAGAGCAGCCCTTTCCTGTGCCAGTGTTCACAAAACTGCTGCCAAATTTGAACTATTTAGAAGAAAAAACTGATCACGTTAAATATAAGCAGCGAGCAACAAAGAGAAGTACCCAACATAGTTACATAGTTATTCTAGTTGAAAAAAATAACAAGTCCATCTTGTTCAACCAATAAGATGAAAAAAATCCTTCCTTAATCTGCACGGAAATCCCCAATACAACAAATTTTGCTCAATAAAACAGTTAAACAGTAGTATTGAAAATGGGTTATCAGCATATTTTATAAACCTTTCCAAAGAAATCTATATTGCTTGATATATTGGTCCCTTTGTTTCTTGTTCAAGGAGGCACAGTTTTCAGTCTTGAAGGAAGCATTGTCTTTTGTATCTCTGGTCGATGGATATTATCGATTGACTACAGATTCTAACCATTATTTTTGTGAGGAAGTGGTTCCACCAAGGCTGAGGTGGAATTTGGAGAATCAGTGTCATGGACCCATCACGTAAGTCACTGATTTATCGAAACACACACATTTACAATACATCTATTCTTCTTCAATATAAAATTGTGAAATAAAGCTATGGGGAAGGTTCCTGCATTTATAATAAGCTACAAGACAGTAAAGGATTAATGAAATGACAACACTGTATAAGATACTGCAAAGAAACATGCCATCTCAATTTTTTTTTGGCTACAGCATTTATTTTATTTGCAATAGGATTCATTTACATAGCAGTAAAGACCACTGTGAGACAATAAAAGAGGAAAATAGCTATCAAAGACTTGCTATGCAAATAACGTGCATTATTGTCTAGTCAAGTGGGCATAATAAATGTGAAAAATAAATATAAATAGGTTGGTGTCAAGGCTATTGGTGGCACATAGCCAAATCACAAAAATAATACAACACACAAAGCACAAAAGTCCCACAGGGATTATCTAGGGCACATGTGTCAAACACAAGGCCCACAGGCCGAAGCCGGCCATTTAGGTCATTTCATGTGGCCCTCACACCCAGGGGAAGGAGTGGAAGATTGATGTGAACAGCCTGTGAAAGAGAGCTGATTCCTGCACACTGTGCATAGTACACCCCTAGACCCTCCATTCAGTATGTAGCGCACTCCTCAATACTGCACTCTGTACACAGCACACTCCTGAACTCTGTATGTAGTGCACCTCTGAACTCTGCACTCCGTATGTAGTGCATCCCTGAGCTCCACACATACCGCACTCTTGGTATCTTTAGCCCCTTTAAGATCCTCCCACTGTCTGAAATTTGGCCACACCCATAGTTTGATGCAGTTCAGTGGGGGGCGTGGTTAAGTTCCTGCACCTATTCTCTGAGGAAAAATGCCCTGTATAAATATATATAGGCTTACAGATACAACCGGCCCTTTGAGGACAACCATGATGCTCGTGCGGCCCTCAATGAAATGGAGTTTGACACCCTTAATCTAGGGCATAGGCCAACCAGAAGAATAGGGTAAAGTAAAAGTAATAGACAGTATATAAAAATTCCAACAATGTTGGTCTCAGACTGTAAGAGATCGAACTAGTCGTGGTTCATATAGACATCCTGACATGTTTCGAAATCTGAGATGATTTCTTCTTCAGGGGAAGATCCGAGCACAAATCAATTCTTCTACAAATGCAATATACATGTATTAGTGTTATACATAGAGTAGAACATATAAATCCACAGACATCCATCAATGTTTTTGAAACATGCAGACAGGCCATCATACTCACAACGTGAAAATTAATGATAAATGTGACAAATGGAGATTCTCTGATAACATTGCGTATTGCCATTTGTTTTCTGTAGCATTGACCAGGTATTTGATTTTATTGAGAAATATTTGATGTCTACGATGTGCCAAGGCAAAGAATTACTAAATGGTACATAGACAACTGACAACACATTTTAAAGTAAACTTGACTTCACTATGTGTTTTGTCATGAGCTCCTACTTAATAGAGCTGCCTTTTTTTTTACAAACTCTAATCATATAGGTCTTTCTTTCAGCTCAGAGTTTGCAATCAGCAAACTGAAGAAAAATAGCAGCGCGGGAGGCAGTTATGTTCTTCGTTGCTCCCCCCAAGACTATGACAATTTCTTGCTGACTGTGTGTCTGGAGGTAGAACTCTATTTGCTTTTGGTGTAATTTTCAGTCACATTAGTATCATGTCTCTAGTTGGGCTTATCCTAATACTCTAAAAAGGTGCAATTTTGGGTGGCTTTGTTATAAGAATCAATAAATATATAATCTATCTTATCTTTCAGTATTTGAGGCATACAATATCATGACTATATCTCTAGGCCCTTTTGACTTCATTGTTAAAGATGACCATATATTGTGCCAACAAACTAAAAATTGGCTTGTTTTGCCATCCCTGCTGGGTTAACTCTTCTGTGGGTTGACTTTGTTGCATACACCATCATCTGACTGTGGATGTCATAATAGAAGCTACTACTTCCTGTTATGACAGGCAAAGGTTTCTGTTATTATATCCTTGGATAGCACTCAGCAGATCATGCTGCTGGTGTAATGCTGAATCACCAAAATCAAGCGCAATGAAATGCATCCAGATATCCACCATATAGGGATGAATCCACATTCACTGAACTATGCATATTATTTGAAAGTGATGAGACTAAATGATTTATGACACCCTGGGGGAGATTTACTAAAACTGGTGCACACAGAATCTGGTGCAGCTGTGCGTAGTACCCAATCAGGTTCTTACTTCAATTTGTTCTGTTTACGACCAGCGACGTAGACCTACGTCGGCTGGCTTTGCGTGGTTATACTGGGATGATGCCTCTAGCTAGAGGACGGTCAGCTTTCTGGCGGTAATGACCGATGCGGCTCGGGAGCCGCTCGATCGTTACCCCGGCGAGTGGGAGGGGACGCCGTTTTAACCGTTAAAAATTTTTAAAGCATCGCCTATGGAGATTTTTATTGACTGTAGTTTGTCGCCATTCCGCAGGTGTGCGCAATTTTAAACCGTAACATGTTGGGTATCTATTTACTCGGTGTGACATCATCTTTCACAATATACAAAAAAATGGGCTAACTTTACTGTTTAGTTTTTTTAAATGCAGTGAAATGTGATTTTTCGTATTTTTTTTTTAAAAATGGCGTTTGAAAGACTGCTGCGCAAATACCGCGTGACAAAAAATATTGCAATGACCGCCATTTTATTCTCCATGTCTTTGCTAAAAATATATAATGTTTGGGGGTTTTTAAGTAGTCTTCTAGCAAAAATACTGATTTTAACTTGTAAACAAAAAATGTCAGAAATAGGCCTGGTCTTAAAGTGGTTAAGTTTTCACAATAAAACCTAGATTCAGATTGGTTACTATGCACAGCTGCACCAAATTCTGTGTGCACCGATTTTAGTAAATCTCCCCCCAGGTGCACATGAACCCCCAGATTGGGACTGGTTAGACTTCAAGATTTTTCACTGATATTTCCTGCATTGTAGTTAAAACTTCCCAGACCTGCGGTACCCCTCCAGACCTGCTCCTTTCACCTGTCCGCAAACACACAGGCTACGACCTCAAAGGAGTCCATCCTTGCTCACCATTATGGAGAATAGATGAATAAGAGCTACACTCCGATCTTTTCCTAAGACGACACATAGAATGAATATATTACCTGCAACCTCGGGAAAAACCCAGCAGGCTGGATGTACCCATGTTGATCGATTCATTAAATTGGTACATTCAGCTTGCCTAATGCCCATACACAGTTTAAATCATATATGGACTGCTAAATACTTTTAGTCAATAATCAACAGTATAACTGCATCCATTATGTCTCCACCCAAAGAAACCACCGCCTTGTTAATGCTTTTCACCAGGAATGGGTTGGTCACAAGGAATCTTGTGAGAGTTAAAAAATCTGGCACCGTCTTGATTGATGATAGAATACAATATAGAAGTAATAAATTATACCCCCACCCATCACTTATGGAATGATAATGAAATCAAAAATCACCAACAGCTACTATACACAAAAGAAACAAAATAACACATATGCTAGTAAAAAAGTCACAGCATTAGCAGCATTTAGAATCATATATAACATAAGTCTTTCAACTTATCCACAAAAGAATCCACATAAAGTCCATATAAACACCAGGTGAGAATTAATTTTCATAGGATGGTAGGTAATGGCTACAGTAACAAAGTTGTATGTTAGACCGTCACCACACCTCGTGGAATACCGCTCCCTTTGGATAACAAACTCACCAGAGCTCTGATTAGATACGCTTTAAATCAAATCCCCTTTCGTTATCACAGAGTTCTGTTTAAAACAAGTTCAATTCCAGACACTGCTCAGGCTCTCCCTCCAACTATGTCAGTTTCTCTATGGGGCATCGGATGTCAGCGGAGACATGTCTGCTGACATCCGATCCAATCCGTCAAATCTGGACGGATGGAAACCCAATTTTCCATCCGTCCAGTGGATCGGATCGGATGAGAACGGACAGGCGGTCCATTCTCATCCGATTCCCCCATAGAGAACAGTGGGACCTGACAGCTGTGTCTCCGCACACAGCACGGAGACACAGCTGCCATCCGCCTGCTCAGCGGGGGATCGCCGGATCACTCCCCCACTGAGAAAAACGGAGTCCGCCGATGGACTCAACAGTGTGAAAGGGGCCTAAGGCCCCTTTCACACAGGCGGGCCGTTCAAATCCGCCTGTCCGTTTTTTTGGCGGATCTGAATGGATGCCCCATGTATCTCTATGGGGCATCGGATGTCAGCAGAGACATGTTCGCTGACATTTGATCCGTCAAATCTGGACGGATGGAAACCCTATTTTCCATCCGTCCAGTGGATTGGATCAGATGGGATTGGATGAGAACGGACAGACGGTCTGTTCCCATCCGATTTCCCCATAGATCACAGCGAGACCTGACAGCTGTGTCTTCGCACACAGCGCAGAGACATAGCTCAGCGGGGTATCGGCGGATCGATCCCCCGCAGAGAAAACTGAGTCCGCTGACGGACTTCACAGTGTGAAAGGGGCCTTAGGCTGGGTTCACACATATGCAAATTTGATGGGTTTTTAACCACATCCAATTCGCATAACATCTGATTGTGACCGGCTTTCGATGGAGCCAGTTCACACATGTGCAATGCGGCTGCAGTGTGGTTTTGAAAAGGCTCCTTTGCGTTTTTGGGTCCGGTTCAGGTACAAATTTAGGTTAAAATTTGCACCTGAATCGCACCTGAACAGAAACGCATCAGACTCCAGACTGCCAACCACAGCTACATATATGTGAACCCAGCCTAAAGAAAGGGAAGTCGTGGTCATGGGGGAAGTAAAACTTTTGCTCAGCCACCTATTTTTACTGTCTTCCCATCCGGAGGATCAACAATCATTTAAGGTGTTCAGCGATTGCTTATGTGACTTAAGCTGGGTACACACGGGTCGAAAACGGTTGGTTCAGCAGGAACCTGCCGACTTTTGGCCAGTGTGTACAGCTCCTCGTCCGACAGAAGATGGTCGTGAGAGCATGCTGAAAAACAAACATCTGATCAGTGCCCGCAGCCAATGGCTGCAAACACTGCTCACTATGTTCTGGTGAGTAAATTAGTCCCTCTGTCAGAACAGGGAGACTTCTGTACGAACATTGGATGTGTTAGTACGGCGATTTGTACGTTTTTGGTTTTTTTTTGTTCAGCCCGCTGAATTGAGCGGGAAAAAAACCTTCCTGTGTGCACCCACCCAAAATTAGACGTCTTTTCAGTATACCTACCTACTCTGTGTGCAGACAGCTTTTACAAAGATAATCTAATTATCCTCCTATATGTTTTCACTTTTCATACTTTTTTGTCATATCTTCTGCAGACTCCTTTGGGTAAAGACTACCAGGGATGTTGCATTCAGTGCAAGAATGACACTTTCTCTTTGGCTGGTGTCCCGCGTCATTTCTCCAGTTTGCGGAGTTTGCTGGAATATTACCAACAGCACAGTCTACGCCTGGGGAATGTGTCTACGTGTCTCACAGTTTGCTGTCCTCCTAGACCCAAAGGTGCCCAAGTACATGCAAATATATTATACTGTTTAAAACATAAAGTTAGGATAGCTTCTGCAAATTGTTTTGTTGATAAATAGCTACTATGGATAAAGATGTTTCCTTAAAAAATGTGATTTATCTTCATGTGTGCATTTTTTAGGCAACTTTTTTTTTTTAAATAAATTAAAGCTGAGCTTCATGCAGATATCAAACACATACTTTTACCACTTCTGGACCGGAAGGGTTTGCCCCCTTAATGACCAGGCCATTTTTTGCGAATTGGCACTGCATTACTTTAACAGACAAATGCGTGGTCGTGCAATGCTGTACCTAAATAAAATTGCTGTCCTTTTTTCACTCAAATAGAGCTTTCTTTTGGTGGTTTTTGATCACCTGTGCGACTTTTATTTTTTGTGATTTAACCAAAAAAAACATGAAAAAAAACAAAAAAACGAAAAAAAAAAAAAAAAAAAACTTTATATTTCCCTTTCTGCTATATACCATTCCCATATAACAAGATTTAAAAATCAAACGTTTTCATCATTTTAGGCCAATTTGTATTCTGCTACATATTTTTAGTAAAAAAAAAAATCCCGATAAGCGTATTTGGATTGGTTTGCGCAAAAGTTATCGTGTCTACAAACTAGGGGAAAGATTTATGAAATTTCTCTTTATTTTATTTTTTTTACTAGTAATGGCGGTGATCTGTGATTTTTAGCGGGACTGCGACATTGTGGCAGACAGATCGGACCCCTAACTGACATTTTTGACACTTTTGGGGGGCACCAGTGACATTACTATAGCAATCAGTGCTAAAAATATGCACTGTTACTGTAATAATGACATTGGCAGGGAAGGGGTTAACCCAGGGGCTATCAAAGGGCTAAATGTGAGCCTAGGGGGTGTTTTCTAACTGTGGGGGGGGGGGTACTTGTGGCATCAACACAGAGACCTGTGATCCTAAATAGGAGGAACACAGAAGCTCTGTGTTGCTAGCAGAGAGATAAATGGTCTGCTGTGTTTACAAGCTTCACTCTTCACGGGAAACGATCGCGGGTGCCTGGCGGCAATCACAGCCGACGGCCCCGTGAATCAGCTTCCCCACTGGCAAATGGGGGACGCCAGCACCCCCTGGGTCGCTTCCGTGGCTCGCCGTACAGGTGTGCTGGTTCACACAGCTGAGCCAGCCTGCCGCAGGATATCTGCGGCAGGGGGTCAGCAAGCGGTTAAGGCAGCAATGTAATTAATAATGAATTCAATTTAATTTATACTACTGTACAAAGCAAACACATTTAGATTTGGTATTATTACCAGGATCAGGAGTGAGATCCAATGGGTGTGCTTCATGCAAATATGTAGAAAAGGAAGCATGCTGATAGGAGGAGAGAGCACAATGAGTAGAGAAATATGCCCCTCAGTCTACTGCTGCTGTTTTGCCGTACAGTCAGCAGGCCGGGTGTAGACTTGGCACCATTGCATTTTTTCTTTTTACAAACCCGATTTCAAAAAAGTTGGGACACTGTACAAATTGTGAATAAAAACAAAATGCAATGATGTGGAAGTTTCACATTTCCATATATTATTCAGAATACAACATAAATGACATATCAAATGTTTAACTGAGAAAATGTATCATTTTAAGGGAAAAATAAGTTGATTTTAAATTTCATGGCATCAACACATCTCAAAAAAGTTGGGACAAGGCCATGTTTACCACTGTGTGGAACCCCCTCTTCTTTTTATAACTGTCTGCAAACGTCTGGGGACTGAGGAGACAAGTTGCTCAAGTTTAGGAATAGGAATGTTGTCCCATTCTTGTCTAATACAGGCTTCTAGTTGCTCAACTGTCTTAGGTCTTCTTTGTTGCATCTTCTTCTTTATGATGCGCCAAATGTTTTCTATGGGTGAAAGATCTGGACTGCAGGCTGGCCATTTCAGTACCCCGATCCTTCTTCTACGCAGCCATGATGTTGTAATTGATGCAGTATGTGGTCTGGCATTGTCATGTTGGAAAATGCAAGGTCTTCCCTGAAAGAGACGTCTGGATGGGAGCATATGTTGTTCTACAACTTGGATATACCTTTCAGCATTGATGGTGCCTTTCCAGATGTGTAAGCTGCCCATGCCACACGCACTCATGCGACCCCATACCATCAGAGATGCAGTCTACTGAATTGAATGCTGATAACAACTTGGGTTGTCCTTGTCCTCTTTAGTCCGAATGACATGGCTTCCCAGTTTTCCAAATTTTGATTCGTCTGACCACAGAACAGTTTTCCACTTTGCCACAGTCCATTTTAAATGAGCCTTGGCCCATAGAAAACGCCTGCGCTTCTGGATCATGTTTAGATATGGCTTCTTTTTTGGTCAATAGAGTTTTAGCCGGCAACGGTGAATTGCACAGTGGATTGTGTTCACCGACAATGTTTTCTGGAAGTATTCCTGAGCCCATGTTGTGATTTCCATTACAGTAACATTCCTGTATGTGATGCAGTGCCGTCTAAGGGCCCGAAGATCACGGGCATCCAATATGGTTTTTCAGCCTTGACCATTACGCACAGAGATTGTTCCAGATTCTCTGAATCTTTGGATGATATTATGTACTGTAGATGATGATAACTTCAAACTCTGCAATTTGTCTCTGAGAAACTCCTTTCTAATATTGCTCCACTATTTTTCACCGCAGCATTGGGGGAATTGGTGATCCTCTGCCCATCCTCACATCTGAGAGACACTGCCACTCTGAGAGGCTCTTTTTATACCCAATCATGTTGCCAATTGACCTAATAAGTTGCAAATTGGTCCTCCACCTGTTCCTTATATGTACATTTAACTTTTCCGGCCTCTTATTGCTACCTGTCCTAACTTTTTTGGAATGTGTAGCTCTCATGAAATCCAAAATGAGCCAATATTTGGCATGACATTTCAAAATGTCTCACTTTCAACATTTGATATGTTATCTATATTATATTGTGAATAAAATATAAGTTTATGAGATTTGTAAATTAGTCCATTTCTATTTTACTCACAATTTGGATTTGGGTTTGTATCTGTAAGTGGTGTCATGAATCCTTTGGCAGGTAAAACAGCTCCCATGTGTGTTAATTTCATTACATGCAATTATTGCTAGCAGCTATTATAGCTGCTACCAGTAATCATTGTGTTCTCCTAGTGGGGACCAGGGGGTAGAATTGTGTTCTCCTGACCGTGGTTGCAGGAAAGAAAATTGCATTTTCTATGGCCTGCCTTAGGCCCTTATCACATGGGATGGACTCTGCTTTGTTCAGTGGGGGGATCTCTCCACTGATCAGAGCAGAGCGGGCAGATGACAGGTCCATGTCCACTCAGTTTATGCAGAGCGGACATGGACAGAGCCCACTCTGCTCTTTGGGCAGTTAGGTGTAAATGAACTCCATTGTCTATTTAGACCAGACTGCCCTCTGGTCCGATCCACCTAGACGGAGGAGGACGGACCACCTATGTTTTTTTTATGGTACCAGATCAGAGGTAGGCAGATGTAAACAGACACAAGTCCCTTTACATCCCTCGCTCCATAGAGGTGAATAGAGGGTCTGATTGGGTCTGCCTAGGGCCACTGATAAGAGAGTATAATCAGGCCTCCTGTGGGGTTACTTATCAGGGGGGGCCGGCCGGCAGCTTCAGACTTCATATAGAAGTTAACCATACCTGGAGGACAAAGCTGCATTTTTTTGAACCACTTGCCGACCGCCGCCCGACTATAAAGGGCGGCGGTCAGCCCCTCACAGGCAAAGTGACGTACCGGTAAGTCACTAGCCTGTGAGCCAATAGGGGGGAACGTGCGCCGCTGGAGGCGCGCTCCCGCCCCCGCTCGTTCACTAAGCAGCCCGCGCGTGTGACTGGTGGACCCGATGTCCGCCGGTCACTCGTGATCGTCGGGTGGAGAGGGAGAAAGGCAGGCGGCTAATGTAAACAAGCCGCCTGTCATTCTGCCCTGTGTAAAAGCACAGATCATACGGTCCTGCTATGTAGGACCGTTGATCTCTGCTGTTACACACACAGCCACATCCAATCACATTTAGAAGCACGCCCCTAGGGATACACTTAAGCCCTCCCTCTCCAATAAAGTTAACCCCTTCCCTCCCAGTGTCATTTTTACAGTAACAGTGCATATGTATAGCACTGATTACTGTAGTAATGTCACTGGTACCCCCAAAAGTGTCAAAAATGTCAGTCAAGGGTCCGATCTGTCCGCCACAATGTCGCAGTCCCGCAAAAAAAATCGCAGATCGCCGCCATTACTCGTTAAAAAAAAAAAAAAACAATAAAAATGACAAAAATCTTTCCCTTAGTTAGTAAACGCAATAACTTTTGCGCAAACCAATCAAAATACGCTTTTTGTGATTTTTTTTTTACCAAACATACGTAGCAGAAAACAAATTGGCCTAAAATGTTAAAAAATTTTGATTTTTAAATTTTTTTTGGGGAATTTCATATAAAAAATGTGAAAAATATTGTTATTTTTGCAAAATTGTAGCTCTTTTTTTGTTTATAGCGCATGATCAAAAAATCGCACAGGTGATCAAATACCACCAAAAGAAAGCTCTGTTTGTGGGAAAAAAGGACATCAATTTAATTTGGGTACAGCGTCGCATGACCGCACAATTGTCCGTTAAAGTTACGTAGTGCCGAATCGCAAAATAGACCCTGGTCAGGAAGGGGGTAAAATATTCCAGGGCTTAAGTGGTTAAGGCAGTTGGGTGGAGTCAGGGGTGTGGTAAGACTTTTGGGGGCCCCATAAGGTAGGCTTTAAGGGACCCCATGATTTCTAACAGGGGCCCTGACAATAACCATTTTTATTGGTAAATTAGGCATGTAGCTGAGCTGAATAATGCATTTACTTTCAGAAAAGTCCAACCTTCTTATACTGCGAGCCAGCTGCCCACAAAGGACCATGTCACCCGCAAAACAAAGAAGGAACATTCCACCACTGACCTTTCACAAAATCCACCTTAAAGACATTGCCTTTGTGAGTATAATAAAAACAGGTAAGTTTTTTTTATGAAATGAACTGGAGGAAAAGAAATGCAGGGGTGTTTTCAGTAAAAAGTAGAGTCCCGTGTCTATGAGCTGTTGAGCATTTGAGCTTTTGATCATGTCAGAACTGCTTCTCTCCCCATACAAGTCTATGGAAATGGAAAAGCAGCTGAAGCTGGTCAAATTCAAGTGAAAAGGTGATCTCTATATCAAATGTACCTGCCAATGAATTCTGAATGATCTCAGAAACATTTTAAACTGTTAAATACTATTTGCATTTGTCTTTGTTAAGACCCAAAGCCCATTGACACAGACCCTGATAGTAATTGTAGCTATATGTGCAGCTACTGGGTTTTTTCTTAAGGTAGAATTCCAGGTTAAACCTAACTAATCCTAAAATGCTCCCTCTCCCGTCTAAGACCTTTGCTAACTAACCTGTGTAAGTAAGGTGTGTGTATACTTACCTATGTTCAGGCTGCTGTGGTCTACTCATGTGATCTTGCCCGTGTCAGCCAGCAGTGGCTGCAGGAAAAATAAGAGAGTGCTCAAAAATGGTTAGTAAAGCCCGGAAGATAGGCTCTAATTACCCACCCATTGTTGGCTCCCCCTCCTCCCCCCTGCAGCCACTATGGACTGACACAGGGGAGCTGGATCATGGGACCTGAAAATAGGTAAAACAAAACCAAAGAAAATTCCCAGCTCTTCTTACCGACCAGCCTGCAACCAACCAAATAACCTCTAACAGTATGCGTTAAAAACAGGAGTTTCGTTTTCACACATTTGCAAATACATGCGTAAGCTGCAGAGCCACTTCATAGCACCCCAGTATTATCTGCAGTCCTAACAAAATTTTGAGAGCCTCCATAGTAGAAGCACATGCATAATAATGGATAGGCAGAGGGCAGGTTAGCCTGGAGGGAGTCCACCCCTCCTTAACCACTTTACCACTAGAGGATTATGCTTTCTTACGTCTGGGCCACTTTTTGCGATTCGGCACTGTGCGAATTTAACTGACAATTGCGCATTGCATTCTAGACAATTGCGCCATACCCAAACGAAATTTACGTCCTTTTTTCCACAAACAGAGCTTTCTTTTGGTGGTATTTGATCACCTGTGCAATATTTACTTTTTGCGCTATAAACAAAAAAAGAGCGTAAATTTTGAAAAAATAACAATATTTTTCACATTTTTTTATATGAAATTCCCCCCAAAAAAATGTAAAAATCAAATTTTTTAAAATTTTTGGCCAATTTGTTTTCTGCTACCTATGTTTGGTAAAAAAAATCACAATAAGCGTATTTTGATTGGTTTGCGCAAAAGTTATTGCATTTACTAACTAAGGGAAAGATTTCTGTCATTTTTGGTGTTTTTTTTTTAACGAGTAATGGCGGCGATCTGCGATTTTTTGTGTGGGACTGCGACATTGTGGCGGACAGATCGGACCCTTGACTGACATTTTTGACACTTTTGGGGGTACCAGTGACATTACTACAGTAATCAGTGCTATATATATGCACTGTTACTGTAAAAAATGACACTGGCAGGGAAGGGGTTAATTTTATTGGAGAGGGAGGGGTTAATGTATGCCTGCTGCTTACTAACGTGTGTGGGGGGAGGTGACTGAGTGACACAAGGACAGATCGCATGTTCAGCTATGCTGAACCCTGCAATTTGACCCTGCCTGTCACTTAGGAGATCCGCCCGCTTTGTTTACACAAGCAGGCGGATCTCCACACTCGATTCCCCCGACGATCGGGGACGATCGCCGCTGCTCCTCCCCTGGCCCGACTCCCGCTGTGACTGAATACAGCGGGGGCGTGTCTGGCGAGGTAGGTCTACGTCGCCAGACGATAACGAACCACTTTGCTGCAGTAGTGCTCGAGTGAGCAGACGGCAAGTGGTTAAAGGCACAGGGGCACACAGGACACCCAGCATTTAGCTCAATGGCAGTGAAGGCGTCCAGTGCGTCCCCTCACCAGTATTCCAACAGTACAAACAAATGGCCACTGCCCCCATTTTTAACTTGCCTTTGCAGCAAGGAGCACATGGAAGGGCAACGCATGTCAAACAAAACCTAAGAAAATTCCCAGCTCTTCTTACCAACCAGTCTGCAACCAACTGAATTAACCTCCCTAACAGTATGCATTAAAAACAGGGGTTTAGTTTGCACACATTTGCAAATAAATGCGTAAGCTCAGACTCAGAGCCACTTCACAGCACCCCAATATTATCTGCATTGCTAACTCTAAATTTTGAGAGCCTCCAAAGTAGAAGTACATGCGGAAAGCCTAGACACAGGCGGAATGCCAGGCGACATTGAGTCGGTTAATAGAAACCTGGACGACATTCGACCCGTGTGTATGGCAGCAAGTCCGTCCAATGGCGGAGAGCGCTGACAGGGAGTGTTCTGGAAAGGAGGGTGTCCCCCTGTCAAAACACAATAGCACAGCAGGGGAAATCGCTGTACAGCGGCTCTGACCTGAGATGTCCATTTTTATTTTTTCGTTCAACCCAAAAACAACTTGTAGTGTGCACAAGACTTAAGTATATCCATCTTTCTTACACAGGTTAGTCAGCATAGGTGCTAGTTCAGGGGGGGGGGGGGGGGGGAGAATTTTAAAGACTAGTTAGGTTTAGCCTGGAATTCTACTTTGACATTTTCTAGAAAAATAATAGTTGGGATCTGATTATTTGTTATGTACAACATTTCTACACCTTTTTTTCCCCTATGAATTTTATAAAAGAAAACCTGTCAGGAAAAGCAGAGTTTTGGGTAAAATGTGACCAGAAAGATTACCTACCATTAGAAAAACAGGAATTAGTGTAATGAATACTTGAATACTTATTTTCAAAAGTAAAAATACTACGCATGAAGCAGTAGGACCAGTAAGCAGGTGAACACAACTTTCAAAAATAGCACACAATGGCAAATGGATTAAAAATATGCAGACAATACAATAGAAAAAAAAACAAAGTGAAAAGCAGGCAATGAAAAAAATATAAACCACTGAAAAAACAACATACTGTATATTACAAAAACAGTAATCCAAACTTCCACAAAGAGAAAAATATATAGAAACCTACCAAAAAAACACTATAAATGCCATCTATCCAAGTAGGGTTGCCATACTAAGCTTTTGAAAAAAGTATTTTAATGTGCCAGATATAATGGTTACTGTTTTGTCAATGCAAGACATGCATGGTGGAGGTCTGACAACATTAATTTTTCAAGCTGTAAGAATAGATAGCTTGGGACTCAGATGAGGAATTTTTAAAAATAACTTCCCCAAGAGGAAGACATTTTTGAGTTTTGTAATTAAAAGTTAAAGCGGAGTTCCTGCCTGAAAAAAAAAAAAATTGATAAAAATACCCCCAGGACAGTCAGGGTTAGTGCATTTCAGCAATGATAGCCTCTGAACTGTCCCCGGGTTCACTTACCTTTTAGAAGAAATACTTACCTTGAAAATGTCTTGTCCAGCGCTGCCATCTCAGGTGTGGGCAGCTGAAGCCAGGGCGTCCTCTTCGGTCCCAGAATGCCCTGCACTGGCCCCGCTCGTCAGTTCCGGCACAGGCGCGTCATCCCTGCACAGCTTCTGCGCATGCCCAGAAGCTGTTTAGCAGGGAATGATGCGCCTTGCGCCAGAACTGATGAGCGGACCCGATGCATTGATTCCTGGGAGCGATGACGTTCAGCTCCCAGGAGTCAACGCAAGAAGGAAGTGACGGTGGCGGCCGTGTCCGCAGAGGGGGGAAGAGGAAGTAAGGTAAGTATATTTTTTTTAAAAAGAAGGTAAGTGAATAAAAAAAAAATTAATTATCCAATTGTTTTACAGGTTATTAAGAGCAAGCGGACAGTGAAAAATTTTTTTTTTCAGGGTGGAACTCCGCTTTAAAGTTCAAACTTCATGTATGGCTTGGATATTTTTGTAATAAATGAACGTGATTCAGTTTTTAAAATTGCAATGCATAGCATGCTTCTATTTTAAAATGAAGCTTTACAACAACACAGTCAACTCCACATAAACCACTAGATGGCATTTGAGGTCTATGATAATACTCAGATGTAATGGTAAATCTCGAGCAGACAGAATCTGGAGCAGTTGTGCATAGTAACCAATCAACTTCTGTTTCAGCTTTGAAAATGAAAACTAGTTGATTTGTTGCCTTCCACAGCTGCTCCAGATTCTGACTGCTCCAGTCTTAATAAATTCCCCTCAAGGAATCTAACTTGTTACATTTTTTCAATTAGGTGACAGCAGTTGTTGTTCAAATTAGTATATTTAGGGTAATTTACACTTGTAGTTGGGGTACGGGAGGCGGGTAAATATAGGAGGTTAAAGCAGAGTGCCACTCAAAAGTGGAACTTCCGCTTATCTGTCTCCTCCCCCCCTCCGGTGCCACATTTGGCACCTTTCGGGGAAGGGGGGGAGCGGGTACCTGTTTTTGACAAGTACCCTGTCCCCACTTCCATCAGACCCGCTGCGGCAAGGCACGTCAGAAGTTCGGCCCCCTCCTCCTTCCTCCTCCTTCCTCTGCTTCTAGGCCAGTAACCAAGTGCAGCGAGCTTTGCGCATGCGCAGTAGGGACCCAGCCGTGAAGCCACAAGGGTTCACTGCTGGGTTCCCATACTGGCAATGGCAGCAGCAGCATCTGACAGCCAATGGAAACATCGGCTGCAGTGCCGACATCGCTGGACTCCAGGACAGGTAAGTGTTCTAATATTAAAAGTCAGCAGCTACAGTATGTGTAGCTGCTGACTTTTACATTTTTGGAGGGGGGGCGGGGCGGAACACCGCTTTAAGCTGTGCTTTACTACTCCCTCTTAAGCTGCAGAGGCAGCCAGGTGGGGGTGTAACAATCGCAATACTTTACGGTCATGGCAAAAATCACCACTTGTCATGTTTGGCAGACTGAACGTGACACATGGGGCTGCTCTGCTGGTGCGGCATTTACAGGTTTAAAACAGGCATGGTCAAATGCCTCTGAAAAGCGGTCCACCGTGGATCACTTTTTAGCGGATTGGAAAGCACTGGCATATTTTCGTTGCAGTTACATAGATTTTATTTTCTATTCTATGCTACTTGGAATGTTTTGCTTGGGGAGAAAGAGGTAAATTTACTGGGGGACAGTAATGCACACAGAGTTCAGGGGTTAAGAGCATGTGCTGTATGGCGTGATATACAGAGTACAGTGGTCAGGATTTTGTTACATACCTCTTATAGTTATATGTTACATTTCAATGGCCGCTAGACTGTACTCCTGAATGCTGCACTCTGTATGATAGGTTGCATGTTACATACGTCTGAGCCCTGAACTCTGTATGCTGGGCTGCACATGAAATAATTTTACCACTGCATGACTAAGGTAGTTCAGATCCCACCTGTTTACCCATATTACCTTGATCAGTACCCATCACTCCCCGCTTTACCTTTAAATGACAACACTAACTCAGCATTAAACAAAACCATAAAAAACAGAAAAACATAAAACAGTCAAACCAATCCAGATCAAAGAATGGTTGCAGATCCTTCATGATACCATCCCTTCACAACTTTGGAGTCTGTGGTGCCATTAAGTTAGGTTCTGTCCCCAGCTGTCAAAACACCGCCTCAAGGACTATCCTAACTGACCACAGACCCCTACCACCTTACACTACCCGGTTGGTCTAGACTGAACCAGACCAACCATAGGACTCCATACCTGAGATGGGTCCCACCATTTTATCCTTCGACACCATGTTTTGGACCCTCATCAAGGAGCCCAATGTCCAACCTCCTTAGCAGAACGACAGAAAACTGCATCACCAAGGCGGGCGGGAGGGACGTTTCTCCTATGATCTCCAGTCCGCAAGTGAAGCCTCTTCACTCCTCCCCTCCAACTACTCTCTCTCTTGCTCCTCCCCATCACCTTGTCTGTTCTGCCAACCAGGTAAGAGTCCTGACCTCTCATATCCCAACAACTAATTTAACCCCCTACTGCCTGGTTTCCCTTCCACCCTGTCATGTATGCTCTATGCTTATCATTTCCTTCAAGCTGCGGGCATGTCTCTCTCTCTCTCTCTCTGATGGACTGTATGTTACATACTCCCAACCACTGCACCCAGAACAATGGGCTATATATATTACATAATCCTGACCAGTCTGTATGCTGGGAGTGCAGCAGTCAGAAGTATGTCATTTATAGCACATGGTAAAGAGATCAGGGGTCATGAGTATCATGTAGAGCTCAGTATACAGGGGTAGTGCAGTGGTCAGGTGTTTGCAGTATATGACACAGCATACTTAATGCAGCAGTTAGGATTATATAGCATACAGTGTACTTTACATACTCCTGACTATATTCTGTATGCTGTACCATGTGGCGTATATAATTTACTGTTGTATCTTACATAATCTGGCTCCTACACTGCACTCTGGACTGTAGTTTACATATTGCTGACCTCTGTAGTCAGTACACTGGGCTGGGCTGTAAATTACATACACCTGACCACTGCACTCTGTACACTGGGCTGTACATTATGTCATTCTAACCTGTACACTTGGTACGTTATAAATTCCTGACCCCTGCACTCTGATTTGTTTGTTATTACATACTCCTGCACATCTTCCCAGTTTCATGTACTTATGCAGACCTCCTTAACTGTGCCATCCTTTCATGCATGGCATGTGAAGATGTACTGAAGGTTTCTGCTGGGTGCCAAAGAAATTAAGCAGGAAATGGAATTAAAGTGAGACTATACTCACCTTGGTTCCAGCAATAGTGTCCCAGAGCTCCCTTGCAGGCTGCTGACATTTTCGGACGGCTGGCATCCAGGTCTCCATCACTGGCTGGGTGGTGGTAACATACCTCCCATGCATGCTTGCAGTCAGCTTCAGCATTGCCGATTTTCTACTGTGAGCTGTGCGTGTGGAGCTCACTATAGAGGGTGGACAAAAGCTGTTTCCTCTCCATTAAAAATCCTGCCTGTGTGCCTTTTTTTTTTGTTTAGCTTAAAGTCCCCCCCCCCCCCCCCCCACCACCAAAAAAGGAAAAGTCAGCAGCTACAAATACTGTAGCTGCTGACTTTTAATATTTGGACACTTGCCCTTCCACGGTGCCCACGATGTTGGCACTCCAGACGATCTTTCAATCCGCTCTTGGGTACTGCCGCCGCCATTCCTTGTAAGAGAAATTGGCAGTGAAGCCTACTGCGCATGCGCAAAACGTGGTACGCTTTGTTAATGGCCCAGCAGCAGGGAAAGGAGGAGGGGGGGCTAAACCTCAGGGGGCCTTGCCGCAGTGAGGTCACCCGAAAGTGGGGACAGGTACCTGTCAAAAACAGGTACCCGCTTCCCCCCCCCCCCCAAAAAAAAGATGCCAATAATGGCAAGGGAGGGGGGGAGGAAGCAAACAAGAGGAGCTTGTGTGCCCCTAGGGACACACTTAACCCCTCCCTCCCCAATAAAGTTAACCCCTTCCCTGCCAGTGTCATTTTGCAGTAACAGTGCATATGTATAGCACTGATTACTGCAGTAATTTCACTGGTAACCCCAAAAGTGTCAAAAATGTCAGTCAAGGGTCCGATCTGTCCGCCGCAATGTTGCAGTACCGCAAAAAAAAACGCAGATCGCCGCCATTACGCGTTAAAAAAAAACACCAAAAATTACAGAAATCTTTTCCTTAGTTAGTAAACGCAATAACTTTTGCGCAAACCAATCAAAATACGCTTTTTGCAATTTTTTTTACCAAACATATGTAGCAGAAAACAAATTGGCCAAAAATGTTAAAAAATTTTGATTTTTACATTTTTTTGGGGGGAATTTCATATAAAAAAATTTGAAAAATATTGTTATTTTTGCAAAATTTACGCTGTTTTTTTGTTTATAGCGCAAAAAGTAAAAATCGCACAGGTGATCAAATACCACCAAATGAAAGCTCTGTTTGTGGGAAAAAAAGGACGTCCAATTCGTTTAGGTACAGCGTCGCACGACCGCGCAATTGTCCGTTAAAGTCACGCAGTAAAAAATCGTAAAAAAAACCCTGGTCAGGAAGGGGGTAAAATCTTCTGGGGCTTAAGTGGTTAACCTACCAGCATGTTTTTGGAGTGTGGGAGGAAACCAGAGTACCCAGAGGAAACCCACGCAGGCACAGGGAGAAGATGCAAACTCCAGGCAGGTAGTGTGGTGGTTGGGATTAGAACCAGTGACCCTCTTGCTGCTAGGTGAAAGTGCTAACCACTACACCACCGTGCCGCCCATGGTTGCAAAGAGACATCCACTGGTGGCTGGTGGAAATACATGCTGCTGGCCACTGTGTCCTAGGCAGGTAAAATGTGGAAATAGCCTATCTGTGATAAGATGATGGTAATTAACACAAAGAAGGAGAGCCACATGATATAGTGGGTATGGCAGGATAATACAAACATTTATATAAATGTTTTCCTTTACAGCTGGAGAGCCAAGGAAAAGGTTCATTTACTAAGATATTTCATGGGATACGTAGGGATTCAGATGGAGAGGAAGAACGTGAAGTGGATGTATTGCTCAAAGTTCTTGATGCATCCCACCAACATTACCAAGAGGTATGACCACATCTTGCTAACTCAATATAATAAAAAAACGAAATCTGACAATCCATAACGCCATGTCATTTCCTGACACTGATTCCTGGTACTAACCATCGTATAAGTACTCCTTTACTGTTTCACAAATATACCTTACTTTGTTCTGAGCTGATAAGATAATGACAATTATATGTTAAGTAATATACCATAAACTGTGATTGCATTGTAATTACAACTGTCAACTCTTGCTATGCTGACCTTTAGGAGTGGCAGTGACTATGTCTTTGTGTTATCTCTCATTAAAGTGGACCTAAACTGTATCTGAGCAACACACACTGAAAACACTAATTCTTTGTTAATATTCAAAATAGACTCCACCATCCATCCAAATCTCAATGCTTTTTACCCCCTGATAAATTACTTTTAAAAACACCACCCTATCATTTCTGGCCATGGTCATCTTGAGTAAGGGCAGGTGATTCATGTACCATGTAGCATGATTCCAGAGCCGTCTTTATTATTGATTGGACCCCGGGAAAACATTTTCTTGGACCCTCCCAAATCCACTTATCAACTATTCTCAGGCAGTGCAGGTTCAAGGGACAACTGCTTTGGGCCCCACAAAAATGACTGGGCCCGGGGCAGCTGCCCCTTTTGCCCTGCCTTAAAGACAGCCCTGCATGATTCATGCAGCATTTATTACCTGGAATTCATCTGCCGGCAGAAGGGTCACCTCCTCTCAGAAAGCCCCTCCTCCAGATGAAACCAAAAAATGCCCATGAAAACTCCCGGGATGTATGACCTCATTTTGGCCTAACTAAGAACCAGGAAACAATTTAAAAAATGTAAGAAAACGTTTAAAAATATCTTTCTATTTAATAATGATGGCAGCATAAGGATAAAACATAGTTATTAATGATTGAAAGTGTTTAGTTCTGCTTCCCAGAGGAACCCCCCCCATTTGTATCAAAAAATGGGGTTTACCGCAATGCACCCTGGGATTGGATATAAATCTGTGGGGAGAATGTGACAGAGCGTCTTTTGGCGGGAGCATCAGTCCCAGGAGGAGGCTGACGACTGTCTCTCCTCCTGTCAGAGAGTGAAGGTGGTCCAGGCTGTCGGCCTAGGGGGACCAGAGGTTGAGCTGTGCTGCAGAGAAGGGATCTAGAGTGTTGCTGACCGAGTGAAGCTGCTGGGCAGAGGTCTTCAGGAAAAACAATATTGTGAGTACTTAAGATCTGCCCAGGGGTCTGCCTAGGAAAGGGGACCACTCCAGAAGGTCAAGAGGATCCAGGAGCCAGCTAACCAGTAGTTGTGGCAGTAAAAGGGGGTGCCAAGTCTTAAAGATAAAGGTAGGGAAGTGAAAGGGGGCGCCAGTGTGGGCCCTGAAGCGTTCAGCAGTACAGTCAAAGTGTACAGTCAGCTACCTCAGGAAGGAGTACCTCAGGGAGCTAAAAAGGACTTCGCTAGTCAAAGGCAAAGTCATAGTGTCAAGTCAGCGTTAACAGGCATTCAGCCAGCGTTAACTAGTGTCAAGCCAGCGATAACAGGCATAACCAGCGTCAAGCAGCATTTTCTAGAGTCCCTGCCTAATTGTGCATAGTTCAGTTGTTGGAGTATCCCACTCATCCCTTCTTCCATCCAAGTTCCTAATAAACATAAAAACCCAAAGATACTGGACTGGTCCTTTGTCTCAGTGCTCACACTTGGAGAAACATGTTCAAAGGTACTTTTGCTGCACCCGGTGACCCAGGGGGACCCACAGCCAGCACCTATGCTGGAAATTGTGCTACACAGGATTCGATTTTTACATTTTCAATTTGTAAAGTAAATTCTCATCTTGCTTAGAGAAAAGGTGAAGCTGCATTCATTTTTGAATCTTCTTTAGTTCGATATTCAAATTAGTCAAAGCTCCACCTTATTCTCTAAGCCAACTTAGCATTTAGGAAAGAAAACAAGTCTCTCTGCGCTCACAAATTAAGGCACATCAAAACCTTTGGTATAGAGATAGGATGTGAACAGCAAAAATAAGACACATATATTTATATATATATATAAACCAAGAAAGAGAGCGGCACTCACGGGTCTTGAAAGGTAAACGCACAATGACGGTTTTAATTGACGTTTGCTCGTCTTCCTCAGGAGCTTGTGCCTCATAGAAACGTCAATTAAAACCATCATTGTGCGTATACCTTTCAAGACCCGTGAGTGCCGTTCTCTTTTTTGGCTTATACGCGCTCCAGTCTCTGCTGTGCACCCGGGCCCATTTTTTATCCCTGATTTGTGTACACGGTGGCAGTCATTGGATAGTGTGTAATTATATATATATATATATATATATATATATATATGACTAGACATCTTGGGTGTAATTGACTAAAGGAGTAGAGCATGTTCACTTTACATGAATGTTTTTCATTTCGTAAATGTGTTGAGTGGCAAGTGTTTTGGCACCGACTGGCAGTCAGCAGAGTATCACCCAATCCACTAAGCTAAGTAAAAATTCCTTTGCAAAGTAGAAATTCCCTTTGCTATGTGAACAGCCTATTTGTCTTTAGTAAATTAACCCCACTAAATGAGAATATAGGAGTATCAAGCTTGTATCCTCCAGGCACTTTAGAACCTATACTTGATGCAACCAGCTGTTTTGGGCAGCATCCACGTTTTATGTTATCTTTCTGGTGGGGTGGGTACGTGAATTAGGTGTACAACTGAGAAATAGAGTCATAGTAGTGTACAAATAATCCAGAGGTCCCATTGAGCTGGACGCACTGGCAGCGTTACCAACAGCTGGAATCCTTTTTTTATTTATGTAGGTGATGCTTGAATAATCCAAGTGTCAGCTCTGTTCACCAATGCATAGTGGCATCTTTTTAATACTAACTAATGTAATGTTTTATTTAGTTTTACTCACATTGTTTATACTTTATTGCCTTACTAATCAAAATTTTAAATTTTTCACACTGTAGTCTTTTTTAGAAGCCGCCAGTATAATGAACCAACTCTCTCACAAACACCAAGTCCTACTGCATGGAGTCTGTGTGGGGAAACAGAGTGAGTGAGCATGGACTGTTTCACATAGCGCTTTGTGTTTTCTCTTGCTTTTATAAGTGATAAATATTTATTCCCCTCCATGCTTTGTGTATTGCACTAATATTTTATCATATGAATGTCACATTGTGCAGTGCAGTCTATGATGAAGAAAAAATATGGAGACAAATAGCATTGGCTCCTATCAAGGCGATATTTTCATTACTGGAGCCCGTAGACGCACATCCTTTGGTGCTCACCACAACATTTTTACAGTCACGACACATCTATTACAGAGAACATCATTTTTTCTGATGCTAACTTGGTTTAGAATATGGTGGTAATGTGTAAAAAAGCTAATATGAGATGATTGAACTTATACTAATTGTAGAGTAAAATGTTTGACCAGTAAGTAACTATACATTCAGGTGCCTTATGACACATACTGTACCTACATAGTCAACGGCTGGAAGAAATAAGATGCATACTTGCATTCTTTGATTTACACCAAAAATAGATATCTACATTGTGAAACACCAGGCAATTTCCAATTAACATTTATTACCTGTTTAGTTTCCTGTCTTTTTTTTTTATTTGTAAGTCTTTATTAGACATTGTACATTGTTCAGTTAACTCTAGACGAGGTGTATAATGAGAAGATTGGTAAGATACCTAACAAAAAATCTGGAAATGGGAGGTAATGATCCCAAAATACACAATGTGTGAGTTTTACCAGTTTAATGTGGTAAACCACCTTGTTCCCCCTACACAATGGGAACAAGGAAATATGTCAACACAAAGGCTCAAGGAAAAAAAAAAAAAAAAAAAAAACAAAGAAGAAAACCCTGAGCAACAACCACACATGGGCCTCAACAGAGAGGTCGAAATAAAAAAAAAAAGGTGGGGGGTGTTAGGGGAGATGTTTGCGGGGTTTAGGGAAATTTGAAGATAGGGCCGGAAGCAAATCCGAGGGGTGGGAGGGGTCAGGAAGTGCTACACTCCTCTATTCCATCTACTCCCCCCCCCCCCCTCGGAGAACCATCCTGTGCATGGAGTCAGAGGCAGACTGTAACACCCACTAAACGATACCAAAAGGGTTCAAGCGCGTCCAGGGGTAGCTGGCATTAAGTCCAGGTACTCCACAGAGCATCTGTACACCATTCAAGGCCACAACGTCCCCAAAATGTGTCTTTTATATTTTTAAGGAACACTTTCAGACTTTCCATAGATTCAATTTCTGTCTTAAATAAAAACAATTGCAATGTGAAGCTTAAAGTCTAAGTTTAGGTAAGAGAAAAAAAAAGAAAGTACTTACATTTCATCTGAAGTGGCCCCTTTGCTAGTAATGGCTGTCATATTTGTAATCCTTTGTTCTGTGCCCTCTTATACCCTGCAGCTATATTTAATTTTTTTTCTTTGCCTTAAGGCTCCGTTCACATCTAGGCGTTTTGGGGCGTTTTTGGGGAGTTTTTCTGCTCTAGTATCAGCTCTCAAAACGCCCAACAAGACAAATCCTATTCATTTCAATGGCCCCTGTTCACATCTGAGCGTTCTGACGCTGTAAGCAAAACGCCCAACGCTCAAAGTACATGAGCTTCTTTTTGGGCAGATTACAGGGGTTTTCCATTGGTTTCTATTGAATCTAAAAACGCCTACACAGAAAACGCCTGTAAAAACGCCTGTAAATCGCGGTAAAAATCGCGGTAAAATCGTGGTAAAAAAACGCTACGCTCAGGTGTGAATGTAGCCTCAATGCTGTCAACGGTGTGTAAACCTAAAACATAGGTGTGTAGAAATTGGGTTGATGAATATCTTTTTAAACATACAGTATACATACTGAACAAAATTATAAATGCAACACTTGTTTTTGCCCCCATTTTTCATGAGCGAAACGCAAAGATCTAAGAAAACCGGGATTCATGCATGAAGAGAACACCTCTCCAAAGTGCCAGACGCCATCGAATGTGAGCCCACTCAAGTCGGTTACGATGGAGAACTGCAGTCAGGTCGAGCCCCCGATGAGGATGACAAGCATGCAGATGAGCTTCCCTGAGACGGTTTCTGACAGTTTGTACAGAAATTCTTTGGTTATGCAAACCGATTGTTGCTGCAGCTCTCCAGGTGGCTGGTCTCAGACGATCTTGGAGGTGAAGATTCTGGATGTGGAGGTCCTGGGCTGGTGTGATTACACATGGTCTGCGGTTGGGAGGCCGGTTGGATGTACTGCCAAATTCTCTGAAAAGCCTTTGGAGATGGCTAATGGTAGAGAACTGAACATTCAATTCATGGGCAACAGCTCTGGTGGACATTCCTGCAGTCAGCATGCCAATTGCACGCTCCCTCAAAACTTGTGACATCTGTGACATTGTGCTATGTGATAAAACTGCACATTTTAGAGTGGCCTTTTATTGTGGGCAGCCTAAGGCACAGCTGTGCAATAATCATGCTGTCCAATCAGCATCTTGATATGCCACACCTGTGAGGTGGATGGATTATCTCAGCAAATGAGAAGTGCTCACTAACACAGATTTAGACAGATTTGTGAACAATATTTGAGAGAAATAGGCCATTTGTGTACATAGAAAAAGTCTTAGATCTTAGAGTTCAGCTCATGAAAAATAGGGGCAAAAACAAAAATGTTGCATTTATAATTTTGTTCATGTATAGCATCTGATTTTGTATGAGGAGTCTCGCCCCATAAATGCACTCAACCCTCTCATCTTGCCGGCGTTACTTTTCACGTTGCTGGTTCCGGGCGCCGACACTGCCACAAGGTTTTGCTGCTTAGTCTGCAAGAGTCTTCTATGAAAGTTTGAATTTTCTGCGAACTTGGCACTGATTTTGCCACGATTTATGCAGGTTACTACTATAGGATTGTTTCATTCCTGGTAAATTTTCTTTCACCGTTTCGTTTCAGCATCAGTATCTTACAAAAATATTGTCCTTTTTTGCAAAAGGATTTCTTCTCATTTGCCTTTTCATGCCATTTATTCATATGATTCAAATGCTGTACACATCGTATTGTTTAGCCTAACACAATCACCATTACTTCCTTTTCTTTTCTAGCTTTAACCTCCCTGAACTCTTTACTAAGTGCTTATCATATTGCGACTACGTCAATATTTACGTACGATTTAATTTTTGTTCATGACTTACGATATTCATACATCATATTTACTCATCTGCATCTCATTTATCTCTTACTTTTTGGTTATATCTGTAGCTGCCGCACTATCGGTTCCATTTGATATGTTCCTCAGTACATACGATTTATACCTTGTGTCATATTTTAACATATTTTAGGGTACTGTTTGTTAAATATCCAGCTGCATTTACAAATACTCACTTAACCTGTCATATTTCACATATACTGTCTGATTTATTAGACACTTGCACTATGGGTAAATCTTGTTACTTAACCTAGGGCCCAGGTAACATATTATCTGGGTGGTGGTTTTCTTTTGTTTCTTATTTCCCATAGTTCTTGTTTCTACATATACACAGGACTTACAAGTCTGAGTTTCGGTACAGTCAATGCAAGTGGGTATTTCCCCAACCTTTATTGTCACACATTATAATATATTCAAAAATGTTGCTTCTTATCACGTACACAGTAATTTTGTTGTACATACATCATTTATCCTGTCACTTACGGTGTTACACCACTAAAGTTGTCACCTGTCACGCTTACGGTACCTACGGATTGAGATGTTCGTTCATTGTTTTACTTGTTTGGTGGCAAGTCTCCTTATCCATTAACATATACGTCATACAATTATGACACATGACAACACTCATAACTCTTACCTGACAGGTTTTCAGGTAACTAAGGCCTGAGTTTACTTTGTTAATTTGCCTGGTACACCTCAGGCAACTCGGCCTCTTTCACACTTAAGAACTGACACACTTTCGGTCCTGTGCAACTCCAGTTTTCGTTTGTACAACTGACTCACTATAACCAAAGTGAGTCCGCTCGTTGCACCACATAACTCACACGTACACGTTTAACCACTTAAGCCCCGGAGGATTTTCCTGCTAAAAGACCAGGGGGTATTTTGCGATTCAGCACTGCGCGACTTTAACGGACAATTGCGCGGTCGTGCGACGCTGTACCTAAACGAATTTGACGTCCTTTTTTTCCCACAAACAGAGCTTTCTTTTGGTGGTATTTGATCACCTGTGCGATTTTTTGATCACGCGCTATAAACAAAAAAAGAGCGACAATTTTGCAAAAATAGCAATATTTTTCACATTTTTTTATATGAAATTCCCCAAAAAAAAATGTAAAAATCAAAATTTTTTAACATTTTTGGCCAATTTGTTTTATCCTACCTATGTTTGGTAAAAAAAAATCGCAAAAAGCGTATTTTGATTGGTTTGCGCAAAAGTTATCGCGTTTACTAACAAAGGGAAAGATTTTTGTCATTTTTGTTGTTTTTTTTTTTAACGCGTAATGGCGGCGATCTGCGATTTTTTTTGCGGTACTGCGACATTGCGGCGGACAGATCGGACCCTTGACTGACATTTTTGACACTTTTGGGGTTACCAGTGACATTTCTACAGTAATCAGTGCTATACATATGCACTGTTACTGTAAAAATACACTGGCAGTGAAGGGGTTAACTTTATTTGGGAGGGAGGGGCTGTGTGTGTCCCTAGGGGCGTGATTCTTACTGTGATTGGCTGTGGCTCTAGCTGTAAGGACACTGATCAACGGATCTACATACTAGATCCGAGTAATCAGTGTCTTTACAGCGAGGAGAATGACAGGTGGCTTGTTTACACAAGCTGCCTGACATTCTCCCTCTCCCCCGCCGATCGCCGAGTGGCCGGCGGACATCGGGTCCGCCGGTCACACGCGCGGGGGGTGCGTGACCGCGCGGGAGCGGGAGCGCGCCTCCGCGGGCGCGCGCTCGCTCCCCAGACCCTCCCAGGCTAGTGACGTTAATTAACGTCACTCTGCCTGGTAGGGGCTGACCGCCGCAGTAAATCTACTTGCGGCGGTCGGCAAGCAGTTAAAAATGAATAAATAAATACATTTAAAAAAAAAAATATATATATATATATATATATTCACAATAGATTCGTTCTTAGTTACATAGATCATGTCACAGGCTTCGGACATCAAAGAATTTTGCCTCTGTCCCACCATCTCCTGCCAGGGTATCAGAACTTGGTATCACGCCCTTTCTAAGATCCTGGACCATTCCCAAGCTCATGACCGAGTTGCAGAGCAGGGGGTATCTCATACCCAGCTTTGACTTCTAAAGCTGAACTTTTTAGACTATTATTCCCCAGGGCACCAGGCACCAACACTGAGCAAGTCACCTTACGCATGGTTGACACATCCCTCTCACAAATTCACACTACCCATAGTTCATTGGTGACCTCCTTGCTTGAGTTACGAGCCAGGGTAGAAGCATTGGAATGCCGCCCCATCCCCGACCCCGGGGGCCCCTCCATTTCCGGGACACCAGCAGTTCCCAAGACACCCACTGTCTCTGCCTCCGTGCCATTAGCCTCAGGTAAGGGTGCTAGTACCCTCTTTTTCACTCCAGCTCATTTCATACCAGTAAACATAAATAAAGATATTTTAGACGGTAAAGATGTAAATTTGGCCTTCCTTTTAATAGCTGCCCACAATATAGCCAACAAAAAGTCATGCTTGCAGTGATGTCACCGTGGTGGTTAAGACCAGGGACCACAGGCTAAACCATAAGCTCTCCATACCAGATTTTGTCCTTACATTTAGTGTTTTCAGGGATGTAATCTGCTCTGTAAACCCATATAGGAGGGAGGAGCTTGACCTCTACCTTTACGCGGTAGTCGAGTGGGGTGAGAAATACAGCGGGTCAGCTTTATGACAACCATCGCTCCTTTTCCGCCAATGCTGCCGTTATTCTGGCCCAGCACCAGATAGTTACAGACTAGAGCAATGTAGACACAGAGTTATTTTGCCGGCATTTAGTTGGACTTAGGTCTCCAGTTTGTGCGACTTGCCAGTCATCCACACACACTATCTACTGATGCCCCAACGCGGAACCCCTCATCCTACCAGGCACATCTAGAACATCCCCCAGTTTACTCTTGGCCCCAGCTCATACAGCCCAACTAGATAAGCTAGGGCATCCAATTCAGTTTTTAAGTAAAGCACAGATTCTCAACAATTTCAATCAAGCTACGTCCAATTATAGCCAGTGCCCCCTCTGCATGTCTGTGCTATTTGCCTGCACACTGAGACAAGCCAAGACCACATGACTAAGCCGCATCAACATTTTATACTTGCAGGCCTGTTTGGCCACTTACTCTTCCCCCACTTTAAGTCAGTTTTTGATAGATGGTTTCACACAGGGTTTCCATGCTGGGTTTATTTCATTACCACAATCCACAATTGAGTGTAAAAATCTACTGTCGACAGCCACGGGTATGGATTGTTAACTCCATGCCGAACTAGAGAATGGTTTTATCATAGGGGCTTTCATGACACCGCCATTCCACAACTGGAAAGTTAACCCAGTTGGTCTGGTTAGGGGTAAATTCTCCAATAAATTACATTTAATTTACGATTTGTGAGTTTTTCATTCTTGTCACGTGCCTAGTCTTAATTCCTTGATCCCATGTGAGGAATTTTCACTCAAATATACATCTGTTGATCAGGCTATCCAGTACATTTTCAGTATGGGTAAGTATGCATGGCTGTCTAAAGTCGACATTTCTGATGCCTTCAAGGTTCTCCCCATATTGCCTTCCCTCTGGCAGTGGCATAATATTAAGTGGAGAGTGTTGGCATTAACAACTCCAAGCGGTAGACTTGTGGACTCGACCCGGGTAACCTCTGGACTCTGCAGGCCACTCTGATAAAACTCAATATACAGGCAGCATATGGTTCGTTCAGAATGACCTGACATCGGTTTATTTCATACAAACTTATATACATTGAAAGACAAAACACGCCCAGTGACCCTTAGACTATACAGTACATTTAGATTCTACATGACATGTCATGGGACCTTTGGCGGTTAACAGAAAAACGAGACGTCTGGGTCTCACTTAGATCGAAACTTGTCTGGGACATACATAAATAACATTTCTGTGAAACCACAAGACTTATAACTCAAAATAAAGTATTTCTGAAAGAACTGCGTGGGTGAAGATCTATGCACAATACATAAATTAATACAGTAATCTTATAGAATGATTTTTACACAAAATGGTTCAGCTATGGCTCAAGGTCCATATTCCTTTCAGAGAGGTTTGTATTATTTCGCTACCAAACTTACTTTTGGGTCCAAAAGTAGCCCCTGGCTGTTTGATACCTTTTGCGAAGGCACTAAATTGGATTCTTGTCCATGAAGCACACTGTCAGAGGGTTATTCACTATCTATTCTAGACAATTACCTTTTTATTGCAACAAGCCCCTACTGATCTACAGAAGCTCATGGCACTTTTTTCTGCACTTAACGTCCCAGTGGCCGCCAAAAAAGGTGTGGGCCCGGCTACTGCACCCACCTTTCTGGGGATTATGTTAGACACCCAGTCCATGCAGGCTAGACTGCCTGCGGACAAATTAACTAAAATTCGAGACCATAACTATGCATTTATGATCTCCCAAGCCTGTACCAGAAAGGAACTGAAATCACTGCTGGGTATGCTAAATTTTGCTATGAGAATTATTCCCCAAGGTAGGTCCTTCATTTCTAGGTTGCTGGCATTGTTACCCACAGCCCCGACTCTTATTCTCAGATCAAATCAATTCTCAGACCCCACGGCCTTATCTGATTTACACATGTGGGAAGATTTCCTTCAGTGTTGAAACGGCATTGCCATGTTCATCCCTGCAGTGTCAGTGTTATCTCCCCCCCCCCCCCCCAAGTTATTACCAATGATGCAGCCACCAAAGGCTATGCAGCAATTTTTGACACTCACTGGTTAGCAGGACTGTGGCCAGACGAAAGTCTGGCAATTCCCAGGTTTGCACAAACGTCATCACTTTTTGAAAGTTACTGTATAGTTTCGCAGCACAGGTGTGGGGTCACCAATGGACAGGTAACACGGTAGTTTTCTCCACAGACAATCAGGCCACCGCCAAATTCATTAACAAAGGTAGGTCCAGTTCATTACTTATCATGTCTAGGTTCATTTGGCTATCCCTCCAATACAAATTCCATTTTCACTGCAAATTCATCAACGGTGTAGATAATACAGCCGCGGATACTTTATCACGATTTAATTACCCACTGTTTTTCCAGCAGGTTCTAGACACTGGCGCCATAGCCACTCCAGCCCTGTATTACTCACTGTTAACAATGGATTCGATACTCACTGGGCCTGTGCAGTTGCATTGATCGACAAGTCACTATCAGCCAACACAAGAAAGGCGTACATTATGGCTTGGAATACTTTCCAGTCGTTCCAGTCCCAGTAGCCCAGTCTAAATTACCACAACATTAAATACCTGTTGGCTTTAGTAGCCTACTGCCACTCCCAGGTTCAACTTTTATTACAACACCATTAAGACATATTTGGCAGGAATTCAGCACTTTGTATCCGTACTGCACCCCGATAAGCCCTATATTTTTTCGGCACATTCCATTAGGGCATATTAAAGGGGATTGGTTAGTTGGGTATCACCACAGAGTGGCGCTGTGGACACTATTGTAGTAAACTGTGCCTCATCCTCAATTGAATTAAACAAAAATAAAAGAAAATATGGACTTTGGTGGCACAACATAGTCTTACAAGACACTATATTCCGTAAAAATTGTATTTTATTATAAATCCATTAAAATACCACATAAAAGACAACTTTGATTGTGGAGAACAGTAAACCTCAATTGAGTTCTAAGCCCAACACAAAAAAAGATAGACCATGAGACCTGGATCTCACCGAGAGTTCCGGGCGCCGTACGAACAATTGGGACCTGGTACTCCCGATTCTGGGTCACCTGATCACTGTTTGTAGGCTCTGATTGGCTACCACAGGGATCAGTCACTGTGAAGCCTGCCCCTGTGTTTCTCTCCATTCTCTCTACATTGTATCTTTGTCTCTCCTTGAAAAATATAACAAAAATACCAAGGCTTGATCTAGGTCAGTGCCAGGGTCAAAGGTCAAAGTAAAGGTCAGGGTCAGTATATTTTGGGCAGTATTTTTTTATCCTGAAAAAAAAAAAACAAGATATAATTCACCTGGATGTATAAAGTAGTTGTGATGATATGTACGGTTTTACAGACACATGTCAAAGTTTAAAAATTGTGCTTAGGCATTAAGATTTGTTTTACCCTTAGGCGCAAAGGCGTTAAGGTCGTCACAGAGGACAAGGGACACTCTTTACGTCTGGAGGAAAAGAGATTTAATCTCCAAATACTTCACAGGCTTCTTCACAGTAAGGGATGTAGAAATGTGGAAGAGCTGGTTCTGGCCAACTCAGTAGATTGCTTTAAAAAATGCCTGGATTCTTTCTTAAATGTACCTATTTTTAGCTGGATACTAATATTCTTAGGTAAAGTTGATTCAGGGAATATCCGATTGCCTCTCGGGGGATCAGGTAGGGATATTAGGAAATTTTTCCCCTGCTGGAGCAAATTGGATCATGCTTTGCTGGTGGTTTTTTTTTTGCTCTCCTCTGGATCAACTGTAGGTAAAGAGTTGTGTATATAGGATTGTATATATATTTTTTTCCTTTTATTAGTTGAACTAAATGGACTTGTGTCTTTTTTCAACCAGACTAACTATGTACCGTATATACTCGAGTATAAGCCGAGATTTTCAGCATGTTTTTTCATGCTGCAAATGCCCCCCTCGGCTTATACTCGAGTCACTGTCTCAGTGTCTTTTTAAAAATGGTGCCGCCCGGCCCCGACGTCTTACCGAGCATATGCCGCATGCCCGGGAATAGCCGATTGGGTTTTCCTGAGCATCGGCGGCGCATTCGCGGTGACGTATTGGCGCCGGGCAGCGCGATTTTTGAATCAAAGGCGCCTCACCAAAAGGTAAGGGAGACTCCTCCACAGCCCCTGCCTTTCCTCATGCAGTGCTGTGGGCATGGTACAGGACATTCTCCTGTACCATGCCCGCAGCACTGCATCTCCTGTGCCATGCCTGTGCATACTGTGCCATGCCTATACCTACTGTGCCATGCCTGTACATACTGTGCCATGCCTATACCTACTGTGTCATGCCTATACCTACTGTGCAATGCCTGTAAATACTGTGCCATGCCTGTATATACTGTGCCATGCCTACACCATCATCTGTGCTATGCCTATACTATCTCCTGTACAATGACCTGTGCCATGGCTGTACCATGACCTGTGCCATGCCTGTACCATGCCTGTACCATGACCTGTGCCATGCCTGTACCATGACCTGTGCCATGCCTGTACCATGACCTGTGCCATACCCTTACCATGACCTGTTCCTTGCCTATACCATGACCTGCGCCATCTCCTGTACCATGCCCGCAGCCCCTGTTTTGTGTCTCGTGGTGGTCCAGTTGGGTCCAGTAGCTGCTGCATTTCCCACCCTAGGCTTATACTCGAGTCAATACGTTTTCCCACTTTTTTTGTGGTAAAATTAGGGGCCTCGGCTTATATTCGGGTCGACTTATACTCTAGTATATACAGTAACTATACAGTATATTCTTGATAATAAAGTAACCACTTGGGAATAATCATCGTGCATACAATTCGCATTTAGAAATTCATCACAATATTTTATAGTGTATAACAAATGTATATGTTATGTGCTAAGATTTATGATAATCATATTGCCAGTGAAATCACAATATTGAACAAATGATGAACTCATGTTTTCCCCACGACTCTTTATAATAAAAAAACATAAAGATGAACTCCAGGCAGATAGAAAAACCATTACGCGTTGTATAGCTGTAATTCTTCTTCTTTTGTTTGCCATCTATTTGTAGATCTCTCTTTATATGTTCTGAAAAATGTCTTAAATAAATAAAAAATAGACAGTTATCCAAAAAAAAAAAAAAAAAAACACCATTATGTTCAACCATGTATACATAAAAAAAATATTTTATTTTAAAATACAGCTAGTATAAGTACCTGAATATTTCTTTAGTTTTAAGTTCCTAAAAATCTCAGAAAAGCAAAAATCCTTGGGCAAGTAGCACAGTTGATTGTATAAACTGTATACATTTCAAATGATGTGCCGTTTAATTTAGCTTTAATACTTGTCTCCCCCTGCAGTTAATTTTGTTTTGTGGTAATACAGTAAAAATGCAACTTGATGTAATCTTTGTTAGTTCTCCTTCCTTTACCAAAAAACTGCAGGTAAGGGACTTCTGTAGATAAAAACAAACTGTGCAGCTTGGATCAAACATAAATACTGCCCTTGTTATAGGTGTAGGCCATTTATGTACAATACCTTCCAAAGCCTGGACAAAAAAACTCCCAGAGATGGCATCACCCGGTCCTGCCTTGTTTGCTGAAACATTGTTACTCAGTCAGTTCCCAGCTGAAAGTGATTGTAAACCTTTTTTACCTGGTTTTGGACAGTGCAGCCCTGGTCCTCCTTTTCTAGGATCCCCCACTGACGCTCCTGGCTCCCTCTTTTCGGCGAGTGCCCCCATAGGAATCTGCTTCCTATGGGGACACTAGTGTGGTCTTGATCCTGAGCATCTATAAACACAAACAGTGTGACTTGGCATCACCCCTGTTCCCTCATCACATGATTTGATTGACAGCATCAGGAACCAATGGTTCCTGCTGCTATCAATCTGCCCTGTGAGGAGGGAGAGAGCAAAGAGAGCTGCTGCTCTTAGGCATAGCGCTCTATCGAGATCAAGCCTAGGTAAGTATAAGAGGGGGCTTGTGGGATCCTGTGGCACAGAAGGTTTATTACCTTAATGCAGAGAATGCGTTTAGAACCTCTTTAACCAGTTCTGGACCGGAAGATTTTCATGCTTAATGACCAGACTCTATTTTGTAATTCGGCACTGCATTATTTTAACGGACAATTGTGTGGTCGTGCGATGCTGTACCCAAATAAAATGAATGTCCTTTTTTTCCCACAAATAGAGCTTTCTTTTGGTGGTATTTGATCACCTGTGCGATTTTTATTTTTTGCGCTATAAATAAAAAAAAATAGCGACAATTTTGAAAAAAAAAAAAACAATATTTTTCACATTCTGCTATATAACATTCCCAAAAAAAAAAAAACATTAAAAATCAAAATTTTATAACATTTAAGGCCAATTTGTTTTCTGCTACATATTTTTGGTAAAAAAAAATCACAATAAGCGTATTTTGATGGGTGTGCGCAAACGTTTTTGCGTCTATTAACTTCGGGAAAGATTTATGTCATTTCTATTGTTTTTTTTACTAGTAAGGGCGGCGATCTGCGATTTTTTGCGGGACTGCGACATTGCAGCTGACAGATCGGACCCCTAACTGACATTTTGGACACTTTTGGGGGTACCAGTGACATTACTACAGTAATCAGTGCTAAAAATATGCACTGTTACTGTAATAATGCCATTGGCAGGGAAGGGGTTAATACTGTTGGTGATCAAGGGGTTAAATGTATGCCTAAGGGAGTGATTCTAGCTGTGGGGGGGTTGGGCTTGTGAGATGATCACAGAGACATGCGATCCTATATAGCAGGATCACATGAGCTCTGTGATCATTGCAGGGAGAAGGATGGATGGCTGTGTTTACAACAGCTGACCGTCCTTCTCTGTCAGCGGGGAGAGATCGCCGGTGTCAGGCGGCAATCGGAGCCACCTGACACACGCTCCAGCTTCCCCGCTGACGATCAGGGGTGGGAGCGCGCTGCCAGCGGCGCGCGCTCGCCCCTAGCTCCTCCCAGGCAAATGACGTACCGATACGTGGTATTGCCTGGGAGAGCCACTATGCCGACGTATATTTACAGTATGTGGTCGGCAAGTGGTTAAAGCCCCTTGCATGCTCTCTTTTCCCCGTGATGCATTAGCTCTGAGCTCAGTGATGCTGCAATGGAAGAGATAGTAGACCACACATGTGTGGGAGTTTGAGAACTCGCTCCTGTGATGGTGGGGGTGAGCAGTAATGCATTGGAGTGACTTAGCAACGTCCTAGCATCAAGGCAAGATGCCATCTCTGGAAATGTTTCAGTCAGGCTTCAGAAGGTACATAAAAGGCCTACACTTATAAATTAGGGGGATTATCCAGCTTTAGTCAAAGCTGCATGCACAGTTTAATTTTATATACAGGCGCCCCTACATAAGCAGTTTTTTGATAATAGTGAACTAATCCTTTAAACCTTGTAGCACATTATCTTGGAGTTCTTTACAGTTTTTCATATTACAATCTATTTATTATATTCTAGTTGTGATGGTCCAGGAGTTTATAGTTCTGGGTGCCTTAGATCTCTACTTAAAAAGACAGCATCAGAAGGGTCCTATTCCTGTCAGCTGGAAGCTGGAAGTGGTCAAGCAGCTTGCCTACGCTCTCTGTTATATGGTATGACTTGATAAATTCCAGGATTTAGTAACAAATAGACTTGAATGCGCATTTCCATTTTTTGCAGTAAAATGTAAGTAATCCCCAGTGCATTTTTCTATATGTTCCCATTAGTTAAGCATACATAAAAATACTAAACCAATCTAAAAATAAACCTCAGGCTTGGTTATGTTAACAATGGAGCTGCTGCACCCTAAGAAACCTGAATGTCAGATGCAAAATATTACTTAACAAATAAAAAGTGCGCTGGCTCCTTAAAAGACAATGAGTTCATGAAGTGAACTCCCACATATGCACATGTGATAAAACCGGATTTCATAACAAAAACGCTCATAACAATTGTGCAAAATAAATAAATGAATGAAAATGGAATTCATCAATAACTATCAATTAGTATAACACAGCAGAAATGTGAAAATTGGTATTAATATATAAATAAGTAATGAAAAAAAATAAAAAAAATCATTCTTAACCACTTAAGCCCCAGAAGATTTTACCCCCTTCCTGACCAGGGCCTATTTTGCGATTCGGCACTGCGTGATTTTAACGGACAATTGCGCGGTCGTGCGACTCTGTACCTAAACAAATTTGACGTCCTTTTTTTCCTCACAAACAGAGCTTTCTTTTGGTGGTATTTGATCACCTGTGCGATTTTTTGATCTTGCGCTATAAACAAAAAAAGAGCGTCAATTTTGCAAAAATAACAATATTTTTCACATTTTTTTATATGAAATTCCCCCAATAAAAATGTAAAAATCAAAATTTTTTAACATTTTCGGCCAATTTGTTTTATGCTACCTATGTTTGGTAAAAAAAATTGCAAAAAGCGTATTTTGATTGGTTTGCGCAAAAGTTATCACGTTTACTAACAAAGGGAAAGATTTTTGTCAATTTTGTCATTTTTTTTTTTAAACGCGTAATGGCGGCGATCTGCAATTTTTTTGCGGTACTGCGACATTGCGGCGGACAGATCGGACCCTTGACTGACATTTTTGATACTTTTGGGGTTACCAGTGACATTTCTACAGTAATCAGTGCTATACATATGCACTGTTACTGTAAAATTACACTGGCAGTGAAGGGGTTAACTTTTTTTTGAGAGGGAGGGGTTTTGTGTGTCCCTAGGGGCGTGATTCTAACTATGATTGGCTGTGGCTTGAGGTGTAGGAACAGTGATCAATGGACCTACATAGCAGAACTGTATGATCTCAATTCCTACACAGGGGAGAATGACAGGCAGCTTGTTTACATCAGCTGCCTGCCTTTCTCCCTCTGCACCGACGATCGCCGAGTGACCGGCGGACATCTGGTCCGCCGGTCACACGTGCGGGGGGGTCCGTGACCGCGCGGGAGCACGCTCGCTCCCCAGAGCCTCACAGGCTAGTGACGTATATATACATCACTTTGCCTGTGAGGGGCTGACCGCCGCAGTATATGTACTTGCGGCGGTTTGCAAGCGGTTAATTTAAAGTCACTAATTATTCTTATAAAGTAATGCACATGGATGGACTCTATAAGATTAATCAGTGACCTTTGAGTTATTTATGATTTTTTTTTTTAGTTATTTATTTATAGATTTTATATTATTATATTTTTGATGTGTTCTACTAATTCATAGTCATTGATGAATTGCATTTTCATTTATTTATTTATATTGCCAATTTACCAAGTTATGATGAGCGGTTTTGTTATGAAATAGTGCTTTATCACATGTGTATATGTGGGATTTCACGTTATGAGTTCATTGTCATTTAGGAGACAGCGCACTTTCTTTTATTTGTTAAATAATATTTCGGATCTGGCATTCAGGTTTGAGGTGCAGCAGCTCCATTGTTAACATTGTTAGCAAGCGTGAGGTTTATTTATAGATTGGTTAGGCAACAGGGCAATTCCTTTTATTTGTTAGATATCTAAAAATATGTTTTTTAAATAGTTCTTACCTCTTAGATGTGTGTGATGAGAAGGCATCATGACAATGGGAACATGTAACAAATATAAAGAAGTTGTTATTCCAGTTTAGCTGCAGAAGTGGAAATACAAATGAAGTAATGCATTTATTTCAGCCAGCCTCTAACGTATTAGAAGCCATGGGAAAATGCATTTGTGCTCAGACTAATTCTCATGTGAATATTTAACAATTGTTCAGAAGCCTAATTTATTTGCAAAACCACTTTTTATAATTAAACTGCTAAATGTGTGTGTAACTGAGGCTCAAGGAAAGCTGTAACAAGTTAAAATGGTTGTAAAAGCTAAAGGTTTTTTTTTTACCTTAATGCATTCTCTGCATTAACCACTTTAGCCCGGAGGATTTGGCTGCTCAATGAGCAGGCCCTATTTTGCCATTCGGCACTCTGTGGCTTTAACGGACAATTGGTCGGTCGTGCTACGCTGTACCCAAATGAAATTGACGTCCTTTTTTCCCCACAAACAGAGCTTTCTTTTGGTGGTATTTGATCAATTGTGCGATTTTTATTTTTTGCGCTATAAACAAAAAAATAACATCAATTTTGAAAAAAATAACAATATTTTTCATATTTTTTTATATGAAATTCTCAAAAAAAAATGTAAAAATCAAAATGTTTTAACATTTTAGGCTAATTTGATTTCTGCTTTGGTAAAAAAAATCACAATAAACGTATTTTGATTGGTTTGCGCAAAATTTATTGCGTTTACTAACTATGGGAAAGATTTATGTCATTTTTGTTGTTTTTTTTTTTAACTAGTAATGGCGGCGATCTGTGATTTTTTTTGCGGGACTGCGACACTGCAGAGGACAGATCGGACCCCTAACTGACATTTTTGACACTTTTGGGGGTACCAGTGACATTACTACAGTAATCAGTGCTATAAATATGCACTGTTACTGTAAAAATGACACTGACAGGGAAGGGGTTAACTTTACTGGTGATCAAGGGGTTAAGTGTATCCCTAGTGGCGTGATTCTAACTGTCAGGGGGGCGTAGCTTGTGAAATCTTCACAGAGACATGCGATCCTATATAGCAGGATCACATAGCCTCTGTGATAATCTAAAGCCCCGTACACACGTACCGATCGTCGTCATACAAACGTTCGTCTTTTCTCCCCGGGATGTCGATGTCTGTTGAAAAGTGCAAAGACAGCACAAGAATTTTGTCCGCCGACTTCAGCTGACTGCAGAAGTGATGTCATGTAATGGTTAACTTTCCCTGTGTTTTTTCTTTTCTGAGCATGCCCAGTTTTGCAAATCTGCGGTCTGTCGGCTGATTTCTGTACTGACTGGCGAACAATCGTCCGTTCTGGTGTCGGCATACAAAAATTTTCATGTTTGCAAGAAAGACTCTTGTCGGCAGAATGTGCGCAGACAGCTGTCGGAGGCACCATACTAACAAGCGTACAATCGGCAGATCTTTCGTCCGCCGACGTTTGTATGACGACGATCGGTACGTGTGTACGGGGCTTAAGGGAGAATGACAGACGGCTGTGTTTACATCCATGTTTTGCCCAGCAGCGGCAGAGTGCCACAGTATATGTACAGTGGGCGGGGTGGAAGTTGTTAAGATAAAAATCTTTTATGTGCAGCTCCCCCCAGCCCCCCTAAATACTTACCTGAGCCTGATCTTGATCCAGCACTGTGCCCAAGATCAGCAGCACAGCTCTCTCTCTTCCTCCTCACTGGCTCCTGCTGTTGTCAATCAAATCTAGTGACAAGGGAACAGGGGGTGGGACCGAGTCGAACTGTGTGTGTTAATAGACGTATCCAGTATGATCTAGCCCGCACAAGTTCGCTGCGGCAAACTCACCCAGAAGTTCAGCCACCCTTCTCCTTCCCCCGCAGCCGGCCCTTTCACAGAGCTCATTGCGATTCGCACATATGCAGTAGAGACCTGGCTGTGAAGCCGCAATATAGCAGATAGCAGATTGAAAAATCTGATCGGGTAAAGACACTACTGGATTCTTGGACCGTAAGTGTCCTAATATAAAAGTCAGCAACTGCAGTATTAGCAGCTGCTGAATGTTAATGACTATTTACTTTTTATTTCATAGTCATTTAATGCCTTTAATAGTCATTTAGTCAAATTATATCTACCTTTTTTCTGCAGGTGCCTGGAAAAAAAATATAAAAAAAATATATATATATATATATATATATACAGTATATATATATATACAGTATATATATATATATATATATATATATATATATATATATATATATATATATATATATATATATATATATATATACAGTGCCTTGCGAAAGTATTCGCCCCCCCTTGAACTTTTCGACCTTTCCCCACATTTCAGGCTTCAAACATAAAGATATAAAACTGTAATTTTTTGTGACGAATCAACAACAAGTGGGACACAATCATGAAGTGGAACGAAATTTATTGGATATTTCAAACTTTTTTACTAATAAAAAAACTGAAAAATTGGGCGTGCAAAATTATTCAGCCCCCTAAGTTAATACTTTGTAGCACCACCTTTTGCTGCGATTACAGCTGTAAGTCGCTTGGGGTATGTCTCTATCAGTTTTGCACATCGAGAGACTGAAATTTTTGCCCATTCCTCCTTGCAAAACAGCTCGAGCTCAGTGAGTTGGATGGAGAGCGTTTGTGAACAGCATTTTTCAGTTCTTTACACAGATTCTTGATTGGATTCAGGTCTGGACTTTGACTTGGCCATTCTAACACCTGGATATGTTTATTTGTGAACCATTCCATTGTAGATTTTGCTTTATGTTTTGGATCATTGTCTTGTTGGAAGACAAATCTCCATCACAGTCTCAGGTCTTTTGCAGACTCCATCAGGTTTTCTTCCAGAATGGTCCTGTATTTGGCTCCATCCATCTTCCCATCAATTTTAACCATCTTCCCTGTCCCTGCTGAAGAAAAGCAGGCCCAAACCATGATGCTGCCACCACCATGTTTGACAGTGGGGATGGTGTGTTCAGGGTGATGAGCTGTGTTGCTTTTATGCCAAACATAACGTTTTGCATTGTTGCCAAAAAGTTCAATTTTGGTTTCATCTGACCAGAGCACCTTCTTCCACATGTTTGGTGTGTCTCCCAGGTGGCTTGTGGCAAACTTTAAACTACACTTTTTATGGATATCTTTAAGAAATGACTTTCTTCTTGCCACTCTTCCATAAAGGCCAGATTTGTGCAGTATACCACTGATTGTTGTCCTATGGACAGAGTCTCCCACCTCAGCTGTAGATTTCTGCAGTTCATCCAGAGTGATCATGGGCCTCTTGGCTGCATCTCTGATCAGTCTTCTCCTTGTATAAGCTGAAAGTTTAGAGGGACGGCCAGGTCTTCGTAGATTTGCAGTGGTCTGATACTCCTTCCATTTCAATATTATCGCTTGCACAGTGCTCCTTGGGATGTTTAAAGCTTGGGAAATCTTTTTGTATCCAAATCCGGCTTTAAACTTCTCCACAACAGTATCTCGGACCTGCCTGGTGTGTTCCTTGTTCTTCATGATGCTCTCTGCACTTTAAATGGACCTCAGACTATCACAGTGCAGGTGCATTTATACGGAGACTTGATTACACACAGGTGGATTCTATTTATCATCATTTAGGTCAAAATTGGATCATTCAGAGATCCTCACTGAACTTCTGGAGAGAGTTTGCTGTACTGAAAGTAAAGGGGCTGAATAATTTTGCACGCCCAATTTTTCGGTTTTTTATTTGTTAAAAAAGTTTGAAATATCCAATAAATTTCGTTCCACTTCATGATTGTGTCCCACTTGTTGTTGATTCTTCACAAAAAATTACAATTTTATATCTTTATGTTTGAAGCCTGACATGTGGCAAAAGGTCGAAAAGTTCAAGGGGGCCGAATACTTTCGCAAGGCACTGTATATTTATGTTTGTGTTTGAACCCGTACGATCACTTTAAATATGCAACCTCCTAAAAAAAAGGCTGTTTTTTTTTCATGCTGACCAGATGCAACAAAAATGCAGGTCAACCTAAATTGCATATCCCCCATATCAAAAGAAGTGACTATCCACTCTCTAGAGCAGCCTTTCTCAACCTTTTCAACGCAGAGGAACCCTTGAAATAAATTTCTGGTCTTGGGGAACCCCCGATAAAATTAAAAATCTACAACTCATAACACATTAGAGTGACAGTCAGTGGGAAGAATGCTCCTTACTCTTGTCATCATTGGGAAGAATTACCACCTTACAGATAGCTAAAAGGAACAATAGTGTCATTGGAAACTTATCTGAGAGGCAGAAATTGCCTATTGTGTTGAAAAATGTAAGGAGTATGGCCCTGATGAAATAACTGTGTCCTGTGTAGAGCTGCCTACAATTTAAGTGGTAATACTTAAATAGGAATTGGTATTTGAGGTGTGGCGCTGCTACTGATATATTACCCAATAAGCAAATATAACTGTTAAGAATGCACAATTCATACAAAGAAATAGGTGACTCCAAAACCCATACTAAGATGGGTGTGACTAAAATCACTCAAAAAGTGCTGTGAATGTTAAACATCAATTCTAATGAATAAATAAATAAATAAATAAATAATTAAAGTGCTAGTGCCAATCTGTGCTGTTATCTCAACATGTGCTGTATCCCAATGATTGCAATATATAAAAAATGAATAATTCATGGTGTATCATACATGGTAGGTGCCAAAAAACATCATGAGGTGATGCAAAGTGCTCAGTGTAATAACCCAGTGGGTTAAACATATAAAGTATTAAAAAATAAACATTATGAGCAAGACCGCACTACATAAATTAATAATACATCGTATCCACAGTGATAGTGCTTGGTGATGTAGAAATCCTTTTTCCCTTGGTGCAACAGGCTAATGGTGCAGTAGATATCCGATTCTCCACTAGTAAGCAGTGGCCACTCACCAGAAGCACTCAGGCCTCTGGGACCTAAAGTGCCTGTAGATCTCCTCTCTTTTTGGGGACCACTTTCTTCTAGGGGTGGGTCAGGATCACGTATATCCGCTTGTACTCAAAGAAATGTAGAGAAACTTCTCATAGGGTAATCAGTTTTATTAAAGGTTTGTGCAGAGTTTAAAAAGTGGTAACTCACATTTGTAGGTGCCTCTACTGGCACTAGATACAGGCAATGGTATAAAATCCAGGAACCGCCGCTCTGTAGCTGGCGTGCGTCTAATACCTCTCTGACCAGCCGCTAACCGGAAATGACGTCGCGCTGAAACCTCAATGCATTTCACCGATTTCTTTGTATGAATGGTGCACTCTTTACAGTTATATTTGCTTATTGGGTAATATATCAGTAGCAGCGCCACATCTCAAATCCCAATTCCTATTTAAGTAATTGCCTATTGCTCAAGGAACCTCTAGCAACCCTAGGGTTCCACGAAGCCTTGGTTGAGAAACCCTGATGTAGAAGAACACATATCTTTAAACACATGTCTCTTGTCTCTTCTACAGGAGGATAAGCAACTAGTTCATGGGAACATTTCAGCTAAAAAAATACTTTTGACCCGTGAAGGTGACAAGGATACCCCCCCTTTCATTAAACTCAGTGACCGTGGTATAAGCATCAAAATCCTCGATCAAGGAAGTAAGCTCTTCAGAAAACATTTATCAGATTTATCAAACATTTTGTCCAATGTCTGTACATTTACCTTATTCTCTACTTTTATATTGTCACACAATGCATCCTCTTATTAAGAATTAACAATGAGGTGTGAGTCCCATGGCTTTTTGTATCTAATATTATTGTATCTTCTAGGTTACCAGTTCATGTAACTCTGGTTCTATTGTAAGTGGGAAATCATTATAACATAATACATCTGACTCTGCTTGAAAGGAAGCTATAAAAGTTTTGGTCAATATACAATCCTTACCTAACCACTTGACCTCCGGAAGGTTGTTCCCCCTACATGACCAGAGCATTTTTTTGCTATTCAGCACCATGCTACTTTAACTGGCAAAAAGAGCGTTCTTTTGGTGGCATTTGATCACTGGGTTTTTATTTTTTTATATTACATAAAACAAAAAAACAAAACAATGTTTTATGTTATAAAGCATACACATTAACAAAACCAAAAAATCAAATATCCTCATAAATTTTGACTAAAATGTATTCTGCTACATGAATTTGGTAAAGAAAAAAATACTAATAAGTGTATATTGATTGATTTGTGCACAAGTTATAGGGATTGGTTTACTACAGAAAAATAGACTGTGCACTTTTGCAAGTGCGTTTGAACACTGCAAGTGCAGTTGCTCCAGAGCTCAGTAAATGAGGCAGAGCTCTGCTGACTTCATCATCCAATCATGTGCAAGCAAAAATGCAGTTTTTTTTATTCCCCTTGCATGTGATTGGGTGTTCTTTGCAAGGTGAAGCTTTACCTCATTTACTAAGCCCTAAAGCAACTGCACTTGCAGAGTGAAATTGCACTTGCAAAAGTGCGCAGTCCATTTGCCTTGAGCAAATCAACCCCATAGTGTCTACAAACTATGGTATATATACTTGAATTTATGTAGTTATAGATGCTATACTGTAATGGTGGTGATCAGCGGCTTAAAGAGGGACTTTGATAGGGTGGTAGACAATCTGGCACTAACAGACACTATCTGGGAGGTTCATTCGTCTCTTATGGGCCACCCTATTGCAATTTTACTGCTACAGGGCAGCACCTCTGCGCTGGATTACGTGTGTATATATACTTAAACCAGCTCTTCCGGGTAGGGGGCGCGCATGCTTGCAGCCAAAGGCTCACTCCTGCTGTGATCACACAAAGTGGGAACCCAGTGGTGGGTACCGTGGACTCGATGTCCGCTGGCAACTGCCGATCCTCCAGCAGAGCGGCAGAATGCAAACTAGGTAAACAAGGCAGATTGCCATTCTGACAGGAGGGAAGGCATGGATCCCCTAGTAAAAGCACCTCCCACAGTATATATACATATAAATACTGGTCAGACACACAGTTAACCCTTTTATCACCCCTGATGTTAGCCCCTTCCCAGCCAGTGTCATCAGCACAATGG